>NC_064634.1:504606497-505236689 GCF_023864275.1 Schistocerca cancellata | reverse complement strand
GCGTAGTCTCTGAATGAAATTACCCGAAACCTTTGACAACGTGTCTGGCGGAATGGCTTCACATGCAGATGAGATGTACTGCTTCAGCTGTTCAATTGTTTCTGGATTCTGGCGGTACACCTGGTCTTTCAAGTGTCCCCACAGAAAGAAGTCACAGGGGTTCATGTCTGGCGAATAGGAAGGCCAATCCATACCGCCTCCTGTATGTTTCGGATAGCCCAAAGCAACCACACGATCATCGAAATATTCATTCAGGAAATTAAAGACGTCGGCCGTGCGATGTGGCTGGGCACCATCTTGCATAAACCACGAGGTGTTCGCAGTGTCGTCTAAGGCAGTTTGTACCGCCACAAATTCACGAAGAATGTCGAGATAGCGTGATGCAGTAATCGTTTCGGATCTGAAAAATGGGCCAATGATTCCTTTGGAAGAAATGGCGGCCCAGACCAGTACTTTTTGAGGATGCAGGGACGATGGGACTGCAACATGGGGCTTTTCGGTTCCCCATATGCGCCAGTTCTGTTTATTGACGAAGCCGTCCAGGTAAAAATAAGCTTCGTCAGTAAACCAAATGCTACCCACATGCATATCGCCGTCATCAATCCTGTGCACTATATCGTTAGCGAATGTCTCTCGTGCAGCAATGGTAGCGGCGCTGAGGGGTTGCCGCGTTTGAATTTTGTACGGATAGAGGTGTAAACTGTGGCGCATGAGACGATACGTGGACGTTGGCGTCATTTGGACCGCAGCTGCAACACGGCGAACGGAAACCCGAGGCCGCTGTCGGATCACCTGCTGCACTAACTGCGCCTTGCCCCCTGTGGTTGCCGTACGCGGTCGCCCTACCTTTCCAGCACGTTCATCCGTCACGTTCCCAGTCCGTTGAAATTTTTCAAACAGATCCTTTATTGTATCGCTTTTCGGTCCTTTGGTTACATTAAACCTCCGTTGAAAACTTCGTCTTCTTGCAGCAACACTGTGTTCTAGGCGGTGGAATTCCAACACCAGAAAAATCCTCTGTTCTAAGGATTAAACCATGTTGTCTACAGCACACTTGCACGTTGTGAACAGCACACCCTTATAGCAGAAAGACGACGTACAGAATGGTGCACCCACAGACTGCGTTGTCTTCTATATCTTTAACATCACTTGCAGCGCCATCTATTGTTGAAAATTGTAACTACTGTAATTTCGAAAGTTTATCCGCCTGAAAATGTACTGTTGTCCCAAGCATATTGCAACAAACGGTGTATTTCTATCGCTGCTCGTTTAGTTTTTATTGCCGTTTCAAATATACCGGTCATTTTTGAAACACCCTGTAAGAACGGAACGTTTTGGATCATACACTGTTATCTTACTGACGCAATGACAGACGATATCACGGGCACTGCAGGTCACGCAAAACAATGTTCTCAGTGTATGTCATTTTTCCTGTGTATTTCCTCCCGTTGTCGCATTTTTTTAACAATTGATTAGCAGTATACTGCCTACCTATCGTGCTGCTTCTTTTCCCGCTTCACAAGATTCGTTCTCTGTCAAACTGCTTCTGCAGTATCATCTGTACTTCCCGTACAAAGCTAATTTTTAATACCTACTCGCCCATCTCGAAAATGCAACAGTACAGATATGTGTCGCAGGAGGCAACACTACTCATAGCGTTTGGTAGCCGGCCGCTGTGGCCGAGCGGTTCTAGGCGCTTCATTCCGGAACCGCGCTGCTGCTACGGTCGCAGGTTCGAATCCTGCCTCGGACATGGATGCGTGTCATGTCCTTAGGTTAGTTAGGTTTAAGTGGTTCTAGGGAACTGATGACCTCCGACGTTAAGTCCCATAGTACTTAGAGCCATTTTTTTGGTAACGTGGGCGTCAAGGTGCTGGAATCTGGTTGGCAGATGAACGCGTTGCGAACAATTTACTGGTGAGTCGCTCTACAGTCATGCTGTCTACGGAATTGTATTCACTGCACGCGAAATGAATTACAAGGGATCAGTTGCCACCTCGGGTCATCAACGTGTTTCATTGGAGTTGCACCGTTTGCGTAGTAGCGGTCTGGAGTCCTTTACGTCTGTACAGAGAATCATTAACAAGCGACGAGTTAGAAATTCGCGTCCTCAACGAGTTTCATTCAACTTGATACATGAACGGAGGGCCTAAATTATGTCGGAGTAACCGTCCGGAACGATCTAAAGTGGGATGATGACGCGAAAATAGGTGTAGGGATAGCAGATGCCACACTGAGAGTCAGTGGAAGAATCGTAAGAAAAGTGTAGTGTTCACCAACTGCTAGTGGTGTCATATATGTGGCATCAAGAAAACTCCTACCTGCGAAAGTAGTTGCCGTTAATCATGTGGCTTACATGCAGCAACTATGCAGCCTCATTTCTAGGCCACGTATCGTTAGGCAACAGCTAAAATATTGACAACGCATATTTTTGCAATAATGTACTTGAGCAGTGGGAGAGTCGCTGGCGCCAGTGATTCTCTCATCTAGTAGGGGCAGCAATTCCGTTCGAGGTGGCAAGCACGTTTTCTCTTTGGTTTTCCTCTTCTGGCCGCTAGTTAAGCGCGCCGCTTCCGGCTATGGTTCCGTCCTCCCCCTCGAGATCCTCGAGCGCCATGCGCTCACCTCGCCTTCCATATACGCCTCCCGTTCCCCACGCAGATCGTTCAAATGTTCAAATGTGTTTGAAATCTTATGGGACTTAACTGCTAAGGTCATCAGTCCCTAAGCTTACACACTACTTAACCTAAATTATCCTAAGGACAAACACACACATCCATGCCCGAGGAAGGACTCGAACCTCCGCCGGGACCAGCCGCACAGTGCATGACTGAAGCGCCTCAGACTGCTTGGCTAATCCCGCACGGCCCCACGCAGATTCTCTGACCTCATTCCTTTCCCCCATCTGCTCCTGTTCCTCGATCATAACCGCATCCTCTACACCTCCAGCCGCCTTGATGCCCCTCACCCCCTGGTTGCTCCTCTCCTCTCCCATCCCTGCCCCCTGCCACGCTTTCCCTGTTGTGTCCCCCCTACCCTCCATCTCTAAACCCTTCAGCTCCTTTCCCAAGGTGGCTTCTGTCAACTACTCCTCCCGGATGATGCCCTCTCTCCCTCCATCTATCCATCCTGTCAACTCTGATCCTCACTCCCCTCCTTTCCTCTGTCCTTTCCCTGGGCTCCCTTCCCCCCTCCCATCCTGTTTTCTCACTGCTTTACCTCTCCCTGCCTCCCCTCAGTCCTTTTGTTTTTCCCTCCTCTGCCTTTCCCCACTCCCTGTCATGTCTGCCCAGCACCCCCCCCCCCTCGTCCTCCATCGGCTCCTTTCCCCCCTCTCCCCCTTCGTTTTTCCTCTCCTCCCACCCCTTTAATCTTTCCCATCATCTGTCCAGGTTTCCCCCATCTGCCCTCGTCTGTGGTATGTCATATTTGCCAAAATTTTAGTGCAGTATTCAAGTGAATGTTCAGTGTCGTTCGTCTCTCCAAAGCGTTGCGAACAGAAATCATGCTGTCGCTGGGTGGGAGTTTTATGTCTCTTGCAAACAGAAACCAGACTTTTGCCGTGTTTTTTACTTGTCTGTCTATTCCTTTACCTGCCTGCTTCATATGTACTATATTAGCATCATCATCCCTTTGTTCTATGTTTTAAGTTCCACGATTTTCGCCATGTTACCATTTAAGTCTCCGACTTTATCGCCTTTTTTATTGTTCATTATCTTCATCTTTTTAAAACAAATACTGTAGGCTGAAGAGCGGCATACTAAGCTGCTACAAGCCCGCCCCCTTCGGGGGGAATCGAAACTCAATAAAGAAGAAAAAGGCCATGGCTCTTTCAGTTTTCCGCTACGGACCCCTAGTGGTCGCGCTTGCCCGTTGCCTGGGCATATGCTGTGTTGGTGAGCCTTGGAGAGACCGTTACTGAGGAGCGTTTGTTGCTCGCGGCTCTGTGTTATGATTTGAGGAGTGTGTCGGCGGCAGGCTGGTGGTTATGGCCTGCAGTGCACTAGCAGGTGTGTCTATTGTACTGCGTGACGCTGGATGTCTAGGTATGCAACGTGGGTTCTCGTCGTTAGCTGCTATTAACGGTGGTCATCAGCAATTTCTTTGAAGTTGTGTTTGTGATCAGCCTGATCGTAATTTGTGTGTCATTGTCCCCACCGTGGGGCCAGTAAGGGACTCACTCTTTCTTCCGGTGCTGTTAAGACTGTAAAACACTGCTCAGTGTCGGCAGCACAAAGCGTGAGTAGTGTGAAGGCCGCATGACTCATTCTAGGATAGCTGCATTCCGTGTTTAGTGTTAAGACAGTGTGCTTGTAATGTTACTTGAGTATCTTAGGATTTATTCTCGGGTCTCCGTTGAAGGGGCCGCGACTTTGGTGTCTTGTATTATGGTGTTTTATGCTCTTGGTTCGGCAGGCCGTTAACTTCTCCAGACTTATGCTTGCTATTGGGAGCTGCCTGTAAGCGCATAGAATCAGGAGCTGTAAGAAGTGAATAGTTTTCCATGCTACTTGTTTAAGGTCTTGCATGTGTGAAGGGCACTAAATTTAAAGGGGGGGGAGCGGGGGGTGGCTAAGTCTGAAATAAGAGGGTTTGTGTTGTGTTCTTTCGTTTGGTTGTCTGTCATTTTTTTATGTTACAATGTACTACGAGCGGTGGGCACAGTCAGTTCCGGAGTGACCATTAGAGGGGGCGGCGCCTTGACTGAAATACGTTAGGACGCCGTTGGCTCGGCCGGCTACGTCTTGGTGACGCTCGGTGCTACTTGGCTGTATCCTGTCGGAGTCGCTGCTCGCCCCAGTATTTGACAGAAAGTTGAGTATTCTGTCTCGTAATTCTTGGAGATTCCTCTCGTTAATGTGTTCGGGCTGCCCCAAGGTGCGTCCCCTGTTCCTAGCAGTTTGGTCACTCTTGTTTTATGGTGGATCGTCCGTTGAGCTGTGCCCGCTGTTGCGTGGAACGTAAACTGACTATTAAGATAACGGTCTTTTCTGCCTAAATATTGTTGTTATGCTTGAAAGGGATTTCACGAATGAATTCAGTGAAATAAGTCACTACATAATTCGTGGAATTCTATTGTTCTATGATCTGTTTATTGGCTTAAGACTCCCGTTGGGATTTTGCTCTTTTACTTAAAATTTGTTATTCAATATGCTGTACTGTTGCTTGTCTCACCAATGGGGATTTAGTCCCCCTAAATTCTTATTAATTTTGTGGGCAATTAGGCTTGTCATCTATATTTATCTATGACTATTTGTTACTTAACTGAAACGAAAGATATTTACTTAATTTGTTTCATTCCGTATAATCTTACAAAACTGATGAGGTCTTTAATTATATTTCTTATTGGTGGTTATTGGAAGGGGGTTTGTAAAAGATTTTGAACAACTGTTTTTGGGGATATGTGTATTAAATCTTTGTGAACTACAAGCCTTTGTTTGCGTTTTCTTGTGACTTGTGTCCCAGTACAGTAATTTATTAATAGCAATTGCACTTTAGTATGACGATGATGTGTGGAAACAGTTTAAAGTTCACTTGCACTGGTCTGACTTTAACTCTTGTCTAGTCCTGAATCCAGTGTACAGTAACTACGGTCACTTGTAGAATTTCCAGACTGACTCTTTTCTTGGTGGCTCTTACAGACACGGTCTGCATGCTGCCTCGAGGCACTGTTCATACTGTGCGACGATACTGCACTGTTATTGACATGAGAGGAACCGTGTGTCCGCTCAAGGGAACTGTTCGGGTAACGTGTAACGGAAGCATAAAACAGTCCTCGCGAAGTGGCGCCGTTTTTGGAGGCAAGTCTTGGTTCAGTTCCACCTGAGTTGCAGGCAGCTCGGCACTCTCGTATGTGTGGTGTTTCCTTTATCCTCCAGAGTAAATGGCAGAAACGTCATTCACCTACGAAAGTAATCAGTTACGAATCACTTGCAACAGTGATTCTTGAGTATTGGTCATCAGCCTGGGACACTTACATGGTTAGTTTATTAGAAGCGAGAGAGAAGATACAACGGAGAGCGGCACGTTTCTTCCCGTGGTCTGTTACTCGGCGCAAGACTCACAGAGATGCCCAACAAACTTCAGTGGAAGACGCCGCAGGAAAGGTATTATGAATCACGAAAAGGGTTACTGTTGACTTAGTTAGTTAGGTAGTTGGCGACATCTTCCATAGATCACTTGAAAAATTGTTTTACCGAAATGATATGATATGGGGTGAAAAATTGTTTTACCGAAATGATATGATATGGGACGAGTCAGTTTACAGGTTATAAATAGTGATAAGTGTTAACATTACCGAACACTTTTTTTTCAAACTTCCAGTGTAAAATAGAAATTTGTCCGTGAAATAGAAAGAGTCGTCCAGTAGAAATGATTTTAGCTTATATTTCAAATTTGCTATGTGAAATGTCAGACAATTTATGTTATTGGGCAAATAATAAGGGATTTTTATTGCTGCGTATTGTCGCGATACTTTTAATAATAAGTACTGAAGATAATTTTTACTCTAATATTGTAGGTAGGGGTCTCATTGTTCTTCTCAAATTGTGATGAATTATTTATGACGAATTTCATTAGCGACTGTATGTATTGTGATAAACTAAACTCCGTCAGAACAGACCTTGGAAGCCCCAACGGGACCGACCGACCACCGTGTCCATCCTCAATCCACAGGTGTCACTGGATGCGGATATGGTGGGACATGTGGTCAGCACACCGCTCTGCCGGCCGTATGTCAGTTTACGAGACCGGAGCCGCTAATCTCAATCAAGTAGCTTCTCAATTTGCCTCACAACGGCTGAGTGCAAACCTCTTGCCAACAGCGTTCAGCAGACCGAATGGCCAACGATCCAAATGTATTGTGATGGCACAGTTGAATAGTATGTTTTCAAAAGCGTATCAGTCAATAATTTGGTGGTATTGTCTTTGCTTTTGCTTCAGATACTATGTTTGCAACTAGACTGTTATTAAAGGGTATAGTCCATCAGTTATTGTACGTTTTTGTAGGGGCATCAGTCACTGCCCCTTCCAAAATAATGTTTAGATAGCAGTACTAACGAGGCTGAATGTCTTTTAATACTTCCTATCGCAATCCTGCATAGCGTTACCAGTAGCGTTCGCAAAAAAAAAAAAAAAAAAAAAAAAAAAAAAGACGGTACACTACAGTTGTTCTGTCTGTTGCACGTTGTTGTCTTTGTTACACACGCGGTTAAACATGCACTGTATTTTAGGTTAGTGGTAAGTACTGTTCACCCATTACATATAATAGAAACAGTACTTGAAAGGGAATACTACAATAACACACCGAACTTCGTGTTTTTCGGACAACTGCTTATCCCAGGATGGGAATCACACATTCAGCAGATTTCTGTTGTACCTAACCGATTCTGGAAAATTCAGCAAAATTCAACTTTAATTTCCAGATTTTTACCCCAGAGGTAGGAACTTCGGCATCTTGAAAAGGAAACTAGCGAAACAGGACAGACAGTAGACCACGTCACATTGGTGATTCTCACAAGTTCGAAACAAGGTAAATTTAAACTCGAAGTACTGGAAGACAAGGGAAGGTTGTATTCTCTATCTCTCAGCACTTTTTCACATTCTATGTTTGGTAACACATGAAAGGGTTGCATTACAGTTTCTAGAACGCCCCCTGGACTGATTAGTCATACATATCGTCTGGGCCTCCAACGTGATCCGTTGACTCAGCCAGGAAAACTAGTTTATACACCAAGAAAAGTTTCAATTGAGGTTAATATAAACGATGACTTGGAAAAACTCCAATGTAATCTGCGTGGCCAACACTCATCTTCCAAGAAGAAATTTTGAAATGGCCTATAAAGAACGACAACCAAGGCGACGAGTGAATAGAGAATCAAACACTGGTTATTGTTGTAAGCCGGTGTATTGGTATTGCACAATGTGGAACTGTACATGTTAATTTGTGTGTAGTCAAGGTAGTAATGTGATTAAAAACGACTGGGCGATTACAGTGTCTTTTACATGATTTTTAAAGGCATCAGTTTCGAGCTTTTAACTAGCTTTTACACATCCAAATGTATCATTACAAATTAAATCTCTTGTCTGACGATCACTTTTGCAACATGTAACATAACAAGGCCACTAAAGATGTCCATAGAGAGTTACTGTAAGAAATAATCAGTTTTTCTCAATTTTCCACAAATCTGTATCGGTTGACTAATGCCCCTTCAAAAAGATATGATTCAGTTAAAATGCGTAGCTCCTTGAAGAGCTATGTACAAGACAACTGTGGATGAACAGCACTTATTTTTCTTACTCTTCACTTTTGTGCAACGAAAACTTTCTTTTAAGTGCTGGCATACCCTGGTAAATTGTTCCAAAGATGTTATTGAGCAAAAATATGCCAGGAACTTAAACTAAGAACAAAATTAACTGAACGTTACTGTTTGAGAAGCCTCGTAATATGCTTCCTCGAATGCAAGTTTTCATCAATATGTGCTCTCAAAATTTTGGATCAGTCTACCGTATTTACTGACTCTTGTTCACATGCTACATCAGGTATAGGTATGACTATTCATTTTACAAAACTTAATTTAGTATTTTTTCTTTCAAAATGTAGTGAGTGTAGTTTCTCAGCAGCACTTGCTCATTCTTTGGAAAACATCATTTACAATCTCTTCTGTTGATTTATGTCTGATGGGATTTATTGTAGCACAAGTATCATCTGTAAAAAGTACCAGTTCTCATTGTCGAATGTTAAGTGGACAACATTCAAATATAAGAGAAATGCTAGTGAACTTAAAATTGAACCTTGTGGTACCCCCTTTATGATTTCTTCACAGTCTCTATAATTTATGATGCTTCCACCGTTGTATCAATTTTTTTTTGTATGTCCATACTTCTGACCGGACTTCTTGGGGACCACGGCCGTTTACTATTGTAAGAAAATGAAACGCCTACGGCCGTCCTTACGGTTTTATTTATTTTGTAGCTACCAGTTTCGGCGCTTCAGTACGCTATCTTCAGGCCGTAACTGATGCTGAAGGGGTTGACACGATCCTTATATATACCGCATCAGTGACCAACATAAGTGGTTTCACAGACTGTTTGTAAACTTTGGTGTCAGTGATCCAACCATCAACTGCCAACAAATAGTTCGCGTAACCAGTTGTGTTGGCCACTGCTGCGGTGTATATAAGGATCGTATCACCCCTTCAGCATTAGCTGAGGCCTGATGATGGCGTACTGAAGCGCCGAAACTGGTAGCTACAAAATAAATAAAACCGTAAGGACAGCCGTAGGCGTTTCATTTTCTTACAGTTGTCTGAATTCTTTCAAAATGTAGTGAGTGTAGTTTCTCAGCAGCACTTGCTCATACTTTGGAAAACATCATTTACAATCTCTTCTGTTGATTTATGTCTGATGGGATTTATTGTAGCACAAGTATCATCTGTAAAAAGTACCAGTTCTCATTGTCGAATGTTAAGTGGACAACATTCAAATATAAGAGAAATGCTAGTGAACTTAAAATTGAACCTTGTGGTACCCCCTTTATGATTTCTTCACAGTCTCTATAATTTATGATGCTTCCACCGTTGTATCAATTTTTTTTTGTATGTCCATACTTCTGACCGGACTTCTTGGGGACCACGGCCGTTTACTATTGTAAGAAAATGAAACGCCTACGGCCGTCCTTACGGTTTTATTTATTTTGTAGCTACCAGTTTCGGCGCTTCAGTACGCTATCTTCAGGCCATAACTGATGCTGAAGGGGTTGACACGATCCTTATATATACCGCATCAGTGACCAACATAAGTGGTTTCACAGACTGTTTGTAAACTTTGGTGTCAGTGATCCAACCATCAACTGCCAACAAATAGTTCGCGTAACCAGTTGTGTTGGCCACTGCTGCGGTGTATATAAGGATCGTATCACCCCTTCAGCATTAGCTGAGGCCTGATGATGGCGTACTGAAGCGCCGAAACTGGTAGCTACAAAATAAATAAAACCGTAAGGACAGCCGTAGGCGTTTCATTTTCTTACAGTTGTCTGAATTCTTTCAAAATGTAGTGAGTGTAGTTTCTCAGCAGCACTTGCTCATACTTTGGAAAACATCATTTACAATCTCTTCTGTTGATTTATGTCTGATGGGATTTATTGTAGCACAAGTATCATCTGTAAAAAGTACCAGTTCTCATTGTCGAATGTTAAGTGGACAACATTCAAATATAAGAGAAATGCTAGTGAACTTAAAATTGAACCTTGTGGTACCCCCTTTATGATTTCTTCACAGTCTCTATAATTTATGATGCTTCCACCGTTGTATCAATTTTTTTTTGTATGTCCATACTTCTGACCGGACTTCTTGGGGACCACGGCCGTTTACTATTGTAAGAAAATGAAACGCCTACGGCCGTCCTTACGGTTTTATTTATTTTGTAGCTACCAGTTTCGGCGCTTCAGTACGCTATCTTCAGGCCGTAACTGATGCTGAAGGGGTTGACACGATCCTTATATATAACGCATCAGTGACCAACATAAGTGGTTTCACAGACTGTTTGTAAACTTTGGTGTCAGTGATCCAACCATCAACTGCCAACAAATAGTTCGCGTAACCAGTTGTGTTGGCCACTGCTGCGGTGTATATAAGGATCGTATCACCCCTTCAGCATTAGCTGAGGCCTGATGATGGCGTACTGAAGCGCCGAAACTGGTAGCTACAAAATAAATAAAACCGTAAGGACAGCCGTAGGCGTTTCATTTTCTTACAGTTGTCTGAATTCTTTCAAAATGTAGTGAGTGTAGTTTCTCAGCAGCACTTGCTCATTCTTTGGAAAACATCATTTACAATCTCTTCTGTTGATTTATGTCTGATGGGATTTATTGTAGCACAAGTATCATCTGTAAAAAGTACCAGTTCTCATTGTCGAATGTTAAGTGGACAACATTCAAATATAAGAGAAATGCTAGTGAACTTAAAATTGAACCTTGTGGTACCCCCTTTATGATTTCTTCACAGTCTCTATAATTTATGATGCTTCCACCGTTGTATCAATTTTTTTTTGTATGTCCATACTTCTGACCGGACTTCTTGGGGACCACGGCCGTTTACTATTGTAAGAAAATGAAACGCCTACGGCCGTCCTTACGGTTTTATTTATTTTGTAGCTACCAGTTTCGGCGCTTCAGTACGCTATCTTCAGGCCGTAACTGATGCTGAAGGGGTTGACACGATCCTTATATATAACGCATCAGTGACCAACATAAGTGGTTTCACAGACTGTTTGTAAACTTTGGTGTCAGTGATCCAACCATCAACTGCCAACAAATAGTTCGCGTAACCAGTTGTGTTGGCCACTGCTGCGGTGTATATAAGGATCGTATCACCCCTTCAGCATTAGCTGAGGCCTGATGATGGCGTACTGAAGCGCCGAAACTGGTAGCTACAAAATAAATAAAACCGTAAGGACAGCCGTAGGCGTTTCATTTTCTTACAGTTGTCTGAATTATTCTGTTTGTCAAACATTAGCGAAACGAGCTGGATGCAAAACCATCAGATACATAAAACTCAAGTTTTTTTAAGAGACTGACATCTGCGTCTATATCTACGTGATTACTCTGCTATTCACAATAAAATGCTTGGCATAGTGTTCAATGAACCACCTTCAAGCTGTCTCTCTACCGTTCCACTCTCAAACGACACGCGGGAAAAACGGGCACTTAAATTTTTCTGTGTGATCCCTGATTTCTCTTATTTTATCGTGATCATCATTTCTCCCTATGTAGGTGGGTGTCAACAGAATGTTTCCGCAATCGGAGGAGAAAACTAGTGATTGAAATTTCATGAGAAGATCCCGTCGCAACGAAAAACGCCTTTGTTTTAATGATTGCCACTCCAATTCACTTATCATGTCTATGACACTATCTCCCCTATTTCGCGATAGTACAAAACGAGTTGCCCTTCTTTTTACTTTTTCGATGTCATCCGTCAGTCCCACGTGATACGGATACCACACCGCACAGCAATACTCCAGAGTAGGGCGGACAAGCGTGGTGTATGCAGTCTCCTTAGTAGACCTGTTGCATCTTTTAAGTTTTCTGCCGATGAATCGAAGTCTTTGGTTTTCTCTACCCACAATATAATCTATGTGATCGTTACAATTTAGGTTATTTGTAATCCCTAAGTATTTAGCTGAATTTACAGCCTTCAGATTTGTATGACTTGTCGCATAATCGAAATTTAGCTGATTTCTTTTAGTAATCATGTGAATAACTTCACACTTTTCTTTATTCAGGGCCAACTGCCACTTTTCGCATCATACAGATATATTATCTAAGTCATTTTGCAAGTCGTTTTGATCAACTGATGACTTTACAAGACGGTAAATGGCAGCATCATCTGCATCAGTCTAAGACGGCTACTCAGATGGTATCCTATGTCGTTAATATAGATCAGGAACAATAGAGGGCCTATAACACTTCCTAGTCGAACGCCGGAAATTACTTCTGATTTACTCGATGACTTACCGCCTATTACTACGAACTGTGACCGTTCTGACAGGAAATCACGAATCCAGTCTCACAACTGAGGCAACTCTCCTTAGGCACGCAGTTTGGTTAAAAGACGCTTGTGAGGAACGGTGTTGAAAGCCATCTGGAAATCTAAAAATATGGAACCAATTTGACATCCCCTGTCGATAGCACTTATTGCTTCATGAGTATAAAGAGCTAGTTGTGTTTCACAAGAACAATATTTTCTGGATCCGTGCTGATTATGTGTCAATAAATCGTTTTCTTCGAGGTACTTCATAATGTTCGAATACAGTATATGTTCCAAAACCCTACTGCAAATCGACGTTAGAGATATAGGCCCGTAATTCAGCGGATTACTCCTACTTCCCTATTTGGATATTGGTGTGACTTGAGCAATTTTCCAGTCTTTAGGTACGGATCTTTCTGTGAGCGAGT
Source organism: Schistocerca cancellata (assembly GCF_023864275.1). Taxonomy (NCBI): domain Eukaryota; kingdom Metazoa; phylum Arthropoda; class Insecta; order Orthoptera; family Acrididae; genus Schistocerca; species Schistocerca cancellata. Next base: position 505,223,737 of record NC_064634.1, on the reverse strand, counting down.
GATTGTATATAATTGCTAAATATGTAGCTATTTTATCAGCATACTCTGAGAGGAACCTGACTGGTATACAGTCTAGACCGGAGGCCTTAAGTGATTTAAGCTGCTTTGTTACACAGAGGATATCTACTTCTATATTTCTCATCTTGGCAGTTGTTCTTGATTGGAATTCAGGAATATTTACTTCGTCTTCTTTGGTAAAGGAGTTTCGGAAAACCGTGTTTAATAACTGTGCTTTAGTGGCACTGTCATCAGTGACTTCACCGTTGTTATAGCGCAGTGAAGGTAATGATTGCGTCTTGCCACTGGTGTGCTTTATGTGTGACCAGAATCTCTTTGGGTTTTCTGCCAGATTTCGAGACAGAATTTCGTTGTGGAAATTATTAAAAGCATCTCGCCGTTGAAGTACGCGCTATATTTCGAACTTCTGTAAAACTCTGCCAATCTTGGGGATTTTGCGTTCTTTTAAATTTGGCATTCTTTTTTCGTTGCTTCTGCAACTACGATCTGACCCGTTTGGTGTACCATGGGGGATCAATACCATCACTTATTAATTTATGTGGTATATATCTCTCAACTGCTGTCGATACTATCTGTTTGAAAACATTTCACATCTTTTCTACACTTACATGATCAGATCGGTAGGAGTGAAGACTGTCTCTTAAAAAAGCGTTAAGAGCACTTTTATCAGCTTTTTTAAACAGATATACTTTGCGTTTCTTTTTTATGGCTGTAGGTGTTACTGCATTCAGCCTAGCAGCAACTGCCTTGTCGTCGCTTATCCTTGTATTCGTCACAACACTCACTATTTGTCCAGGATTATTCGTTGCTGAAAGGTCAAGTATGCTTTCGCAACCATTTACGCTTCGAGTCGGGTCATGAACTAATTGTTCAAAATAATTTTCTGAGAAAGCATTCAGTACAATTTCGGATGACGTTTTATGCCTGCCGCCGGCTTTAAACGTATAATTTTTCCAGCATATCGAGGGTAGATTGAAGTCACCACCGACTATAATTGTATTTAAAATGAGACTCAAGTTTTCTTTGAACCGTTCAGCTACTATATCTTCTGAGTCTGGGGGTCGGTAAAACGATCCAATTAATAGTTTAGTCCGATTGTCAGGTATATGATATCTACAGTCAAACGTCTTGCGAAGATCTCAAAAAATTTCGAACTCTCGATATTTTATTATTTAAGGTTTGTACTATTTGGCGAACGAGTGTATAAACACCACTCTCAGTCAATCAGCGCTTCTGGAATCCTAACTGCGACACGCTAAGTACATTGTTTCTGCTTAAGTGTAAGACTACTTGTAAATTCATTAGTTTTTCGAATATTTTGGAAAAATATGTCAGTAAGGAAATTGGGCGACAGCTGATTAAGGCTTTCTTGTGAACTTTCGTAGGAAGAGGCTTAACAATAACTGATAGTGAATGTTCGAAGATGTGTCGGGCAACATATTACTTCCTCCCAGATATGCCTTGCGAAATGACTAAGAGGTGAAAATTGAAGTAAAGAGAGATAATTAGGAGGTTTTACGATGTCGTTCTTGCCATGCACCAGTCGCGAATAAAACAGAGAACGGAGGACGATGTTTGATCCGTGGGGCTCTCAACTGCGCGGCCATCAGCACACGTACAATGTCCCAGTTTTTACACAGTCCAGTTTGTACACAAACCAATCTAGCCACTGTCAGGAATCAATAATTCAAGAACAGTCTTAATCGCATTTATTATTATTATTGTACCGCCAACCGGTTTCAACCCGACGTAGGGGTCATTTTCCATTGGTCGACTGCTGGTGGTGTCACTCCTGTCTACATAACTTGGATAGTTTCCTGCTGTTATGTAGACAGGTGTGACACCACCAGAAGTCGACCAATGGAGGATGACCCATACGACGGGTTGAAACCGGTTGGTGGATGTTGTTGTTGTGGTCTTCAGTCCTGAGACTGGTTTGATGCAGCTATCCATGCTACTCCATCCTGTGCAAGCTTCTTCATCTCCCAGTACCTACTGCAACCTACATCCTTCTGAATCTGCTTAGTGTATTCATCTCTTGGCCTCCCTCAACGATTTTTACCCTCCACGCTGCCCTCCAATACTAAATTGGTGATCCCTCGATGTCTGAGAACATGTCCTACCAACCGATCCCTTCTTCTAGTCAAGTTGTGCCACAAGCTCCTCTTCTCCCCAAATCTATTCAATACCTCCACATTAGTTATGTGTTCTACCCATCTAATCTTCAGCATTCTTCTGTAGCACCACATTACGAAAGCTTCTATTCTCTTCTTGTCTAAACTATTTATCGTCCACGTTTCACTTCCATACATGGCTACACTCCATACAAACACTTTCAGAAACGACTTCCTGACATGTAAATCTATCTCGATGTTAATAAATTTTTCTTCTTCAGAAACGCTTTACTTGCCATTGCCAGTCTACATTTTATATCCTCTCTACTTCGACCATCATCAGTTAATTTGCTCCCCAAATAGCAAAACTCCTTTACTACTTTGAGTGTCTCATTTCCTAATCTAATTCCCTCAGCATCACCCGAATTAACCCGACTACATTCCATTATCGTCGTTTTGCTTTTGTTGATGTTAATCTTATATCCTCCTTTCAAGACACTACCCATTCCGTTCAACTGCTTTTCCAAGTCCTTTGCTGTCTCTGACAGAATTACAATGTCATCGGGGAACCTCAAAGTTTTTATATCTTCTCCATGGGTTTTAATACCTACTCCGAACTTTTCTTTTGTTTCCTTTATTACTTGCTCAATATACAGATTGAATAACATAGGCTACAACCATGTCTCATTCCCTTCCCAACCACTGCTTCCCTTTCATAACCCTCTATATTATAACTGCCATGTTCTTTCTGTAAAAATTGTAAATAGCCTTTCGCTCCCTGTGTTTTACCCCTGCCACCTTCAGAATGTGAAAGAGAGTATTCCAATCAGCAATGTCAAAAGCTTTCTCTAAGTCTACAAATGCTAGAAACGTAGGTTTGCCTTTCCTCAATCTTTCTTAATAACAATAATAATAAATGTGATTAAGACCTTGAATTATTGATTAATCATACTAATCGGTGCTTCTCTCCACAACCATGTTGTCCAAAAAATTGTCAGGAATGATGATGACATGATGGGGACAACCCAACACCCCGGGCACAGAAAATCCCCGACCCGGCCGGGAATCGAACCTGGGATCCCATGATCCAGAGGCAGCAACGGTAGGTTTTTTTTAAATTCTTTGTTGATCTCATTTTTGCTCTATTTTTTTCGTTGTATATGTTCGGGGCGGACGTCTCATGACACCCGTTCAGGTTCGTCGTTGATCCGTTCACTCAGTTTTTTTATTACAGAGGGTAGCTAACCCTGTGACCGAACACGCTGAGCTACCGTGCCGGCAGTGATGATTAGGACAACACAACACCCAGTCCCTGAGGGGAGAAAATCTCCGACCTAGCCAGGAATCGAACCCGGGCCCTTAGGATCGACATTCTGTTGCGCTGAGCACTCAGCTACCGGGGGCGGACAAGCCACTAGACCACTTGCTGCGGACAGGGGACAGAGGAAAAGTTTGCGATACCAGAGATACCCTGTGCCAAGCACCATAAGGTGGCTTGCGGAGTACAGCTATGTGTACAGGCAGGAAAACCCACGACTCGTCACCGTACGCCAAGAGCGCATTGCTGACTAGCGATATCGCAAGCAGGTAATGTGGTAGTACTTCCTGAAGCTAGCGGGGTGGTTGTTTACTGAACAGCGTGTGCCGCATCACGTCCGAATGTCTACTCAGGAGCCAGCCGGTGTGGCCGAGCGGCTCTAGGTGCTACAGTGTGGAACCGCGCTGCTGCTACGGTCGCAGGTTCGAATCCTGCTTCGGGTATGGATGTGTGTCCTTAGGTTGGTTAGGTTTAAGTAGTTCTAAGTCTAGGGGACTGATGACCTCGGATGTTAAGTCCCATAGAGCTCAGAGCCATTTGAACCATTTGTCTCCTCAGGAGCAGAGCGGCCAGCGCAGCCCGCGTACTGCCAGACGAAGAGCAGCTCGTGGGCGGCGCAGTATGCTGGGCTTCTCGCTTGCCACCGGGGAGCTCTTGCCGCAATGTTTGTCGATATGTGCTGTGAAAGGACGGGCTAACAGCGACCAGGTGGCGGGAGGGTCGGGCGACGGCCAGGGTTCTGTCATTATGACCGGTGTCGCAGCCTTGTCGACCAAAAGGGAGCCGTCTGTGGAAACGGAACCTGCTCCTGCGGCGTCCGAGGCTGGCCGGCTTTCCAGAGGCCAACCGCATCGTCAATTGCGATCGCAGCACAAATTTGCTCTCAGCGGTGTCATTCGACGGTTCTGATGCAAGCGCTTTCGGCTTTCACTATAGTAACGTGATATCCCAGCAGAAATCTCTACTGAAGACGGAAAGCAAAACTAGGAATGACTCTACTGGAACGCAGTAATGGGAGACCGTGGCTGTTATCTCATACAGACTGCTGATGGTGCGCAGCAGGTACCAGCCATAGATTTACTTGAAATGTGTTCGCAGTTGCGAGTACGGACAACCATCAGTTGCATCACAGAATAACGACAGTGAATCCAGGACTCCGGCTTATCGAGAGCGGTCGTCTGTCTACGCCTAGCACTTGTGCATCCATTATGTATATTCCTATCCAGGACAGGCATTTTAATTAAAGTCGGTAAGAAGGATAAAAACGATATAGCAGCGACTGTCTCGTCCAGAAGTACGAGTCATTGTTCCCTGCATTGCATCATATTTCTGGACAATGCAAACACTGCTGTATCGTACAGTGTGGTATAAATTTACTTATTTTGCTTTAATGAGAAGGTACCATTGCTGAGTACGAACTGATATAAGGAGCGATGAAATAGTTTCCATTTGAGGGTGTCGCTGCAGCGTATATCCAACCCAGTGCGAATTCGATGCGGGTATAGAAGCAGCGACATGTAGGAAAGGGCCATAGAACAGAAACTTTTTGATCGTGGTAGTGGTAAGTTCTTATGGGACCAAACTGCTGAGCTCATCGGTCCTTAGGCATACACTCTAATTGTTGTTGTTGTGGTCTTCATTCCAGAGACTGGTTTGATGCAGCTCTTCATGCTACTCTATCCTGTGCAAGCTTCTTCATCTCCCAATACCTACTGCAACCTACATCCTTCTGAATGTGTTTAGTGTATTTATCTCTTGGCCTACCTCTATGATTTTTACTCTCCACGCTGCTCTCCAATACTAAACTGGTGATCCCTTGATGCCTCAGAATATGCCCTACCAATCGATCCTTTCTTCTAGTCAAGTTGTGCCACAAATTTCTCTTCTCCCCAATTCTGTGCACTATCTCCTCATTAGTTATGTGATCTACCCATCTAATATTCAGCATTCTTTTGTAACACCACATTTCGAAAGCTTCTATTCTCGTCGTGCCTAAACTATTTATCGTTCATGTTTCACTTCCGTACATGGATGGCTACACCCCATACACATACTTTCAGAAACGACTTCCTGACACTTAAATCTATACTCGATGTTAACAAATTTCTCTTCTTCAGAAACGCTTTCCTTGCCATTGCCAGTCTACATTTTATATCCTTTCTACTTCGATCATCATCAGTTATTTTGCTCCCCAAAGAGCAAAACTCATTTACTACTTTAAGTGTCTCATTTCCTAATCTGATTCCCTCAGCATCACTCGACTTAATTCGACTACATTCCATTATCCTCGTTTTGCTTTTGTTGATGTTCATCTTATATCCTCCATTCAAGACACTGTTCATTCCGTTCCGCTGCTCTTCCATGTCGTTTGCTGTCTCTGACAGAATTACAACGTCATCGACGAACCTCAAAGTTTTTATTTCTTCTCCATGGATTTTAATTCCTACTCCGAATTTTTCTTTTGATTGCTTTACTGCTTGCTCAATATACAGATTGAATAACATCGGGGAGACTCTACAACCCTGTCTCACTGCCTTCCCAACCACTGCTTCCCTTTCATGGCCCTCTACTCTTATAACTGCTATCTAGTTTCTGTCCAAATTGCACATAGCCTTTCGCTCCCTGTATTTTACCCCTGCCAACTTCATAATTTTAAAGAGAGTATTCCAATCAACATTGTCAAAAGCTTTCTCTAAGTCTACAAATGCTAGAAACGTAGGTTTACCTTTCCTTAATATATTTTCTAAGATAAGTCGTAGGTTCAGTATTGCCTCACGTGTTCCAACATTTCTACGGAATCCAAACTGATCTTCCCAGAGGTCGGCTTCTACCAGTTTTTCCATTCGTCTGTAAAGAATTCGTGTTAGTATTTTGCAGCTGTGACTTATTAAACTGATAGTTCGGTAATTTTCACATCTGTCAACACCTGCTTTCTTTGGGATTGGAATTATTATATTCTTCTTGAAATCTGAGGGTATTTCGCCTGTCTCATACATCTTGCTCACCAGATGGTAGAGTTTTGTCAGGACTGGCTCTCCCAAGGCCGTCAGTAGATCCAATGGAATGTTGTCTACTCCCGGGGCCTTGTTTCGACTCAGGTCTTTCAGTGCTCTGTCAAACTCTTCACGCAGTATCGTATCTCCCATTTCATTTTCATCTACATCCTCTTCCATTTCCATAATATTGTCCTCAAGTACATCGCCCTTGTATAGACCCTCTATATACTCCTTCCACCTTTCTGCTTTCCCTTCTTTGCCTAGAACTGCGTTTCCATCTGAGCTCTTGTTATTCATACAAGTGGCTCTCTTTTCTCCAAAGGTCTCTTTAATTTTCCTGTAGGCAGTATCTATCTTACCCCTACTGAGATAAGCGTCATAGTTCGGTAATTTTCACATTTGTCAACATCTGCTTTTTTGGAATTATTTTATTCTTCTTGAACACGCCGCCCAGGTACATCGCGCGGCCTTTTCTTTTTATACAATTCATAACACGGATTGATCGTTTTCCGCAAAACACGTGTTACGTTGGTTTACAAGGAGCTGCCGCCAGATATCCGCCTGGAACACTTACTTTTACAATTTTTCTCCAACAAAATACATTGATGTTGTTATTCGCATTTTCACACACACACACACACACACACACACACACACACACACACACTTTGGTTTTCATTCTTATAAACTTTCGTTGCGTTACAAAACAATATACCAATGCGTACTAATGTTTCTACTTACTTGGTACACGCAATGAATTACCCACTACCTCGCTGTAATTGTGGCAACACGTCCAGGTGCGTGAAACAAGTAACAGTTTTCTCCACTTAGAAAAAATAGTCCATAAACTTTTGAAGACCACATGGTACAGAACATTTTGATTTTAGGTGAATTAGGAATGTGTTCCACAGTTTCGTATGGATGCTCTGCGGCCCAAACATGCACATTACGAAGTTTCACCATTCCAGATACATGAAACGGGTCTTCGCCAGTGAAAAGTAAATTCTGCGAAGAACAGTCTTCTCCAGTAACCGCTGCATGCCATTGTAACACTCAGAACGAAGGTCATCGTCCCGAGTAGTCAGCGCGCGTAACATCTACATCTACATCTACGTCTACATCTATATACATGCTCCGCAAACTACCGTACGGTGCGTGGCAGACGGTACGCTGTACCACAACCATTCATTTCCTCTCCTCTTCCGCTAGCAGACAGAGCGAGGGAAAAACATCTATATGCCTTCGTACGAGTCCTAATTTCTCGATTTATCTTGGCGGTCCTAGGTCAAATGTGTGTTGGTGGCAGTAGAACTGTTCGGCAGTCAGCTTCAAATGCCGGTTTTCTAATTTTTCTCAGTACTTTTATCCAAATGAATGTCTAATTCCCTCCAGGGATTCCCACTTAAGCTCCCGAGGCATATCAGTAAGACTTGGATACTGCTCAAACCCACCGGTAACAAATCTAGCAGCACGTCTCTGAACTGCTGCGATGTCTTCTTTTTCCATCCGATCTGGTGTGGATCCGAAACACTCGAGCAGTACTCAAGTAATCCTGAATACGGTCTTGTTTACAGATGAACTACACTTTCCTGAAATTCTCCCAATATACCGAAGTCGTCCATTCACCTTCCTTAACACAGTCGTCCCAAGCTCGTTCCATTTCATACCGCATCGGAGCCTTACCCCCAGATACACTATGTGATCGGAAGTTTCCGGACATCTGGTTGAAAATGACTTGCATGTTCGTGGCGCCCTCCATCGGCAATACTGGAAATCAGTATGGTGTTGACCCATCCTTAGCCTTCATGACAGCTTCCACTCTCGCAGGCATACATTCAGTCAAGTGCTGGAGGGTTTCTTGGGGGAATGGCACCCCATTCTTCACGAAGTGCTGCACTGAGGAGAGGTATCGATATCGGCCGGTGAGGCCTGGCACGAAGTCGGCATTCCAAAACATCCCAAAGTGGTTTATAGATTCAGGCCAGAACTCTGTGCAGGCCAATCTATTGCACGGATGTTACTGTCCTGTAACCACTCCGCCACAGGCCGTGTATTATGAAAAGGTGCTCGATCGTGTTGAAAGATACAATCGTCATCCCCAAATTGCTCTTCAACAGAGGGAAGCAAGAAGGTACTTAAAGCACCAATGTAGGTCTGTGCTGTGCTAGTGCAAAACAACAAGGGGTGCAAGCCCCCCCCATGAGAAACACACTATAACATCACCGCCTCAAATTTTTACTGTTGGCACTATACACGCTGGAAGATGACGTTCACCGGGCATTCGCCATACCCACACCCTGTCATCGGATCGGCACATTGTGTACCGTGATTGTTCACTCCACACAACGTTTTTCTACTGTTCAGTCGACCAATGTTTACGCTCCTTACAGTAAGAGAGGCGTCGTTTGACATTTACCGGCGTGATGTGTGGCTTATGAGCAGCCGCTCGACCATAAAATCCAAGTTTTCTCACCTACCGCCATAGTACTTGCAGTGGATCCTGATGCAGTTTGGAATTCCTGTGTGATGGTCTGGATAGATGTCTGCTTGTTACACATTACGACCCTCTTCAACAGTCGGCGGTCTCTGTCAGTCAACAGACGAGGTCGGCCTGTACGCTTTTGTGCTGTACGTGTCCTTTCCACTTCACTATCATATAGGAAACACTGGACTTATGGATGTTTATGAGTGTGGAAATCTCGCGTACAGGCGTATGACACGAGTGACAGTCACCTGGCCGTAATCGAAGACCATGGCTAACACTGTATCTGAACATTACGGTTTGTTTCCAACTTATCTGCATTAAGTTACATTTTTCTACATTTAGAGCCAGTTGCTATTCATCACACCAACTAGAAATTTTCTCTAGGTCATGTTGTATCCACTTACAGTCACTTATCTTGGGCACCTCCCTGTACACCACAGCGTCATCAGCGAAGAACCGCAGATTGCTGCCCGCCCTCGAAATTGGAAAACTTGTGGTAAGGACTATGGGACCAAAGTGCTGAGGTCATCGGCCCCTAAGGCTTACACACTACTTAATATAATTTAAACGAACTTAGGCTAAGGACGACAGACACATCCATGCCCGAAGGAGGACTCGAACCTCCGGCGGGGGGGATCGCCCTGTCTGCCAAATCATTTACGTATACATAAAATAGCAACGGTTCTATCACACTTCCTTGCGGCACTCCTGATATTACCTCTGTCTCCGATGAACACTCGCCGTCGAGGACAACATACAGGGTTCTCTCTTCAATTGAAACTTCACTTCAACTTCAATTGAAAATGTTAATTATTTCAGGCCCTAGCTGTAGATCCTAAGCCGGCCTCTGTGGCCGAGCGGTTCTAGGCGCTTCAGTCTGGAACCGCGCGACCGCTACGGTCGTAGGTTCGAATCCCGCCTAGGGTATGGATGTGTGTGATGTCCTTAGGTTAGTTAAGTTTAAGTAGTTCTAAGTTCTAGGGGACTGATGACCCCAGATGTTAAGTCCCATAGTGCTCAGAGCCATTTGAAGCATTTGTAGATCCTAAAGTGAAGGTTTGAGCAAAAAAATTATTTAATATGAACTGAAGCTGTTAACAGACACAATATTTCGATTACAAGAGTAATTTCCTCAATTAAAAACATAATTATTACAAGTAGATCATGAATCAATATGAAATGATTCACAAAGTCTTCATGCAAATTTTAAGCACTGGATTTTTTTATTTTCTGTGTTACATGGAAAACAACAAATATGCCGTTCTGACGGTAGTGGCAGTCTCAATGTTATCCACGAATCTGGTTAACAGCAACGAAAAAGTGACTGGTCGTAATAGTTTTTCACAAACTGATACAATCACTACTCCAGCGCTGGATGAGACAGGTGATCGTCAAGTGCAGACCAAGAAATGTGCTGTCATGCAGGTGCTGCTGACTATGCTTTTTGTGATACTATTTACCGACACTCGTGCAGAACACCGCCACCGAGTGAGTGGCTCTGTGGTAGAGTTACACTGCCGTTGTAACAACCCTGGGCCCTTTTCAGCTGCTAAGATGCATGCCTCTACACATCTCCAACATATGCAGCTAACACGCATAATGTGGGGTCCTGCCCACTCGTCTCTTATGGGGTGCCTAAAGGACACATGGGCTAAAACGCCCTGCTAAACCCGCAGAACAGGACAGGTAGTTGGAATTGTGGAAAAGGGGCCAAAATGAGCGCCTGGCAGTTACACTGGAACACATATAACTTTATTTATTTCACCAAATATTACGGTGCAAATTCTTAGTCATCAGCTGAATACGCCGCACTATCTTATGCCTTAAGGGCACAACCACTTTAATTTAAATTCTGGGCTGACGGCAAGGGCCACTTTTTCGCTGCATTCTATGCACTGCCTGTGGTGTCACCGCCAGACACCACACTTGCTAGGTGGTAGCCTTTAAATCGGCCGCGGGCCGTTAGTACACGTCGGACTCGCGTGTCGCCACTATCAGTGATTGCAGACCGAGCGCCGCCACACGGCAGGTCTAGTCTAGAGAGACTCCCTAGCACTCGCCCCAGTTGTACAGCAGACTTTGCTAGCGATGGTTCACTGCCTGCTTACGTTCTCATTTGCCGAGACGATAGTTTAGCATAGCCTTCAGCTACGTCATTTGCTACGACCTAGCAAGGCGCCATATTCAGTTACCATTGATGTTGTGAATCATGTACCGTCAAGAGCGACGTTCATCAGTAATGAATTAAAGTTAAGTATTCCACCAGCTACGTCCGTTTTTCTAAATTCTAATTTCCTTGTCCTGTTCCAGACCTCACACCAGCCTGCGTGAGCTAAACCGCGTGCATTTCGGCCTCCTCTAGTAACACGGTGTTGGGCTCTCCTGCCAACCACAACACTGCCTGACCCAAATCCAGCATGCTGCACCTTCCTGTGCACACAGAAATCACCCAGAAGAACAAGCGAACCCAGTGCTATGTTAAATGTACAGAAATGAAGGTAGTCACTGTGATCAGATATACTTTAATAAAATCCTTGCTACTGGAATTGCACCATTTTACCCCCCCTCCCCCCCCAGTTACTGAATCATCTTCACATTAAATGAAAAAAGCGTGCGAAATTGCCTGTAGTGATGTATAGCATTCCCCTAATTCTGTACCATAGGTGACTCTCTTAAAATGGGTGGGGAGACGGCAACAAGCAAAATCTTGCTACCCACGGTTTTTCAGATTTCCCCTGATTGTCTGGTTTGGCCATACAACAAACTGAATCTGTATTATGAACTATCAGCAACATAGACCAGGTAATTCTGACAAGCACAATACGTAAATGATAGTCAAATGACACATATATTCAATCCCAAGCACCCCCAACAAAACCATTCTAACCTTACTTTATTTCTGGACAAAATGCTGAAGGCAGGTCCTTCAGAATTATGGAAGATAATAGCAGTATTGGGATACGGGATAGCGCAATTTTGATGTCAAACTGATATGAAAATTAATTAAATTGATCAATTAATCACCCACCACCCTCCCCAACCACCCCCACCACCAACCCCACCCTCACCCCAGTTGATGTCATGTGTTTTCTCCAGCTGGCATGTGGGTCCCCCAGCTGTGCCCCCTCCTCTCCCTTCCTCACCCTTCCTCGTCTCCCTCCCCTACGTAACCTATTGCTGAGAATATCAAATTTTGGCGTAAATTTCGAATGTCGCCGTAAATTTCGAATTTTCGCGGGAATTTCTTGGTCGCAGGGGCTATACTGGTCCCAACCCCCCCCCCCCCACCCCTACCACCAGGGAATTGACTGGAAATTAAAAAGGGTGGATGCCCTTTCCGTTGCTTGAATCCCGGTCCTTTTGGACAGAAAACCCGGGTGCACACCCCAACATATGAAAACAGTCCATAGACAGGAGAGGAAAGTTATGTTACTGTACTTTATTTATTTTGTTTGGGAATCTGAAGTAAAGGTCAGTCCTAATTACGTCATTAATGCTAAAGATCAGACCTAATTACGCAACTACATGCACATTGCTACACAAAGAACACCTAAAATCGTAATACAGGTGAAAATTTGACGATGCCACCCAACTGGGAAAAAGTTTCGCAGTACCACTCGAAACTAGTGGTAGTCTTACTGAAAATCTACCTTTCACATACAAGCTGGCAGGAAAAAGGCTAGAGTGAAAGGTACTATCTTTATTTTTTGGTGGGAATTGTGTTCAGCTTGCGAGATGCTGGTGTTGGACAGAGAGGAGTATAATAAGTGTATCAGCTGTAACCATACAGCTGTGACCTGTGTCTATCGATGTTTGGCGCCAGAGTTCGCTACAGGCGCCTCCCTCTGCGTTGCTTGACAGGCACCCTGTGGCTCAGGTAATCGAAATTCAGGAAAGCCAATACACACTGTCACAACTGATGGACAATGGTCCGCTGCTCTAATTACACATCGAAATTGTCGTGAAAAAAAATCAACACTCGTGATCAACATGTCATAATGCAACGCATAGACTCGGGACAATCGTCGTGTCAAAAGTTTGCACCAGGGTAGAGGGATGGCTGTTGAACGGACATTCTCCTCGATGTAAACTCACGAACTGTCGAAATTAGAGCCACTCTTACCTTTCCTCATCCCTCCCCGTCTCTCCCTCTCACCACTGTAGGTCGGGATACAGCTTTTTCAAGTAGCCAGCTGCTACTGATTCCGCTCGGGGCCTATGTTGACCACAGCCTCCTGCTGGTCTAGTGGCAGAGACTTTGAGTAGCGGACCTTGTGGTTGAGTGGTCCAGGCAGCTTCTCTGCTCTAACACAAAAACCAATAACGCCCCCTGAACGACCTAGATAAATTACGGGCACCCAAAGTGCAAATTGCTTGTTCGTCTAAAATATAGCGGTACCTTGGGTGGAACACAGTCGTGAAGATTTTATGTCATGGACTGTGCGGCTGGTCCCGGCGGTGGTTCGAGTCCTCCCTAGGGCATGGGTGTGGGCCTATGTCCTTAGGATAGTTTAGTTTAACTAGTGTGTAGTGTGTAACTGCGACCTTAGCAGTGAAGTTCCATAAGATTTCACACGCATTTGAACATTTTTTGAAGATTTTATAATGTATCCTCCGGTATGATTACGAGACATTTTCAGGTTTCCCTTCATGAAGCAGCATGCCATTACCAGGCTGCAGGCTACAATATACAACTACTGAATGGATCGTGTACTCAATGCTGTGCAAGAGTGTTTACGTGTATTAGACACTAACAGACAGTATTTACAATGTGCACCACTTTACTTTGTGTCAACTGCGTCCACATGGCGTCAGTTAACAGATAAGTTACAGAAAACCTATTGTGTTGTGTTTAATAACGTTCTGCAGTCTGCGTATTATGGGAATAACAATATAGAAACACTGACAGGTGTACCACTACGTCTCCAACATACTCAAGACTGGGAAAAACTCGTCACACACGGGACCTGGCCCCCGCTCACAACCGCCTGCTGTTCTGCAATGGACAACATTTTTATTTAATGTCAACGCACCTCCTATAAGCGAGCATCTATTAAAAAAAAGAAAAAGAAAACACAATCGGGATGATAACAAGTGTCCTCTTTCCACGAAAATATTCGCAGCCCATTTTCCTTTAGTTTTATAAGCAAAATCGGTATACCTTTTACCTTCAGTTGCAAGATACAATTCGCATCTCTTCCTCCCTCCGCCTCCAGTTATTTTGCGGCGTCCAATGAAGTGAAAAAAAAAAAAAACTGCAGCACTGCTGCCAATTACAGATGATCAAATTGCACAGTTTGGATTGCTTTCTTTCAGTTTGATGGGCGGAATTACACGGCTTGAGAGCGTCCCTCTCATTCACATCAGTGACTGTAAATAAATTGTCATACACATGTGTATTACAAACATTTCAGACATGTGAAACAACATTACCGAATACAGACTTTCATCCTGTTTGCTCACATTTAGAAAAAAAACACAATCATTTTACGTTCGACAACGAGAATCTATAGCCTAGAGGATGTTGTTGTGTTGTGCACTATAGCAGGTTCCGTTTTACCAAGGCGGTGATATATCGCTCTGGCGTCTAAGAAACAATTGGGGGGAGAGGGTGTCTGTGGTAGGGTGGTACTCGTGAGGGTCGGTCTCGGACACCTTGCACACAAGACACCACTATGTGGCTAGGAGTTATGTGGAATGTATGACCGAAACCACACGACCAGACGTGCCATCTTCTTGTATCTTTACAGTATAAAAGAAGGCTTGACAGCAGCAACTGATCAGTCTTCTGTGGTAGTTGAGAGTGTCAACATGGATTCCTCCAAAGTGCTAAACATCCCTCACCTATTATGGAGGAAGACAAGACCAGCAGACGAACGCTATGGTTTGTGGCTATATAGCAGAACCTGGTTACTGACATTGGCAACATAAATTCCCCCGAAAATGGTGTATTAATTAGCGAGAAAAATGTAAATGTGCTAACACCTATTGCAGAACCAATTTGCGATAACATTATGGTGGTTGAAATATATGACGAAGTGGACTGTCAAGAACAGTTAGGAAGAGGACAGTCTCTAAGGTTAAAGAAGGAGACGTGTGGCTCATTTAACTACACTACTGGCCATTAAAATTGTTACACCACGAAGATGACGTGTTACAGACGCGATATTTAACCGACAGGAAGAAGATGCTGTGATATGCAAATGATTAGCTTTTCAGAGCATTCACACTAGGCTGGCGCCCGTGGAGACATGTACAACGTGCTGACGGCACCTTGAACAGTGGACGTTACACTTCAGATGTGTTACGACCCGTGGCTCTACCTTTCATTTGATCCCTGCGAAACCCTACGTTTCAGCAGGATAATGCACGACCGCACGTTGCATGTCCTGTAAGGGCCTTTCTGCATGCAGAAAATGTTCGATTGCTGCCCTGGCTAGCACATTCTCCAGATCTCTCACCTACTGAAAACGTCTGGTCAATGGTGGCCGAGCAACTGGCTCGTCACAATACGCCAGTCACTACTCTCGATGAACTGTGGTATCGTGTTGAATCTGTATGGGCAGCTGTACCTGTACACGCCATCCCAGCTCTATTTGACTCGATGCCCAGGCGTATGAAGGCCGTTATTTCGGCCAGAGGCGGTTGTTGTGGGCACTGATTTCTCAGGATCTATGCACACAAATTGCGTGAAAATGTAATCACATGTCAGTTCTAGTATAATATATTTGTCCAATGAATACCCTTTTATCATCTGCATTTCTTCTTGGTGTAGCAATTTTAATGGCCAGTAGTGTATTATCTATGTAGTAAATTATCGATAATCGTCACTGCAATACATGGTGTCAAGGTGAAGCTGCCTTTTCACCTACGTGGGAACGATAGTGTGACAGAAAGGGGGATGCGAGAAAAAATCGGCAAGGACGCATTGGAAATTATTTCGAGGAAATATAAAAATCCTGTGGTTGTGTCATATAAAGTGGAATTAGCATATCTTAAAATGGATTTTCGAATGGAATAGCTACCTGGGAGACTGCAACTGCTACGTGTAGACTACTATTACCTTTTGGATTTGGATATAACGCAAGACTTTGCAGGAATTTTTAATAAAATGGAGATGTGCGACTACTACTTAATATCAAACCACGACTTCTGCCTGGAAGGAGATCGCCAGGAAAACAGCACTGTGATTGTGGACAATGATAAGAGAGTTGGAATAGACTCCCTAACATGGTTAAGCTCCATCTGTAGGGGAAAAATATTTAACAAATTTATACGTCAGATTATAAGTCCTGAAGATTTTATAATGTATCCTGAGGCATGTTTACGAGAAACCTTTAGGTCTCCCTTCACGAAGCAGCATGCCATTACCGGGCTGGAGGCTACAATATACAACTACAGAATGGATCGTGTATTCAATTCTGCGCAAGTGTTTACGTGTGTTAGACACTAACAAACGGTATTTACAATGTGCTCCACTTTACTTTGTGTCAATTGCGGCCACGTGGTTTCAGTTAACAGAACAGCTAACAGAGCAGCTAGTGTGTTGTGTTTAATAACTTTCTGCAGTCTGCGTACTCAGATAATAAGAATACCCAAAAATTGACAGTGTACCACTACGTCTTCAACATACTCAAGACTGGGAAAAACTCATCACCTATGTTCTGTCTGCATAAAGTTTCAATTATCTACCTATAAACTACGTGGAGATTCTTAAGTGATTCTTAACTTTAACACAATAAGAACGACGCAATTATTATACAAAAGCATTCATGAAAGATGCAGTTTACAGGAAAAAATTAGATACATACTGGAATTCAGGAACGTACCTTCTATGTATTTGTCTTATTAGAGGCTGGAGAATGAAATATATGATTCAGATGTGGATTTAAGTTATAAGTTAAAAAATGAATTGAACGTTATTAAATCTAACAAAAATGAGGAATGAGTTGTTTTCTGTATATAAGTGTTTACACAAAAGTTAATAAAGATTTTGAGCTAGAATATTTACGTATCTTCTTCGCTAACCTAGTAAAAATCCTAATATATTTCTTATATAGGGTGTCACAAAAAGGTACGGCCAAACTTTTAGGAAACATTCCTCACACACAAATAAAGAAAAGATGTTATGTGGACATGTGTCCCGAAACGCTTAATTTCCATGTTAGAGCTCATTTTAGTTTCGTCCACCTACGCTCAATGTAGCACGTTATCATGATTTCATACGGGATACTCTACCTGTGCTGCTAGAACATGTGCCTTTACAAGTACGACACAACATGTGGTTCATACACGATGGAGCTCCTGCACATTTCAGTCGAAGTGTTCGTACGCTTCTCGACAACAGATTCGGTGACCGATGGATTGGTAGAGGCGGACCAATTCCATGGCCTCCACGCTCTCCTGGCCTCAACCCTCTTGACTTTCATTTATGGGGGCATTTGAAAGCTCTTGTCTACGCAACCCCGGTGCCAAATGTAGAGACTCTTCGTTCTCGTATTGTGGACGGCTGTGATACAATACGCCATTCTCCAGGGCTGCATCAGCGCATCAGGGATTCCATGCGACGGAGGGTGGATGCATGTATCCTCGCTAACGGAGGACATTTTGAACATTTCCCGTAACAAAGTGTTTGATGTCACGCTGGTACGTTCTGTTGCTGTGTGTTTCCATTCCATGATTAATGTGATTTGAAGAGAAGTAATAAAATTAGCTCTAACATGGAAGGTAAGCGTTTCCGGACACATGTCCACATAACATATTTTCTTTCTTTGTGTGTGAGGAATGTTTCCTGAAAGTTTGGCCGTACCTTTTTGTAACACCCTGTATAATAACACATTCTGACATGAATCAGACCTGCAACAAATTAAATCACTCCAGTTCCAAAAGATAAATTAAATAAAAGTGCAGGGACCCCTACCGTTCATGCCGTACATTGCTGTCTTTCCAGATAATATTAATACTAACCTCAAGACTCTTTACAGATGATGCACTTACACATAATGAATTTCTCATCTGTATCTGAGGCAATGGATTGAAAAGTGTTGATGTCGATTCAACATCTGTTACAGATCTTGAATCACGACTGAAAACCAAAGTGTGTGGAGTGTACAAAGCTGTAGTCTTACGCTACTTGGATGTGTTACAGCTGAAAAATACTGTATCAAACTGCTTGTGAAAAACAAAACTGGAACCCTCTCTTGTGACTGATTGTTGGTTATGGCCTTCCACCAGTACAGGTGACAAAACCTTATATAGGTCTTTGAAAGTTACTTACCACTCGCCATCTGCTCCAATGGAACAATACTTGTATATGTAATATGCTCGATGTAAACAAGCAGACAGTATTTGTGTTTCAATATATCGAAGGAGAGAGACGCAGAATAGGTTCTTTTACACACTTTTTTTTTTAAACAAGAGGTGGAGCCCCTCCATGCCGACACCGATATGATGGCCAACTCAAAAAAGGTCTACTGCCGTCTCTGCATACGGGTTAGTTTTCACTAAAGTGAGGTGTCACAGGATGTGAGTACTGTGATGTATGCATACATCTGGTTAGGGTTAACTATTAATACGCACTCATCTCAGATAGATTGGGTCGAAAGTCGAACGAAGGGTAGCGGTTTGATGGGCAGAGGCAAGGGCCAAGGGAGATAAACCCCTGTGATAGTTAGGTCGGGTGGTAAGAACAGTAGCGGATGTCTTGCTGCCTGCGACAGGTATGCAAGGGTAGGCTTTGTTAGTAGTGGGTATCATGTATGTCGATGCCTTTGAAGTTGTGCGGCGCTGTTACTCGGTGGCTGCTGCTGGGTGTCGGTGTTGATCTCTCGGTCAGCGTCAGCAAACCTGTAACAGTTAGGTTCATCATCGTTTTGTGTTCACTGCGTCATATATCAGATGCAGAGTGCAGGGTGATGTTGGCGATTGGTTTGTGCGTCGGTGGGAGAGCTCGTCGGTTTCCCTGCTGCAGCCTGTTGGTCGGCTCTAATAGCAGCTGGCATATCCAGTCAATGTTGCTGATATGCAGGGTCTTGCCAACGTTTGTCGCTTGTTGGTGTTTGTTAGCTTGCCACAGGTGGTTATGCCCTAGCTAGTAGTGTCTTTGGCCACTTATGCTTCCACCTATGGTTGTGATCATAGTTTCCCACAGTAAGGATGAAAGGATTGTTAGAGTGTCTCGAGTTCTGTATAGTCGGTAGAGATGGGCAAAACTGTTCTTTTCAGAGATTGGATCAGAACTGTTCACTCCCTGAAATGAATTAGCTCTTTTTCATGACTCACCACTCATTTACAATAGAAAATAAATGGAAGGCACATTGCCCTTTAAACTTGGTTTATTCCAGTACTATACCTGTATTTTCATCTTATTTGATCCTATTTTGAAGTAACACAGATAATGAGTAAGAATTTTGTATTGTTTATTGAAATTTCCACGATATGACAAAGTTTTTGATTATTGATTTATTTTGCACTATCGTGGTTTTTTGGATGATCGGAAAATGTTGTAACTTGAAATTTACATTAACAATATATTTGGCTATAACGTATTAAAATTTCATTAACCTCATACAAATACATCGCAAGCCATATATTTTTAAAGTGAACGTTTCCTTCCGAAGACGCCTAAAATCGCAAAATCCGTACCAGAATAAGAAAAAAATATATAAATTTGACTGTAAAACGAAAGTGCTGCATATAGCCTTACGCAGAATAAAACAAGGAAAATATTGGTGTATCATATTTTGCGATACGTTTATCGGTTCACTCGTAATTAAAGCGTAAATTCGAGTGTCCATAATAAAAATACTATAGTAAGAGGAGTCATCAGGAACCTAATCTAATCAGTTTAAACTAATAAAAATAAAATAAAAACAATTGATGTATACATAACATAATAATGTAATATACATAGCGGTATTACTACGAAGAACAATATCCAGTAGGGATGAACTCCGATGCAGAGGCGCTGAGTCGAGCAGGTCGAGCCGAGAGCTGTATTACTGCGTGAGCTGAGACCGCAGAGACCAGAGTGACACCTGAGTCGCTTTGCTCAACGCTCTGGCTAGAGTCGAGATGGTGGGGTGAGCGTTGAGCGGGCGAGTTCTGAGGGTGGGGGGAGCGGCGAACTCACCCGCTCCGAGACAAATCGTCCGTTCCCTTGCGAGCAGGTTGTTGCAAGTAGTTCCTATGTTATCCGCTAGGTGTCTCTCTGTCCTGTTGCTCACATCAACTGCCCAGAGGGCAGGACGTGCGACTGAAACGATCGCCGACAGAGTGCGATGCGAAGTTAAGCTGCGCCAGACACTGCACGCAGCAGACGACGCACAGAGATGGCACGGCATATGTAAACACAAAATCCAATGGGGCACTGCACAATGCAGGCAGCCAAGGTAGAAGCAGGGCAGAGGCCGGCGCTGGCTGTGTTGTGTGGCGTGCACTGTGCTGTGACCAGCAGAGGCGCTGCTGATATGCTCCATCTCTCTCTCTCTCTCTCTCTCTCTCTCTCTCTCTCTCTGTCGTGGGAAACGTTTGGAGCTACCGTTCTTTTTTTCTGAATCACTGATTGTTCACTCCTTTGAAAGATTCAACTCTATGAATTAGTTCAAGAGCGGATCCCCCATCTCTAATAGTCGGGTGGCTGTTTTTTGAATACTTCCTTGAGGGTTTCAAGGCGGTATTCATTGTGAAAATCCATGGTGCGTGCATAGCGTGGAGCATTGCTAATGATTCGTAGCTCTTTGTTCTATATGATCTGCAGGCGGCGCAGTCGTGTAGGAGCTGCGTATCCTCAGACGGGAGCTGCGTACGTCATCAGAGCTCTCATCAGTGTCATGTATATGGACCTCGACACCCTCCTATTCAGTGTGCTTTCCCTGTTGAGCATTGGGTACAGCTATTTGAGCCTCGCGTGCACTCTGTTGGAAACGTACTCGATGTGGTCCCCCCATGTAAGTTTCTGCTCCAGCCAGGCACTGAGATATCCGACTTTCTCTCGGAAACGTATTGAGCAGGTATGTAGCGTTATCTGTCTACTGTGTTGCTGTTTGCGCAGTAGTTTCGGTCTGCGTGTAAACAGAACTGCTTCGCACTTGTCGACGTTTACTTTAATACGTCATCGTTCCAACAATGCTTGGCAGTTGTGAGTACCGTTTTTCGTGAATTAAAGTTCGACGGTATCCAATCTTGTGCAAGG
Source organism: Schistocerca cancellata (assembly GCF_023864275.1). Lineage (NCBI taxonomy): Eukaryota > Metazoa > Arthropoda > Insecta > Orthoptera > Acrididae > Schistocerca > Schistocerca cancellata. The sequence goes on along the minus strand of NC_064634.1, from coordinate 505,202,613 downwards.
ATGGCTGTGTCATCTGCGTAGATGGATAACGTCGTGTTTTGTGTTGCTGGGAAGTAAATGTACAAGTTGAACAAGATGGGCCCTAGGATGCTTCCCTGATTACTCCAGCTTGGATACCATGTTGTGTTGATTGTTTGCCCTGCACGTCAGTGTTGAAACATCTGTTCGTGAGATATGAATGCATGAGACGTACGAGTCCGTCCGGGAAACCAGCTTCGCTTCTATTACATGGAGTGGTATGACTAGTTATAGTGGTGATGCAACTAGCTCGTAGCTTTTTACCTATTCTGGATGTTACAAAATAATGATGATGTGTGCTCTTGAGCATTCTAAATCATATAGATGGTGATCTGTGTAGTGTTGATTAATTGATCGATTAAATTAATTTGCATATCAATTTGATATTGAATTAGCGCTTCTGCCGCTCTTATCTAACTACCAATAGAAAACAAGGGCTAGAATACTAGGTGAAGAAACGAAAAATAAAATCTCTTTTCTTGGGTCATAGTCAAAATTATGTTATACATGTCAAACGTCTTTATATGCCTCGCTTTAAGCAAGGTTTCTTGCCCATTTATCTTATTACAGGCTCGCACAATTGTGGCTGAAGATCCACTTATACAGTATACCTAGCAAATGTCTGTAGTGATTCAAAATTGCGTTCAAAGGAGCGAGGAGGCAGGTAGTGCCTGATGCACACTAATCTGTCTCGCAAGTTCGTCTGTATTTTGAAGCTGTTGTTGAGCATTAAGGCTGTTAAGCATATTACAAGAATTGTGTGGCGAGTGTCTACTGTCGTATTAGCATTTCATTCTGAAAATCTTTAACTTGTAATTGGGTTTAAAATGGATAACCGTAGAACAACGCGCAGCATTGCCAACTGCAGGTGTCGAGGCAACGCTGGGGGCTGCGGCCGGGCTGCCCGGCATCCACAACGTCACATCGCTCCTGTCCAACGCGAGAAGATCTGAGATCTTCAGAGCTAAGAAGAAACTCGCAAAAGCGGGTCTGACACCACGCATGGATCTCATCTCTGAACGACTAAAGATTTTGAACATTGCGATCTCGAGATTTGGGCACAGAACGTGTCGATGAACGATGCCAGGAAAATGTTGTTGTTGTTGTGGTCTTCAGTCCTGAGACTGGTTTGATGCAGCTCTCCATGCTGCTCTATCCTGTGCAAGCTTCTTCATCTCCCAGTACCTACTGCGACCTACATCCATCTCAATCTGCTTAGTGTATTCATCTCTTGGTCTCGCTCTACGATTTTTACCCTCCACGCTGCCCTCCAATACTAAATTGGTGATCCCTTGATGCCTCAGAACATGTCCTACCAACCGATCCCTTCTTCTAATCAAGTTGTGCCACAAACGTCTCTTCTCCCCAATCCTATTCAATACCTCCTCGTTGGTTAGGTGATCTACTCATCTAATCTTCAGCATTCTTCTGTAGCACCACATTTCGAAAGCTTCTATTCTGTTCTAGTCCAAGCTATCTATCGTCCACGTTTCACTTGCATACATGGCTACACTCCATACAAATACTTTCAGAAACAACTTCCTGACACTTAAATCTATACTCGATGTTAACAAATTTCTCTTCTTCAGAAACGCTTTCCTTGCCATTGCCAGTCTACATTTTATATCCTCTCTACTTCGACCATCATCAGTTATTTTGCTCCCCAAATAGCAAAACTCCTTTACTACTTTAAGTGTCTCATTTCCTACTCTAATTCCCTGAGCATCACCCGACTTAATTCGACTACATTCCATTATCCTCGTTTTGCTTTTGTTGATGTTCATCTTATATCCTCCTTTCAAGACACTATCCATTCCATGCAACTGCTCTTCCAAGTCCTTTGCTGTCTCTGACAGAATTACAATGTCATCAGCAAACCTCAATGTTTTTATTTCTTCCCCATGGATTTTAATACTTACTCCGAATTTTTCTTTTGATTGCTTTACTGCTTGCTCAATATACAGATTCAATAACATCGGGGAGAGGCTACAACCCTGTCTCACTCCCTTCCCAACCACTGCTTCCCTTCCGTGCCCCTCGACTCTTGTAACTGCCATCTGGTTTCTGTACAAATTGTAAATAGCCTTTCGCTCCCTGTATTTTACCCCTGCCACCTTCAGAATTTGAAAGAGAGTATTCCAGTCAACATTGTCAAAAGCTTTCTCTAAGTCTACAAATGCTAGAAACGTAGGTTTGCCTTTCCTTAATCTTTCTTCTAAGATAAGTCGTAAGGTCAGTATTGCCTCACGTGTTCCAATATTTCTACGGAATCCAAACTGATCTTCCCCGAGGTCAGCTTCTACTAGTTTTTCCATTCGTCTGTAAAGAATTCTCGTTAGTATTTCGCAGCTGTGACTTATTAAACTCATAGTTCGGTAATTTTCACATCTGTCAACATCTGCTTTATTTGGGATTGAAATCATTACATTCTTCTTGAAGTTTGAGGGTATTTCGCCTGTCTCATACATCTTGCTCATCAGACGGTAGAGTTTTGTGAGGACTGGCTCTCCTATGGCTGTCAGTAATTCTAATAGAATGTTGTCTTCTCCCGGGGTCTTGTTTTTACTCAGGCCTTTCAGTGCTCTGTCAAACTCTTCACGCAGTATCAGACCTCCCATTTCATCTTCATCTACATCCTCTTCCATTTCCATAATATTGTCTTCAAGTAGATCGCCCTTGTATAGACCTTCTATATACTCCTTCCACCTTTCTGCTTTCCCTTCTTTGCTTAGAACTGGATTTCCATCTGAGCTTTTGATATTCAAACAAGTGGTTCCCTTTTCTCCAAAGGTTTCTTTAATTTTCCTGTAGGCAGTATCTATCTTGCCCCTCTACATCCTTACATTTATCCTCTAGACATCCCTGCTTAGCCAGGATAATGATGGAGACAGAAAATGGGGAAGATCAGTCTCCATTGGAGATGAACTGTAACGTCTGTGCTTTTGGTACTAAAATCACGTCAGCTCTTTCTGCGTCTCGTTTGTGTGTTTACTTCTGTGTCTTTATTTCGTAAATGAACAATTTTTTTTTTAAATTCCGATTTTGGCCATCTAGGTACAGCTTTAAACAACTATTTTTCAATGTACATTTCTCCTATTGCGCTCCTCCTCTTTTCTCTTCTGCCAATATATCTTCATCCTCTCTCTGTGCTGCTCCCTTCGGTCTTCTGTCCACACTGTTCCTCCAGTTCTTCTCTTCTTCACTTCAAATCCTTCAAAATGTTGAATTTTGTCTCTCATTAAGTCTCTGTTGGTTATATCATCTTCTCCTATACCCATCTCCTCTAAGTCTGCTTTGACTTCTTTGAACCAGGTAATTTGGCTTCTGGGGTTCTTGTCAAAAAACATGAATATTTTCTTTGTCAGCCTTTCATCAGTCATTCTTTTCAAATGGGCGTAAAAGCTTACTCTTCTCTTCCTCATAGTATCTCCCACTTTCTCAATTTTGTCATACACTTCTCTATTACTTCTAAGCTTCCAAGTCCCATTCTCAAACCTCGGCCCAAGTACTCTTCTAATGATTTTTCGCTCCTTTTTTGCTATAGCTTCCATTTCCTTGTTAGTGTTCATTGCTAAACATTCAGATGCATACAGACACTCTGGCTTAATCACAGTGTTGTAGTGCCTTATTTTTGCGTTAATTGATACTGACTTCTTGTTGTACACATTCTTTGTTAGCTGGAATGCCATTTCCATTTTTCTTGTTCTTGTTTTATTTCCTTCTTTATCTGAAGCATTGGGCTGGATGATTTCCCCTAAATATTTGAAATTAGAAACCTTCTTTATCTGGCCATACTTTGTAATCATATTGTTCGGTGCCTCTTTTACATTGGTCAGGTACTCTGTCTTTTCAAAGGAGATTTTCAGTCCTGCTTTTTCTGCTGTTTCGTTCAGAATATTGATCTGTTTGACTGCTTCTTCCAAACTTCCTGCCAGGATCGCTAAGTCATCAGCGAAAGCGTGGCAATCTACTTCTAATCCATCCTTTATTCCTCCTAATCTGATTTTTTGTATTCCTTCTTCAGTCGTTTTCTTCCTCCACTCTCTAATAACTTTTTCTAACACACAGTTGAATAGGGTAGGTGACAACCCATCTCCTTGTCTTAATCCTGTTCTGATTTTGAATGGTCTGGATACCTCACCACGGAACTTTATTTTTGCATATGTATCCGTAAGTGTTTCTTTGACGATTGCGACTGTTTTCTTGTCTGCTCCAAACTCCCTAAGGATGTTAACCAAGGTTGTTCTGTCAACGGAGTCGTACGCCTTCTTGAAGTCAACAAACGTGATAAAGATGTCTTTTCCTCTTAATCGTCTATATTTAATAATTAACTTCAAGTTTAAAATTTGCTCCACACACGATCTTCCCTTCCTAAAGCCAGCCTGGTATTCACCAATTTCTTGATCAAGTTGTTTCTCCAATCTGTTTTGTAGGGCCTTAGATAGAATTTTATACGTTACCGGAAGTAAAGATATCCCTCTGTAGTTATTTGCATCGGTTTTATCCCCTTTCTTGAAGATGGGGTGGATTAATGCAGTTTTCCATTCTTCCGGTGTACGTTCCGTTCTCCAAATCTCATTGATTATTCCCAGTAGTTTTTCTTGAGTTGTATTATCCACACTTTTCCACATTTCTGCAATTATCATGTCTTCCCCTGGTGCTTTATTGTTCTTAAGGTTTTTAATGATTTCTCTGATTTCTATGAGGCATGGGGGTTCAGAATTATTGTTTACTGTGTTTGGGGTGTTGGCTGGTAATTTTTCAATAGGCTCCTGACAGCTGAGGAGTTGTTCAAAATATTTTGCTAATATTTCACAATTTTCTTCATTATTCATTGCCAGTTTTCCACTGGTATCTTTAAAACACAGATTTGGTGCTACATATTTTTGTAGTTTCTATCTGAATGTGCTGTAAAAGGATCTGTGATTGTTTCTCTTAAAATCTTTATCCATTTGTATAAATTGGTTCTTTTCAAATAGTCTTTTTACTGATCTAATGAGTTTTGCTGTACAAGATCTTTGCTGTTTGAACTCCCGGTAGTCCTTATCACTTTTGGTTGAGTGCCATTTCTTCCATGCCTTCATCCTTTGTTGTATTGCTTCCTCACATATCTCATCCCACCATTCGTGTTTCTTTCTCTTTTTCATTTTTGCGACTTCTTGAGCAGATCTTATCATTCCTTCTTTTATATCTTCCCATTTATCCGAACATATAACTATGTTTTGACAGAATTCTTCTCTTTTCTCTTTCAAGATGTTTGCATCTATCTTTTGAGTTTTCCTGTTTTGTATTTGTTTCTTTCTTTGTGGTATGAAATTTAATTTGATTGTCGATAAGTAGTGGTCAGTTACAATGTTTGCCCCTTTCCGAACTCTCACATTCATTATTTCTTTTTGATTATAGTGTGTGATGGCTATGTGATCTATCTGGAACTCTCCAATACTTGTGTTTGGTGATTTCCATGTTTTCTGTTTCTTAGGAGGTTTTTTGAAATTTGTAGACATTAATTTTAAGTTATGACCCTTGCATAGTTCTATTAATCTTTCTCCATTTCTGTTTGTCCTTTTGTGAGCCGGGTAGTTTCCTACTGTTCTTTTGTATTTTTTTTCTTGGCCTATTTGTGCATTGAAGTCCCCAAACAGTATTTTCACATTTGATGTTGGGATTTTAGAAAGTTCGTGGTCTAGAGATTCCCAATATCTATCTACTTTCTGAGGGTTTTTCTTATTGTCATTGTTGATGGGTGCGTGGCAATTAATAAGTGCATAGGTTTTATTTAGGGCGCGGAATGTGAGAAAAGACAAGCGTTCATTAGGTGACTGGAAGTCGGTTATTGAGTTTACCCAGTTAGATTTCACGATGAAGCCTGTTCCAAGGTGGGGAACAATATATTTAGCAATACATTTCCTGTTATTATTTGATCGTTTAGGTTTACTTATAGTACTAATTATAAATTTTCTGTTCAGTTTTCCTACCGCCGACACCAACGTACATCTATCTACATCTACATGGATACTCTGCAAATCACATTTAAGTGCCTGGCAGAGGGTTCATCGAACCATTTTCACAATTCTTTATTATTCCAATCTAGTATCGCGCGCGGAAAGAATGAACACCTATATCTTTCTGTACGAGCTCTAATTTCCCTTATTTTATCGTGGTGATCGTTCCGCCCTATGTAGGCCGGTGTCAACAAAATATTTTCGCATTCGGAGGAGAAAGTTGGTGATTGGAATTCGTGAGAAGATTCTGTCGCAGCGAAAAACGCCTTTCTTTTGATGATTTCCAGCCCAAATCCTGTATCATTTCTGTGACACTCTCTCCCATATTTCGGGATAATACAAAACGTGCTGCCTTTCTTTGCACTTTTGCGATGTACTCCGTCAGCCCTATCTGGTAAGGATTCCACACCGCGCAGCAGTGTTCTAAAAGAGGGCGGACAAGCGTAGTGTAGGCAGTCTCCTTAGTAGGTCTGTTACATTTTCTAAGTGTCCTGCCAATAAAACGCAGTCTTCGGTTAGCCTTCCCCACAACATTTTCTATATTTTCCTTCCAATTTAAGTTGTTCCTAATTGTAATACCTAGGTATTCAGTCGAATTTACGGCTTTTAGATAAGACTGATTTATCGTGTAACCGAAGTTTAACGAATTCCTTTTAGTACTCATGTGGATGACCTCACACTTTTCGTTATTTAGGGTCAACTGCCACCTTTCGCACCATTCAGATATTTTTTTCTGAATCGTTTTGCAATTTGTTTTGATCTACTGATGACGTTATTAGTTCGTAGTTCGTTACTTCACTATTACTCCATTATTCTGACTGATTCAGACCGTTAATTTACTGTCTTACTTTCACTTTCATTTAGCAGTTGTTATGTCACTCGTGATTAGAGCCATTAATAATGCACTTTATTTTTATTCCGTTGCTTCCAGCACTGTTGCGTGCAGATTACTGGAGCTGCCTTTACCGAGTTTCTGTTCCTCAAGCCAATCGGTCGTTTAACGACAGCTGTCAGAGCCTGCTGGCCTTGGCCACAAAACTTCCGTTCCCCCTGAAGACACCTGCCACTTTCACTTCCGGGAACCCGCGTCCCCCTACCCAAGAGTGTCCCAGTATGCGTTGTTTCCCCACCTTCGCTGCCCCACGCTCACTGGTGTCCATAAGCGGCATCCTCGCGAATAGAGATGGGTCGAACTCGTTCATTCCCGTGAAGTACTTCATTCATTTCACTCTTTGCCGTGAAGTGTTCAAATGAAGTAGTTCATTCATGAAGTACGGAAGCCTGGCGAAGTTGTCCAGTTCGCCGCTCAGCCGCGGCTACGCTCGCTTCGCCTCGCTCGTACAATAAAGCTTCGTAATACTTCATAATTTTACCAACAGATGGCCGAACTATGAAGTAACGTCCACGCAACGTTTTGCGTCTTACAGCGTCTGAGTTAACTTAAATACAGCATGGTCGAAGAGGACAAAGGAAAGATAAATAGAGAAGCTTGTCACATATAAAGAAGATATTACGTTTAACCTTGCTCGACATTTTCTCATGAAGTGCCAAAAAGAGTATTCATCTGCCAAGTGAAACCTTATTTGTTGTATTTATGGACTGAAAACTAGGGCTACTAATGAAATTCAGTCCAATTTTATGTTCCTTTTAAAATTTAATCCAAAATAGAATGAGTATGTTTACCACTGTCACAAAGTCTATATACCTACGTTAAGTAATTATTCAGAAGTTTTCCTGTAGATTTTATTTTTGTTGAGAATAATAACCCTCTAAATTCAAAGCGTAAACTGTCACCTGTAGTCATTGGTACGATTTCAGGTAAAATCCCTCTTTATTTTATTCGGAAAGCAATTTTTGTGTCTGTTCACGCTTATACAATGGCTAGCAACTCGCGATCGCGTAGAAGTAGTGAAATTTGGGGTTTCTTCGCTGATTTAGGTGATGGGAAAGCAAAGTGCAACTGTTGTTGTCAGTGTATTTCACCGCGCTATTCGTCGACAGGCAGTAGAGGGAGGACTGAAGTGAAGGAAGAATGAGTGACGTAGCGCCAATGTAGTGAACGAACTAGAAAAAAAGTGTGGAGTGTGCTATCTGTGGAGAGTTTGAAGTACCAGTTCATTGAAATAGAGTGGTTAGTTCACACTTCACTGGAGTGAAGCGTTCATTTGAACGACTCATTCACGAGCTCCCCATGACTACTCGCGAACTTTGCACCCGAACACGCGGTTATGCGGAACTCCAAATTGCACACACAAATGTCCAGCCTCTGCCATCTCACCTCGACGAGTTCCATCATATTTTTCAAGACACAGACATCGATGTACTACTTCCATCAGAGATCTGGCTCAAGCCAAGTATTCCCATAGGTTCGGCAAATCGAGATAGTTACACTCTGATTTTTCGTCATTTGTGCTACACACATGCAACAATAATGAATGTAAACAAGTGCAGTAAGTGTTCACGGATGTCATTTCCCTAACAGAATGTGCCTGTTATATGTCCTCAACAAACTTCCTAAACTAGTATGGTTTGGCTGCTGTGAAACTGCTCCCTCAAGCATATAATTATAGCTGATGACACAGTCATCAATTTTCTACATAGTAGTCCTTCCAGTATGAAAGTTTAGCTGGTGTCTTCTTCTTCAAACCTGTTGCTGCTTACTTGCGTTTATCCATCATACGGACAGTAGTCACACTGCCAGGGATATATTTGCAGCGAAATCGCCAAACAGAGTAATTTGGATCTCTTAAATATCTGCACCTGGGTTGTCTATCCATGACATTTTTCATGACGTACTCGCTAGAATGGACCAGACAGAAATCGCAGCTGACTACGCAACGAGACTTCAAACGCACTATTTTACCTGAAGTTGCCACTGAGGTGGAATAAATAGTTTGGGGACGTCTTCTATTCACTTCTTGGGCATAAACGATAAACTTCCTGGATTTGCTATTTACTCAACTATAAGACAAGTATGCTCCTCTAAAGACGGAAAAAGTAACAAGGAAACCTTTACCTTGGCTAACTGAAGAAATAAAACAGATAATGAATCTCAGAGACGCTGCACGTCATGCCTCATGCCTGAAAATAACGTTCCTTACAAGGACTCGAGCTGTGAAAAATGCAAAACTTTGGTGTGCCCATACATTACAGAAATAGACTACCTGTCCTACGCAAAAACTTGTATCGTCTTCGTATAGGTAAAGGAAAATCTACGGCTGATTCCCTAATCCCAGCTGAAGAACGGAACCAGTACTTCATAGTACAGTCACAATTGAACCACAAACGAAACAGAGATTCATTGATTACTTCATGGAGATATACGATTGTAGTCACGAGAAATTCTGTCTGAAGCATGTTACTCGCAAACCTTCAAAAAATACATCATACATATCAGCTCAGCATCTACTGGACATAATGGCATTACAGTCCAAATGATGAAGCTTAATGTTGACCCACTACTACTCACTATAGCAGATATTTTCAACCACTCCTTAACCACAAGTGTTTTTCCCTGAGGCCTGAAAACAGCCACTACTTAAAAGGGCGTTGCTACAGCACCCCCTGACTAACGACCTATTTGCATTCTTCCTGCAGTGTCTAAAGCCATAGAGTATTATATAGTCCACGACCAGCTAACAAAGTACATAAATGCGAACAATGAATACCAATCAGATTTCCGTAAACATCGCAGCACAACGTTGATAAAGGTGGCCTGAAGCTTGCTGTAGATGCACAGCAGGCGACTATCATGTGCTTCTTAGAGTTCAGCAAAGCCTTTGACACTACTCACATCGCCATTTTACTTGCCAAACTTAGCAGCCTAAATTTCTCGCCAAGTTCTATCTAAGTGCAACACTTATACTTCCAATTATTGGTTACAGCTGTGTTAGCCTGCAAGACCTTTCTCAGGAAAGCCCACAGCGCATGGAGCAGGTCATGAACGCCTGTGTTTGTTATATCTGCGATGTTTGACTCTTCGATCATATTTCACCATCATATGCACAGTTATCCTGGCTGTATGCAGACAAGCCCAAAGATTTCCCTACTCTCTGTTTTCTCCACTGTATTGTCAACGTACACTGTCGCCCATATCTCCCCACGATCTTAACGGTCTTGTCTGTACAACATGACAAAGACACCTGTTCCCATCAGAGCAAAAACCTTTCCGTTCCACTTCATCATTCAGCAACTTTCTCGAAGTCCTTCTCAACAGCAGGAACCTGACCCTGGAATAATTTGAATAATCTCTCCAGTTCCAGAACACAGTTGATGAAATATCTACTAAAGCAACAATGAGGATTACCATTGCCCCTGTAAGCACTCATTACTCTTGTACGTCTTTCTTTCCAACCATATCTTCCTCTTTTTCCACTGTTCTTAGCTAGTGCAGTCTCCTTAAATTTCCTTTCATCGAGAACTCGCTACATCAGAAAACACCTATCTTGTACACCTATAAAATCTTTTTATATCTGACACTATTATACTGTTATTATTAGCGTTATTATTATGATTATTTTCGATTATTCCCATTTAAAGAGAGCGTTTGAACTTGAATTCCTTTATGATGATAGTTCATGTTTTTTCTGAGCCCAAATTTTCTTAATGTGTTCACTGTGTTGTTTCTTTCGCTCTGCTGTCCATTTGCATCCTGGTCTCTTCTGTGTTGTGGTGTCAAATTTATGTGTTTTGATGATGTTCCTGAATTCAGTTCTATTTTCTGCATCGTTTACTGTTGTGTGTGCTTGTCTGAGGTCCTCTTCAACTTCTTTTATCCATTTTGTTTTTCCCCTGCCTGAGTTGATGACTTTAGGAATTCGCTTTGAAATTCTGTTTTCATTCATCCTGTGGATATGTCCGTAGAACTGCATTTTTCTTTTCCTTATTGTATCCATAATCTTATCTGTGTATTTATATAATTCTGATGTTGGTCTCTTCTTCCATATTCCTTGCTCTTGTATCGAGCCAAAAATTTTCCTGGGAATTTTCCTTTCTTGTTTCTCTGTTTCTTTGATTTTACTTTGCCCACCTATTTGTGTTGTTTCAGATGCATACAGTGCCTCCGGAAGTACGACAGTGTTGTGGTGCCTCAATTTTGCGTTAATGGATATGGACTTTTTGTTATAATAGTTCCACGTGAGTTTATATGCTTTCTGTAGTTTTTTTATTCTTTCCTCATTGGCCTTTAGGTTGACCCCTGATGGCTTGATGATTTCTCCCAGGTACTTAAGATGTGGTACTTGTACGACTTTCCCATGGGTTGTCACAATAGGCAATTTGTCTTGTGACACTCTTTCTCTGTGCTGGGTTTTCTCATGCGAGATTTGCAGGCCAGTTCTTTGTGCAATTTCGTGTAACTTCTCTATGGCGTTAATAGCTTCTTTTCTATTATTTGTGAGGATTGCAAGGTCATCTGCGAAAGCTAAACACTTCACATTGAATCTATTATCTTTTCTAATGCCAATTTGGATTCCTTTGTCTTATTTTTCCCATGTCCTGATAATTTTTTCAAGAATGATATTAAAGAGTAATGGTGAAAGTCCGTCACCCTGTCGCACTCCAGTTTGGATTTCAAATGGTTCAGAGACATCCCCCATAAATTTAACCTTGGAGACTGTGTCAGTTAATGTTTGCCGAATGATTGCTCTTGTCTTTCTCTCAATGCTGAATTCTTCCAGCGTGTTGCAGAGCGCTACTCTGTCTATTGAGTCGTAGGCCTTTTTAAAGTCTACAAAAGTGACGACTGTGTTTCAGGTGTTTCTCACCTGGAGAATCATTTTCAGATTCCAGATCTGCTCTATGCATGATCGTCCCTTGCTAAAACCAGCCTGGTATTCTCCTATTTGTGGGTCAGCTTGTTCTTCTAATCTATTCATGAGAACTTTTGATAGGATTTTATATGTGACCGGCACGAGTGAGATACCCCTGTAATTATTTGGTTCAGTTTTGTCCCTTTTTTTGTGGAGTGGATGGATGAGTGCGCATTTCCATTCAGAAGGGATATTTTCTGTTTCCCAAATGTTTAATCTGATTTTGTGGATCTTTTCCTGTTAATCTTTCATCATTAGTTTCCATAGTTCTGCAATAATTCCATCTTCTCCTGGGGCTATATTGTTTTTCAGTCTGTTGATAATTTCTACTATTTCGTTGATGGTTGGTGGTTTAGCGTCGGGATTTGGTGTAGACGTCTGGTAGTGAATATCCTCTGTAGGTCTTTCGCAGTTGAGAAGTTTGTTGAAATAGTCCGCGAGGATTTGGCAGTTATTCTTCGTGTTAGTTTCTAGTGAACCATCCAGTTTCTTGAAGCAAAGATTGGGTGGGTGGTATCCTGCAATATGCTCTTTACACGTCTTATAAAAATTCCTGGCGTTGTTCTTCTTAAAGTCTTGTTCTATCTCATCTAGTCGTCGTTTGTCATAATTTCTTTTTTCCCTCCGAATGGTTTTCGATGTCTGTTTTCGGATTACTAGAAATTGTTGCCATTTTTCTGGTGTTTTGTGACTATTGAAGTTTTTACAGGCATTGGTCCTTTCTTCTATTCCTTGGTCACATATTATATTCCACCACCTGTGTTTTCTCCTTCTCGGGGATTGACCCAATTTCATCGTGGATTTGAGGACGTCCGCAAGCTCTGTCCAGTTTGTGGAGTTTGTCTGACTAATTTCCTGTAAGATGTTTTCCTTGTTGAGTTTTAGATATTCGGGGTCTGGTCTCAGCACTTTGTTTAGTTTTGGCTTTTTTCTATTGGGTTGTAATCTGGTCTTTATCTGTAGAAGATGGTGGTCTGATTCAAAAAATCCTCATCTCGTTTTCACATTCAGAATTTCTGCTGTGTTACTCTTGGAGACGGCCACATGGTCTATCTGGAATTCACCCAGCATTGTGTTGGGCGATTTCCAAGTATACAGTTTCTTGTTGAGTTTTTTGAATTGTGTTGACATTATTATGAGGCCGAAATTTTCGCAATAGCTTATCAATCTTTCCCCATTCTTGTTAGTTCTCTTGTGAGCTGTATGGTTTCCGGTGATTTTCCTGTATTTTTTCTCTTTGCCTAATTGTGCGTTAAAGTCGCCTGATAAGATTATTACATGGTGTTTGGCAATTTTGTTTGTCGTCTCTTCAATGTCATTCCAGGAGTCATCCACTTTCTGCGGGTTCTTCTTGTTATAGTTATTTGTGGGTGCGTGTGCGTTGATCAATGTATATGCTTTGTTGGCCGATTTTACGGAAAGCGCTGATATACGTTCTGAGGCAGACTGGAAGTCAATGATAGAGTCGCTGATAGATTTGTGCACTATAAATGCTGTACCAAACTGTTTGAGTCCTTTCTCATTAGTTTTAACTGCTGGTTTTCCTTTGTAGATCCTGTAGTTGTCTTTGTCAAAATGGGTTTCGTCCGTAAATCGTGTTTCCTGGATTGAAAGGATTTTGATCTGGAATTTTTGCAGCACAAGTTGTTTGATCTTGCCCAGTTTGAAGAGAGTATTAGTATTAAGTGTACCGATGAAATGTCTTTGTTTTGTGTGTAATAATTTGGACGTCGTCTGGTTCTCAACCTTAGGCGTAACATGATGCTCCTGGTCCCCCGGAATCCGATGACCAGGTGAGGCCAGCCTTGCGACTTGTGCCCGGGGTAGTGGAATGGTTCAAATGGCCCTGAGCACTATGCGACTTAACATCTGAGGTCACCAGTCGCCTAGAACTTAGAACTAATTAAACCTAACTAATCTAAGGACATCACACACATCCATGCCCGAGGCAGGATTCGAACCTGCGACCGTAGCGGTCACTCGGTTCCAGACTATAGCGCCTAGAACCGCACGACCAGCCCGGCCGGCCGGGGTAATGGATTCATTCCTTGTGTTATCATCATGTTTCGTTTTCAAGTTGAAAACTGACTTGGTGGTGGTCCTTCCGAGGAAAGATCACGAGGAATACGACTTGATTGATGAGATCAAGAAGGTTGCTGCAGCCGCACCATATAGGCGAACAGACGCTGAACCCTAACCGCTGGATACCAGGCAGACGTTAGTGGATTTCGTATTTTATTTCCCCCGTACCCTCCATATCTGGAGAGCATTCCCCTATCCGCCACCTGGGGAGGAGCCCGATGGGAGACTATGAACTCCACACGGTATTGGCGTTATTATTATTATTATTATTATCACTATTTGTGGCAGCAGCAGCAGCAGTATTTTAAGTATTGCCACTATTAATGTTGTTAGTTCGTATTCAGTGTTATTTACTTACATTGCCACCTCATACACTCAATTCATTTTAATACTATTTTTCGTATTAAAATTGTTATTTCTTAGGAAACTGTGACATAAAAATACACTGTGTGTGTGTGTGTGTGTGTGTGAAACACTGGTCTGATGTAAGAGAGGGTCTGATGGGACTAGTCACATCAGGTTAAACAAATAAATAAAAAAATATCACCTACAAAATGTGAATATTAATTATTTGTTGTGTATGTGGTGACCCCAGCTGTGATCGATTCAAAACTACAGAGATATTTGTAAAAATCAGTATGCTTGCACGTATCATCCTTACATGTAGTTGGTACAGTGCAAAGTATAAAATATTAATTAAAATATAATAATATAAAATAATATAGTAATATAAATATAATATAAATATAATAATATAAAATAATAAAATAATTAAAATATTTATGTATTACTATACGTTTTGAAATACAGAACCAGTTAACTGGACTCTAAATCAATCCCTACATATACATCAAATTTTTGGACGTACTAAATTACTTTGTTTATGAAAACATGGTGACGGTACCCGATCTCGTTTGACAGTGACAGTCAAACACAGAAATAAACCACTGTGTAATCGTGGAATTCTTAATAATAAACATGAGTAAACTTATTACATCTAGGATCCAGTGAGAAGACATGAGACACCAAAATAAACGGAATAAAACAGTGCAAGACAATAAACACTCAGAAAGACATTGCTATCAATATAAATGATGACAAAATACACAAAACTGAGATCGAGCCTGATCTTTTGGGTTGTATTGTTTTGGAAGTTCACGCATGCATTGGGGTTGACTTTGCCACACGAGTTTAGGTGGTGTTCACTGAGGCAAAATGTAAAGTGAGGCGGGGGAGGGAAGGGGGGCAAATGCACGCAGTTTAGTTTGATGCATTTCCATCTGGTTGTCGGTCACATCGTAGTTGTCACATCTAGCAGATACACAGACAATACTATGGACAAGAATTTTACTCTGCACTGGAGTGTGCTCTGATATGAAACTTCCTGGCAGATTAAAACTGTGTGCCGGACCGAGACTCGAACTCGGTACCTTTGTCTTTCGCGGGCAAGTGCTCTACCAACTTTTTTTTTTAAATCTCATTTTGTTCGTTGTGTCTGCACGGGGCGGACGTCGTAAGACATCCGTTTGAGTTCGCTGTTGATCGATTAACTCGGTGTTTTTTATTTCAGAGAGCAGCTAACCCTCTGACCGAACACGCTGAGCTACCGTGCCGGCGACCAACTGACCTACCCATGCACGGCACACGCCCCTTCTTCACAGCTTTACTTCTGCCAGTATCTCGTCTCCTACCTTCCAAACTTTACAGAAGCCCTCCTGCGAGCCTTGCAGAACTAGCACTCTCATTCAGGAAAACATCCCCTAGGCTGTGGCTAAGCCATGTCTCCGCAATATCCTTTCTTTCAGGAGTGTTAGTTCTGCCAGGTTCGCAGGAGAGCTTCTGTAAATTTTGGAAGGTAGGAGACGAGATATTGGCAGAAGTAAAGCTGTGAGGACGGGGCGTGAGTCGTGCTTGGGTAGCTCAGTTGGTAGAGCACTTTCCCGCGAAAGGCAAAGGTCCCGAGTACGAGTCTCGGTCCGGCACACAGTTTTAATCTGCCAGGAAGTTTCAATACAGTGGACAGCTCGTGTGCCTCCTTGCAGTCTTCCTAGGTATATTCCATACAGGAGTGACAGTGACGCTGGGTGTGACGTCAGCTCACTCAGTGACAACGTGGCTAGCCTTCTCCCATCATGATAGCCCTTACCCACAGATGTGTGTACAGGAATAAGCAGCTGATAGTGTCTCGAATGTTCATGGCAATGTGACTGGTGCTGGTTGTATACAGTATCATCATATAGAGTTTCATGTCCTATTTCACCCCCTTAGGAGTTGTATTACCAAAAACATTGAAACATTTATTTTTTCAAAAATGCTGCAACACGTATTTTTTTTATTCTCACTCAGAAACCAAACACCAATTTTCGTAGTTCTAGCATCAAAATTGCCTTAATTGTGACATATTTTCCAAAAGCATTTGATCCTTCATTTCCTCCCCTTAGGGTTGAAAATTCATCCATAAACGACGTGTACAGTATTAGATCAACACCCTCTCCAGATTTCAAGTTTCTAACCATAGCGGTTGAGGCTGGACAATGATGAGTCAGTCAATCATGACTTTGCTGTTTATATATATAATTATCTAAAAACGTTCAGACATATACTAACAAATGCCATAGTGCTTAAACTGCTATTGACACAAGTGTAAAAAGTAATTTACCATATAATGATTTATTGCTGAAATAGATTAGATAAACTAAGCTGTAAAGCAAAAATGAAAAACAGAAAATAAATTAATTTACAAAAATAGAATGTATGGGAGTATACTTCATTCTCCTTCGTTATCACGTACAAAAATTACAATACAATAGAAAACATCTGAGCACATATAAAACTTGTTACGTAACAAGTACGAAGAGTTGGTAAAATCTATCACATAAGCTAAGAAATTAAAAATGTAAATAATTCAAAGTTAATACAAAAAGTAATACCGCTTAAGATTCTTCTATGTTACCAGATAAAATCTTCCTAAACACCATATACATCAGATTGGAAAGGCAATGAGCCCTTATTCTTTGTTACTTCCTGTCATTTGCACACCAAGTAGACTGGAAATTGTCTACAATTCTTCTGTGTCTTAAATGAGTTTGGTCATTGAGTTACTGACTTTGTTTCCTATCTTTAAGATTGTGAATGTTCTTATCTGTTTTCTTACTGTCTACTTACGCCTCTGTTGCATTTTTTTTTTGCTTCCTGGGCATCGTCCTTCAACTTCTCCGAAATTGTCTTCGATTTTTCTACAAATTTAGAAATTTTCTTCGTTTTTCCCCTTGTTTCCCAGATTTCCCCCATGCCCATATTTTATTGCTTTATTTTCAGCTGCGTCTTTTCTCACATGTTGTTTTTTAATTTCCTTATATTTTCTCCCAAGCATTAATTTTCTTCCCTTATCTTTTCTCACATGTCTTTACTTCTTTTCCTCATCCCTTTCAAAAATATTGTGATCTTACAATCTTCATCTTGTTAGTTCTGTCTGATGAAGGTGCACTTAATCCTATCACAGTGAAATCTATCGCTACCTGGTTCAGCTCTCTGCTGTCCTCTTCCGCACAATTGCGAATTGTCACCACCGCTACCACATGCTGTGGTGCGGCCTCGCCTTCTGCTAAATGTATATTTCCATGAACTATAATGTCCTCAATTTATAATGCAATGCTATCTGCTTTGCTGCCTTCGTGACCGCTTTACTCTTCCGTGAGATAAATTATTTGATCCTCTCCAGACTCACAGAAACCTACAACCTTATCTTGTTTCATTATGCAGTCTACTTTGTTACTATTTTGAATCAATTCACGTCAGACATTACTTTGTGTGTGTTAACATTTCAGAGACATTGCTGCACTACATAAATCAGACATTGTTTCGCTCTTGAACAAAGAAATGAACAGTCAGAGATTGCAAATGCCAGTGGACAGTTGCAAATAATGATTTAATGGAGGAAGCCAGTTCATTAGATAAGTACGTATGAAATAATTAATAACACTGCGAGAGAATTGCCTACCAGTGTGGCAGTAGCACAAACCTGTTTGTGGACGTAGGCAGTTCACCGAACTGTTTTCGAATACCTAACGTTTTGGTTGGAAAGTCAGCTCGACCTCAAAATTTCTGTTTGCCTGCAAATGAATAGATCACTGAAATGTAGTCGTACTAATGAATGATGTTTCTTGGCAGTTGACTCTTCCTGTTTCCATATATATAATTGTACAGGAAACGATAGAGTGTATAATGTATAAAAAATGTACGAAATGTTAACTCTCAGAGTTAATCATAATCAATTACGCCAGTACAGACAATTAGATATCAAGGTTGTTGCGTCAAAGGATTGCCATTCCTGCAGAAATGGCTAGAACCGAAGATAATTTTGAGTGAAGTCAGTTCACGAGGAACTGATTAGCTCATTTGTGGCTAAAGTATCAAACTGGAACTGTTGAAATCTATATTTGACATAAATATGGAAGAGAATAAATGAAGATTCGTTACGGAATTGGATAAACTAAATTCATTTTAAAGATTTATTGCTTGCACGATACAAATCTGAATCTGAAGGCCACCACTATCGCTTCTTAGCACTACACTGACTAAAAAAATAGCTTCTTTTTCATAGTGCTATAACTTTTTTTGTGCATGTGTGTGAATGTGGTTCCGTGATACAGTTAAGTTTTCGTTGTGTCTTATATAACACAACTGGAGAGTTGGTAGGCTTTACCAAAATTTTTTAACTTGCATCTGCCAACCGTGCTTAAATCATATTTTCCAGTGTAAACCATTTCTTCTAACCCAAGCGTTAAAGTAGAGTGCTAGAGTGCTTACACTACGTGCAATTTCATTTACTTTAGTTGTAACAGAACGCTCGGTGTCCGGTCGGCCTCCAACCCACATTCCTAGGTAGCAGATAGCAGCGCCGCCATCGGACAGCCTCGTGGAGCTACCGGCGTGCCACCATCTATGTACATTGCAAATAGCAACGGCCCTAAAACACAGCCTTGCGGTACTCCACAAATTACCTTCACATGTGTCGATTTCGCCGCGTTGAGAACGACGTGTTCTCTTCGGAGCTGTAGCGAATGCCAGCCGGATATCAAGGAAAACGCCATTAACTGGGCGACATTGTGCACGGAAATCTCATGGACGAACAGAACGAGCCGTGTTTCACAAGAGCTCTGCTTACGGAACCCATACTGATTTTTATACGGAGGTTTCTCGTTCTCTGCTGGCCGGTGTTGTTTTTGTCGGTGAGGTGTGGAGGCCGTATGAGCCAGTTGGTAGCAAGTGGACGTCCTCCGTCCTTCCGCCGGCGCGCGCGGCAGGTTCCGTTGCGCTCGCTGCAAGGTAAGGTCACCCGGCACGCATCCATGCTGCGGAATAAGAAACTAGTTAGCTCATTTTCGCCTGTCCGCTATTCACCTTCCACAGGGGACTCTCTGCTATTCGGTGTCGAAATACGCTGTACACTGTAACAACGAAATACTGGCTGTCTGCCGCCCAGTGTGGCCGAGCGGTTCTAGGCGCTACAGTCTGGAACCGCACTACCGCTACGGTCGCAGGTTCGAATCCTGCCTCGGGCATCGATGGTTAGTTAGGTTTAAGTAGTTCTAAGTTCTAGGTATGTTGTTCAATCTGTATATTCAGCAAGCAGTAAAGGAAACAAAAGAAAAATTCGGAGTAGGCATTAAAATCCAAGGAGAAGAAATAGAAACTTTGAGGTTCGCCGATGTCATTGTAATTCTGTCAGAGACAGCAAAGGACTTGGAAGAGCAGTTGAACGGAATGGACAGTGTCTTGAAAGGAGAACATAAGATGAACATCAACAAAAGCAAAACGAGGATTATGGAATGTAGTCGAATTAAGTCGGGAGATGCTGAGGGAATTAGATTAGGAAATGAGACACTTAAAGTAGTAAAGGAGTTTTGCTATTTGGAGAGAAAAATAACTGATGATGGTCGATGTAGAGAGGATATAAAATGTAGACTGGCAATGGCTAGGAAAACGTTTCTGAAGAAGAGAAATTTGTTAACATCGAGTATGTAGACTGGCAATGGCTAGGAAATCGTTTCTGAAGAAGAGAAATTTGTTAACATCGAGTATAGATTTAAGTGTCAGGAAGTCGTTTCTGAAAGTATATTTATGGAGTGTAGCCATGTATGGAAGTGAAACATGGACGATAAATAGTTTGGACAAGAAGAGAATAGAAGCTTTCGAAATGTGGTGCTACAGAAGAATGCTGAAGATTAGATGGGTAGATCACATAACTAACGAGGAGGTACTGAATAGGATTGGGGAGAAGAGGAGTTTGTGGCACAACTTGACTAGGAGAAGGGATCGGCTGGTAGGACATGTTTCGAGGCATCAAGGGATCACCAATTTAGTATTGGAGGGCAGCGTGGAGGGTAAAAATCGTAGAGGGAGACCAAGGGATGAATACACTAAGCAGATTCAGAGGGATGTAGGCTGCAGTAGGTACTGGGAGATGAAGAAGCTTGCACAGGATAGAGCAGCGTGGAGAGCTGCATCAAACCAGTCTCAGGACTGAAGACCACAACAACAACAACAAGTTCTAGGGGACTCATGACCTCAGAAGTTAAGTCCCATAGTGCTCAGAACCATTTGAACCATTTTGAACTGGCTGTCCGAAAAACGAATTTACCCTTTCCAGTAAAAGTAAGACATCATAGTCAAGTGTTTTACCTACCATACAAAGATTCAATACGGCCGCCCTTCGTCACATGACAGACATCTGGTTGGTGATCCACATCCTCCCATACTCGAATCAACATGTGTCGTGTAACAAAAAAGGCTTCTGGGATCCATATCTCGTAGCTCCATCATATCACGAGCAAATGGTCTGACTAATACGCCGTCTTTAACAAAGCTCGATGAAGAGAAATCTGGAGACAGACACCGCAGCGACGCTTCATCAGGTCCAGTGTGACCTATCCGACTCTGTGGAAGATCCTCATTCAGTTATCCTCCCATCTCATTGTGGAAGTGGGGCGCAAGCCCATCTTGTTAGGATTTGAAATTTCGGGAGTCCTCTTCAAGTTTTGGTACCTACCATATCTGGAGCATGTCAAAATACAAGTACTGCATCACAGTTCTTTCTGTGGAAGTTGGATGGAGCTCCATCCTCCTGGAATTAGAAACTTCGGGAATCCTCTTTAAGTTTTGATATCTACGACATCTGGAACACATCAAGATACGAGTGTTGCATTACAGTTCTTTCTGCAAACAAAAAACAACATTCCAATGAGGATGTTCAACTCTGAAGAATCTCTGACTTCCTCAACGATCCGCCGAGGATGTTCTGAACCCGAAACTCGAATACAATGCCTGTTGGGTTTGCCGTTGATTTCGAAGTGCGCCTCATCACTGCCCTGTCCCAAAAATCTTCATTTTCAGGGAATCCCGACAAGTCGCCGCTAATGACGGTGCGAACTTTTTTGTGAGTACCTGCATAAATTACGGCTTGGTTTGTAAATCTTGAATGTCAGACGCTCATGACGGACGCCCCAGACTGCTGAGCGGCATACTCTTGTGAACTGACATCGTGGAAGCTGTGCTGGAACGACTGCCGGATTCCGTCCACTGTATCCTCTGAACACGAAGCATAGAGGAAGGCACGTGCTTTTTGTATTTTCGTAGGCTACCTGTCTCCATCAATTCTCTGTGCCAACGCTCAGTGGCGTTATTCTAAGGAAGCTCCACTTCAGACTGAACTACCTTCTTTCACAAGCTGCGACACGATCACGAATGGAACAGTGACCCAAAAATGTTGAATAAATTTCTTTTATTTCACGCCTGTGGTCACAAACTTGTAGGTCCTCAGACTGCTGGTTTCGTTCGCCAATAACCATCTTCAGATCTACAGCAAAATACGGGAAAAAACACAAATGCAATTTGTAGATTGTCTACACCTTAAAACAATAAAACAGGCCAAGATGAAAAATATTATTGACATACGTGTGAAAATTGTGCGATTTAAATATGACGAGGCATACTTGTTTTATACAAAAAAAGGATGTCCTAATATACTGGAGCCGTAGTGGCGTCGTCAAGTGCTAAACACAAAATCAGCACCCGTACGTCATGCATATACAAATTATAGCACGTATATACAAGAGTCATCTTGTCGGCAGCACTAGTGTACAAAGAAAACTGCCGCACAATAGCCACAAAGTGTTTGTGTCGTAAGCTCGCCAAATGTCGCAATGTGTGATGTGAAATAAAAAGAGGCATGCCATTAGTGATGTCTGTAGTCGGCTTATGAGGTGTAAAAGTTATTAGAATAATAAAACGCAATATATTAAAATACGACAAAAGCTATATTGTTAAAAAGTGACAGTAATTCAGGTACGCTCAAGTGGCGATATTTGAGATAATGAGACAAATAATAAACTGATTGCAGAGTACACAGAATAATACAAAAATTACCACAAGTGGCTAAAGAAGTCCAATGAACGAATACAGACGTCACGCGCCCTTACAGTAGGCGGACACATTCACACCCAGAAACTAGAACCAATAAAGAAAGAATGAAAACTAATCCTGTGAAATTTCAAGGCAGAATGTCCCTGGAAGCAGAAAAATGTTTCAGGAAATCTGATATTAGATGTGGCTTCCAGGTTAACAACACCCTAAAACTGCGAGTAAAACATAACCGGAAAAAGACGTACGACCAATCTGATGACTCTGGAGTCTACAGGATTGGTTGTAATAACTGTAATAAATATGATATCTGGCCACGTAAAAAACAACTGGTTTTAGGCAACATTTATCAAAAGCTGGACATTCTACTAAGAGTGTTGAGAATAATATGCATATTATCCACAGGGTGGAAAAGGCCGTGCTCTCAACATAAGATTATAAGAGCTTGAAATTTATAAAGTGGAAAAACAAGAGCCAACAAATGTGCTTAATTGGCAGAGCGATTTTGCACTCTGTATTTTTTTTCTATATCCACACAGTCTTCCTGGTAGTTCTTCTTTCTTACTTTTTTTATACGCGAGCGGTCCCCTTAATCGCCTTTTTTTTCAGACAATACCCTCTTTTTATTAGAAGCTACCCATTTTTGTCTTTTTTTAATGATCTCTTCTTTTAATAAAAAGTAACGTCTTCCTTGTAGAGAATAAAAATTGAGCGCCTACTACAAGAGTAGAATTACGTAGGTAATGACAAAGCAAATAAAAATCTCTGTTGTTCAAAAATAAAAGGCGCTGTTCTTCATGTTGTTGTTGTGGTCTTCAGTCCAGAGACTGGTTTGATGCAGCTCTCCATGCTACTCTCTCCTGTACAAGGTTCATCTCCCAATACCTACTGCAACCTACATCCTTCTGAATCTGTTTGGTGTATTCATCTCTTGGTCTCCCCCTACGATTTTTACCCTCCACGCTGCCCTCCAATGCTAAATTTGTGATCCCTTGATGCCTCAGAATATGTCCGACCAACTGATCCCTTCTTCTGGTCAAGTTGTGCCACAAATTTCTCTTGTCCCCAATTCTGTTCAATACCTCCTCATTAGTTATGTGATCTACCCATCTAATCTTCAGCATTCTTCTGTAGCACCACATTTCGAAAGCTTCTTTTCTCTTCTTGTCTGCCGGCCGCGGTGGTCTAGCGGTTCTGGCGCTGCAGTCCGGAACCGCGGGACTGCTACGGTCGCAGTTTCGAATCCTGCCTCGGGCATGGGTGTGTGTGATGTCCTTAGGTTAGTTAGGTTTAAGTAGTTCTAAGTTCTAGGTGACTTATGACCTAAGATGTTGAGTCCCATAGTGCTCAGAGCCATTTGAACCATCTTCTTGTCTAAACTGTTTATCGTCCATGTTTCACTGCCATACATGGATACACTCCATACAAATACTTTCAGAAACGACTTCCTGACACTTAAATCTATACTCAATGTTAACAAATTTCTCTTCTTCAGAAACGATTTCCTTGCCATTGCCAGTCTACATTTTATATCCTCTCTCCTTCGACTATTATTAGTTATTCTGCTCCCCAAACAGCAAAACCCATTTACTACTTTAAGCATCTCATTTTCTGTCGCTGTTCTTCATAAAATAAAAAATATTTCTTGAAAACGTAAATAAGTATATTTTTTCAACATCACTTTTTTCACATCATGTATCATATCCCTTTTTGGTTTGTTTTTATTTCTTTAGACCACATAGGACGCCCTCCAGGCCAAAAATAATGATGTGCAATTAGCATCAACAACAAGCAAAACATAAATAGAATTAGAGAAACACGATCCTGGCAGAACAGACAAAATGGCATTTCCACCCGCCAACTTGTGGATAGACGCACTCAGAATTCCAAGGCATCAGGCATGTTCCGGGCACATCTTATGGAAGAATAGTCCATTTTTCCGGTACATTGGACCGAGTCCTGGTATTACACAAGCACACTGAAATCACCTTCTCATACCCGGGACACCCAAGCAGTAGGGGGAGGGGGGGGGGGGGATCGGAGAAAGCACTATCCAAAAAGTTAGCATAGTATTGATGGTATCGCAGATGGTGCATAAGAAAAATAAAGCGATCTTACAGGAACGTCCAAAAAACAAGAACACCCTTATCGCCTTCACAGAACAAATAAGAGATGGAGAGGCCTTTTATCCAGTTCACCACATTGATCTTTGTACGTGGCAAATAAGTCTCATCTGAGAACAGAAGCGTCTGTGGTGTAATGAAATGGGGAGCCGTACGAAGAATTTTCTGTATCAGCTGCCACATCTCTACAGAAGATCCACGCATCAGTCGATGTTCGTCCGTATCAAGCGTTTGACAACGAGACCATAGCGGCGAATCTTTTGTGTTTATGGCATGTAGACGATGTTGTGTCATGTGTTTTCAATTAACAAACGGATACCAGGTGGAGGATATGGTGCACTGAATGCCAAACTACGCGATATGCGATCATAGGATATCGGCTTTCCACAACATTCGGAGTATGATTTCTCATCATTAGGCGGTAAACATCACGTGCCGTAGGATTCCTGGTACTAGGCACGTCGGCGTGGACATAACTGTATTCGATGTAAAAGGTCCTGAGAAGGGAGAGGGAGGAAGAAATATGGGCTACTGCGACAGGTGCCACCCAGGAGGGGGGGGGGGGCTTCCCGATAATCCGGTTCGGCGGCGGCTCCACGATTTAACCGTCATACTTACGTAAAGGGCAGCTGCTTTCGCTTGGAAACTGACAAGGCCGATGCTGCGATCTCGAGGAGGAAGTGTCAGTGTGCCAAAGGGGACTTTGAAGATAAGACCCGCCCCTACAAAGCAGCCAAATGCCCCAGTACCTTTCGCACTGGTAAAATCTTTGCGAAATGAAGTAGTTGCGAGGCCAGATGAGTGTTTACAAAATCCACCCGTTGTAACATGTGCACTGCTCTCAGGAGGTTGCCACGAACATTCGTGGTGATGCTCGAAGCAGGTGTTTACAATTAAATGAGATCGTGCGCTGTATATCACGCGTGAAGGTTATCCCCAGACACTTGAGCTTGTCCATTAATGGCAATGGAGTCACACTCCCTGCTGGAAGACCTCTGCCAACGAACATAGCAATAGCACACGGCTTCCCGTAGCAGTCCCATACTGGTTGAGCCGAGCGGTTCTAGGCGCTACAGTCTGGAACCGCGCGACCGCTACGGGCATGGATGTGTGTGATGTCCTTAGGTTAGTTAGGTTTAAGTAGTTCTAAGTTCTAGGGGACTGATGACCTCAGCAGTTAAGTCCCATAGTGCTCAGAGCCATTTGAACCATACTGGTTGATCAATTCCAGTGCCACTCGTATTCATCCTCTGACAGAACCAAGAACATCACGTCATGTGTATATGCACGGCAGATGAAAGAGTGCCCCCAGATTGTTATCCCTGCCAACTGGCTCCTCAAACTGTGTAACATTGACTCAAGAGACATGGTATAAAGGAGGATGACAGTGTACATCCATGGCGGACTGACCACAGTAATAGGGCCCACCACACCGCCATTGACCACCACTTGCAGTGTGACACCTCGGAGGAGTCCCAAGACGATGTGTATAAATGTGTGGAGAAAGGCCATTTGTCGAAGTAAAAGTCATGACTCTATCAAAGGTGTGGTTCAAATCGCTCTGGCACTATGGGACTTAACTGCTGTGGTCATCAGTCCCCTAGAACTTAGAACTACTTAAACCGAACTAACCTAAGGACATCACACACATCCATGCCCGAGGCCGGATTCGAACCTGCGACCGTAGCGGTCACGCGGTTCCAGACTGTAGCGCCTAGAACCGCACGGCCACTCCGGCCGTTCTCAAAGGTGTGGTCAAAGTCCACTGCCACTAAAGCATGGCGACTGCAGCAGGTCGTAAACCAGGGCTATGATGTCACAGTAATCGCTGAGCGTCGTTTGAACATTACTGTCACCCACAAAGCACGTTTGATCCATAGAGATGGCTTAAGGGATGACTCGCCGAAGACGAGCGGCAAGAATCTGGTTAAAAACCCTGAAGTCACGATTTCACATGGTGAACGGCCGATGATGTTTAACTCTCTGGCCTCCCGATGGCTTGGGGACTGGGATAAGCAAGCCTTCTACGAATTCCAGTGGGAGGGAAGGTCAAGGTTCATGAGTTCTTCATACATCGCTATCCAGAGTGAGGCTGTGATGTCGTGAAATATGCAGTAGAACTCCAGCAGAAAGCTCTTCTGACTTGGGGCTTTTTTCGCCGCACCATTATGAACAGCATCAGTGACGTCATGAGGTGTAATCGTCGCTGTGAGAATCTCCGCAGCAGCCCCGTCAAGGGTTCCTGCCAACGAACTGAGGACATCAGTCACCACCGCCATGTTCTGGTCCTCTTCTGCTTAGTGGTCCACAAAGGCGTCTGTGATATCATTCGCGGACGTTAATCGGCGACCATCTTGCATACCGAGGTCGTTGACCAGCTTTCTCCGACACCGCTGCTTGTCTCAGATAATATGATGCGTGGACAGGGGTTCTCCTAGTATCGAGTCGTGACATCTTGCTCGTACTATTGCGCTTTCAAGGCGGTGATGCATAAGCGAAATTATTTTCTCCTTAATTTTCGCCTGGGATTGCGCGAAGAATTGTGAAATGGTATGTCGTTGTAACAGCATTTTCTCACGACCGCAATTCATCATCGAACGATGTAAAGCAGACTTGGTGCAGTCGAGTCACCACCGGAGTGTTGAAGGATACGCTGGAAGGCGTCTCACACAGTTGTTCTGCGTCGTCTCTACGACCTACCTGCATTCCAGAGATGGGCGACATTCAGCTTCCTAAGCCGCGACGGCGCCACACCTTCTGCCTCTGGAGCGAAACAGTGCAAATGTATGCGATATGGTCGGAGAAGGCGGTAGGCCACGTCTCAGCGTCAAGCGTGGCAGTTGCGATTCATTGGGAAATGTAGGATAGGTCGAGACGACTTGCTGAATGGCTGGTGACATATGTATATCCAGGTCGATCACAACTCACACAGTCCCAGGTAGGTTCAGTTCATGCACGAGCAGTTTGAGTTACTGGAATGTGGTGAAATTGGGGATGTTGGTCCTTCTGCGATAACACACCACTGAAGTCACCACCAAGAATAATATGATCGTAGAGGCCCGCAAACAAAGGAGCGTTCAGGCGCTCAGTCCGGAACCGCGCGACTGCTACGGTCGCAGGTTCGAATCCTGCCTCGGGCATGGATGTGTGTGATGTCCTTAGGTTGGTTAGGTTAAGTAGTTCTAAGTTCTAGGGGACTGATGACCACATATGTTAAGTCCCATAGTGCCCAGAGCCAAACAAAGGAGCGACCACTTCTGAATGGAATCGCGACCACTCGCGTCGCTTGGCTGCTGTGCCCGAGGGAGTGTAAACATTGATGATTTGGCCACTTTTGACAGGCCACAGCAAGACCTCTAGCGGATGGTAGGTAAACCACGTTGTCTACCTCAATACCTCCCTTTAAAATGATAGCTGTCCCACTGCCACTATCAGCACACGGCGTGAGATAAGAAACATAGCGATAGACAGGACGTGAAATTTCCACAGAAGGGCAACATCGAGGTGCAACGCCTTCAGTTTCGCGGAGAAATTTTAGTTTGACAGAGGTGCCAATGGTGTTCACATTGATGGAACCAATCTTGTTTGGGACTACTGAGACGCTTATGGAGACACGAAGAGCAACAGCGAACAGGAACGTTGTCCCAGCAGACTGCACATCCCCATCTAGTGACCTGTCGACTAGCAGTTGTGAGTTGGAGCAGTAGCATTAGCTGCTGTCACAACGATGGATATTTCGTCGTCTATATCGTCAGACCATGCAAAGATGCGAGGATGGTATGCATCCAGGAGCGTAACTGTCGAGTGCTAAGGCGTTGTCACATCGGCAGTGGAAGAGTGCTGTTCACCGTTCATAGGTACTGCGCCTGTGCATGCGACGATGGTTGTACCTCCAATGGGGAAGGAGGGAAGGGAACAGGCTGGTGCTTCCAGCACAGAATCGTCGATCTGGAGAACATCTTGAGAGATGTAGCCCTCAAAGTCTTGAGATTGAGTCCTGCGATTCGCCGTATGCAACGTCGCTTCGGCGACTGTTGCTTCCGCACGTGATTTTCAGTGTCCGAAGACACCTGGGGATCCAGATGATCAGGCACAAAAGCATCGGTAGGCACAACCGTCGAATCAAGGCCCACCCCCTGCACCAGAGACTGCTCAGTAATGCACAAGACGGGAGGAGGGGGCAAGGGCGAAGGTACGTCCGCAGCAGCCTTCGGCAGTACCAGGGACGACAATGTGTCAGCAGTAGGAGCCCGTGGTGATCGTGGTCGGGGTCATTATACACAACTCCGGAGTAAACTGTCTTGTATCCGATGCAGAACTGCACATTAACTGTCTCCCTCACACCCTAACGTTGACCATAGAAAGTATAAATTCGATCATGATTAAAAACTACTCGCCATATGCAGGCTTTTCTCCAACACGCTAATGTGGCTACGGTAACTGCTTAGAATCCCACCTGGGACGACAGTAGCTTGTATCCAATACAACACTTCCCCATTTACTGTAACCCTCGCACCCTCTGAATGACGATGTCACACACAAATTGCATCGCGAATGAAAACTACAGGCCCCTTGCCAACTTCTCTACGAGACGCTGACGCGGAAATGGTCACAACATCGAGCACTCGTGGGAGTCCAGTATTCGATGCACAACAGCATGCAAACTGTATCCCTCACAACCACACATTGACGATGCAACACCGAAATTCCCTCGTAATTGAAAACTACTCGCTCTATGCTGACATTTCTCCAACACGCCAAAGCGGCTACGGTAACTGCGTGGAACCTCACCTGCGACTACATTTCGTTGAATCCGATGCAACACAGCCCATTTACTGTAACTCTAGCACCCTCGCAATGACAATGCGACAAAGAAATTTCTTCGCGAATTTGCCAATTTCTCTGCAAGAGGCTGACGCGGCAATGGACACCACATCGAAGCACTCCTGGGACTAAAGTTCCTTGTATCCGATGCAACACTGACCATTTACTGTAACCCACGCATCCTCACAATGACGATGCGAAACAGAAATTACATCGAGTATGAAAACTAGAGACCCCTTGCCAATTTCTCTCCGAGAGGCTGAAGCGGCAATGGTCACCACATTAAAGTACTTGTGGGAGTCCAGTAGCATTATCCGACGTACAACTGCATTCAAACATTACTCCTCACAACCACGCGTTCGTGATGCAACATAAAAATTCCATCACGATTGAAAACTACTCGCTCTAAGCTGACATTTCTCCAACAAGGTAACTGCTTGCAATCTCACCTGGGCTCCAGTAACTTGTATCCAATGAAACACTGCCCTTTTACTCTAACACTTGCACAAACACAATGACGATGCAACACAGAAATTGCATCGCAAGTTAAAACTAGAGGCTCCTTGCAAACTTCTTTCCGAGAGGATGACTAGGCAACGGTCACGACATCGAAGCACTCGTGGAATTCCAGTAGCTTGTATCCGAGGCACAACTGCATGCAAACTGTAGCCCTCACAACCACTTATTTACGATATAACATAGAAGTTCCATCGCGATTGAAGACTACTCGCTCTAGGCTCACATTTCTACACCACGGTAACAGCTCGTAATCTGACGTGGGACTCCAGTAGCTTGTATCCAATGCAACAATGCCCACTTTCTGTAACCCTCGCACAATCCCAATGACGATGCAACACAGAAATTGCATCACCAATGCGAACTAGAGGCCCCATGTCAACTTCATTCTGAGAGATTGACGCAGCAATGCTCATAACATCGAAGCACTCGTGGGAGTCCAGCAGCTAATATCCGAAGCAAAACTGCATGCTAAGTGTATCCGTCACAACCACACATTGACGATGCATCATAGAAAATCCACCGCGAATGAAGACTACTCGCTCTAGGTTTACATTTCAGCAACATGGTAATTGCTTGGAATCTCAACTGGGATCCAGTATCCTGCATCCAATGCAACAGTGCCCGATAACTATAGCCGTGGCACACTCAAAATGACGATGCGACACAGAAATTACATCAGGATGGAAAATTAAAGGCCCCCTGCCGATGTCTCTCCGAGTAGCTGACGCGGCAACGGTCAGGACATCGAAGCACTCGTGTGAGTACAGTACCTTGTATCCGATGCACAAATGCATTCAAACTGTATCCCCCACAACCACACATTGACGATGCAACATAGATATTCCATCGCAATTGTAAATTACTCGCTCTATACTGACATTTCTCCAACACGGTACATGCTTGGTACCTCACCAGGGACTCCAGTAGCTTGTATCCAATGCAACACTGCCCAATTACTGTAACCCTCGCACCCACACAATGACGATGCGACACAGAAATTGCATAGCGAATGAAAATTAGAGGCCCATTGCCAACTTCTCTCCGAGAGAGTAACATGGCAATGTTCATCACATCAAACACTCTTGGAAGTTCAGTTGCTTGTATCCGATGCACAACTAAATGCAAAATGTTTCCAACACAACCACAATTGACGACGCAACATAGAAATTCCATCGCGATTGAAAACTACTCGCTGTAATCTGACATTTCTGCAACACGGTAACTACTTGTAATCTCACCTGGGTTACCAGTAGGTTGTATCCAATGCAACACTGCCCATTTACTGTAACTTTCGCACTCACACAAGGACGATGCGACACAGAAATTGCATCGCGAATGAAAACTAGAGGCCCATTGCCAAATTCTCTCCTAGAGGCTGACGCGGCAACAGTCTCCTCATGGAACACCTTGAGTGAGTCCAGTAGCTTGTTCCCGATGCACAGCTCCATGCTTACTGCATCCTTCACGGCCACACCTTGAAGATGTAACACAGATCTTCCATCGCGACATGCAATATGCCGACAGTTCTCAAACACTCTAATGCAGCTACGTTAACTGCTTGGAATTGCACCTGAGACTCCAGCAGCTTGTATCCAATACATCGCAACCGTTTTTACTGTAACCCTGTAAGCACAGCACCCTCACAATGACGAAGCAACACAGAAGTTGCATCCTGAATGAAAACTAGAGGCTCCAGGACCTCCTTCCGGACACACGAATGGTCACTACATCGAACCACTCGAGGACGTCCAGTAGCTTGCATTCGATACACAAAGGCACGCTTACTGTATCCCTTACACCTACACATAGACGATGCATCTTAGACATTCCATCGCGATAGAAAACTATTCGCTATATTCCGACGTCTCTCCAACTCGCTATTGCGGCTACCGTAAGTGCATGGAATCACACCCGGGACTCAGTAGATTGTATCCTATGCACAACTCCACACCGATTGTCTCCCCCCACACACACAATGACCATGTAACACAGAAATTCCATCGCGAATGGAAACTACAGTCTATCTGCCGACATTTCTCCAACACGCTAATGCGGCTATGGTAAGTGCTTGGAATCTCACCTTGGACTCCAGAAGCTAGTATCCGATGCAACACTGCCCATTTACAGTAACCCTCGCACCCCGAAATTGATGATGTGTTACAGGAATTGCATCGCGAATGAAAACTACTCTCCGAGAGGCTAACGCGGCAAAGATCACAACATAGAAGCATTCGTGGGAGTCCAGTAACTTGTATCCGATGCTCAACTGTATGTAAACTGTATCCCTCACAACCACACAGTGACAATGCAACATAGAAATTCCGTGGCGATTGATAACTACTCGTTCTGGAGTGACATTTCTCAAACACGGAAACTGCTTGGGATCTTACCTGGGATTCCCGTAGCTTATATCAAATGCAGCACTGCCCATTTGCTGTAACCCTCGCACCCTCACAATGACGACGCGACATAGAAATTGCATCGCGAGTGATAACTAGAGGCTCCTAGACCTCTTCTTTTTGGAAGACTGACATGCAACGGCCAACACATCTAAGGAGAAGTGCGAGTCCAGTAGTTTGTATCCGAGGCACAACTGCTCGTTTACTGTATCCCTCACACTCACACATTGACGATTCAGCATAGAATTTCCATTGCGATTGAAAGCTACTCGCTAAATGCTGACTTTTCTATAACTCCCTAAATCGGATACGATAATTGATTGGAATCTCACGTGGGACAACGGTAGCTTGAATCCGACGCAAGACTGCCTATGTACTGTAACCCTCGCTACCCTCACAATGACGACACTACACAGAAATTGCATCGCGAGTGGAAACTAGAGTCTGCTGGACATCCTCCCTCAGGTAGACTGTCATGGCAATGGTCACCGCATGAAAGCACTCGAGGGAGTCCAGTAGCTTTTATCCGATGCACAACTGGAGGTCTACTGTATCCCTCACATGCACACAGTGACGATGCAACATAGAAATTCCATCGCTATTGATAACTATTAGCTATATGCCAACTTGTATCCAACTCGCCATTGAGGCTACGGTAACTGCTTTGAATCTCACCTGGGCCTCCAGTACCTTGTATCCGAAGAAACACTGCACATTTACTGTAACCCTTGCATCCTCACAATGACGATGCTACACAGAAATTCCATCGCGACTGAAACCTACACGCTATATGCCGACTTTTCTCCTACTCGATAATGCGTGTACGGTAACTGCTTGGAATCTCAACAAGGTTGAAAATGGTTCAAATGACTCTGAGCACTATGGGACTCAACTGCTGAGGTCATTAGTCCCCTAGAACTTAGAACTACTTAAACCTAACTAACCTAAAGACATCACACACATCCATGCCCGAGGCAGGATTCGAACCTGCGACCGTAGCGGTCTCGCGGTTCCAGACTGCAGCGCCTAGAACCGCACGGCCACTTCGGCCGGCCTCAACAGGGACTCCAGTAGCTAGTATCTGATGAAACACTGCCTATTACTGTAAACCTCTGACCCTCACACTGAAGATGCTACACAGAAATTGCATCGCGACTGATAACTAAAGACTCCTGGACTTCTTCTCTCAGGGAAACTGAGATGGCAATGGTCACCACATCGAAGCTCTATTGAGAGTCAAGTAGATTGCACCCCATGCTCAACTGGGCGTTTACTGCATCCCTCACACACACACACACATCGATGACCAACATAGAAATTACATGGCGATTGCAAACTTCTCGCTAACTGGCTTCTCCAACTCGCCATTGCGTATATGGAAAACTGCTTGGATTCTCAACATGGACTCCAGTAACTAGTGTCCGATGGAACACTGCCCATTTACTCTAACCCTCGCACCCTCAAAATGATGATGCTACAGAGAATTTGCATCGCGAGTGAAAACTAGAGGCTCCTGGACCTCTTCTCTCAGGGAGACTAACATGCAATACTCACCACATAGTAGCACACGTGGGAGTCCATCAACCTGTAACCGATGTACAACTGGATGTTTACTGTATCCCTCACACCCACATTTTGACGATGCAACATAGGAATTCCACCGCGATTCGAAACTACTCGCTATATACCGACGTTTCTCTAACTCACCCATGCGGATAGATAACTGCTTATAATCTCATCTGCGACTGCAGTAGCTTGCATCCGACGCAACCCTGCCCATTTACTGTAACCCTCGCACCCTCGCAATCACGATGCTAAACAGAAATTGCATCACGAGTGAAAACTAGAGGCTCCAGGAACTCTTGTCTCAGGGAGACTGACATGGCAATGGTAACCACATGGAAGCACGCATCGGAGTCCAGTAGCTTGTATCCGATGCACAACTGGACGTTTACTCTATCCTTCACACCGATAGATTGACGATGAAACGTAGAAATGCCATCGCCATTGGAAACTAATCGCTATTTGCCGACTTTTATCAGCGTCGCCAATGCGGATACGATAACTGCTTGGAATCTCACCTGGGACTCCGATAGCTTGTATCCGATGCATCACTGCCCATTTACTGTAACCCTCGCACCTTCATAATGACGATGTTACACAGGACTTTCATCGCGAGTCTAGTACCTTCCGCCGCGGAAGTCGAACAGGCGGCAGAACAAATGGACGTGGCCAGCCCATAGAGGGCTCCGCCTCCGCGGCGGTTATTCCGCGCAGCGGCTCTCGCGCAGCGAGGGTGCCACCCCTAAGCCACGTGCAGACAGCGACCAATAGCTGCTCCCTCCGGTTTCGTATATAGGGACCCACTCTGCCCTAGTCCACATCTCCGGCGGTAATCAGGAAGGATACCGCCCTTCTATTGTACCTTTCCGGTTCTAATCGAAGCGATAGGGTTTCAGGTGCCAGCCAGCCAGCCAGCCTGGCGATCAGCAGCGGTCCAGCCGAGCAGCAGCTGCAGCAGCACCAGCAGCGGTCCCGGCCAGCAGCAGCGGTCCAGCCAGCAGCAGCGGTCCAGCCAGCCAGCCCTCCCTCCAGCAGCAGCAGCAGCAGCAGCGGCAGCAGCGCACCGGCCCCGTCCGCGGCAGCAGCAGCAGCTGCGGCGTTACTGCCAGCCGTCGCCAGCGCCAACGCCAGCGCCAGCAGCGTGGGACTCTGGTCTTCGTCCGTCTTCGTCCGTCCCCAGTTTTTTCCTCTCCTTTTCGTCCTGTGCTTTTTTGTTCATCCCTGTCGTCACCGCCACCACCGTCGCCGTCGCCTTCACCGTCACCATCTCCGGCTCTGACTGCTGCATCCACGCCGGGACCTGCCACTTATCGCCACCTCGCTATAGCTCCCGTCCCTCATGTCACCACCCACCCTTCTGCCGCCGTGAAGCGCCCTAGTGGCACCGCCACCTCCTCCCCTCCCGAAAAGGCCCCGCCCCGTCCTTCTCCCCCCCCCCAGGATGCCATTGATGTCTCCCCGCCTGGCCCTGCTCCCCGCCTCCTCCTCCTCCTCCTCCTCCCTCCCTCTTTATACAAATACCTCCTCTCCCATCCCGATCCTTCCCTTCTTGAGGCCCGGAATCTCTCCCTCCTCCTCCGCCAACACTTCCCTGGTGCCCTCATCTCACTCCTAGATGGGATTCAGTTCCTGTCTCCTCCCCCAGCCCCACCTTCCATACTGACATCCTTTCTCGCCTCCCCATTACCCAGTTTGGCCCCCTCACCCCTGCTCCTTCTCCATCTCCTACCCACCATCCCCAGCCCCCGCGTCGCCCGCTGACCCTCACCGCCGTGATCACTTGGCTCAGTCCGACGATCACAGAGGAGGAGGTATTGGCAGAGCTCGAGGCGCATCCCATGCTGGAGGTGCAGGCGGTCTGTCGCATTTTTAACTCGGCCGGCCCCACCCGCCTTATGCGGGTTTTCTCCTCAACCCCTGCGCTGCCAGAGGTGTCTGCGCTATAACGTGCACCCAAAAGCCGAGTGCTGCGAGGCCCCCACCTGCCCACATTGTAGGCAAGCGCACTTCCTCCGGCAGTGCCCTAACCTTCAATCCCCTCCCTCCTGCAATACCTGCAATCTCCCCCATCTAACGTACTCCCAAAAGTGTAAAGCCCGACACCCTCCATCCACTCCTGAACTCACCACCCCTGTCCGTCCTCTGGACGCCCCCACCCCTCCTGGCAATTCCCTTCGTCCCCTCCCCCCCCCCCACCGCTGACCACATCATCAGGTTCCTCACCATTGTCCTGCAAATCACTTTCCAGCGCCCTCACACCCTCCAACAGGTCTCCCTCGCCGCCCGTTCTGTCTTCCACCTCAGAATGTATGCCACCTACTCCCACAACCAGGCCCATTTCACCTTCTCCCGTCTTGACACCCTCATCTAAATCCCCGACATGGCGCGACAGCACTGTATCCTTTTCAACAACATCCGCTCCCTTCCCAGCAACAAGAACCTCTTCCTGCACACCCTTGCCACCCACTGCATGGATGCCTTCCTTCTGAATGAAACCTTCCTCCAACCCCACCACACCGTCCACACGTCACCCTACCTCCTTCACCGCTCTGATAATCCCCTCCCGATTGTGCGTGGCGGAGTTGCCATTGGTCACCACCGCCAGATCCCAGTTCAGC
The DNA here is from genome assembly GCF_023864275.1 of Schistocerca cancellata. NCBI lineage: Eukaryota > Metazoa > Arthropoda > Insecta > Orthoptera > Acrididae > Schistocerca > Schistocerca cancellata. Next base: position 505,166,234 of record NC_064634.1, on the reverse strand, counting down.
TCCAACCTCTCCTTCCTGGCCCCACCGAACACCTGATCCTTAGTCTCTTCTTCCCCGGCCTTACCGTCACCTGCGCCACCACCTATGTCCGCCCTAACGCCCTTATTCCCTTCGACTTCCTCTCCCACATTGACAGTACTTTCTCCTCCTACGTGATCGCCGCCGACCTCGACATCCATAGTCGTTCCGCCGCCCAGTTACGGCGGTGGCATCGGTTCCTCTCCTCCCTTCAAGGCGACCTCATCCCCATCCCCCAGCACACCCGTCCCGAATCCAACTCCACTTCCGATGTTATCCTTTCCTCCCCTAACCTCCTAGGCTGCATAACGGTGGATGTCCTGGAGCCTATTGGTAGCGACCATCTCCCTGTCCTCCTCTCCGTTTCAGACGGTCGTCGCCCCCGCCCCAACCCTCGTAATGACCCTCCCCCAAAGTACGTCCATGACTATTCCTGTGCCAACTGGAATGCCTACCGGGATACCCCCTCCACCCTTCACCTACTACCACCCTGACGATGTAACCCATACCGCCTCCTTTCTCCAGCAGACCTTGTCTGAGGCCGTGGAGGCCCACGTCCCTACTGTCGCCATCCGCCCCCACCGTCCTACCTTACCCTCACAGGCTGTCCTCCTCCTCCATGAATCACGCCGTCTCTACCGTGCCTTCCTCAACACGCATGACCCGGATACACTACGACGCCACCGGCAACTCCAGCGACACATCCGAAATTTGCTCGCGGCTAAGAAACGCCGGGACTGGCAACAGACATGCACCCGTTTAAATGCTACCCTACCTATAAACTCGTCCAAGTTCTGGTCAGCCTTCCGTCGCCTTACTGGAACTAAACCCTCCCCCTACTATCCTCTTCTCCATGATGATCACCCCTTCCCTGACACCCTTAGGAAGGCCAATCACTTTGCCTCCTACCTCTCCGATGTCTTTCCATCCTCGATGATCCCCAGTTCGATTACTCTCTCTTCCTGGTTGTCGCGATCGAACTGACACCTCTGTCCCTCCCCTCGCACCTGGTTTCCAGCAGTTGGACAACATTGCACACACGGAACTCAATGCACCTATCACTACACAGGATCTCATTGCTACACTCCGCACGAAACGCAACACCACTCCTGGTCACGATCGTGTCACCTACTGTCACCTTCATGAAGTTCCTGTCTCTTTCCTCTCCACCCTCGCCAGGCTCTACAATGTAGACCCCGTCCGCCGTCTCCTCCTACCATCCCATCAGCCTTACCTCGGTCTTCAGCAAGGTTCTGGAATCTATCCTCACCTGCCGCATCCCCCAGCATCTCTGCCAGCATCGCCTCCTTCCCGTTACCCAGTGTGGCTTTTGGCCGTCCTTCTCTTCCGACGACCTTCTCCTTCACCTCACTCATCTCCTTTCCGAACAGCTTAATTCCCGTCGCTCCACAATCTTCCTCTCCCTGGACCTCGAACGTGCTTATGACCACGTATGGCATTCCGGTCTCCTCTTCAAGCTCCAAACCTTCGCCCTTCCCATTAACTACGTCCGTCTGATCGGCTCCTTTCTCTCCCATCATCCTTCCTACATCACCATCCATAACACAGATTCCTACACCTTTTTTCCCTCTGCTGGTGTGCCCCAAGGTCTTGCCGCCGCTGTCACCCCCCATCCACCTTCTCCAGTTTGCCGATGACACCGCCTTCCTTGCCCTTGCCCCCACCCTGCAGCGCTCCCAACACCTTCTCCAATCCCTTCTTGACCGGCTCACAGCTTGGTGCAACCAGTGGTTGCTCAAGGTCAATCCTTCCAAAATCCAGGCGATCATTGTAGGCAAAACCACCCCTTCCTTCCTCCTCCTTGACTTCTATCTCACCATCTATGGCTGTCCTATCGCCCCCACCCTTAAGTACCTTGGCGTCACTCTCGACCGTCGCCTCTCCTGGACCCCCATCTCTGGCCAATCCAAGCAAAGGCACGATCCCGACTCCGTCTCCAAAAGCTCCTTTCCAACCGTACGTGGGGTCTGGACCCCTCCACCATACTCCACACCTATAAATCCCTCATCCACCCTATCCTTTGTTACGCCCACTCGTCCTGGATCTCCGCCCCCCCTCCCTTTTATAAATCCCTTCAAATCCTTGAACGCCATGCTCTCCGCCTCTCCTATCGCATCTGTCTCCCCTCACCCAAGCGGATCCTGTACGATCTCATTCCGTTCCCCCACCTCCTCCTTTTCCTTGAAAGGATACGGATCCTGTACACCTCCCATAAACTCGATCCTCCTCACCCGCTTGTCTCGCCCATCCTCTCCCACCCCCTCCCGCTGCCATGCCTGTATTCCCACGTCCCACCCGGTCTCCATCTCTCCACCCTCCTTACCCTCTCCCAAGGTGGCTTCCGCCAGCTCCCCCTACCTGATGATGTCCTCCTCCTCTCCATCTACCCCTCCTACCAACTTTGATCCTCCCCTCCCACATCCTGTGTCTTTTCCTTTGGGCACCCTCCCTCCTCTCTCCTTTTCCCCCATCCCCCTTCCTCCACCCCTCTTCCCCCGGCTTTCCCTCCCCCTGCCTCACTCCCCCCTATCTCCCCTGCCCGTGGCATCTCTGCTGTCCCCGCTCCCTCGCCCACCCCACCTCCTCCTCTCTTGGCAGGTCCCCGGACTCGTACACACTTAGTGAACTTTCGCGCGCCGGAGATCAACGCCTCGTGTTTCTGTGTGTGCCGTCGTTTGTGCTTAAGTGGTTCAGTGTTATTCGTTTTGTGCACCTACGTTCCCGTTTGACAATTTTCGTCTATGTGTGTGTCCAAGTGTCTGAACAAATTTTATCTTGGACTCTATGCCCGTGAACGGCTCCATGTATTTTAAAAAGTGTTTGTCTCCGTTTATATGCCCACCATGTTTTTCTCTAATTGTCTTCATTTGTCTCTTTTGTGTTCCTCTATGGCCAAAGAGCGGCGTAGCATGCTGCTGCTGGCCTGCCTGTAAACAGGTTTAAAATAACAATAAAGAAAAAATACCCTAGTCCAGTCAGTCTGGTAATCGCTCTGGATTTCGTTTCTATCTCGGCTGTACTGCGTTCTGGTCGTTGCTCGTTGTTGACATTTGCCTGGCTCTGGTTCCGAGTGGATTTACGTTTGGTGTTGTGGTTTCCACAAGCCTCCTTCCTTGTTGTGTCGCTCATAGTCGGTCGTGGTCGATTGTTGTCAGTTGTCGTTGGTCTGTCGTCCGACTCGTCCTGTGTTTACCCGATGGTGCGTGCTCCACCGCCGGCGGCTTCCCCGCCTGGCGGCTCCGATCCGCAGCCCAAAGCGTACCCGCTGTTGATTGTGGTTACCACAGCGAGTGAAATCTAAAGGATCCTAGACCGCTGCTCTCGGGGAGACTGACATGGCAAAGGTCACCACATCCAAGCACTCGTGGGAGTTCAGTAGCTTGTATCCGATGCACAACTCGACGTTTACTCTATTCTTCAGACTTACACATTGATGATGCAACATAGAAATTCCATCGCCTTTGTAAACTACTCGTTATATGCCGACTTTTCTCCAACTCGCTAATGCGAATGCGGTAACTGCTTGGAATCTCATCTTGACTAGAGCAGCTTGTACTCAATACAACACTGCCCATTTAGTGTAACCTCTCGCACCCTCACAGTGACGATGTTACACAGAAATAGCATCGCATGTGAAAACTAGAGGATCCTGGACATCTTCTCTCAGGGAGACTGACATGAAAGCGTCACCACACCGAAGCCTCATGGGAGTCCAGCAGCTTATATCCGATGTTAAAAAGTGGACGTTTACTTTACCCCTCACACCCACACATTGACGATGCAACATAGAAATTACATCGTATATGTAAACTACTCCCTATATGCCACTTTTCTCCAGTTCGCCAACACGGATACACTTGGAATCTCATCTGGGACTCCAGTAGCTTGTATCTGACGTAACACTGCCCATTTACTGTAACCCTTGCATCCTCACAATGACGACGTATGACAGAAATACCATCAGCCAGTGTAAAGCAGAGGCTCCTGGCCCTATTCTCTCAGGGAGACTGCCATGGCAATGGTCACCACATCGAAGCACGTGTGGGAGTCCAGTGGCTTGTGTCCAATGCACAACTGTACGTTTACTGTATCCCTCACACCCACAAATTGACGATGCAACATAGAAAATCAACCGCATTGAAAACTATTCGCTGTATGCTGACTTTTCTCCAACTCGCAAATGCGGATGCGGTAACTGCTTGGAATCTCACCTCGTTTTCCAGTAGCTAGTATCCCACGCAACACTGGTCACTTACTGTAACCCTCGCAACCTCACAATGACGATGCGATTACAATCGCGAGTGAAAACTTGAGTCTCCCGGACTTCTTCTCTCAGGGAGACCGATATGGCAATACTAACCACATCGTAGCACTCTTTGGAGTCCAGTGGCCTGTATGCTATGCACAACTGGACGTTTACTGTTTCCCTCACACTCACTCATTAGGGATGCATCATATAAATTTCATCACGATTGAAAACTATTCTCTGTATGATGACTTTTCTCCAACTCGCCACTGCGGATAAGGTAACTCCTTGGAACCTCACCGTGAACTCCATTAGCTTTTATCCAATGCAACACTCCCCATTTACTGTAACCCTCCCACCCTTACCATGACGGTGCTACAGAGAAATTGCATCGCGTGTGATAACTAGAGGCTTCTGGACCTCTTCTCTCAGGGAGACTGACATGGCAATGGTCACCACATCGAGGCACTCAGGGGAGTCCATTAGCTTGTATCCGATGCACAACTGGTGGTTTACAGTACCCACACATTGACGACGCAACTTATAAATTCCATCGCGATTGAAAACTACTCCCTATATGCCGACTTTTCTCCAACTCGCAAATGCGGATACGGTATCTGCTTGGAACCTCACCTGGGGCTCCAGTATCTTGTATCCAAAGCAACACTGCCCATTTACTGTAACCCTCCCTCCCTTACAATGACGATGCTACGCGAAAACTGCGTCGTGAGTAGAAACTAGATTTTCCTGGACCACTTCTCTCACAGAGACTGACATGGCAATGGTCACCACATCGAAGTACCCATTAGAGTCCAATAGTTTGTATCTGATGCACACCTGGACGTTTACTGTATCCCTCACACCCACAAATTGACGATGCTACTTGCGATATACCGTCTTTTTCCAACTCGCTAATGCGGTTTCGGTAACTGGTTGGAATCTCTTTTGGGACTTCAGTAGCTTGTATCTGACGCAACATCGCCCAGTTACTGTAACTTTGGCACCCTCATAGTGACGATGCTACACAAGGAGACTGACAGCACATTGAAGCACTTGTGGGAGTCCAGTTTCTTGTAACTAGGATTTCTTTGTATGTTCTGGCTCACCAGCTCAATTTTGTGAATAATAAAATATTGCTCTTCAAATCTCGTATTTTATATTTTTCACAAAATTGATCTTGTTATACAGAACATACAAAACATCTTAGTGTCCCTTTTACCTAATAATAAAATAATATAATAATATCTATAGTAAGAAATAGTTTGTTTTACATACATTTCACATAGGTGAAAGTCATAAAATAAATATAATGAATAAGTTAATAAAGTACATTACTTTAAAAAATCTTATTGCGAATGTAAACAAATAATTAAAATTTATTAGCTTACAGAAGTAATTTTCTTACATTGTTAACTCTATATCATGACATTCATTATTTCTATTTTTAAGTATCTTCATTCGTTTATATTTCAGTTTCATTTGCCCATTTTTAACTATCTCAATTCCTCAAAGAGCAAGTAATTTGTAATATCTATTTCAGAAAAAATAACTTTAAAATCGTAATTAAGCTCCATACAAATTTTTTCTCCATATCTAGTATTTAAATAAATAGTCAGTAACATTATATAAAATATTTATCTTTAGTTCAGATATTTTTTAATCTCTTTTGAGACACTAACATCATTGAGTTTATTGATTATATCTCCATTTATATAGAAAAAGTTTATTATATTTATATATAATAATATTTTTGAGTTATGACCATATGTTAATGTATCTATTTTATTTTCTAAAAGATATCTTTTATTATCATGAGGACTTTTTTGTTTACTTGAATTGTATATATTTCATGTTTTTCTCCTTTAGTTAAATTAAATTTTCTATATTGTTCTATACAGTTAAACAAAGAATCTTCATAATCTTCTAAACTAATTTTGTTTTTAACACCACATTTTTTAATTCATTTAGATTTCTTTTCTATTTTGTCACAAACTTTATACGCATACATCTTTGCTCTTAAACCACAAAATTCTTCCATTATTTTTTCATTACATTCATCTTTCATCTTACCAACAACTTTCTTGTTTACTTGTGGAATACCATATCAATTATCTGCAGAATAATCAAATGTATCAAAGTAATCAATCATTGATTTTATATAGAAATCTTCAGTTTTAATATTGTAAATATAACTATCTGTATCTTGATAACATAATTCAATATTTTCTCCATATTTAAGTTTCATAGCTCTATAATGAAAATAATATATTGATTCTTTAGATATATCAAGTATAGTTAATCCAATATAAATAGGTTTATTAAATATTATTTTAATTTTATTCATATGAATAACACCAAGATTTTCACTAAATATATTTCTATGTTTAAGGTTTGGTTTAGCTAGAAGTTTATCACATATTTTACTATTTGAAACTAATTTTATATCTTGTCTATTTCTTATATTTTTCATTGGTTTACCTAATACAGATTAATTCATTAATTTATATAAATATTTTTCAAAATAATTTGTAGCTTCAGTTCTTAACTGCGTGTTTAGATCTATATACTTTTTAACCAATCAGATTATTTAAATTTTAAAACTTTATGAATTTTTGTAAATTGCATTCCTACAGATAAATATTGTTTAAGATTTCTATAGTGTACCACATAATTACACTTCTTATCTAAAGTAGTTATTAATTTGTACCTGGAACAAGTTTTGATACAAGAGCTAATGGTAAATCTTTATGTAAATCATGTAATTCGTTTGGATTTTCTAGATCTATTTCTTATCTATTACCATTTCCAGGATTGTTTGAAATTTCATTTATTTTTGTACAATTAAAAAATATTTACTCCTTCCCATTTAAATCCGCCATATGGTAAATATTGCTTCATAGCATCATCTAAATTATTTGCAGCTAGATAGATTATATAATTTGATATTTCTCTATTATTTAAATCTTTTAAATATCTATTACTTGCTTTTCTTATCTTTTACAACATTGTGAAATTCCACCTCTTATTCCTTTTTCAACCATTAGTAGCATGTCATAATCATATAATAATTTAAGTTTTTGATCAGCAATTCTTAACATTGCCTCCCAAGGTAAACCTCATACTGTACAAATACCAAGAAGGATCTAGATTATATCTTTGTATACACGTTTTTCTAAAATTTTCAAAAACATCACTTATCAATAATACAGCGGTTGTTGTTGTTGTGGTCTTCAGTCCAGAGACTGGTTTGATGCAGCTCTCCATGCTACTCTATCCTGTGCAAGCTTCTTCATCTCCCAGTACCTACTGCAGCCTACATCCTTTTGAATCTGCTTAGTGTATTCATCTGCCCTCCAATACTAAATTGGTGATCCCTTCATGCCCCAGAACATGTCCTACCAACCGATCCCTTCTTCTTGTCAAGTTGTGCCACAAACTCCTCTTCTCCCCAATTCTATTCAATACCTCCTCATTAGTTATGTGATTTACCCATCTAACCTTCAGCATTCTCCTGTAGCACCACATTTCGAAAGCTTCTATTCTCTTCTTGTCCAAACTATTTATCGTCCATGTTTCACTTCCATACATGGCTACACTCCATACAAACACTTTCAGAAACGATTTCCTGATCTTAAATCTATACTCGATGTTAACAAATTTCTCTTCTTCAGAAACGATTTCCTTGCCAATGCCAGTCTACATTTTATATCCTCTCTACTTCGACCATCATCAGTTATTTTGCTCCCCAAATAGCAAAACTCCTTTACTACTTTAAGTGTCTCATTTCCTAATCTAATTCCCTCAGCATCACCCGACTTAATTCGACTACGTTCCATTATCCTCGTTTTGCTTTTGTTGATGTTCATCTTATATCCTCCCTTCAAGACACCATCCATTCCGTTCAACTGCTCTTCCAAGTCCTTTGCTGTCTCTGACAGAATTACAATGTCAGCGGTGAACCTCGAAGTTTTTATTTCTTCTCCATGGATTTCAATTCCTACTCCTAACTTTTCGTTTCTTTCCTTCACTGCTTGCTCAATATACAGATTGAACAACATCGGGGAGAGGCTACAACCCTGTCTCACTCCATTCCCAGCCACTGCTTCCATTTCATGTCCCTCGACTCTTATAACTGCCATCTGGTTTCCGTACAAATTGTAAATAGCCCTTCGTTCCCTGTATTTTATCCCTGCCACCTTCAGAAAGAGAGTATTCCAGTCAACGTTGTCAAAAGCTTTCTCTAAGTCTACTAATGTTTAGAAACGTAGGTTTGCCTTTCCTTAATCTAGCTTCTGAGATAAGTCGTAGGGTCAGTATTGCCTCACGTGTTCCAGTATTTCTACGAAATCCAAACTGATCTTCCCCGAGGTCGGCTTCTACCAGTTTTTCCATTCGTCTCTAAAGAATTCGTGTTAGTATTTTGCAGCTGTGACTGATTAAGATGATAGTTCGGTAATTTTCACATCTTTCAACACCTGCTTTCTTTCGGATTGGAATTATTATATTCTTCTTGAAGTCTGAGGGTATTTCACCTGTCTCATACATCTTGCTCACCAGATGGTAGAGTTTTGTCAGGACTGGCTCTCCCATGGCCGTCAGTAGTTCTAACGGAATGTTGTCTACTCCCGGGCCTTGTTTCGACTCAGGTCTTTCAGTGCTCTGTCAAACTCTTCACGCAGTATCGTGTCTTCCATTTCATCTTCATCTACATCCTCTTCCATTTCCATAATATTGTCCTCAAGTACATCGCCCTTGTATAGACGCTCTATATACTCATTCCACCTTCTGCTTTTCCTTCTTTGCTTAGAACTGGGTTTCCATCTGAGCTCTTCATATTCATACAAGTGGTTCTCTTTTCTCCAAAGGTCTCTTTAATTTTCCTGTAGGCAGTATCTATCTTACCCCTAGTGAGATAAGCCTCTACATCCTTACATTTGTCCTCTAGCCATCTCTGCTTAGCCTTTTTGTACTTCCTGTCGCTCTTATTTTTGCAACGTTTGTATTCCTTTTTGCTAGCTTCATTTACTGCATTTTTATATTTTCTCCTTTCATCAATTAAATTCAATATTTTCTCTGTCACCCAAGGATTTCTAATAACCCTCGTCTTTTTACCTAATTGATCCTCTGCTGCCTTGACTACTTTATCTCTCAAAGGTACCCATTCTTCTTCTACTGTATTTCTTTCCCCCATTCCTGTCAATTGTTCCCTTATGCTCTCCCTGAAACTCTCTACAACCTCTGGTTTAGCCAGTTTGTCCTGGTCCCATCTCCTTAAATTCCCACCTTTCTGCAGTTTCTTCAGTTTTAATCTACAGTTCATAACCAATAGATTGTGATCAGAGCCCACATCTGCCCCTGGAAATGTCTTACAATTTAAAACCTGGTTCCTGAATCTCTGTCTTATCATTATATAATCTATCTGATACCTTTTAGTATCTCCAGGATTCTTTCATGTATACAACCTTCTTTTATGATTCTTGAACCAAGTGTTAGCTATGATTAAGTTATGCTCTGTGCAAAATTCTACCAGACGGCTTCCTCTTTCATTTCTCTCCCCCAATCCATATTAACCCACTACGTTTCCTTCTCTCCCTTTTCCTACTACCGAATTCCAGGCACCCATGACCATTAAATTTTCATCTCCCTTCACTATCTGAATAATTTATTTTATTTCATCGTACATTTCTTCAATTGCTTCGTCATCTGCTGAGCTAGTTGGCATACAAACTTGTACTACTGCAGTAGGCGTGGGCTTCGTGTCTATCTTGGTCACAATAATGCGTTCACTATGCTGTTTGTAGTACCTTACCCGCACACCTATTTTTTTAATCATTATTAAACCGACTCCTGCATTACCCGTATTTGATTTTGTATTTATAGCCCTGAATTGGCCTGACCAAAAGTCTTGTTCCTCCTGCCGCTGCACTTCACTAATTCCTACGATATCTAACTTTAACCTATCCATTTCCTTTTTTAAATTTTCTGACCTACCTGCTTGATTAAGAGATCTGACATTCCACGCTCCGATCCGTAGAATGCCTGTTTTCTTTCTCCTGATAACGACGTCCTCCTGAGTGGTCCCCATCCAGAGATCCAAATGGAGAACTATTTTACCTCCGGAATATTTCACCCAAGAGGACGGCATCATCATTTAACCATACAGTAAATCTGCATGCCCTCGGGAAAAATTATGGCTGTAGTTTCCCCTTGCTTTCAGCCGTTCGCAGTACCAGCACAGAAAGGCCGTTTTGGTTAGTGTTACAAGGCCAGAGCAGTCAATCATTCAGACTGTTGCCCATGCAACTACTGAAAAGGCTGCTGCCCCTCTTCAGGAACCACACGTTTGTCTGGCCTATCAACAGATACCCCTCCATTGTGGTTACACCTATGGTATGGCCATCTGTATCGCTGAGGCACTCAAGGCGCCCCACCAAGGGCAAGGTCCATGGTTCTTGGGTGGGGGGGGGGGGGAATACAGCAGTATTAAGATATAAATCATCATATTCACCAAGATATTTTATATTGAACTTCTTTCAAACTAATTTTGCATGTTCATAATCTTCATCACTTATGTGACAATCATTTAATTCACTATAAAATTTATCTTTTGTTGATAATTGTATTTTTTCAAAGTTTTTCCAAACATCCATGTAATCATATAGATAAACACCTTTTCTAATTACTAAGTTAAATAATTCTGGAGAAAAATACTTTTTACTATTCCTTAATTGATTTCTCTTTAATTTGATGAAAGTTTATTAAGTGAAGAAGTAATAAACCTAAATGTATCAACAAATCTCATTTTTAGTTTTTAGTATATTTACTAAAACTAAGGTATTTATTTTCATTATTTGGTATTAATTCTATATCTTTACTATCATAACCAAGTTCTTTTACAATAAGATGTGAATCATAACCAGATAAATTATGTAAATAAATAGGTACAAAATCAGGTTGTTGTAGTTTTAAATTACAATTAGTAAATAATAGAGCAATAGATTTTCCAGTTAAATGATCATGATGATGAACTTTTTTATTCTTTTTTGGATACTGTTATTCACATAGTGTACAAACTGTAGATTTATGATACATTTTGTATTCACCAAGTGTAAGTGATTTCATTTCTTCAATTTCAGAATATATTCTTCCAATTTCTTCAACTTCTTGTTTTATACATTCTATAAATTTTTTATGATAATTTGGTCCTCAATTAGTCTGAACTAACTAGATTGTGTCAACATATGGCCTGAAGTAAGTTCCATTTACTTTAAGGTGGCAACATACTTTATTTTAGATATAATTTTCTCTATTTTTGTTTTTAATTTAGTTGTTCAAAATCGCATTCATCAATTTTTCACGTTTGTTCTCCAATTTTAAAATAAATTGATGAAGAAGTTGCTTTTTAGAAGATAATTTGTCAGTAGAACTCCAACTAAATATACATTCTTCAAGGTTCTTTACTTCAGCCAAACTTCACACAATCGTTGACCAATGAGAGTGCGCATATCAAAGGTCATTATAATGTATTTGTGTGAAGGGTGCTAGCCATTTGACTAAAAAATCTAACACACTCGCCTATGTACTTAAGAATAGCAACAATAAAAGAAGCGGTTCTCTTAATTGAGAAATTAGTATACGTGTAGCACTGTGTACATATTATGAGAAAAATGTATGTAGGACATTGTGGGGTTGTTTTGCAGTTTTTGAAAATCAATGAAAATTTTAATATAATTTACATGTATTAACCCTCGCGCACTCGCAATGACTATGGTACTTAGAAATTGCATCACGAGTGAAAACTAGGCTTTCCTGGACCTCTTCTCTCACGGAGACAGACATGGCAATGGTCACCACATCGAAGCATTCGTGGGAGTCCAGTAACTTCTATCTGATGCACAACTGGACGTATACTGTATGCCTCACACCCACACATTGACGATGCAACACAGAAATTTTATGGCAATTGGAAAGAACTCGCTATGTGGCGACTTTTCTCCAAAGCGCTATTGCGGATTCGGTAACTGCTTGGAATCTCACCTGGGACTGCAGTAGCATTTATTCGACGCAACACTGTCCATTTACTGTAACCCTTGTTCCCTTACTATGACAAGGCTACACAGAAATTGCTTGGCGAGTGAAAACTAGAGGCTCCTGGACCTCTTCTCTCAGGTACACTGACACGGCAATGGTGACCACATCAAAGTACAAGTGAGAGTCCGGTAGGTCGTGTACGATGCACAAATGCGTGCTTACTGTATCCCTCATACGCACACATTGACGATACTAAATAGAAATTCCAACGCGACTAAAACTACTCACTATATGCTGCAATGGTCACCACATCAAAGCACTCGTTGGACTCCAGTAGCTTGTATCCGATGCACAACTGCACGCTTACTTTACCCCTCACACCCACACATTCACAATGCAACATGGAAATACCATCGCGAAAGAAAACCACTCGCTATATGCCGACTGTTCTGAAAATCGCTAATGCGGATACGGTAACTGCTTGTAATCTCATCTGGGACTCAAGTGGCTTGTATCAGATGCAACACTACCCATTTAGTGTAACCTCGGTACCCTCACAATAACGATCCGAAACAGAAAATGCATCGCGAATGAAAAGTAGAGGCCCCTGCACCTCTTCTCTCCGGGAGACTGACGCGGCAATGATAACCACATCGATGCACTCATGGGAGTCCAGTAGCTTGCATCCGATTCACAACTGCACGCCTGCTGTATCCCTCACACGCACGCAATGACTATGCAAAATAGAAATCCCATTGTAATTGAAAACTACTTTCCTCCAACTCGCTAATGCCGGTACGGTAACTGCTTTGAATCTCACCTGAGGCATCAGTAGCCGGCATCTGATGCAACACTGTAACCCTCACACCCTCACAATTACGACGCCTCAGAGATATTGCATCTTGAATGAAAATAAGAGGCTCCTGTCCCAATTCTCTCAAGAAACTGATGCTTCAATGGTCACCACATCGAAGAACTCGTGGTAGTCGAGTAGCATGTATTCGATTCACTATTGCATGCTTACTGTATCCCGCACACTCACACATCAACGAAGCAACTTAGCACTTCCATCGTGATTGAAACCTATACGCTATATGCCAACTTTTCTACAACTCGCTAATGCATATAAGGTAACTGCTTGGAATCTTACCTGGGACTATAGTAGCATGTAACCTATGTAATACTGACCATTTACTGTAACACTCGCGACCTCACAATGACGATGCGATATACAAATTGCATCGCGAATGAAAACTAGAGGCTCCTGGACCACTTGTGTCAGGGAGTCTGACCTGCCACTGGTCACCACATCAAAGCTCTAGAGGGAGTCCAGTAGCTTGTATCCGATGCACAACTGCACGCTTACTGCATCATTCACATCCACACATTGACGACGCAAGTTAGAAATTTCATCGCGAAAAAAACTACTCACTATATCACAACTTTTCTCCAACTCTCTAACGCGTGTATGGTAACTGCTTGAAATCTCACCTGGGACACAGTAGGATGTATCAGATGCAATACTGCTCATTTACTGTAACACTTGAACCCTCATAATGAAGTAGCGACATACAAATTGCATCGCGAATGAAAACTAAAGCCTCCTGGACCACTTCTCTCAGGGACACTGACCTGGCAATGGTCACCACATTGAAACGTGGGAGTCCAGTAGCTTGTATCCGATGTAGAACTCCACTCTTACTGTATCCCTCACACCCACACCTCAACGATGCAACATAGAAATTCCGTCGCGATTGAAAACCACTCGCTTTATGCCGAATTTTCTCCAACTCGCTAATGCGGCTACGGTAACCGTTTGGAATCTCACGTGGGACGCAAGAAGATTGTATCGATACAACACTTCCCGTTTACTGTATCTCTCACACTCACACATTGACGATGCAAGACAGACATTCCATTGCGATTGGAAATTTCTCTCTATATGCCAACTTTTCTCCAACACGCTTATGGGGCTACAGTAACCGAATGAAGAAACACTTGGGAATCCTCTAGCTTCTATTTGATGCAACACTGCCCGTGCTACTCTGGCACGCTAATAATGACAATGTGTCACAGAAATTGCGTTAGAAATGAAAACTACATGGTCGCTGCCCACGTCTCTCCGATAGAGTAACACGGCAAGGTTAACCGCATCGACACCCGTTGGAGTCCAATAGCTTGTATCCCATGCACAACTGCACGCTTACTGTATTCCTTTCACCCCCACGTTGACGATGTAACGTAGAAATTCCATCGAGATTGAAAACTACTCTTTATATGCCGACTTTTCTCCAACTTTGTAATGCGGCTACGGTAACTGCGTCGAATCTCACCTTGGACTCAAGAATCTTGTATGCGACGCAACCCTGCCCATTTCCTGTAAACCTCGCACCCTCACAATCACGATGCGACACAGAAATTGCAACGTAACTGTAAACTAGAGGCTCCTTGCCGACTTCTTGCCGAGAGACTTCCGCGGTAACGGTCACCTCATGCAACCCCTTGAGGGAGTGCAGTAGCTTGTGTCCGATGCAAAACTGCAAGCTTACTGTATCCCTCACAGCCACACTTGACGATGCAACAGAGAAATTTCATCGCGATTGAAAACTACACGCTATATGGTGACTTTTCTCCAATTCCGCTACATTACCTGCTTGGAATCTCACATGGGTCTCCAGTAGCATGTGTCCCATGCAACACTGCCCATTTACTGTGTCCCTCACACCCTAACATTTACGATGCCACACAGAAATTGCATCGCGAATGAAAACAGGAGGCTATTTGTCGTTTTATCGTGGATAAATTGAAGTGCCAACAGTCACTTCAAGAATCCTCTTGAGGGAGACCCGTAGCTTGTGTCTGATGCACAACAGCACGCTTACTGTATCCCTCATACCCACACATTGACGATGCAACACAGAAATTCCACTACGATAGAAAACTACATGCCACATTCCCCCTTTCCTCCAGCTCGCTAATGCTTCTGCGGCTACCTCCTGGAATATCACCTGGGAATGCAGTAGCGTCTATTTGATGCAACACGGCCCGTTTGCTATTACCCTCGCATCCTAACAATGACGAAGTGTCACAGAAATTGCATTCAGAATGAAAATTCCAGGGTCACTGCCCACACATCTCTCAGAGACTAACACGGCAATGATCATCGCACTGAACTACTCGTGGGAGACCAGTAGCTTGTATCCGATGCACAACTTCCAGCTTACTGTATCCCTCATAGCCACACATTGACGAAGTAACATAGAAATTACATCGCGATTAAAAACTATCCGCTATATGGCGACTTTTCTCCAACACGATAATGCGACTACGGTGACTGCTTGGAATCTCGCTGGGGAATCAGTTGCTTGTATCCGATACAACGCTGCCCATTTACTGTATCTCTCAGATCCCTAACACTGACAATGCGACACAGAAACTGCATCGCGAATGAAAACAGGAGGCTCGTTGTCGTCTTCTGTTGGAGAGACTGAAGCGGCGTCACTTCAAGGATCCTCTTGAGGGAGTCCAGTAGCTTGAATCCGATGCACGCACACATTAACGATGCAAGAAAGATATTCCTCTTCGATTGAGAATTACAGGCAACATGCCGTTTTCTTCCAACACGCTAATACGGCTCCGGTAACAGCCAGGGATATATCACCTGGGAATCCAATAGCTTGTATCCGCTGCAACACTGCACATTTACTGTTACTCTCGCACCCTAACAATGACGATGAGACACACTAATTGCATTGCGAATGAAAACTACACGGTCCCTGCCTACATCTCTCCGAGAGACAAACATGACAAAGCTCTCACAACTGCATGCTTACCGTATCCCTCACACCCACACATTGGCGATGTAAAATAGATATTCCATCGCGATTGAAAACTACTCGCTATATGCCGAATTATATCCAACACAATAATGCGGCTACGGTAACTTCTTGAAAGCTCACCTTTGACTCCAGTAACTTGTATCAGATGCAACACTGCGCGCTTACTGTAACCCTCGAACCCTCAAAATGAAGATGCGACCCACAACTTGCATTCCGAATCGAAACTAGAGGCTCCTTGTCGACCTCTCTCCGAGAGACTGACGCGACAACGGTCACCTCACGGAACTGCTTCACGGAGTCCAGTATCTTGTATCCGATGCACAACTGCGCACTTACTGTATCCCTGACACCCAACATTGACGATGAAAGATTGACATTGCATCACGATTGTAAACTACTTGCAATATGCCGACTTTTCTCCAACATGCTAATGCGGCTATGGTAACTGCTTGGAATCTCACCTGTGCACCCAGGAACTTGTATCCAATGCAATACTGCCCGTTTACGGTAACCCTCGTCCCCTCACAATTGCGATGCGGCACAGAAGTTGTATCGCGAATGAAAGCTAGAGCGTCCTTGCCGACCTCTCTCTGAGAGATTGACACCACAACAGTCACCTCATGGAACCTCTTGAAGGACCCTCGTAGGTTGAATCCCATGCACAACTGCACGCTTCCTGTATCCCTCACGCCCACACATTAACGTTGCAACATAGAAACACCATCGCGTTAGAAAACTACTCTCTATATGTCGACTTTACTCCAACACGCTAATGCGGTTGGGGAAACTGCTTGGAAACTCCCGTTGGACACCATTAGCTTGTATCCGATGCCACTCCGCCCGTTTACAGTAACCCTCGCACCCTCACGATAACGATGCGACACAGAAATTGCATCGGGAATGAAAACTAGAGGCACCTTGGAGACTTCTGCGCGGCAACGGTCACCTCATGGAATCTCTTGAGGGAGTCCAGTAGCTTGTATGTGATACACAACTACACGCTTATTATATCCCTCAAACCCACACATTGACGATGCAACATAGAAATTCCAGTACCACTGAAAACTACGCGCAATATGCCGACTATTCTCCAACGCGGAAATGCGTCTACGGTAATAGCGTTAATCTCACCTGGGAGTGAAGTAGCTTGTATCCGATGCAACACTGCCCATTTACTGTAGCTATCGCACCCTCACAATGACGATGCGACACAGACATTACATTGCGAATGAGGACTAGAGGCTCCTTACCAACTTCTCTCCGAGAGACTGACGCAGATACAGTCACCTCATGGAACCTCTTGAGCGAGTCCAGCAGCTTTTAACCGATGCACAACTACTTGCTTACTGTATCCCTTATACCCACACATTCACGATGCAACATAGACGTTCCACTGTGATTGAAAACTACTCGCTATATGCCGAATTTTCTCCAACACACTAATTCGGTTACGGTAATTGCTTGGAATCTCATGCAACGTAGCCCGTTTACTGTAACCCTCACAATGACGACACAGAAACTTCATCGCCAATGAAACCCAGAGGCTCCTTGCCGACTTCTCTCCGAGAGACAGACGCAGCAACGGTCACCTCATGGAACCTCTTGAAGGAGTCCAGTAGCTTGTATCCGATATCAACTGATCTCTAACTGTATCCCTCATACCCACGCATTGAAGATCAAACATGGAAATTACATCGCAATTGAAAACTGCTCGCTATATGACGACTTTTCTCCAACACGCTAATAAGGCTACGGTAACTGCTTGGAATCTAGCTTGGGACTCCAGTAGCTTGTATCTGATGCAACACTGCCGGTTTACTCTAACCATCTCACCCTAAACTGATGATGGGACACAGAAATTGCATTGCGAAATAAAACTACAGGCTCCTTGCCGACTTCTCTCCGAGAGACTAACGCGGCAACGGTCACCGCATGGAACATCTCCTTGGAATCCAGTAGCATGTAACCGACGCATCTCTGAAGGTTTACTGTAACCCTCACACCCTCACAATGACGATTCGTCACAGAAATTACATCACGAATGAAAACTACAGGGCCCGGCAGGACTTTTCTCCGAGAGACTAGCACGTCAACGGTCACCGCATGGAACGTCTCGTCGATTACAGTACCTTGTATCCTATGCACAACGACCCGTTTACAGTATCCCTCACGCTCACACATTGACGATGAAACACAAAAGTTCCATTGCAATTAAAAACTACAGCCCACTTGCCGACTTTTCTCCAACACGCTAATGCGCGTCCAGTAACAGCAAGGTATCCCAGTTCGGACACCAGTTGTTCCAATTTGGTGCCAGCTTACTGTAACCCTCGCCCGTAATAAAGACGATGTGACAGAGAAATTGTATCGCGAGTGAAAACTACACGGTCCATGCCGACATCTCTCCCAGAGATTTACGCCTCAACGGTCACCGCATGAAACCACTCCTGCGAGTCCAGTAGTTTGTACCCGATGCACCACTAACTGTTTAAAGTTAACTCGAACCCTGACATTGAGGATGCGATACAGAAGTTGCATCGCGTTTAAAACCTAGAAGTCTAGTAGCTTGTATCCGATGCACCATTAACCGTTTACTGTTAACTCGCAACCTGACATTGAGGAGGGGCCACAGAAATTGCACTGTGATTGAAAAATAAAGGAACCATGTTGACTTCTCTCCAAGAGAGTAACACGTCTTCGGTCATGCATGGAACCACTCCTGGGAGTCCAGTAGCTTGTATCCAATAAACCAATACCCGTATACTGTTAACTCGCACCCTGATATTGAAGGTGCGTCAAAGAATTTGAAGAGTGATTGAAGTCTAGAGGACACATTCTTTCTCTTCAAGAGAGTAACACGTCTTCGGTCACCGCATGTAACCACTCCTGGGAGTCCAGTAGCTTTTATCCGATTCACCAATAACCGTTTACTGTTGACTCGCACCGTGATATTGAGAATGCGATACAGAAATTGCGTGGCATTTGATAACTAGGAGATCTATGCTGACTTCTATCGAAGAGGGTAACAAGTCTTCGGTCACCGCATGGATCCACTCCTTGGAGTTCAGTTGCCTGTAGCCAATGAACCACTAACCGTTTACTGTTAACTCGCACCCTGACATTGAGGATGCGCCAGAAAAATTACATCGCGATTGAAAACTAGAGGCTCCATGCTGACCTCTCTCCAAGAGAGTAACACGTCTTCGGTAACCGGATGGAACCACTCCTGGGAGTTCAGTCGCTTGTATCTGATGCATCACTAACCATTTACAGTTAATTCGCACCGTAACATTGAGGATGCGACACAGAAATTGCAATGAAATTGCCGGCCGCGGTGGTCTAGCGGTACTGGCGCTGGAGTCCGGAACCGCGGGACTGCTACGGTTGCAGGTTCGAATCCTGCCTCGGGCGTGGGTGTGTGTGATGTCCTTAGGTTAGTCAGGTTTAAGTAGTTCTAAGTTCTAAGGGACTTATGACCTAAGATGTTGAGTCCCATAGTGCTCAGAGCCATTTTGCAATGAAATTGGAAACTAGAGGCTCCATACTGACATCTCTCCAAGAGAGTAACACGTCTACGGTCACCGCATGCATCCACTCCTGGCAGTCCAGAAGCTTGTATCCAATAAACCTCCAACCGTTTACTGTTAACTCGCTCCCTGATATTGAGGATGCGACTAAGAATTTGCTACGCGATTGA
The DNA here is from genome assembly GCF_023864275.1 of Schistocerca cancellata. Taxonomy (NCBI): domain Eukaryota; kingdom Metazoa; phylum Arthropoda; class Insecta; order Orthoptera; family Acrididae; genus Schistocerca; species Schistocerca cancellata. Next base: position 505,146,382 of record NC_064634.1, on the reverse strand, counting down.
AAACTAGATGATCTATGCTGACTTCCCTCCGAGGGGGTAACACAACCCCGGTCACCGCATGTAACCAGTGTTGGGAGTCCAGTAGCTTGTGTCCGATGCATCAGTAACCATTTACAGTTAACTCGCACCGTGGTATTGAGGATGCAATACAGAAATTGCATCGCGTTTTAAAACTAGAAGTTCCATGCTGACTTCTATTCAAGAGGGTAACACGTTTTCAGTCACCGCATGGTACAAATCCTGGGAGTCCAGTATCTAGTATCCGATGCACCACTAACTGTTTACTGTTTTCTCGCCCCCTGACATTGAGGATGAGCTACAGAAATTGCATCGCGATTGAAAACTAAGGGCTCCATCCTCACTTTCACCAAGACAGTAACAGTTCTTCGGTTACCGCATTTAACCACTCCTTGGAGACTAGTAGCTGGATCGCGATTAAAAAGTAGTGGCTCCATCTTCACGTCTCTCCATGACAGTAACACGTCTTTTGCATCTTGGGAGATTAGTTGCTTGTATCCGATGCACCACTAACCCTTTACTGTTAACTCGTACCCTGATACTGAGGATGCGACAAAGAGTTTGCAACGCGATTGAAAAGAAGATGATCCATGCTGAGTTCTCTCCTTGAGTTTAACACGTCTTAGGTCATGCTGAAACCAGTTCTTGCAAGTCCAATAGATTGTATCCGATGTACCACTAACCGTGTCACTGACGATGCGACCAGAAATTGCATCGCGATTGAGAACTGGAGGCTCCATGCTGACCTCTCTCCAAGAGAGTGGCACATCTACCACTCTTGGCAGTCCAGAAGCTCGTATCCAATAAACCACTATCCGTTTACTATTAAGTCGCACCCTCATATTTAGGATTCGTCAAAGAATTTGCATCACGATTGCAAACTAGAGGATACATTCTGACTTCTCTCCACGAGAGCAACACGTCTTTGGTCACCGCATGTAACCACTCCTGGGTGTCCAGTAACTTGTATCCAATAAACCACTAACCGTTTACTGTTAACTCACACCGTGACATTGAGGATGCGCCACGGATATTGCATTGCGAATGAAAAGGAGTGGCTCCATGCTGACTTCTCTACAAGTGGGTAACACATCTTCGGTCACCGCATGGAACCGCTTATAAGAGTCCAGTACCTAGTATCTGATGCACATCGCAATTGAAAATTAGAGGCTCCATCCGCACTTTCACCAAGAGAGCAACACTTCTTCGGTTACCGCATTTAAGCACTCCTGGGAGACTAGTAGATTGTATGCGATGCACCACTAACCGTTTTCTGTTAACTCGCACCCTAACATTGAGGATGCGTCACAGAAATTGAATCGCGATTGAAAACTAGAGGCTCCATGCTGACCACTCTCCAAGAGAGTAACACGTCTTCGGTCACTGCTTGGACCAAAATGGCTCTGAGCACTATGGGACTCAACTGCTGAGGTCATTAGTCCCCTAGAACTTAGAACTAGTTAAACCTAACTAAGGACATCACAAACATCCATGCCCGAGGCAGGATTCGAACCTGAGACCGTAGCGGTCTTGCGGTTCCAGACTGCAGCGCCTTTAACCGCACGGCCACTTCGGCCGGCTGCTTGGAACAACTCCTGGGAGTCCAGTAGCTTTTATCCGATGCACTACTAACTGTTTACTGTTAACTTGCACCCTGGCATTGAGGATGCGCCACAGAAACTGAATCGCGATTGAAAACTAGAGGCTCCGTCCTTACTTCTCACCATGAATGTAACACGTCTTCAGTCACCACACAGAACAACTCCTGGGGGTCCAGTAGCTTGTATCCAATGCACCACTAACAGTTTACTTTTAACTCGCTCCCTGACATTGATGATGCAGCAAAGAAATTGCACACTGACAAAAAATGGTTCAAATGTCTCTGAGCACTATGGGACTTAACATCTGAGGTTATCAGTCCCGTAGACTTAGTACTACTTAAACCTAATAACCTAAGGACATCACACACATTCATGCCCGAGGCAGGATTCGAACCTGCGACCGTAGCGGTCGCACGGTTCCGGACTGTAGCGCCTAGAAACCCTCGGCCACCCCAGCCGGCGCATCGAGTATACCCTTGCTTTTCGGTTCCTCGCACAATTTTACTCCCAGTGGAACGAAACATGTAAACGTTGGTATAGAAGCACATCATGTCTTGGGCAAGCATGTGAGAATAGAAATTGAAATTGCATTGGTGTTAAAGTGCCAATTTCCGATTTCGACTGGGACGAAATATGTCGTACAGAACGCTACATAAATCAGCAGATGACTACAGAGTAATATCCAACACGTTCTCCGCCAGACATTCGCCTTATCTATTACTACAGTGTATGATGACTGTGCACTATGTGTGAAATCGGGTGACAACTGAGTTTATCTGAGGCACGCCTTAGTTATGAAGTTATACGACCTGGATACTGCGCTACGTCTTGCTTTAGAGATATTGAACTGCTGGTTGCCGAACATAGATTCTTCATACAATGATGTTATAAACTTCGTACATGTGCTTAGCCTACATGTTGATGATTTGAAGCAGTATCTTTCTTTGCACATGAACATTGAATTGAGAGAGAAACAGATTAACTGAGCGTGTAAAAAACCTGATTCCTGTGAGGCGTCCATTGGCTTGAGGGAGTTACGCAGGGAATTTATTGCATGTCAAAAATATTTTTTGGGAAATACTATACAGGTGCGAAGAAGAAGATAAAGAAAGAGTCCAACGATTTTCTTGAAAAACTGCATCCCCTATGTACCATATATATAAAATCTCAAAACGTGTTTGTGTTTTATTTCATACTTCTCTCATTATAGTCAAAGTATTACGCTTATTAATATCATTATTTTTCAGTTTTACACCAGTTATTCACAAAAATGAATGATGAAGATACTCTTCATGGGTGACATATATATCAGCCATATATATAGCTGATTTCTCTGTGTAGCCAATATAGGTCAGTCGGTTTAGTGATAGAGCTATAGTGGCTACACGTACCTTTACCGATCTTTCAATTGTATCTACATATATCAACTACTTGTCAGTACCTGGCGTAGTTAGTATCATGGCAGGCTTGGTGAAATATCCTCATCACAAGGACTTTTTTTGTCGGTGACTGGTCCCATCAAGATGCAGAAGAAGACTTCAGCAAGAAGAAGAACGGAATTCTCCTTCCTGATAATACACGAGCAATTATTGTAGGTCCATCCAGTTGTGGCAAGACTAATGTCCTCATGATGCTGCTAACACATGTAGATGGAGCTAGATTTGAACATACTTGTGTATTCTGAAAAACGCTGATCAACCCAAGTATCAGCTATTACAGGAGATATTGCGCGGTGTAGATGGTGTTACATACACGATATTCAGTGAAAGCTGTGATATCCCTCCACCTGAAAAAGCAAAGCCAAACATTGTCTTCATATTTTACGATGTTGTTGTGGAAAACAAAGGCCAAATTCGAAAATATTTCTGTTTCGGTCGTCATAAGGGTGCTGAAGTATTTTATCTAAGTCAAGCATATTCCAGAATCCTGAAACTGTTGATTAGGGATAATGCAAACCTTATTATAGCCTTCAAACAACACAATCTTAATTTAAAACATTTACCAGGGAAATGTCGGAACTGACATGTCGTTCAACGATTTTGCAAAGATATGTGATGATTGCTGGTATCTTTCACAGTATGGGTTTCTCGTTATTGAAGGAAAACTGAATGGTGGTAGGTACAGGCAAAACTTTCAAGAGTTTTTGCATATAACTCGGTAAGAGAGGTTAGCACATCAGTATACGCTGCACCATAGACAAATTCGCACGTATGTCTAGCTCTCAACCCGAGAGGCTATTGGGGCTATTGAGGGGAAAAATGATGTAGAGTTCCTTGTTGTTGAGGAGGGGGACCAGGAACATAGTAAGAGGAAGAAGAAGAGCGGATAATAAAGCGTCACGCTGCGGAGATGTCTGATTAGTATACAACCAACGAAGCAGAAAGTGATTCAAACGCAGAAAGCAGTTCGTGAGAAATTACGGTTGCTGAGGTAAGGGCATATGAATCGACAGCAGACACTAAGAGAGACCTTTAACCGGTTACTGAATCACTCAGACAGCTCTCAGCAAAAAGAAAAACGCACGATAACGATGGGGTTGCCATTGACAAATTCATTATCCGTCACGCCACCGGTCAGGTAGATAGACCATTCGGCGTTAGTAGGGGAAGACCGTACATGTTGGGTACGCATCCTATAACTGTAAATGATGACACAATACAGATTGGTGATAGGCGGTTTGAGAGAACACCTCACTTAATGAATCTTATTTTCCTAAGACCTACCAGAAAACCTATAAATTATTCAGTTAATCATAGGGAAACGCACCGCGAAATACTGCACATGACTGATGTACATAAGATCGCGAAAAGCCTGAGCAACAAGGAAAATAAAAGCATTGTAAAACCAATACTTGATGGCGGAAACAACAACCACAACAACATCAGCAGCAGCTGTGACGGTATTGACTTTGAGCATAAAGCGGTGAGCAATTGAGTCCCGCAGTGTATATATTATAACGACCCCAACGAGCTAATAAATCGACTACGACTACTCATGGCATCAGCTGCTGCAGGTAATACAGCTCATTCGAATGAGCTTAGAGAGAGACGTATCATCGAACAATTATGGAGACAGTAGTTCGAGAACTGCACAAACCAGCACGCAAAACATACCCTCGTAGGCATGTTATGATTAAAGGTTTGGATGACTTGTGGAAAGCTAATCTTGTAGATAAGAGAATAATGGATTCAAATATATTTTAATGGTTATTGATACATACTCCAAATTTGCCTTGGAATTACCTGTCAAAACAAAAACGGGTAGAAATGTCGCGGGTGGTTTTGAGCGTTTGCTACAGACGGGGACGAATCGATGCCCAAACAACCTCCAAACCGATCATGGCGAGGAGTTTTACAATAGTTCTATCAAGACAGTGATGCAGCGGTACGGAATACATCACTACTCAACATTCACTCACCTGAAGGCAAGTACAGTGGAGCGTCTAAACAGAACAATAAAAGGTCGAATGTGGATGCATTTTAAATGGTTCAAATGACTCTGAGCACTATGGGACTTAACTTCTGAGGTCATCAGTCCCCTAGAACTTAGAGCTACTTAAACCTAACTAACCTAAGGACATCATACACATCCATGCCCGAGGCAGGATTCGAACCTGCGACCGTAGCGGTCGCGCGGCTCCAGACTGTAGCGCCTAGAACCGCTCGGCCACTCCGGCTCATACAAATGGACAGATATTCTGCCAGAAATAATTACTCAGTGTAATTGAACCAAACATACCACAATAAATATAAGACCAATCGACGTTCGTGATAATGGACTCATGGATACGGCGTACTATCGCATTAAAATGCTGGATACACGCAGACAAAAATTTAATGTAGTTTATTTGATACGTATCTCAAAAGACAAGACGGCATTTGAGAAATTATACCTACCGAACTGGTCAACGGAGATATTTATAGTTTCAGAGGCGCAGAGAACGAATGCTGGAACATATATTGAAGCATAGTAAAGGTGAAGAAATTGCAGGCTGCTTCTACACTGGGGAGTTGGAGAAAAGCTCAGAACCGGATGTGTTTCTCGTGGAGAGAGCCATAAGACATCGTGGAAATAAACCACTAGTTAAATGGCTTGGTTTTCCTGCTATACAAAATAGTTGGACTGATGACGTTTTGCTGTATAATAGGGACACACAGTTCACAACCACCGCAGTAGCATTACCTGCGTGCTAGGAGACGCATTAGAGGAGGTTGTGGTATTGTAGACAAACTGCCAGTGGAATTACACATCCCTGGGTATAACTACTGTGCATCTGGGACAGTGTTTCAGAAACGCCTGGAACGAGGTGACAAGGGGGTTAATCTGCTCGACGAAGCGTGTATGGAACATGACATTGCATACGCTGCAAATAAAGATCTATCAAGTCGTCATATTGAAGATAGTATTTTAACTGATAAGGCTAAGGCGATACGGAGAAGAAAGGATATTCGTATACGTCAACGCATCACAGCATTTGCAGTTGGTAAAACCATGCGAGGAAAAATTGTTGGGTTTAGGAGCGATGAGTTTCAAGCGAGTTATGAATGCTGCACGTTGTGCACTAAACAAGAAGAAGGGTGGGAAGCAGAGCGGTTTGAAGGACTGTATCCTGACAACGACGTATGCAGCTAAAAAGGCACTGAAGCAGAAAGTTGCGGGAAGAAGAGCAAGAGGATCGGCTAAAGCACCTCGAGTTCTACCAATACCCAAGACATCTGGCGGTTTTCTACCATTTCTCATCCCGGCCGTCTCCACGCTCTAGGCGGTAGGACCCCTCGCTGGTGGTGCTGCAGCTATTGCTCGAATAGTCAAGAACGCGCAAAACTCCCTAGCGCACTTAGAAGAAGCAAGAAGACATAACCGCATGATGGAAGCCACAGCCATCGGAAAGAGCCAGGTCTATTCTATGCAGGATACATTACCGAAGACTATGTGGAAAGCCGGTGAATGTGGCATTGTGAATTTAGATGTTGCTAGAGGCCCCGGCGCCCACTGGGTATCATATGTTATGAAAAATGCGAATACAGTCTACTATTTCGACTCATTTGGTGAACTGCAGCCGCCAGGATAATTACAGTGATACTTCACCCACAGAAGATGTGTGTTCTACAATTATCGGCGCTATCAGGACTTTAATAATACCTCTATGGACATATATGCATCATGTTTCTCTTGATGTTTACGAAGAAGAAGTAGCATGTTATAAAAGGAGGAGCTTTAAACATTCCTTCATCAGTTGAAGTTCAGATGCGATGTCGTACACTTTGACATTAAAAGAACGATCATCTTTATTGTGTACAAATTACTTCTCGCCAATTGATTTGAGCATTGGTGAATGGAGTATTGCATTGATTGGACTGGAGACGTACAACAGCACCCCAAATATCACTGAGACTAACAACAAACTGCATTTGGATACTAATGGTGAAAAAGATATTATGGAAATAGAACCGGGTGCATACGATATCGGTGACTGAAACGAAGTCTTAAAACAGTCTGGAAAAGGTATTGAGCTATGCGCAAACATCAATACACTTATATCTGAAATAAGGACTGTAAATGCAACGATTGATTTTAACCAGGAATGTTCAATAGGGCGCCTATTGAGTTTCACAAAAGGACAGGTTTTGAAGAAGGATCCAAGTAAATTTCACAAGTCATATCAGACTGTGGACATTCTTCCCGTCAACACCATACGTGTTGAGTGTAACACTGCAACGAACTCCTATCTCAACGACAGTCTGATTCAGACTATTTACGGACACTTACCCTCAGTTGCAATGGGGTATAAGATTGTTGAGACTCCTACAAAGGCAATATAACTTCCAGTGACAGCTCAGATATTGGACTATTTGGAGCTGTGTATTGTGGACCAGAATAATAAACTTGTTGATTTTCGTGAAATCATTGTACGATTACATCTAAGGCAGAATCCACGTACAGTATAAAACAAGTGCACGAAATCTACAGCATGTCACTTCGTTACCGAACCGCAAAGTGATAACACGTGCACTCTACGAGTTTCTCAAATCAGCTGGCTTGAAACCTTGCAATGACGTCCTCACTCAATATAACCAGTCCAGTAAGGTATGATGAGAGAATTATACATCAGGAATACTTCTCTCATAAACCTTACGCTTCAACCACATGTAACAAGAACTATGAAACTAGTATTGTCATCCAGCACCTAGACGCACTGACGCTTCCATGCAAGAGTTTCATATATATAGTGGGGTCATTCAAGAAAACCGACGGCAGCTACGTTTCTGCATCACCCGCGGATTTGTATAGTTTAGAAAATGCAGGGTGGTTCATAGACGATCGGAGGGTAGAACAGTTGCAGAGTACAAGCGATTTACTGCATGCATACCTCTAAAAATGCTTATGGGTTACGGCGAGGGCATGAGACAGATTACTATGAACGCTAAACAAGAACTCATTCTGGTACGGAGTGCGACGGGTGATAACTCATACATTCAAGAAGCTCAAGAAGAGAATGTTATCACAATCATCACGATAATATGGAAAATGCCTCACATCTGTGTATCAGACGAGGAGAGTTTGAAGCCTTTAAAAGTCCTGAATTCCGGTACATTTCTATTACTCGCATTTTGCTCGTGGGAGGTTTTTGAGTACCCAGTGTTACCAACTGTGGGCAGACAAACGTGGGCTATTAAAACCTCCTCGCAGCTAGAGACGCCTACATTCATCTTACTTGCGTTTCAGACTGACAGAAGAGGTAATATAGCAAATCATTCCACCGTGTTCGACAACTGCAAGTTAACTAATGCCAAAGTCCACCTGAATTCAGAATTCTATCCATATGACAATTGACATCTGCAGTGGAATGAAAATGTATACAACGTTTCCTGGTTCTTATTATGAAATTTGCTGATGGAGACAGAGGAGGGTGTCTACTCAGTCCACGGAAGTTCAAGGAGCTTTCACCAGTCATCGTAATAGACTGCTCGAAACAGAACGAGATAATTAAGTCTGGACCTATAGATGTGCGAAATGAATTTGAATTTCGACAAATTTCCCAGAATACACTGCCGCGTATGGGTGGCACCTTCCAATGTGCGATACGCATACAATTTTGAGCGTAGACCTTCAAACTCCACAATCGGCAATCCATTCGCCTCGTCCTTCATAAGACCGATAACCTTATTGTTCTGTGGAATAATACCATAAGGATAAACGGCCGTGTATGCGGACGTGTCTAATTCATTAACATGGCACATCATTAATTCTTATGGCTCACAGTTCTTCACCCAATAGATGAAGCCATCTGTATCCATCTAAAGTAATTTAGAATCTGAAAAATGAGTATGTTCTAGTTCTACACGACCGTGTGATCGACTACTGCCCGCTCACCGGTGTTGTGCAACGAGCCGTATAAATGAAGAGGTGCTGCACCATACCTACACCATTTCACAATGGCATCTCAAGGCGTGAACATCACTACAAACGCTCTGGGTTTCTATGATGGTGAGCCTAGACAGTTCATATTTAAAGATTTTGCGTTTTTACCGTACACAGAAGATGCAGGAATAATAGAGACATTCTCAGCAAACATTGCATCACTGAGGTCTTTCAAGCATGTAAAGTGTGCTAAGACACGGAACAGTGCAATGTAGTTAACACATTTCTACCATGGAATTCACTGGGCTTATCGTGGCATACCCTATAAAGATATGGTGCCTGCACTTAAATTATTCGACCACACGGATACCATCATCTGTGTGAAGGAGAAGAAGAAGATCTCATGGATGGTTCAAAATTAAAGTTTGCTGCTATTCAAGGCCTGGAATTCTGCACGTGTCCTTCTCTCCATCGACTCAAGAACATGTATGAAAATAGTGTTGCTGTGTCTGTTTATGAAAATGTAAAATTACGTTTAAGTTGGATAAGAATTAAACGAATTTTTACCTCACGACCTCTTCTTTTTTCTCAAACTCATAATGAAAGCTGTACATGTGGATTGTGGATAGGTCTAGTATGCATATCTACTGCAGTCTTCGCCATCTCAACAGCAACAAGGTTCTTATTGAATATGGTGATCCCCTTAAAATTTGGTCTGGGAATGCATTTTCTTACGCCATAACGCCTGTCCCAATCGGTTCCAATAAAAATTTCACGTCCTTCCCTCAAATTCTTCATTTTTTTCCCTAAAATTGTATTATTCATTAATTTATGAAAATCCTTGTCAAAGTTATACGTCGCAGAAGCTCTCTGTCTCATATTAAAATCAGTACACTCCTCCATCCAGGGGCTCTGATTTAAGTAGATAGCCCAGGTGATTCTAACCAGCTCCATACCCAAGCCGAGACACTGCTGGAGACTACGATAATGAATGGTGTGTCTCCGCTTATCCCCCAGCCTTGTCATCAGTTTTGGCGTGGAGCCTCCTCTTGGAATTAGTTGCTCTGGACACAGTGACGTATCGGCGTGCACATCATGCAAACTAATAGGGTATGTGAGTTTCTGCCTCCACCGCATACCCTACACCAGCATCAGCTGCCATAGACCCATGACTTTTGTCTTGCATTTGTCTTCTGGCACCCATCGAAACTCAACAGTCGGCAGTGATTGCTGCATAGTGTGCCTGTAAAGTTATTTATGTCCAGGCACATTGTGTAACTCGAATCAAGGGATGTATTGGATGCATCTTCGGATTATTTGCCTTCGCGTGCCTATGAACACATTGGCAAAGTCCTCCATGGATCCCTCGCACAAAGAAAAGAAGCATGGCAGCATTGGTCAATAATTCAATGCTGCACTTCGTTTTCTTGAGCATTAGGCCCAAGACAACCCTGGTGCCGTGTAATGAAAGGCGGGATCCAGAGAATATGTGGTCACGCATAGACTCCGGAATTTCTTGAAAAAGTCCGCAAGCAAGCGCATGTCTGTGTCCATGTAAAACCGTGCATATTCCCCTAAAGTTGAAATACCGAATTTGCATCAGACGTTCATGGCTTGCTCATACCCTGCATCCGTTATGGCTTCGCCTGTAAGGTTGCTGGAGAATGCAGTTATGTCGGGTGGATTGGTTTCATTTTGTCATAATATCCACATACTCATACGGAAAAACCTCCTTCCTAGTCATAAGTTGAAACTTTTCCTCGTCTGGAAATGCAGCTCAAGTGATATACATATCCTGCTGAGAAAGGGTTTCACCGAGTTTCTGGAGTGGCGCCTGCATGAAACGTAGCATATCAAGGAAGCAGAGCGTAGTTCTTGGCGTCATTCATTTGGAGAATGAAATGTATTTCTCGACACTCTCAGGTAGGACACTGACCTGACTGTTCTCCAAGCCGAAATCAGCCAAGTGCTCAACTAGAAAGTGAGCGTCAAACCCACTTAAATTGTGAAGGAAAACGGGTATGTGTCTTGGTATCTGGCACTTCAAATTGTACGCATTGTGAGCTGCGCCACAGAACTTCAGACGGCCGGTGTGGCCCCTCGGTTCTAGGCGTTTCAGTCTGGAACCGCGTGACCGCTACGGTCGCAGGTTCGAATCCTGCCGCGGGCATGGATGTGTGTGATGTCCTTAGGTTAGTTAGGTTTAAGTAGTTCTTAGTTCTAGGGGACTGATGACCAAAGTCCTATAGTGCTCACAGCCATTTGAACCATTTTTGAACCACAGAACTTCCCTGTAATATGACAGTCGTCCCTACAAGAAGTTTCCGCTTTTCTGCCTAACAGCAGCCCAGAAAATGACAATCAAGCGCGTTATTATACAAATCTTCATTCTCCTTCGATTTGGTCATGGGAACATTGCCACTGTAAAGCTTATCAACCTCCCATGAAAATATTTCGAGCTCATTGAGCAATCAAACTGCAGGACTATCGCCGACATAAGATTTGTAGTGGTTAAGACTGGAATCATAGGACGATACAATTTGCTACGCTGATGCATATGGTATGTGTTTTTCTGTAAAGGTGGGATGTGCAGCTGTAAGATCACCTTCACAGTAGGTCACGGGAGCGAGGAGGCATTCAAAGACGGCACACGCTACAAACGGGCATCGTTCCTGGTGGTGAGCACTCTGGAACCATGAATTTGTTTTCCTCAGTCGGCATAATAACATGTACCGGGTCCTTAGAAGCACAGTCTACTAGATGTCAGAGGAGCAATAATTCAGGCACCTTAAGCAAATATGATTTTTACGGTTATAGTTATTCAGTTGGCTGTAAAGGAGTCGGGACATGTCTTTGATCCAAAAATAATGATAATTATCACCTTCAGAGAAGAGCAGCAGATTTACATGCAACTCACGCTCACCGGCAAATTTTGAGAAATGGAGGGGCCGTCGACAATATGCTTCTCTTGCTCATCTGACTTGCTTTTCTTCTCCAGGCCATAAACATGAAGCGATATGTCGGTATTCTGCGCCTCAAATTTAGGTATGTCCTCGATGTTAACGGGGAAATCGATACCATCAAAGTTATAACACCCACGAATATTATCACCTACGTGGTAGGTACTCGAACGCTCAGGATGATCCCTTCGATCGTAATTTCTTTCGCAAGCCAGGATTGACCACGCAAAACAGGCTTGATAGTTTCTATTTTCGACATTAATTCATGCCCTCTTGTTAGCTACATCTTTACGGAGCTTGATATAGCTCGACCGTCCATTTACCGGATCGTAGACACGTGTATGGATGTCCAGGTGTAGTATTCGGCTGAGTGCTTTAGCTGACCCTCTGACTTCATCTCGAAAAACCGGGCCAGTGTAGCACTCAAGATGGATTTCCGAAGCCACTTGGCGATTGATGTGCTCCGCATTATCACGCCATTTTCCCCCCAAAGATAATGAAGCCTTGTCTCTTCAACAAGAGACTCAGCATTGGGGGGGGGGGGGGGGTGCGATAATTCGATGCACCGCACCGCATTTAATGGCGGGGGATACCGCGGATCATTGGCTGCCTTGAGGAGGTCCGTTTCCATAACAGGAAGGCACGCCCTTAGAAAACCAACAGGGTCGCGGTACCCTCGTGCCGGGTTCTCGATCCTTGTGAATGTGATTCACTCCTCAAAAGCGTCTAACTGCAGTATGGCAACACTGACCTGATGTCCTTTACTAAAATTATGGGAGAGAGAACTGCCACTAGTCACATGATCATTAGTATTAATACTATTCAGAGTCCTCCCCGTTGATGATGATGTTGGGAAGGGGCAAGTCGGTATGCGATGAGGCTTACGTACCTTTCGTGTACGTCGATTCCAACAAGACTCATACGATGATGATGATGGTTATGACTTAGCACAGGGGCGGGCAGGAATTCTGCACGTGTGCGGTGCACATGCACGTGTGCAGTTAACAGGTGTTCTGCGTGCACACAGGGGCAAGCTGGCCACCCGCTTCTCACCCCTCCCCACCATACCGTCTCTCCGCTTCTTCCGCTGTAATGCGTTTTGTTTCCTGGCCTGCTTTATTAAATGAAGGAATAAGGTTAGTAGGAGTGTTTGAAAGTAATCATGGTTTGAAAGAGTACCTATTACCTACGATACGTTTTGTTTAATTACCACAGGTGGAGTTTACAACACGTTTAATGTCTGGAACAAAATTTCTACATACAGACAAACGCAAACAGTTACGTAAATTTTCACTACTGATGTTTGCTCTTAACCGAGACTTATTAATTTTCATAACAGAAAAAAATCTCTCAGAAAAGTATGTCGAGCCCAACATTGACTATCTTCATGGCTTCACGATGGAGACGAGGAAACTCTTGCTGTGGAAAGTCGTGATAAAGATATATTACATGCCTTGCCAAAAGGAACTTGTCTCTCAGACGAGAATTACACTGTAGATCTATTAATTCCATTTGCAAACTGAGATGAATATCATCTACAGAAACCAGATTCTCTCGAGAACTATTCAAAACCTTGGGATAAGTAAGATATATCCCCAAATCGCTTGAGAAATTCCTCTTTTATTGCACTAAGAACGGCAACATACTGAAATTTATTATAATGGCGTTCAATACTAAACTTCCGCTCACCAGCGAGAATACTGTCACATATTATACATTTCCAATTTTCACGTTTTTCCACAGAGAACAAATGATTCTCCCATTCCTTTTTAAAAGATAGCAAATCTCCAATTTTCCGTTTCCTTGATTCACTCTGCATTTTCCGGTTCTTGAAATACAACGTTCACTACGTAGTGGTCGCTTCGCTTCAACGTCCGCAGCTTAGCCTGGTACTACAGTGCCGCAACCTGCAGGCTGTCGGCACTGTCCCGTTCGACGATTGCACGCGAGCAGCACACGTGCAGCGCTGTGTGCTCATCAGCCGCGTGCAACGTTTGCCCGCCCCTGACTTAGGAGAATGGTTCAGTGTTACCAGGTCGGCGCGTTGGGAACAGCCAGGCTGCAGAGATGGCTCCCGATGCTGTTGTAGACCCGACCCGGTAACTTGAGGGGTGGTGGTTCGTTGCTCGGCCCAGAGCGGCGGGGCGGGGGCGGTGGAGGGGGCGGCTCCCGCGTAGCGAGTAGTGACGCCCTCGTAGGCGAGGCGTGCCTTACCGGGCGCCGCTTTGGTAACGAAGGTGGTTTAGCCGCGCAACACCTTGTTGAGGCTGTTGAGACGTGACCGCTGTAGAAGAAGAGATAAAATAAATAATAGTTAACGGGGGTAGGACGTCAGACGGGCTGACTTGGAGCAGGAGAGGCACCACAGGACACATCAATTTCCACTGTCTATACTGTTACAAATAAATTCATAAACTTTGCCAGCATGACCAGAAAGGATTCAGGATTCATACTGACATCAGTGGAAGTTCAAAAAAGTAACAAAATAAATTTTTTTAACATGTGAAATTTCATCATTTTTTCACTTACTATTGGCTGCATTTGTTGCTATAGGTACACTTTTCTTCATAAGTAAGAGAGATTATTCGATGAATTTTGCACAGGATACAAACCATACTTACAGATGTATGAAACTGTAGGATTTTCCAAATCTATTAAAAACTGTGGTAAAAATTGAGATAATTAACTATGAAATTAGAGTTTTTTTCTAAACAAGAAGTTTAACATGTAACAGCTCATTCAGCTTTTCATAAATTAAATAAATTCTAGAGTTTCATACACCCTTAAGTATGGTTTGCATGCTGTACAAAATTCATCGAAGAATCTCTCTTACTTATGAAGAAAAGTGTACCTATAGCAACAAATGCAGCCAATAGTAAGTGAAAAAATGATGAAATTTCACACGTTAAAAAATTTATTTTGTTACTTTTTTGAACTGCCACTGATGTCAGTATGAATCATGAATCCTTTCTGGTCATGCTGGCAAAGTTTTATGAATTTATTTGTAAAAGTATAGACAGTGGAAATTAAAACGTCCTGTGGTGCCTCTCCTGCTCCAAGTCGGCCAGTCTGACGTCCTAGCCCCCTTAAGTACTGCGTGATCAAAAAGTCAGTATAAATTTGAAAACTTAATAAACCACGAAATAATGTAGATAGAGAGGTACAAATTGACACACATGCTTAGAATGACATGGGGTTTTATTAGAACCAAAAAACACAACGTTCACAAAATGTCCGACAGATGGCGCTGGACAGCTACTGTGACGGGTGAGTGGTACGCCGATATGTTACAGAATCGCATCATCCCAGCCTGGTTGATAAACACCTGCTGGAACGTACGATGTTTATGCAGGATGGCGCTCCACCCCATATTGCTAGACGCGTGAAAGATCTCCTGCGCGCGTCGTTTGGTGCTGATCGTGTGCTCAGCCGCCACTTTCCTCATGCTTGGGCTCCCCAGACCTCAGTCCGTGCGATTATTGGCTTTGCGGTTATCTGAAGTCGCAAGTGTATCGTGATCGACCGACATCTCTAGGGATGCTGAAAGACAACATCCGACGCCAATGCCTCACCATAACTGCGGACATGCTTTACAGTGCTGTTCACAACATTATTCCTCGAGTACAGCTATTGCTGAGGAATGATGGTGGACGTACTGAGCATTTCCTGTAAAGAACATCATCTTTGCTTTGTCTTACTTTGTTATGCTAATTATTGCTATTCTGATCAGATGAAGAGCCATCTCACGGACTTTTTTTGAACTTTTGTATTTTTTTGGTTGTAATAAAACCCCATGTCATTCCAGGCATATGTGTCAATGTGAACCTCTCTGTCTACATTATTTCGTGATTTATTCAGTTTTCAAATTTATATTGACTTTTTGATCACCTGGTATATTGCTCACCGCTGCTGGCGCGGTAAAAGGAAGAATTCTGACGATCACATGGTTATAAGCAGAGAGTAATTTTTCGCTCTGCTCCAGGGCATTAACACTTGACTGCGCACTGCACCCTCAAAAAAGTCATCTTAATCGTCTTCTAGTAGAGCCAGATCAGAGCGCCTTTATCTGTCCTCGTGTGTCTCGCCTACAACAAAAACAAACAATATATATAAACCGATTTGTTACAGAAAAAAAGTTGCTATACTACTACCATTACTGCTAAGGGCAGGTAATCTAATTTTTTTAACTTACAAGTGTGCTGCTTGGGCATCTCATTATTTGCTGATCTTCCATCTGCTGACACAGTCTCCAGCTGCCTGTCCAATCAAAGTCCTCTAGAGCTGTTGCTATAACAGGACGAGACTGATTTTATTTATTTTGAATGCCGTGTTACACAGAAAGATCACACATGCACATTTTTTTCTATACTTACGTGAGTGTCGGTTTTTGAATCGCTTCTATACAAGAACAAATTGCAACGAAAACTATACTCACAAGGCAATTCTGGCCTCTTGCCGCTGCACTCTGAAGTGTTGATGCAGCTACCTCTATTCATATTGTGGAGAGGAAAGAACAAGTAAACACATTCAGAGACGATGCAACGCCCAACAAGGCGGACAGCAGCGGACTGAGGATGATGGAGGTTGGTTGTGGGTTTATGTATAGAGCGAGGTGACCAATGAGAGAGCTTCATTTGAATGTACAGCCAATGAGAAGCTTTTATCGAACGTCACTATTCTGGAAGGGCTTGAAGCGACCACCGTCTCTCTGGCTCTGTCTGTCTCTCTCTCTCTCTGTCATCTCTCTTCTCTCTCTCTCTCTCTCTCTCTCTCTCTCTCTCTCTCTCCCGATTAACTGTCTTTTCACAAGCACATCTACATCTAAATCTACATGATTACTCTGCAATTCACATTTAAGTGCTTGGCAGAGGGTTCATCGAACCACAATCATACTATCTCACTACCATTCCACTCCCAAACAGCGCGCGGGAAAAACGAACACCTACACCTATCTGTTCGAGCTCTGATTTCTCTTATTTTATTTTGATGATCATTCTTACCTATGTAGGTTGGGATCAACGACATATTTTCGCATTCGGAAGAGAAAGTTGGTGACCGAAATTTCGTAAATACGTAGATCTCGCCGCGACGAAGTGAAGTGAAGTGTAAGCTGTCTCTTTAGTGGACTTGTTGCATCTTCTAAGTGTCCTGCCAATGAAACGCAACCTTTGGCTCGCCTTCCCCACAATATTATCTATGTGGTCTTTCCAACTGAAGTTGTTCGTAATTTTAACACCCAGGTATTTAGTTGAATTGACAGCCTTGAGAATCGAGTAATCGAATTCCCACGGATTTCTTTTGGAACTCATGTGGATCACCTCACACTTTTCGTTATTTAGCGTCAACTGCCACCTGCCACACCATACAGCAATCTTTTCTAAATCGCTTTGCAACTGATACTGGTCTTCGGATGACCTTACTAGACGGTAAATTACAGCATCATCTGCGAACAACCTAAGAGAATTGCTCAGATTGTCACCCAGGTCATTTATATAGATCAGGAACAGCAGAGGTCCCAGGACGCTTCCCTGGGGAACACCCGATATCACTTCAATTTTAATCGATGATTTGCCCTCTATTACTACGAACCGACCTTCCTGACAGGAAATCACGAATCCAGTCGCACAACTGAGACGATACCCCATAGGCCCGTAACTTGATTAGAAATCGCTTGTGAGGAACGGTGTCAAAAGCTTTCCGGAAATCTAGAAATACGGAATCAACTTGAGATCCCCTGTCGATAGCGGCCATTACTTCGTGCGAATAAAGAGCTAGCTGCGTTGCACAAGAACGATGTTTTCTGAAACCATGCTGATTACGTATCAATAGATCGTTCCCTTCGAGGTGATTCATAAAGTTTGAATGCAGTATATGCTCCTAAACCCTACTGCAAAACGACGTCAATGATATAGGTCTGTAGTTCGATGGATTACTCCTATTACCCTTCTTGAACACTGGTGCGACCTGCGCAATTTTCCAATCTGTAGGTACAGATCTATCGATGAGCGAACGGTTTTATATGATTGCTATGTAGAGAGCTATTGTATCAGCATAATCTGAAAGGAACCTAATCGGTATACAATATGGACCTGAAGACTTGCCCGTATCAAGCGTGCACATACATGATGAAGGATTTTAGAGGTGAGAAGTTTACCGTTTCTGAGACGTATGTTGAAAGCAGGATATTACGATTTCCGGGAAGGGTATCACGTGATGACCCGTTAGGACCATCAGGAAGAATGCAATCGGTGTTATTCTAGGCTATTTTCGTGAACAGGTCCTGTTAGGATCGCAAGGGAGAGAAAGCAGTCGATGTTATTCTGGAACAGATTTCTATAGCGCGACCTGTCACGTCAGTATCCACAGATTTTACGTGCGCGCTAGACGTTACGTTAGTGGAGGTAGTCCAATTTATCTATTTTCCTGTCAAAATTTGAACTTCCCGCTATGACATCATTGCAACTTATATCTATCTCCGAAATCTTGGATCCGCAGTCTTGAATAAATCTGGCAACAATGGAGAGTGGGACCACACCCCTGTAGATCCACTACTGCTTGTAACCGATGCAGAGCTGCCCGTTTACTGTAACCCTCACACTGAAGATGCGACAGAAAAATTGCTTTGCGATTGCACTGTACAGGCTCCCCGGCGACCTCCTCAACGAGACTATTGTCGCCCTCCGGAGCGGTCTCGCAATTAGACAGGTGCTGGGCTACTGCATAAGTGCCGCGGACATTGTCTGAGTCATTCTGCTAGTCTACACCTATGATATTGTTTTCGCTACGGTCAGCGCACGGAATCTCTCCTACAAGTTCAGTAGGTTGTATCCGTTGCACACTGCCCGTTTTCTGTAACCCTCGCACCCTCGCACTGATGATGCGACAAAGAAATTGCTTCGCAGTTCCATACTACATGCTTCATGCCGACTTTTTTTGTGGTTTTAGGGGGCAAAACTCCAATGGTCATTAGCGCCCAGACTACGTTAGGAATGCACCCCCAGGCACAAGTTTAAAACAGCAACTAAAAGGGAAAACACGATAAAAGACAGACTGACAGGCGTAGGATTAAAAAAAAAAAAACAGCATAATCAGAGGTCCTTAGAGAGGTTGGTCAAGTTGATAAAATGAATAACGCGAGCAGCTGCTCGTGGGTCATCCGCTAAAATGGCGTCTAGACTACAGGGCATGCCAAGATCAAGACGCAGTGTGTTAAAATCCGGGCAGGACGTTAAAATGTGGCGGACCGTCAGCAATTGCCCACATGGGCAGAACGGCGCCGGCGCAGCCGTCAGCAGATGGCGATGGCTGAACCGGCAGTGTCCAATTCGTAACCGGGCCAAAACGACCTCCTCCCGCCGAGAAGGGCGGGAGGATGACGTCCAAGCCACGGGAAGAGGTTTCAAGGCCCGAAGCTCGTTGTCTGTAAGTGCAGCCCAATCTGCATGCCACAGCGATAAAATGCGCCGACAAATGATCCTGCTACAATCTGACGAAGGGACACAACAAGAAGCTGTCCGAGGCTGGAGGACCGCAGCCTTGGCCGCTGCATCTGCAGCTTCGTTCCCAGGGCTACCGACATGGCCAGGAACCCACATAAAGCTAACCGGAGAACCGACATCCACCAGCTGCTGAAGAGAGCGTTGGATCCGGTGCACGAAAGGGTGAACCGGATACGGATCACTGAGGCTCTGGATGGCGCTCAGGGAATCGCAAGAGAGTAATGCCGTCCTCAATAGTGGTCTCACCATTTGGGAAGTGCTGAACTACTACATAAGCCTCGTGGACATTGTCAGAGTAATTCTGATAGTGTATTTTTATGATCCTGGCGCGGCTACGATCACCGCATGGAATCTCTCCTGGGAGTCCACTAGCTTGTAACCGATGCACCGTTGCCCGTTTACTGTTACCATCGTACCGCCACATTGACGATAAGACACAGAAATTGCTTCGCGATTGCATACTACAGGCGCCATAGCGGCTTCTCTCCAAGACATTAATGCCACCCTCAGAAGCTGTCTCGCCATTAAGCGTGTGCAGCGCTACTGCATAAGACTGGAGGATACTGTCGGGGTCGTTGTGCTAGTGTACATCTATGATAGTGGCGCGGCTATGGTCACCGCAAGGAACGTCTCCAGGCAGTCCAGTAGCCAGTAAGCGATGCACAGCTGCCCGTCTACTTTTACCCTCGCACCCTCACGTTGACAATACAGAAATTGCTTCGCAATTGCACAGTACAGGTTCCATGCCGATTTCTCTCAAAACGACTAATGTCGCCCTCAGGAGCTAAATAAAAAATGGTTCAAATGGCTCTGAGCACTATGGGATTTAACTTCTGAGGTCATCATTCCCCTAGAACTACTTAAACCTAACTAACCTAAGGACATCACACACATCCCTGCCCGAGGTAGGATTCGAACCTGCGACCGCAGCGGTCGCGCGGTTCCAGACTGCAGCGCCTAGAACCGCTCGGCCACTCCGGCCGACCCTCAGGAGCTGTCTCGGCATTCTGCTGAGGCTGGTCTGCGTAAGGCCCGAGGACACTGTCGAAGTCATTCTGTTAGTGTGCATCTGTGATACTGGTGCCGCTACAGTCACCGCATGGAACATCTCCTCGGAGTCAAGCAGCTTGTAACCGATGGACCGCTGCCCGTTTACGAGGTGCATTCAAGTTCAAAGGCCTCCGATTTTTTTCATAATTAACTACTCACCCGAAATCGATGAAACTGGCGTTACTTCTCGACGTAATCGCCCTGCGGACGTACACATTTTTCACAACGCTGACGCCATGATTCCATGGCAGCGGCGAAGGCTTCTTTAGGAGTCTGTTTCGACCACTAGAAAATCGCTGAGTCAATAGCAGCACGGCTGGTGAATGTGCGGCCACGGAGATTGTCTTTCATTGTTGGAAAAAGCCAAAAGTCACTAGGAGCCAGGTCAGGTGAGTAGGGAGCATGAGGAATCACTTCGAAGTTGTTATCACGAAGAAACTGTTGCGTAACGTTAGCTCGATGTGTGGGTGCGTTGTCTTGGTGAAACAGCACACGCGCAGCCCTTCCCGGACGTTTTTGTTGCAGTGCAGGAAGGAATTTGTTCTTCAAAACATTTTCGTAGGATGCACCTGTTACCGTAGTGCCCTTTGGAACGCAATGGGTAAGGATTACGCCCTCGCTGTCCCAGAAGATGGACATCATCATTTTTTCAGCGCTGGTGGTTAGCCGAAATTTTTTTGGTGGCGGTGAATCTGTGTGCTTCCATTGAGCTGACTGGCGCTTTGTTTCTGGATTGAAAAATGGTATCCACGTCTCATCCATTTTCACAACCGGCGAAAAGAAAGTCCCATTCATGCTGTCGTTGCGCGTCAACATTGCTTGGCAACATGCCACACGGGTAGCCGTATGGTCGTCCGTCAGCATTCGTGGCACCCACCTGGATGACACTTTTCGCATTTTCAGGTCGTCGTGCAGGATTGTGTGCACAGAACCCACAGAAATGCTAACTCTGGAGGCGATCTGTTCAACAGTCACTCGGCGATCCCCCAAAACAATTCTCTCCACTTTCTCGATCATGTCGTCAGGCCGGCTTGTGCAAGCCCGAGGTTGTTTCGGTTTGTTGTCACACCATGTTCTGCCTTCATTAAACTGTCGCACCCACGAACGCACTTTCGACACATCCATAACTCCATCACCACATGTCTCCTTCAACTGTAGATGAATTTCAATTGGTTTCACACCACGCAAATTCAGAAAACGAATGATTGCACGCTGTTCAAGTAAGGAAACCGTCGCCATTTTAAGTATTTAAAACAGTTCTCATTCTCGCCGCTGGCGGTAAAATTCCATCTGCCGTACGATGCTGCCATCCCTGGGACGTATTGACAATGAACGCGGCCTCATTTTAAAACAATGCGTATGTTTCTATCTCTTTCCAGTCCGGAGAAAAAAAATCGGAGGCCTTAGAACTTGAATGCACCTCATACTGTAACCTTCGCTCACTCATATTGACGATGCGGCACAGAAATTGCACCGCGATTGAATACTACAGGCTGCATGCCGACTTCTAGAGACTAATGCCGCCTTCAGGAGTTCTCTCGTTATTAGGCGGGTGCTGGGCTGGGCTTCTACATAGGCGTCGAGAACATTGTTGGAGTCATTCTGCTAGTGTACATCTAACGAAATTTTCAATTACTGTATTTCAATCATTCAGTTTTTTAGAGTTTTACGCCGATCGGAGTGGCCGTGCGGTTCGAGGCGCTACCGTCTGGAACCGAGCGACTGCTATGGTCGCAGGTTCGAATCCTGCCTCGGGCATGGATGTGTGTGATGTCCTTAGGTTAGTTAGGTTTAATTAGTTCTGAGTCCTAGGCGACTGATGACCTCAGAAGTTAAGTCGCATAGTGCTCAGAGCCATTTGAACCATTTTCTTAGAGTTTTACGATTAGAGTCCATTTCCTCGTACGCACCCATTTTTACTTTTTCATCACACGATAACTCTTTTCCGCATAGCAACGTCACTAACGTGGTTTATGTACACCACACGCACTGTCGCTAATGGTGTCGGTTCCGTATCTGCAGTGTAGGAACGCACGCACGCACTAACACGGCACAGAGCCGAATGCCTTTATACCGATTTCCACCGTCCACCATGGGGATTGTTAATCTCTTGTTATGCGCTGCACTACTGACATCGAATTCGAGACATCTGACAGCATCTGTCGGTATACTGGATCTCATGCTATTGCGTATACATTGTGCACAACTATTCCAGACGACAATATTAATTTTCCTACCAATATCCATGCCTGTACACGGAGTTCCACTACTGTAACTGTGATGTGACTCACTGAGGACTTGGTTCAAATGGTTCAAATGTCTCTGAGCACTATGGGACTTAACATCTAAGGTCACCAGTCCCCTAGAACGTAGAACTAGTTATACCTTACTAACCTAAGATCACACATATCCATGCCCGAGGCAGGATTCGAACCTGCGACCGTAGCGGTCGCGCAGTTCCAGACTGAAGCGCCTAGAACCGCTCAGCCACTGCGGCCGGCTCAATGACTTGATCGGGGTAGTCAGAAAGCCAGCGTAACGCATACGTTGTCTTTCACCGATTTGGGGATCGGTGTATTTAACCTAATATCACATTAAGTTTTTGTCTGTTATCACCTCTGTGGAGAAATACCGATGCCCAGAGGACGTGTCCCTACGAACCTGCGCCTTATTTTAATTTTTAAGTCACTTCCTGATTAGAAAATTCCAAGTCTGTACCAGCTCTTTGCGCTATATAAGAACATTAATTTAGCTGAGCGTTAGGACGGTTTTCTGCTCAGTCTTGATGAGGGAGTACAGCGAGGTTCCGTTAACTTTCATGGTATAATAGTGGGACGGAAACGCTAAAAAAAATTTTAAAAAAAGCGTCCGATGGCACATTAATGCGCAGCTTACGTGGCTCGTAGGTCGTGCTCCGATGGAGAAACAGATAAACACATCTTCCTGAGAAATTTGAGATGTTTCGCTAGCTCGTCGGATACCTCGGGGGAGGGTTCTACAAGTTTCTGTTACCTTTCGCTCGGCAGAAGGTCGCTAAATAAGGTGTAGTCCAAGACGCTCTCCTCGAAGTCTGTATTGTCGAGCAGAAAAGCGTGGAGGAGGACTGCTCAATAAGGACTGCGAAACAATATGGGTGAGCTGCCATCTTGGTAGCTGGAGTGTTGGTAGGTAGCTTCTGGGGAAGCGAGGAGAATCTTTGAGATAGCTTTTGGGGCACTGAAAGTAAGTGTAATTGTATAGTGTTCAGTCGGATTGCGTTGCAAAGTTATAGACATTATGAAGAATAATTTCGTTACTGGATGTGGTCACATGGAAGCTGGGGCTAACTGGGAGCAAAGTCAACGTTGAGGTTCACACTTAAACTTTTGTTGCCGCAGAAATCAGATTCTTGTTGGATGCCAGTAGATGAGTGATGGGAAACCGCAGATGTTGCTGCCGTACGGAGCTGCTCCAGCCTGCACGCTGAAATGGTTAGCGATGAGCCGTGGACCGCAGAGTCGTTGACAGCTGTGTCAGTATTTTATGCCTCCTCTTTCGGAGAGCAGTTAAATTATGGGACAACTTAGAGTCATTGTTTCAGTTCACTTGAGCGTCCGGTTCGTTCTTTCATTACGACTTGGTTTCGAAATGGTCCCTCTTGTTATTAACTCCCGAAGGTTTAGCACCAACTTGTCTCACTCTGTTTGTCTCATACATGCTCTTCAGCTTTGTATACTATAGTATCAGTGCTCGCTCTCGTTTCCCATAGGTTTCTTTAATGGGACAAGTCTCGTGCTTGCATGATAATGTCACCTACAACGCAGTATCCTCATTACACAGAGTACTGCCACACTGATCTTACTTTCACTTAGTTTTCACTCAGCTGCGAATGTGCACAGGACAATTAGATGCACTAAGTTACCATTCTCTTACTGACAGACACCATGAAAATTGGCCAGGAGAATGTTAATCAATGTCGAAGTTTGCAGTGCTTCCCTAAAACTGCCAGTTTGTCTGTCCCAAATAGCTGCATTTAATTACATGAATCAGAAAGATCTAGCAGTCATCATTCTAAGGCTTGCGTACGATTCGATTAATATCCCTCTCTTAAATTCATGGCTTGAATGATGCATTTCTCACAGCAGTTACACTTATGGCTGGCGAAAGATTCAAAATTATAAGAACAAAGGTTGGAATGTCTGATGACAGAAGATACTGATATACTCGTATAGGCCAGAAACTATCTGCTGTTAACTACACACAAATTTTGTCGTTTATAATCGCCAGACACCTCCAACGACTTGTAGTACCATTAATGACGGTAAATCAAGAAGTATGTTTCGTCAGAACTGAAAGGGTATTCGGGAGAGAAGACACAGTATCGCCAAAACTATTCTCAGTAGTGCTAGACTAATCATAAGGCACATCGTAATTCTGATGCAGGGTTTGTTCTCCACCTGAAAGAATGAAGAAAAAATACGTCTTAATCGAGCATTACTGTAGCACCGTTGTTTTGTTGATGCAACTGTACTGTTTGCATTGGATGCAGATACAAAGAAGACTTCATAGAACAAGTTAGAATTTAGGAGTGAAACTCATATACAGGGTGGTCCATTGATCGTGACCGGGCCAAATATCTCACGAAATAAGCGTCAAACGAAAAAACTACAAAGAATGAAACGTGTCTAGCTTAAAGGGGAAAACCAGATGGCGCTATGGTTGGCCCGCTAGATGGCGCTGCCATAGATCAAACGGATATCAACTGCGTTTTTTTTTTTTTTTTTAATAGGAACCCCCATTTTTATTACATATTCGTGTAGTACGTAAAGAAATACACTCCTGGAAATTGAAATAAGAACACCGTGAATTCATTGTCCCAGGAAGGGGAAACTTTATTGACACATTCCTGGGGTCAGATACATCACATGATCACACTGTAGCAAATTCGACTCTCCGCAAATAATGGAATGCTATTGATTATGAAATGTCGTTAAAGAAATATTAAATTTTATCTTTTGCTTTTAACTTAATTTACTGTCGTGCGAACTTTGTTGTAGAACCACTCTCAATTTATTGTGGTAAAACAAAATGTCTTAAGGATTACGTACATTTAAAGAAAAATATTACGTGCACTCATATTAACCGGATAGTAATATTTCAAATAACTTCCGGGAATTCAGCCAGGTAACACTTTCAGCGACCGCCGATATTTCGGCGGGAGAACACCCCGCCATTTTCAAGGCAAACTGCAACGGACAGGCGCCGTACATGCGAATTTAATACCTCGGTTCTCGGACCGAAGCAGGAAAGATAACACACACACACACACAAACACACTGAACACTAGTGCCACCAAAGATGACCAAAGTCAGAGCTATCGATAGTGAGACTATGAATTCGCAGGTGAGGCAGCATTGACTCTGTTCCTCTGTTTTTTGACAAGGGAGAGAGCCGGATTCCAAACAGAGTTTAAACAGAAACCTCCATCCCTGTTAACGAGGTTGCTCGCTAATTTAATCTCAACTGCCTCCCGAATCACACTGTCCCAATAGCTGGACGTGCATGCCAATATCTCGGTGTTATTATATAACATGGGGTGACCAGTATCCAAGCAATGTTCGGCAATAGCAGATCTATTTGGCTGCTGTAATCGTGTGTGCCGTTTATGCTCAGTACATCTGTCCTCCACGGTCCTGATAGTTTGACCAATATATGCCATGCCGCAGCTACAAGGGACACGATATACACCCGCCTTACGCAGTCCAAGATCATCCTTAACGGAACCCAAAAGTGCTCTAATTTTAGATGGAGGTCGGAAGACACATTTCACATCGTATTTCCGTAAAATACGACCGATCTTATTGGACGTGTTTCCTACGTAAGGCAAGAAGGCAGTAGACCTAGGTGTTGACTCAGAATTATCATCAATCACCTGATGTACAGTTGGTCGATAGCGCAACGCACGTTCAATCTGTCTGTCACTGTAACCATTTTGACGAAATGTAACTTCAAGATGGGACAGCTCAGCTGGCAAAGTCTCAGCGTCAGAAACGACATGTGCCCTGTGTACCAAGGTACGAAGTACCCCTTCACGCTGAGCCGAATGGTGAC
This sequence comes from Schistocerca cancellata, assembly GCF_023864275.1. Lineage (NCBI taxonomy): Eukaryota > Metazoa > Arthropoda > Insecta > Orthoptera > Acrididae > Schistocerca > Schistocerca cancellata. Next base: position 505,119,802 of record NC_064634.1, on the reverse strand, counting down.
AACTATTAGCTTGTAAGTACAAGTCGGTGTGAGTACGTTTCCTGTAGACTGCATGTCCCAATGATCCATCATCCTTCCTCCTAACCAACACGTCGAGAAAGGGAAGGCAACCATCCTCTTCCACCTCCATCGTAAAACGAATGTTCGGGTGGATCGAGTTCAGATGTTCTAGAAAGACATTCAAATTCTCCCTACCGTGAGGCCAAACAACGAAGGTGTCGTCAACGTATCTATAGAAACAGGCGGGTTTTAAAGGCGCCGACTCCAATGCACGTTCCTCGAAGTCTTCCATAAACAAATTTGCGATCACAGGAGACAACGGACTACCCATCGCAACTCCATCTGTCTGCTCGTAATACTGGTCATTAAATAAAAAGTAAGTGGATGTCAACACATGCCTAAAGAGATTAGTTAAATCAGCACCAAACCTGGCTTCAATTAACCGCAACGAATCAGACAGAGGAACACGAGTGAAGAGAGAAACCACATCGAAACTCACTAAAATATCAGAGTCATTCAGCCTCAGTCCCTCCAAACGACGTAAAAAATCAGCTGAGTTTCTGATATGATGTTCACACCGTCCTACTTGTGGACTCAACAGAGAAGCAAGATGCTTGGATACACGATATGTCGGGGCGCCGATGTTACTCACTATAGGACGGAAAGGAACCCCTTCCTTATGAACCTTTGGAAGGCCATATAACCTAGGGGGAACCGCACTATAGGTGTTAAGCCTCTTGATTGTGTCCTGCGACAAACCACTTTTCTTCAGGAGGCTGTTGGTCTTTCTCTCAACACTTTTCGTGGGGTCAGCATCGATTCTGCGATACGTTGAATCAGATAGTAAACGTTGCATCTTTTGTACATAATCATGTTTATTTAAAACAACGGTGGCATTGCCCTTGTCAGCAGGTAAAATAACAATACTGGGATCAACTTTGAGAGAGCGTAAAGCAGCCCTCTCTGCTGCTGTTACATTACTCTTGGGTGGACGAGCCCTAGTCAAAACACGGCATGCCTCCCTCCTAACTTCCTCTGCAGCGTCAGGAGGTAGTTTGCAAACTGCCTGTTCAATTGAACTAATAAAATCAACTACCGGCAAATTCTTCGGAGTGGGTGCAAAATTTAAACCCTTCCCTAGCACGGATAAGGTTGCGTCGTCAAAAGATTTCTCTGTGAGATTTATCACAGAACGTCGAGATATAACATCCGACTCCGCGCGATGAAAACGTTCAAACTTTGCCAAATGCCGGGCAGTAACGGAGTTGTACTCCCAGTCAGCTTGGGTCCATGAGGCACCGTCCAACCAATCCCAAGTGAAACCAGACACTTCAGATGCAACCATTAAATGAAAACGATACAATTCTTTGGAAACAGAATCCAAACGTCGACGAGTAAAACGAATCCTTTCGCGAACAAGAGCCAAGCCAGCACGTTGCTTAATTCGATTGGCGGCAGGAGAATTAATATGGTGCACAACCTTAGCAAATGTTGGGACATGATTTTCATCACGACACCTCAATAAAAACGACAAAGCACATTGCAGTCTAACTCGACAGCTACGAAGTTTATCCAACTTACGTAAACACCGATACATTTCCTCCCCGTAGAGGTAAACAATGTGAGACCTGAGTTTCTCCTGGCGTATACAACTTTCAAATAACTTACGGGAATTCAGCCAGGTAACACTTTCAGCGACCGCCGATATTTCGGCGGGAGAACACCCCGCCATTTTCAAGGCAAACTGCAACGGACAGGCGCCGTACATGCGAATTTAATACCTCGGTTCTCGGACCGAAGCAGGAAAGATAACACACACACACACACAAACACACTGAACACTAGTGCCACCAAAGATGACCAAAGTCAGAGCTATCGATAGTGAGACTATGAATTCGCAGGTGAGGCAGCATTGACTCTGTTCCTCTGTTTTTTGACAAGGGAGAGAGCCGGATTCCAAACAGAGTTTAAACAGAAACCTCCATCCCTGTTAACGAGGTTGCTCGCTAATTTAATCTCAACTGCCTCCCGAATCACACTGTCCCAATAGCTGGACGTGCATGCCAATATCTCGGTGTTATTATATAACATGGGGTGACCAGTATCCAAGCAATGTTCGGCAATAGCAGATCTATTTGGCTGCTGTAATCGTGTGTGCCGTTTATGCTCAGTACATCTGTCCTCCACGGTCCTGATAGTTTGACCAATATATGCCATGCCGCAGCTACAAGGGACACGATATACACCCGCCTTACGCAGTCCAAGATCATCCTTAACGGAACCCAAAAGTGCTCTAATTTTAGATGGAGGTCGGAAGACACATTTCACATCGTATTTCCGTAAAATACGACCGATCTTATTGGACGTGTTTCCTACGTAAGGCAAGAAGGCAGTAGACCTAGGTGTTGACTCAGAATTATCATCAATCACCTGATGTACAGTTGGTCGATAGCGCAACGCACGTTCAATCTGTCTGTCACTGTAACCATTTTGACGAAATGTAACTTCAAGATGGGACAGCTCAGCTGGCAAAGTCTCAGCGTCAGAAACGACATGTGCCCTGTGTACCAAGGTACGAAGTACCCCTTCACGCTGAGCCGAATGGTGACAACTATTAGCTTGTAAGTACAAGTCGGTGTGAGTACGTTTCCTGTAGACTGCATGTCCCAATGATCCATCATCCTTCCTCCTAACCAACACGTCGAGAAAGGGAAGGCAACCATCCTCTTCCACCTCCATCGTAAAACGAATGTTCGGGTGGATCGAGTTCAGATGTTCTAGAAAGACATTCAAATTCTCCCTACCGTGAGGCCAAACAACGAAGGTGTCGTCAACGTATCTATAGAAACAGGCGGGTTTTAAAGGCGCCGACTCCAATGCACGTTCCTCGAAGTCTTCCATAAACAAATTTGCGATCACAGGAGACAACGGACTACCCATCGCAACTCCATCTGTCTGCTCGTAATACTGGTCATTAAATAAAAAGTAAGTGGATGTCAACACATGCCTAAAGAGATTAGTTAAATCAGCACCAAACCTGGCTTCAATTAACCGCAACGAATCAGACAGAGGAACACGAGTGAAGAGAGAAACCACATCGAAACTCACTAAAATATCAGAGTCATTCAGCCTCAGTCCCTCCAAACGACGTAAAAAATCAGCTGAGTTTCTGATATGATGTTCACACCGTCCTACTTGTGGACTCAACAGAGAAGCAAGATGCTTGGATACACGATATGTCGGGGCGCCGATGTTACTCACTATAGGACGGAAAGGAACCCCTTCCTTATGAACCTTTGGAAGGCCATATAACCTAGGGGGAACCGCACTATAGGTGTTAAGCCTCTTGATTGTGTCCTGCGACAAACCACTTTTCTTCAGGAGGCTGTTGGTCTTTCTCTCAACACTTTTCGTGGGGTCAGCATCGATTCTGCGATACGTTGAATCAGATAGTAAACGTTGCATCTTTTGTACATAATCATGTTTATTTAAAACAACGGTGGCATTGCCCTTGTCAGCAGGTAAAATAACAATACTGGGATCAACTTTGAGAGAGCGTAAAGCAGCCCTCTCTGCTGCTGTTACATTACTCTTGGGTGGACGAGCCCTAGTCAAAACACGGCATGCCTCCCTCCTAACTTCCTCTGCAGCGTCAGGAGGTAGTTTGCAAACTGCCTGTTCAATTGAACTAATAAAATCAACTACCGGCAAATTCTTCGGAGTGGGTGCAAAATTTAAACCCTTCCCTAGCACGGATAAGGTTGCGTCGTCAAAAGATTTCTCTGTGAGATTTATCACAGAACGTCGAGATATAACATCCGACTCCGCGCGATGAAAACGTTCAAACTTTGCCAAATGCCGGGCAGTAACGGAGTTGTACTCCCAGTCAGCTTGGGTCCATGAGGCACCGTCCAACCAATCCCAAGTGAAACCAGACACTTCAGATGCAACCATTAAATGAAAACGATACAATTCTTTGGAAACAGAATCCAAACGTCGACGAGTAAAACGAATCCTTTCGCGAACAAGAGCCAAGCCAGCACGTTGCTTAATTCGATTGGCGGCAGGAGAATTAATATGGTGCACAACCTTAGCAAATGTTGGGACATGATTTTCATCACGACACCTCAATAAAAACGACAAAGCACATTGCAGTCTAACTCGACAGCTACGAAGTTTATCCAACTTACGTAAACACCGATACATTTCCTCCCCGTAGAGGTAAACAATGTGAGACCTGAGTTTCTCCTGGCGTATACAACTTTCAAATAACTTCCGGGAATTCAGCCAGGTAACACTTTCAGCGACCGCCGATATTTCGGCGGGAGAACACCCCGCCATTTTCAAGGCAAACTGCAACGGACAGGCGCCGTACATGCGAATTTAATACCTCGGTTCTCGGACCGAAGCAGGAAAGATAACACACACACACACACAAACACACTGAACACTAGTGCCACCAAAGATGACCAAAGTCAGAGCTATCGATAGTGAGACTATGAATTCGCAGGTGAGGCAGCATTGACTCTGTTCCTCTGTTTTTTGACAAGGGAGAGAGCCGGATTCCAAACAGAGTTTAAACAGAAACCTCCATCCCTGTTAACGAGGTTGCTCGCTAATTTAATCTCAACTGCCTCCCGAATCACACTGTCCCAATAGCTGGACGTGCATGCCAATATCTCGGTGTTATTATATAACATGGGGTGACCAGTATCCAAGTTTTCATTTAATGGTTGCATCTGAAGTGTCTGGTTTCACTTGGGATTGGTTGGACGGTGCCTCATGGACCCAAGCTGACTGGGAGTACAACTCCGTTACTGCCCGGCATTTGGCAAAGTTTGAACGTTTTCATCGCGCGGAGTCGGATGTTATATCTCGACGTTCTGTGATAAATCTCACAGAGAAATCTTTTGACGACGCAACCTTATCCGTGCTAGGGAAGGGTTTAAATTTTGCACCCACTCCGAAGAATTTGCCGGTAGTTGATTTTATTAGTTCAATTGAACAGGCAGTTTGCAAACTACCTCCTGTCGCTGCAGAGGAAGTTAGGAGGGAGGCATGCCGTGTTTTGACTAGGGCTCGTCCACCCAAGAGTAATGTAACAGCAGCAGAGAGGGCTGCTTTACGCTCTCTCAAAGTTGATCCCAGTATTGTTATTTTACCTGCTGACAAGGGCAATGCCACCGTTGTTTTAAATAAACATGATTATGTACAAAAGATGCAACGTTTACTATCTGATTCAACGTATCGCAGAATCGATGCTGACCCCACGAAAAGTGTTGAGAGAAAGACCAACAGCCTCCTGAAGAAAAGTGGTTTGTCGCAGGACACAATCAAGAGGCTTAACACCTATAGTGCGGTTCCCCCTAGGTTATATGGCCTTCCAAAGGTTCATAAGGAAGGGGTTCCTTTCCGTCCTATAGTGAGTAACATCGGCGCCCCGACATATCGTGTATCCAAGCATCTTGCTTCTCTGTTGAGTCCACAAGTAGGACGGTGTGAACATCATATCAGAAACTCAGCTGATTTTTTACGTCGTTTGGAGGGACTGAGGCTGAATGACTCTGATATTTTAGTGAGTTTCGATGTGGTTTCTCTCTTCACTCGTGTTCCTCTGTCTGATTCGTTGCGGTTAATTGAAGCCAGGTTTGGTGCTGATTTAACTAATCTCTTTAGGCATGTGTTGACATCCACTTACTTTTTATTTAATGACCAGTATTACGAGCAGACAGATGGAGTTGCGATGGGTAGTCCGTTGTCTCCTGTGATCGCAAATTTGTTTATGGAAGACTTCGAGGAACGTGCATTGGAGTCGGCGCCTTTAAAACCCGCCTGTTTCTATAGATACGTTGACGACACCTTCGTTGTTTGGCCTCACGGTAGGGAGAATTTGAATGTCTTTCTAGAACATCTGAACTCGATCCACCCGAACATTCGTTTTACGATGGAGGTGGAAGAGGATGGTTGCCTTCCCTTTCTCGACGTGTTGGTTAGGAGGAAGGATGATGGATCATTGGGACATGCAGTCTACAGGAAACGTACTCACACCGACTTGTACTTACAAGCTAATAGTTGTCACCATTCGGCTCAGCGTGAAGGGGTACTTCGTACCTTGGTACACAGGGCACATGTCGTTTCTGACGCTGAGACTTTGCCAGCTGAGCTGTCCCATCTTGAAGTTACATTTCGTCAAAATGGTTACAGTGACAGACAGATTGAACGTGCGTTGCGCTATCGACCAACTGTACATCAGGTGATTGATGATAATTCTGAGTCAACACCTAGGTCTACTGCCTTCTTGCCTTACGTAGGAAACACGTCCAATAAGATCGGTCGTATTTTACGGAAATACGATGTGAAATGTGTCTTCCGACCTCCATCTAAAATTAGAGCACTTTTGGGTTCCGTTAAGGATGATCTTGGACTGCGTAAGGCGGGTGTATATCGTGTCCCTTGTAGCTGCGGCATGGCATATATTGGTCAAACTATCAGGACCGTGGAGGACAGATGTACTGAGCATAAACGGCACACACGATTACAGCAGCCAAATAGATCTGCTATTGCCGAACATTGCTTGGATACTGGTCACCCCATGTTATATAATAACACCGAGATATTGGCATGCACGTCCAGCTATTGGGACAGTGTGATTCGGGAGGCAGTTGAGATTAAATTAGCGAGCAACCTCGTTAACAGGGATGGAGGTTTCTGTTTAAACTCTGTTTGGAATCCGGCTCTCTCCCTTGTCAAAAAACAGAGGAACAGAGTCAATGCTGCCTCACCTGCGAATTCATAGTCTCACTATCGATAGCTCTGACTTTGGTCATCTTTGGTGGCACTAGTGTTCAGTGTGTTTGTGTGTGTGTGTGTGTTATCTTTCCTGCTTCGGTCCGAGAACCGAGGTATTAAATTCGCATGTACGGCGCCTGTCCGTTGCAGTTTGCCTTGAAAATGGCGGGGTGTTCTCCCGCCGAAATATCGGCGGTCGCTGAAAGTGTTACCTGGCTGAATTCCCGTAAGTTATTTGAAAGTTGTATACGCCAGGAGAAACTCAGGTCTCACATTGTTTACCTCTACGGGGAGGAAATGTATCGGTGTTTACGTAAGTTGGATAAACTTCGTAGCTGTCGAGTTAGACTGCAATGTGCTTTGTCGTTTTTATTGAGGTGTCGTGATGAAAATCATGTCCCAACATTTGCTAAGGTTGTGCACCATATTAATTCTCCTGCCGCCAATCGAATTAAGCAACGTGCTGGCTTGGCTCTTGTTCGCGAAAGGATTCGTTTTACTCGTCGACGTTTGGATTCTGTTTCCAAAGAATTGTATCGTTTTCATTTAATGGTTGCATCTGAAGTGTCTGGTTTCACTTGGGATTGGTTGGACGGTGCCTCATGGACCCAAGCTGACTGGGAGTACAACTCCGTTACTGCCCGGCATTTGGCAAAGTTTGAACGTTTTCATCGCGCGGAGTCGGATGTTATATCTCGACGTTCTGTGATAAATCTCACAGAGAAATCTTTTGACGACGCAACCTTATCCGTGCTAGGGAAGGGTTTAAAATTTTGCACCCACTCCGAAGAATTTGCCGGTAGTTGATTTTATTAGTTCAATTGAACAGGCAGTTTGCAAACTACCTCCTGACGCTGCAGAGGAAGTTAGGAGGGAGGCATGCCGTGTTTTGACTAGGGCTCGTCCACCCAAGAGTAATGTAACAGCAGCAGAGAGGGCTGCTTTACGCTCTCTCAAAGTTGATCCCAGTATTGTTATTTTACCTGCTGACAAGGGCAATGCCACCGTTGTTTTAAATAAACATGATTATGTACAAAAGATGCAACGTTTACTATCTGATTCAACGTATCGCAGAATCGATGCTGACCCCACGAAAAGTGTTGAGAGAAAGACCAACAGCCTCCTGAAGAAAAGTGGTTTGTCGCAGGACACAATCAAGAGGCTTAACACCTATAGTGCGGTTCCCCCTAGGTTATATGGCCTTCCAAAGGTTCATAAGGAAGGGGTTCCTTTCCGTCCTATAGTGAGTAACATCGGCGCCCCGACATATCGTGTATCCAAGCATCTTGCTTCTCTGTTGAGTCCACAAGTAGGACGGTGTGAACATCATATCAGAAACTCAGCTGATTTTTTACGTCGTTTGGAGGGACTGAGGCTGAATGACTCTGATATTTTAGTGAGTTTCGATGTGGTTTCTCTCTTCACTCGTGTTCCTCTGTCTGATTCGTTGCGGTTAATTGAAGCCAGGTTTGGTGCTGATTTAACTAATCTCTTTAGGCATGTGTTGACATCCACTTACTTTTTATTTAATGACCAGTATTACGAGCAGACAGATGGAGTTGCGATGGGTAGTCCGTTGTCTCCTGTGATCGCAAATTTGTTTATGGAAGACTTCGAGGAACGTGCATTGGAGTCGGCGCCTTTAAAACCCGCCTGTTTCTATAGATACGTTGACGACACCTTCGTTGTTTGGCCTCACGGTAGGGAGAATTTGAATGTCTTTCTAGAACATCTGAACTCGATCCACCCGAACATTCGTTTTACGATGGAGGTGGAAGAGGATGGTTGCCTTCCCTTTCTCGACGTGTTGGTTAGGAGGAAGGATGATGGATCATTGGGACATGCAGTCTACAGGAAACGTACTCACACCGACTTGTACTTACAAGCTAATAGTTGTCACCATTCGGCTCAGCGTGAAGGGGTACTTCGTACCTTGGTACACAGGGCACATGTCGTTTCTGACGCTGAGACTTTGCCAGCTGAGCTGTCCCATCTTGAAGTTACATTTCGTCAAAATGGTTACAGTGACAGACAGATTGAACGTGCGTTGCGCTATCGACCAACTGTACATCAGGTGATTGATGATAATTCTGAGTCAACACCTAGGTCTACTGCCTTCTTGCCTTACGTAGGAAACACGTCCAATAAGATCGGTCGTATTTTACGGAAATACGATGTGAAATGTGTCTTCCGACCTCCATCTAAAATTAGAGCACTTTTGGGTTCCGTTAAGGATGATCTTGGACTGCGTAAGGCGGGTGTATATCGTGTCCCTTGTAGCTGCGGCATGGCATATATTGGTCAAACTATCAGGACCGTGGAGGACAGATGTACTGAGCATAAACGGCACACACGATTACAGCAGCCAAATAGATCTGCTATTGCCGAACATTGCTTGGATACTGGTCACCCCATGTTATATAATAACACCGAGATATTGGCATGCACGTCCAGCTATTGGGACAGTGTGATTCGGGAGGCAGTTGAGATTAAATTAGCGAGCAACCTCGTTAACAGGGATGGAGGTTTCTGTTTAAACTCTGTTTGGAATCCGGCTCTCTCCCTTGTCAAAAAACAGAGGAACAGAGTCAATGCTGCCTCACCTGCGAATTCATAGTCTCACTATCGATAGCTCTGACTTTGGTCATCTTTGGTGGCACTAGTGTTCAGTGTGTTTGTGTGTGTGTGTGTGTTATCTTTCCTGCTTCGGTCCGAGAACCGAGGTATTAAATTCGCATGTACGGCGCCTGTCCGTTGCAGTTTGCCTTGAAAATGGCGGGGTGTTCTCCCGCCGAAATATCGGCGGTCGCTGAAAGTGTTACCTGGCTGAATTCCCGGAAGTTATTTGAAAGTTGTATACGCCAGGAGAAACTCAGGTCTCACATTGTTTACCTCTACGGGGAGGAAATGTATCGGTGTTTACGTAAGTTGGATAAACTTCGTAGCTGTCGAGTTAGACTGCAATGTGCTTTGTCGTTTTTATTGAGGTGTCGTGATGAAAATCATGTCCCAACATTTGCTAAGGTTGTGCACCATATTAATTCTCCTGCCGCCAATCGAATTAAGCAACGTGCTGGCTTGGCTCTTGTTCGCGAAAGGATTCGTTTTACTCGTCGACGTTTGGATTCTGTTTCCAAAGAATTGTATCGTTTTCATTTAATGGTTGCATCTGAAGTGTCTGGTTTCACTTGGGATTGGTTGGACGGTGCCTCATGGACCCAAGCTGACTGGGAGTACAACTCCGTTACTGCCCGGCATTTGGCAAAGTTTGAACGTTTTCATCGCGCGGAGTCGGATGTTATATCTCGACGTTCTGTGATAAATCTCACAGAGAAATCTTTTGACGACGCAACCTTATCCGTGCTAGGGAAGGGTTTAAATTTTGCACCCACTCCGAAGAATTTGCCGGTAGTTGATTTTATTAGTTCAATTGAACAGGCAGTTTGCAAACTACCTCCTGACGCTGCAGAGGAAGTTAGGAGGGAGGCATGCCGTGTTTTGACTAGGGCTCGTCCACCCAAGAGTAATGTAACAGCAGCAGAGAGGGCTGCTTTACGCTCTCTCAAAGTTGATCCCAGTATTGTTATTTTACCTGCTGACAAGGGCAATGCCACCGTTGTTTTAAATAAACATGATTATGTACAAAAGATGCAACGTTTACTATCTGATTCAACGTATCGCAGAATCGATGCTGACCCCACGAAAAGTGTTGAGAGAAAGACCAACAGCCTCCTGAAGAAAAGTGGTTTGTCGCAGGACACAATCAAGAGGCTTAACACCTATAGTGCGGTTCCCCCTAGGTTATATGGCCTTCCAAAGGTTCATAAGGAAGGGGTTCCTTTCCGTCCTATAGTGAGTAACATCGGCGCCCCGACATATCGTGTATCCAAGCATCTTGCTTCTCTGTTGAGTCCACAAGTAGGACGGTGTGAACATCATATCAGAAACTCAGCTGATTTTTTACGTCGTTTGGAGGGACTGAGGCTGAATGACTCTGATATTTTAGTGAGTTTCGATGTGGTTTCTCTCTTCACTCGTGTTCCTCTGTCTGATTCGTTGCGGTTAATTGAAGCCAGGTTTGGTGCTGATTTAACTAATCTCTTTAGGCATGTGTTGACATCCACTTACTTTTTATTTAATGACCAGTATTACGAGCAGACAGATGGAGTTGCGATGGGTAGTCCGTTGTCTCCTGTGATCGCAAATTTGTTTATGGAAGACTTCGAGGAACGTGCATTGGAGTCGGCGCCTTTAAAACCCGCCTGTTTCTATAGATACGTTGACGACACCTTCGTTGTTTGGCCTCACGGTAGGGAGAATTTGAATGTCTTTCTAGAACATCTGAACTCGATCCACCCGAACATTCGTTTTACGATGGAGGTGGAAGAGGATGGTTGCCTTCCCTTTCTCGACGTGTTGGTTAGGAGGAAGGATGATGGATCATTGGGACATGCAGTCTACAGGAAACGTACTCACACCGACTTGTACTTACAAGCTAATAGTTGTCACCATTCGGCTCAGCGTGAAGGGGTACTTCGTACCTTGGTACACAGGGCACATGTCGTTTCTGACGCTGAGACTTTGCCAGCTGAGCTGTCCCATCTTGAAGTTACATTTCGTCAAAATGGTTACAGTGACAGACAGATTGAACGTGCGTTGCGCTATCGACCAACTGTACATCAGGTGATTGATGATAATTCTGAGTCAACACCTAGGTCTACTGCCTTCTTGCCTTACGTAGGAAACACGTCCAATAAGATCGGTCGTATTTTACGGAAATACGATGTGAAATGTGTCTTCCGACCTCCATCTAAAATTAGAGCACTTTTGGGTTCCGTTAAGGATGATCTTGGACTGCGTAAGGCGGGTGTATATCGTGTCCCTTGTAGCTGCGGCATGGCATATATTGGTCAAACTATCAGGACCGTGGAGGACAGATGTACTGAGCATAAACGGCACACACGATTACAGCAGCCAAATAGATCTGCTATTGCCGAACATTGCTTGGATACTGGTCACCCCATGTTATATAATAACACCGAGATATTGGCATGCACGTCCAGCTATTGGGACAGTGTGATTCGGGAGGCAGTTGAGATTAAATTAGCGAGCAACCTCGTTAACAGGGATGGAGGTTTCTGTTTAAACTCTGTTTGGAATCCGGCTCTCTCCCTTGTCAAAAAACAGAGGAACAGAGTCAATGCTGCCTCACCTGCGAATTCATAGTCTCACTATCGATAGCTCTGACTTTGGTCATCTTTGGTGGCACTAGTGTTCAGTGTGTTTGTGTGTGTGTGTGTGTTATCTTTCCTGCTTCGGTCCGAGAACCGAGGTATTAAATTCGCATGTACGGCGCCTGTCCGTTGCAGTTTGCCTTGAAAATGGCGGGGTGTTCTCCCGCCGAAATATCGGCGGTCGCTGAAAGTGTTACCTGGCTGAATTCCCGGAAGTTATTTGAAAGTTGTATACGCCAGGAGAAACTCAGGTCTCACGGATAGTAATATTTTGTTGAGAACTGAGTCCTTTAAATCATTCGGCCTTGGCATACACTTTCCAGATGCAGTGGGTTTTTTTTTGTTGTTAAATATTTTTTACTGAAGTTTATCCCGGCACTAGCCATAGAACACAAGATTATCTCTATCAGCAGAAAATGTTTTAATTACAGCCAAGCCGACATTTATCACTGATCAAACCTATTTCACCACTCATTTGATTTATAGATGACGTGGGCAAGCCAATTTACATAATAATTCACACTTTTGATAAATACTGATATATTTCGCACAAACAACAAGTCAACTCACATTAATGCGTAACTCTTCATCTAATGGCGGCTAAGTCCAGACAGAGACAAGAGAAGTCTATAAATTCGTTAAAAGCTCCTCCACAGCGTCCTACCTCGATAACGTCTTAACTCTGCTGAACAACCACGATGGATACACAACTCGCCCAGATCGGCGCACATGTCACAAATAAACTGTGAAAATGCCAGGGAACGTTACATTCCCCACAATACGGGTTAACGAATCAGGCGCGTCTAATGGGCGCGAGCATAGCTGCACATCGCGTCTGCTAGAGCGGCCAACTGACACTTCCTCCCTCTTTCCTCACTCAAGCTACTCTGTTCTCCACGCGACAGAGAGTCTCCACACGCAAAGATAAACAGCGGCGCGACTATTAACATTTCTTTGTAAATTGATTTCTGGCAAATTTTTATATCGCTGATACCGCAAATACTGACACGTTTTACATTCACATAAATAATACAGAAAAATTCCTATCCTAATACAGAGAAATATTACAATAAAAATATAATGAAAATAACAAACATATTTTATACCACATTCAGTAATATCTTTGGTTGAATAATTACGATGTACATACGACTTGCCCAGATCGGCGTATATGTTACAAATAAATTGTGAGAATGCTAGGGAACGTTACATTGCCCCCTGGCAGCATTTGGCAAAGAAGTTTTACACTTTGACACAATGGTGCCAGTAACGTTCTTTACACTTCTGTATGTTTTATGGAATGGCTCTTTCATTTAGTCCCAGGGTTATATAAGTTCATGGCTCCCCCATTTGGGCGTAGGCAATCAGGAAACCTGGGCAAAACTGTGCCGGAGCCCAGCCATCCCAGTTGGTTTATAGTCAGTATTGTCCTTTTACCAGTTATTCATTTGAATTAAATTTGCAGTTTGTCACAAACGGGGTTACACAATTACACAATATCACAGTCACATACACATGTTCAATGTTTATCAAAATGAAGTCATTAACATGTTATTCAGTTTATGTGAACATTTCACAAAGTCAATAATGTATTTGGTGAGCGGTGCGGAGTGATTGTTGGGCGGCGCTCGGCGCGGCGCGCTGACTCCGTGTAGGCCACTGCCCCCATCGTTGACAGCTACGGCGCGGAGGGGCGTGGCTGTCTGGTCTGCTACGGGCTGCTGTGGCCGCTGCATAGCTGATGTAGCCGGATGCGCGTTGGATATCAGCTCGCCCGTGCGACGTCCTCTCGCGGTGCTCCAGGAAACATGCAACAAGTTCACAAACAGTATACTATCCTTATTTCCTGCTGTGGGAAAGAACGCACACAGTTAGTGGTAGTTATTACTCAGTAGGCCTTCACTAGTCTGGTTTGCACAATGTTTCGTTGTCACAGTAACACTTTTATGGGCACACAATATTCTTCACCATGTCATGACTTGTCATTAGTCACACACAAGTTTTCACCTTAGGACAAAATCAAAATGTATTTTTGTAGTCAATGCGCTTTCCTAGCGTCCCTTGACACACAAGAGTTAAAATTTGACACTAAGTTCATCCACCGTCCGTTATCGGTTCACTGTTCGTGTTGTGCTAGTTCCTTATCCACTTGCACACACGGCAATGATACAGTTATTACTTATACACCACTACTCCGTGACGTATTGCTGCAGGTTTAACAGTCACTGTCTGTCTCTGCCGCACAATACTGCACTTTTGTTAAAGTTCCTTTATTTCTATTTACAATGTCCGCTGCTCAATTTTGTTTGTAACAGCACATTCGTAACTCTTTACCAGGGTGTGAGATTTGCGTACATGGTAACAAATATTCAAAATTCGTATTAGTTTGCCCAAAGTCATCTATATTCGTGTCGATTAGATTATATTTGTGCATTCCAGCCGGATTCAGGCATATTGTTCAATAACTCCTTTGTTCACATGTCACACTTTACTATCAACGTCCTACGTAACTACAGTGTAGTCTCTGTAGGCAAAAATTTACTTGGACTGTATCTAGCTAGCTCTTTCTTACTGACTGAATCTGCACATGCTTCAATTGAAGCTTTTTTTTTTTGAGTAACTTCACATTACATAACTTTACAACAAGGTTGCCTCCCGTGGTGCCCTCGGGTCACTACTGGGTGCAATATTTTTTATAATACTGGTGAGATAATAAAGTTCTCAGGGCCTTATATTACTGATATTGTTCTGGGTTCGGATCTGTCAATCTGACAGCTACACATACATACATACATACACATAATAGAAAGGAATGTGCCATGAAATATTTCAAATTTGACACACATATTGGAAATTATGTAGTACACTAACTAATCCTTATTTAAATGTTCTTCTTGACTGATTTTTGTCACAGCTTAACACTACAAATAATTGCACTAATCAGATTATCAGATTTAGATTTAGAGCATGATTTAGATAACACAAATTAAAAGAGTACATAACACAAATATCCATACACATGAGAAAGTCAATCATATCCTTATAACTAAACACTTCTACATTAGTACACTTTATTAATGTTCATTATTTACAAAAGAACGGTGTCCGCATAGGACTATTAGTCTTTTACTGTAGGAATGCTTTTACATCCTTACGCGGATACAGTCCCCGTACTCTCCCTGAGTGGGGATCTGCTAAGAGATAGCTACACTCATGTGGCACACTTACTACTCTAAAAGGTCCATTATACACCAATTGCCACTTGCTATTCTGTTTCAAGGATGCCGAGGACTTAGGATGATTGCGTAAGAGTACCAAGTCCCCAACACTAAATTTTAGGTTATTCGTCACATGTCGATTATATTTTTCTTTCCTTTTCTGGGCGCACCTGGTAAGGTTGTACCCTGCTTTTCTTATCTTCTCTTCCTTAGGCTCAGGAATGACTGGGACCTTAGGTAAAGGTGCCAGCCACTCGTTCAGAACTCTATTATTATTCATTAATATCTCATTTGGTGGATACCCCGTAGAAGCATGCGGGGTTGCGTTGTGAATTTCTACAAACTTATGTATCAGATCTGGCCACCTTGTGTGTTTATATGCAATGTATAACCTGAAAAATTTATTTAACTCTCCAAATATTCTCTCTACTAAACTTGCTTGTGGGTGAAAGCGGGAAATTAGTATATGCTTTATATCTTGTTCATGTAAATAGTTTTTCCAGGTATGGCCTGTAAAATAGGAAGCATTATCCGATATTATGGCTTCAGGCTTACCTACTTGTGTAAAATATTCGTTGGCTACCCATTTCACTATTCCACGAGCAGTGGCTGATTTAAGGCAGTATATTTTTAAATATTTTGAGAAAAGGTCATATACCGCTAAAATGTACTTCAATCCACCCCTGGCTCTGGGGTAGGGTCCTGCTATGTCTATAGACACTAACTGAAGTGGTCGATGAGGCACAATAGGATGCAGTTCAAACCTTGTGGACTTATTTTGAAACTTAGCTTTTTGGCACAGAGGACAAGTCCTGATAATGGTGCGAGTCTGCTGGCTTATCCCCTTAAAATAACAGAATTTGGATAAAATCCTTATTGTTTTGCCTATCCCAGCGTGACCCCATGCTAAATGCGTGTGCCACACTACAGCTGGGATAGCCTGTTGTGGTATACACACGACTCCATAGTCATTTGACACACCTGTTTTGTGATACAGAATATTATCTACTATTTTGAAATTCTGAACACTTTTAAGATTTGTTCCTTCTTTAATTTTACCTATGATATCTCCCCAGATCGGATCAGTTTCCTGCAATATAGACATATTCTTACACATGTGTAAAAAATCCCTCCTATGTACCTTATCTTGTACTAAGAGAATTCGATATTCCTCCGATTGTTCTAAAATATTTGTCATTGAGGATTGCCCTAGTGGAAGCCTCGACAAAGCGTCTGCCACAACATTATCTTGTCCTTTTAGGTACATGATTTTAATTTTATATTCCTGTAATGCTAACCTCCATCTTAGCAAGCGGGTATGGTATAATTTGCAAGTCATTAAATAGCTCAGAGCCTGGTGGTCACTGAATACTTTGACTTCTTTACCATAGATGTAATAGTTAAATTTCTTTACCGCCCAAACCACTGCAAGAGCCTCTAATTCGGTAGCAGAATATGCTCTCTCGCAGCTGTTTAGTGTGCGGCTGGCAAACCCGATTACATTGATTGTTGTGGGGTCGTTGCTCCTGTCCCACTGAAATAAACAAGCACCTAGACCGTATGAACACGAATCTGTCGCTATACAAAAACCTTTTGTCATGTCTGGGTGTCGCAATATGTTTGCATTCACCAAGGCGTTTTTGATCGCGTCAAATGCGCGTTGACATTCTTCTGTCCACACCCAGTGCGCATTTTTACGCAACAGGCTCAATAACGATTCGTTATTCATTAATTGGTTTGGGACAAACCGTCTAAAAAAAGATGCTAGACCTATAAATGCTTTGAGCTGTTTCTTAGTTCTCGGACTAGGAAACCCACGAATTGCATCAAGTTTTTTACTGTCAGGTTTGATGCCTTGTGGGGTTATTATGTGACCTAGAAATTTAATCTGATTACGTCCAAATTTGGATTTATCAAGATTCGCTGTTACCCCCGCTTGCTTAAACCTTTCTAAGACTTTACTCAGTAGTTCTACGTGCTCCTCCCAGGTGGCAGTGGCAATCACCAGATCGTCTACATACACTGTTACCCTTTGCAGCAAATCCGGACCCAAACCGCGTCGAGGGCTGTTATGAAAACTCCTGCACTTACATTTAGGCCGAAAGGTAGTACCCTAAATTGGTAGCTTCTTCCCCCAAATATAAATGCAGTATACTTCCTCGACTCGGGTGTAAGCAGGATTTGCCAGAAAGAACTTCTCATATCAATAGATGTCAAATATTGCACTCCATGAAATTTTTGAATTTGCTCATCAAGGTTTTCCGGATGAGTCCTGACAGGTACAATAATTTCATTTATGTCTCTTGCATCTAGTACTAACCGTACCTGTCCGTCAGCTTTTGTTACCGCCACCAATGGACTACTATAAGGGGACAAAGACGGTTCTATTATTCCCCACTCGATTAGTTTTCTTATTTCTTTAACTACTATTTCCTTCTTGGACCAAGGAATGGAGTATGAGGCTCGACAGTAAGTTTTGTGAGGCTTTACCTCGATCTTGTATTGATATCCCTTAACAACTCCTGGTCGTTCAGAAAATACATCTGCATAATTAGATAATAACTGTACTAATTCCTGCTGTTGCATTGAATTTAAATTTTCGGACTGTGACACTTTGTTCACTAATACGTCCATATTCGCTTTTAATTGATCACCTTGTACGTCAGGATAATAGAGATTCTGTCCTGGACAATGATTGTCTAATTGTAGTATCGACTGATTCCTACATTTGATATTAATAGCGTTACAATTAGGTACAGGTACCCCTTCTGATCTGAGCATCGACAATTCTATTCTCCTACCAGCATTCATCAAACTTAATTTTCCCCGAGAAAGGTCGATTATTGCGTCCCTTTCTCTCAAAAAATCTACCCCCAAAATGCAGGCTACCTTTAAACCCTTTACTACCAGGAATGAGCTCGCTATGGCTTCTTCCCCTATATACATCTCTACCCGCACTTGGAGTTTAATTATTTGTCGCTGTGCACTTATGGCTCCAGTGACTCTACAATTATTCACGGGAAAAGTCAGCATACGCCTTTCCTTCCCCAGTACCTTGAATAAGTCCATACTCATGACACTAACAGTAGCACCTGTATCTACGACCGCTTGCACATCAATATTGTTAATTTTAATTTCTATTATCACCTGTACTTTGTC
Organism: Schistocerca cancellata; assembly: GCF_023864275.1. Classification (NCBI taxonomy): domain Eukaryota; kingdom Metazoa; phylum Arthropoda; class Insecta; order Orthoptera; family Acrididae; genus Schistocerca; species Schistocerca cancellata. The sequence goes on along the minus strand of NC_064634.1, from coordinate 505,101,402 downwards.
TTTGTGTTCCTTTATGCACGTGGATGGTTCAGTTATTAATTCATCTCCCATCTGTACCCCGTCATTATACCTAAGGATATAGATTTTGTTCGGTGTTTTGTTTTGTGTCGGGCTGCTCTCACTCCAAACCTCAGCCGACGATGGAGAGCGTATCTCGGCTGCATCTAGTTTGTTGAATTATTGCTAGTGGATGGGCGTGGCTGCTCTGTGTCACTGACCTCCACTATGTGCACGTTGTGTTGCGTCGGCCGCCACGGCTGCGCAATTGGCGCATTTTGTGGTGGCGGTCGGTTATCACTGTTTTGCCGGTCCGGACTGGGCCTCTGGTTCTGTGGCCAAGTTCGGTTTGCATCATTATAAGTATTAGTGTTGTACGGCCCCCTGGCATTTTTCCATCTATGATTGCTTGGTGGGCCTGTTTCATACCGGTCATCGAACCTCCTCTTCCGGTCATTATTCACCGGCTGACTATTGCCGTTCCGGTCTCTACCTCTATTTCCGTTTTGTGCATACTCTTGTCTCCTATTATTACCTCCGCCGTTTCCATTACTGGTTGGAGGCGTGTTATTTCTACCATTTCTATAACCGTTTCCGTTACTTCTAGCCTGTTCAGAGGCTGCCTTAACGTCCTCCTGAATCAGGTCAATTGAGTCCAGAACAGACAAGAAATGTTCCATATCATTTTCGGGCACGTGTATAAGCTTTTCCTTTACATGTATCGGCAAGTGTGATTTCAAAAGTCTGATCAAATCCCGAGATGAAATCTGTTCGTCCCAGTAACGGGTCTTATTAATGTACTTCTCAAAATATTTTCGCAAATTGCCTAGTCGTGGAGAATACGGCTCTGGATTATATACTTCCTTCCGTAATCTCTCCTGAATACATGTTGACCAATATTTGGCCAATAATGCCTTTTCGAATTGCTCATATGTATCACAACTGTCAGCTGCTTCGGTTGCCCATAATGCAGCATCTCCTTGTATGTAAGACATAACAAACTGTATTTTCTGGGTATGACTCCAAACGCTAGGCAAAATGTTTCTAAATCCCTTGATAAACACTACAGGGTGAACAGATTTCTTCTCCGTTGTAAAGATCTGAAACTGTCGATTCCTAATCAGACTTTCTTCAATTACTACTTTAGAATGACATTTATTTATTCCGCTTACATTGGTTGCCTGTTCTGTCTCGCAGTCGCAATTTTTTACTGCAGTATTTATATGCCTATCATTGTTGGACTTGGCTGGCGTGACATACGCCTGCGCATCGTCTTGCCGCAGGCTTAGCTCCATTTCGGCAAGACGGCGGTCCACACTCCGCTGCCACAGCGGAATGTCCTTTTGCACTATCTTTTTAAGATTTTGCACATCCGTAGTTGAGTCCACCTCTCTGGCCTCAATTGCGGCGTGCACTTTCTCATCTAATTCCTTTGTGAAGTTACGTTCTACTTTGTGCACATGTTCGATCACTTTGTTCTCAATTACGTGAGTTGTGTTAAGTTCTAGTTGTTCGACCCTATTAGTCAGGACACTGACTTCCTCTGCGATATTGGCATTAGCCACCTGAATACTATCTAGTCTTTCGCTTAATTCTTGCATCGTTTGGGGCATGGTTTCATATTTTTGTTTCAAGCTAACAATGTCACCTTGCATAACTTCTAAAGTTTGCATCAACTGCAAGTCCCTCTCTCGCAGGCGTCGGTCACGCTCTGCTTGTTTAGCATCACGTTCTTTATCGCGTTCTGCTTGCATACAGGCGAATTCAGCTACCAATCTCTGGTCCCGTTCTGCTTGCATTTGTACAAATTCAGCTTGGAAATTGAGCATGCGCTCGAACATAACTCTTAATGATTGCACTTCTGACATCACACCACTCTCTGGTCCGTGTCCAGTGCTTGCGGTGGGCACAGTATTTTCACTATCAACTGAATTACTGGGTGGCAGTGGCAACATTTCTTGCCCTTCTGCCCCCAGATTCTCACATTGTACTTCCTGAACTACGTCACTAATATTACTTTGTGTCCCACTTTCCAACTCGGTATCACTACTGACTGACTGTTGCTCTTTATCCATGTTGATATCTTTCTGACTACGCAATTTAACCATAGTAAGCAAAGGAAATAAAATCTGAACTAAATATCCTAACACTCAGGTTTCACTGACATAATCACACAAGAAATGGACATTAACTAATACACACTTACTATATACTACAATGACTAACTACTTAAGTGTCCTGTTATTTTAAAACAAAATACTAACAACAAGCACACCACTAATGATCCGAGAACACTGCACTGAGGCTACTTTACTACCCACAGGACAACTACACTGTAGCTTTACCTTTTGGTGATCTATCTTGGGTGCAGCTGCCCCCTGATATTGTGGAAGGTTATTAATTTTTCAAAATAATGAGCTCTCTTCTTCAGCTTGCTCCGGATACATAGTGTTCTCATGCAAAAAATCATACACAGGTATTACTACACGCAATACATACAATACATGAAAAAATTATTAAATGTTCTCCAACAAAGTTCGACTATATTAATTCCCTAGTTATCTCACGGGTATTTAGTGGCCACTGCATATTCGAGCCCCACGCTGGGCGCCATATGTAGCAAATTCGACTCTCCGCAAATAATGGAATGCTATTGATTATGAAATGTCGTTAAAGAAATATTAAATTTTATCTTTTGCTTTTAACTTAATTTACTGTCGTGCGAACTTTGTTGTAGAACCACTCTCTTAATTTATTGTGGTAAAACAAAATGTCTTAAGGATTACGTACATTTAAAGAAAAATATTACGTGCACTCATATTAACCGGATAGTAATATTTTGTTGAGAACTGAGTCCTTTAAATCATTCGGCCTTGGCATACACTTTCCAGATGCAGTGGGTTTTTTTTTGTTGTTAAATATTTTTTACTGAAGTTTATCCCGGCACTAGCCATAGAACACAAGATTATCTCTATCAGCAGAAAATGTTTTAATTACAGCCAAGCCGACATTTATCACTGATCAAACCTATTTCACCACTCATTTGATTTATAGATGACGTGGGCAAGCCAATTTACATAATAATTCACACTTTTGATAAATACTGATATATTTCGCACAAACAACAAGTCAACTCACATTAATTCGTAACTCTTCATCTAATGGCGGCTAAGTCCAGACAGAGACAAGAGAAGTCTATAAATTCGTTAAAAGCTCCTCCACAGCGTCCTACCTCGATAACGTCTTAACTCTGCTGAACAACCACGATGGATACACAACTCGCCCAGATCGGCGCACATGTCACAAATAAACTGTGAAAATGCCAGGGAACGTTACATTCCCCACAATACGGGTTAACGAATCAGGCGCGTCTAATGGGCGCGAGCATAGCTGCACATCGCGTCTGCTAGAGCGGCCAACTGACACTTCCTCCCTCTTTCCTCACTCAAGCTACTCTGTTCTCCACGCGACAGAGAGTCTCCACACGCAAAGATAAACAGCGGCGCGACTATTAACATTTCTTTGTAAATTGATTTCTGGCAAATTTTTATATCGCTGATACCGCAAATACTGACACGTTTTACATTCACATAAATAATACAGAAAAATTCCTATCCTAAATACAGAGAAATATTACAATAAAAATATAATGAAAATAACAAACATATTTTATACCACATTCAGTAATATCTTTGGTTGAATAATTACGATGTACATACGACTTGCCCAGATCGGCGTATATGTTACAAATAAATTGTGAGAATGCCAGGGAACGTTACAACACTGACAGGACCACAGGCACATAGACACAGGCAACAGAGCATGCACAATGTCGGCACTAGTACAGTGTATATCCACCTTTCGCAGCAATGCAGGCTGCTATTCTCCCATGGAGACGATCGTAGAGATGCTGGATGTAGTCCTGTGGAACGGCTTGCCATGCCATTTCCACCTGGCGCCTCAGTTGGACCAGCGTTCGTGCTGGACGTGCAGACCGCGTGAGACGATGCTTCATCCAGTCCCAAACATGCTCAATGGGGGACAGATCCGGAGATCTTGCTGGCCAGGGTAGTTGACTTACACCTTCTAGAGCACGTTGGGTGGCACGGGATACATGCGGACGTGCATTGTCCTGTTGGAACAGCAAGTTCCCTTGCCGGTCTAGGAATGGTAGAACGATGGGTTCGATGACGGTTTGGATGTACCGCGCACTGTTCAGTGTCCCCTCGACGATCACCAGTGGTGTACGGCCAGTGTAGGAGATCGCTCCCCACACCGTGATGCCGGGTGTTGGCCCTGTGTGCCTCGGTCGTATGCAGTCCTGATTGTGGCGCTCACCTGCACGGCGCCAAACACGCATACGACCATCACTGGCACCAAGGCAGAAGCGACTCTCATCGCTGAAGACGACACGTCTCCATTCGTCCCTCCATTCACGCCTGTCGCGACACCACTGGAGGCGGGCTGCACGATATTGGGGCGTGAGCGGAAGACGGCCTAACGGTGTGCGGGACCGTAGCCCAGCTTCATGGAGACGGTTGCGAATGGTCCTCGCCGATACCCCAGGAGCAACAGTGTCCCTAATTTGCTGGGAAGTGGCGGTGCGGTCCCCTACGGCACTGCGTAGGATCCTACGGTCTTGGCGTGCATCCGTGCGTCGCTGCGGTCCGGTCCCAGGTCGACGGGCACGTGCACCTTCCGCCGACCACTGGCGACAACATCGATGTACTGTGGAGACCTCACGCCCCACGTGTTGAGCAATTCGGCGGTACGTCCACCCGGCCTCCCGCATGCCCACTATACGCCCTCGCTCAAAGTCCGTCAACTGCACATACGGTTCACGTCCACGCTGTCGCGGCATGCTACCAATGTTAAAGACTGCGATGGAGCTCCGTATGCCACGGCAAACTGGCTGACACTGACGGCGGCGGTGCACAAACGCTGCGCAGCTAGCGCCATTCGACGGCCAACACCGCGGTTCCTGGTGTGTCCGCTGTGCCGTGCGTGTGATCATTGCTTGTACAGCCCTCTCGCAGTGTCCGGAGCAAGTATGGTGGGTCTGACACACCGGTGTCAATGTGTTCTGTTTTCCATTTCCAGGAGTGTATGAATGTTTTAGCTGGATCACTTTTTTCGCTTTGTGATAGATGGCGCTGTAATAGTCACAAACATATGGCTCACAATTTTAGACGAACAGTTGGTAACAGGTAGGTTTTTTAAATTAAAATACAGAACGTAGGTATGGTTGAACATTTTATTTCGGTTGTTCTAATGTGATAGGTGTACCTTTGTGAACTTATCATTTCTGAGAACGCATGCTGTTACAGTGTGATTACCTGTAAATACCACATTAATGCAATAAATGCTCAAAATTATGTCCGTCAACCTACATGCATTTGGGAATACGTGTAACGAAATTCCTCTCAACAGCGAGTAGTTCGCCTTCCGTAATGTTCGCACATGCATTGACAATGCGCTGACGCATGTTGTCAGTCGTTGTCGGCGGATCACGATAGCAAATATCCTTCAACTTTCCCCACAGAAAGAAATCCGGGGACGTCAGATCCGGTGAACGTGCGGGCCATGGGATGGTGCTTCGACGACCAATCCACCTGTCATGAAATATGCTATTCAATACCGCTTCAACCGCACGCGAGCTATGTGCCGGACATCCATCATGTTGAAAGTACATCGCCATTCTGTCATGCAGTGAAACATCTTGTAGTAACATCGGTAGAACTTTACGTATGAAATCAGCATACATTGCACCATTTAGATTGCCATCGATAAAGTGGGGGCCAATTATCCTTCCTCCCATAATGCCGCACCATACATTAACCCGCCAAGGTCCCTGATGTTCCACTTGTCGCAGCCATCGTGGATTTTCCGTTGCCCAATATTGCATATTATGCCGGGTTACGTTACCATTGTTGGTGAATGACGCTTCGTCGCTAAATAGAACGTGTGCAAAATATCTGTCATCGTCTCGTAATTTCTCTTGTGCCCAGTGGCAGAACTGTACACGACGTTCAAAGTCGTCGCCATGCAATACCTGGTGCATAGAAATATGGTACGGGTGCATCGATGTTGATGTAACCTTCTCAACATCGACGTTTTCGAGATTCCCGATTCTCGCGCAATTTGTCTGCTGCTGATGTGCGGATTAGCCACGACAGCAGCTACAACACCTACTTGAGCATCAACATTTGTTGCAGGTCGTGGTTAACGTTTCACATGTGACTGAACTCTTCCTGTTTCCTCAAATAACGCAACTATCCGGCGAACGGTCCGGACACTTGGATGATGTCGTCCAGGATACCGGGGAGCGTACGTAGCACACGCCCGTTGGGCATTTTGATCACAATAGCCATACATCAACACGATATCGACCTTTTCCGCAATTGGTAAACGGTCCATTTTAACAAGGGGAATTTACGAGTATCATGAAGCAAATACCGTCCGCACTGGCGGAATGTTACGTGATACCACGGACTTATCCGTTTGTGACTATTACAGCGCCATCTATCACAAAGCGAAAAAAGTGGTCCAACTAAAACATTCGTATTTCTACACGAATATGTAATAAGAAATGGGGGTTCCTATTAAAAAAAACGCAGTTGACATCCGTTTGACCTATGGCAGCGCCATCTATCGTGCCAACCATCTGGTTTCACCCTTCAAGCTAGACGAGTTACGTTCTTTGTAGTTTTTTCGTTTGATGCTTATTTCGTGAGGTATTTGGCCCCGCCACTATCAATGGACCACCCTGTAGAGTCTCGCTAAATTAATATAAGATATCGAAATAAAGTGACGTAGATTATCAATGAGAGTGACGAGTTGCAAAGAACGAGTGGAGGAACTGGATCAGAAATTAACACGAGAATAAAAATTGTCTGCAGTACTAAATGTGTTGTACTCTTCAGTCTAAAGACGGGTCCGATGCACATTCCACGCAAATCATTTCTATGTAAGCACTTTCATCTGTGTTCAGCTACCGCACCCTACATGCATTTGAGTCTGCTGACTATATTCGAGCAGTGTTATCGCTGTACAATTTTTTCCACTCTCACTTCCCTGCGTTACCCGATTGACATCTCAGGATATATGCTGTCAACCGATCCCTCGTTTTAGTCAGGTTCTGTCGCAAATTTATTTTTTTCCCCATGTCGATTCGGTTACCTCGTAATTTGTTACTAGATCTACCCATCTAATCTTGAACATTCTTCTGTAGCTCTCCATTTGTCTTCTTTTCTGAACTGTTTATCTTCCACGTTTCACTACCGTGGAATAGAACACAACAAAAAAAATACATGCGCGAAAGAATTTGTAATATTTACATTTGTGTTATATGTTAATAAATATTTTTCAAAAATTCTCTTTTTCTGTCACTACCATTTCCGCTTTGCCTCTGTCAGTCATTTACCTTCACAAATAGGAAAACTTATCTACTACTTTAAGTGTCTCCTTCGCTAATGCAAATCCCTCGGCTTCACCAGATTTAATTCGACTACGTCCCGTTACCATCGTTTTACTTTTGTTTATGTTCATCTTTTAATCTTTTTTCAAGGCATTATCAGTTCTGTTAAACTGCTTTTCTAAGTCCCTTGCAGTGTCTGACAGAATTACAATGTCATTAGCAAACGTCAAAGCTATTACTTCTTTTTCCTGGACTGCAATTACTTTTCCAAATTTCTCCTCGGTCTCCTAAATACGGTTTTCGAACTGAAAGCCCCAATGTGCTTGTAACATAAAGGCCAGCACCAATGCAGGTTATCAGTGTTTACTTGGGTCAGTGCGGCACGGTCTTTGAACGGAAAAGATCTTTCAAAAACGAAAGGTTATTCGGCTGGCACTGACCTCTGGCAACCACTAAGAGAGACAGCAAAATAAGCAAATAGAGAACAGACTGGAATGGTGGTCATTATTATGAGTGTGGTTAGAAGGGCAGCGACATGCACCTGTATTGCTGATGCAGAAAGGCACGGAAACGTATGCAACGGAGTTTACCGAACACTGTGTCCCAAATGCACGATGACAAATGTTACACCTCGGAAGGTGTAATATTTGTATCAGAGCTCTCTCCCTGGTCTGCTTTCACCGAACTGCTAGTGACTGCGAACTGCCGCATCAATGTGCAGGTACTGCTCGCACTCGCCAGAGCCCCACTACTGAGTAGTTTAAGGGGCTCCGGAAAGGCTCAAAATCATGAAAAGTCCAATTTTTACTTTTTTGCATTTTCTGAATCTGCAGACTATTACCTTTTAATAGATATATATTTTATTCAACTCCGAAGATTACTATTTTTAATTTTTTTTTGAAATGTGTTCTACAGGGGCGTGACCCACTGTGGCGCTGTTAAACTGCTGTCAAATGGTGTTATTATTAACGTCCGTGTTCATCAGGTACATTTTAGTGATGTGAGATAAAGTATGTGTTGTGGCTAACCTATTTTCAGAGACTTAGCAGCACCTGAACTGTTGAAAAAGTGTATTCACGGAAAAACTCAAAACCCCAATGAAAATGTAAATAGTGTTATATGGTCGAGAATCCCCAAGACTGTATTTGTTGGAATAGAAACACTTCACTTTGGTGTGTATGATGCTGTTGCGACTTTCAATGATGGCAACATTGTAAGGTGCAAGGTATTTAGAAATATGGGAATGAAGCTAGGTTCTAACATGGTACGAGCGATGCTTGCTTTAGACAAGGAACGCCTTCGGGCTGCAGACAGGGCTGTAAAGAGTCTAGAAATACAAGCAAGAGTAAACAGGAGGTGGAACAAGAGGAAGCTGGAGGAGGAGTTTGCAGAGGATGAAGATAATCCATCCTATCGACCTGGAATGCACTAAAAAGTTAATCCAATCTTTGTCGCTCGATTCGCAAAACTTTTATTTTCTCATACTAATTACATGTTTTCTAAGGATCTTCCAAACATATTTGTTTCAAACTTTCAGTAAATGTTACACAGTACCTTCTGCATAATTTAACACAGCCTTTCTCCAAAAAACTGTATATTTTTGAATATATAAATAAAAAATTGCAAAAAAATGTTGTGAATTTTCATTACAATTGAAAAAAAATCATCTTTAATAACTGAACTAAAATTTTGTAAAATCCCTGTGTTAAGTTGTAGCCCATATTCCAATAAATAATCTGTAAAAAGTTCAACTTCCTACCTCAAATACTTTGTGAGGAAAGATGTGATTTATAAGCGTTATTTTAACATTGCAAGTATAGGGCGTTCCGGAGCCCCTTAACGTGCAAAGCGGGCAGCCGGCATCACAGGCTGACGCCCGCATCGGCAGCCCTGCACAGCGCACGCCCGCACCTCAGCTGGGGGCCGGGCCATGCGGAGCAGCGTCGGAACTGAACGACCGACAACATCCTCGTCGGCTGATCCCTACGTCCTCCAAGCCGCCCACAGCTACACTGGAGAAGGCACTTTTGAACCTCCCGTCACCGGCTGGATGTCTCCGATAGGGGGCACCACGCATGCACACCACCAGACGACGCTAAACTCACTTGACGTCTCTGCCTGCGACTGTGACTGGCTGGCGCGCTTTTTTAAGCAGCCGTAATTCAGAGCTTTGCCCATACTCAGTGAATCTTCCAATGGACACCAGAACAGCGATTAGTTCAAATGGTTCTGAGCACTATGGGACTTAACAGATATGTTCATCAGTCCCCTAGAACTTAGAACTACTTAAACCTAACTAACCTAAGGACATCACACAACACCCAGTCATCACGAGGCAGAGAAAATCCCTGACCCCGCCGGGAATCGAACCCGGGAACCCGGGCGTGGGAAGCGAGAACGCTACCGCACGACCACGAGGTGCGGACAACAGCCATTAGTGCAACGCAGTTATTGCGTGTCAGTGTGTTATCACACTGTATACACATTCGAGACTATTTGTCACTACCGAGAATATTGATCTCATTGTGTATACACTACAGTCCATTATAATTGCTACACCACGAAGATGACGTGCTACAGACGCGAAATTTAAACGACAGGAAGAAGATGCTGTGATATGCAAATGATTAGCTTTTCAGAGCATTCACACAAGGTTGGCGCCGGTGGCGACACCTACAACGTGCTGACATGAGGAAAGTTTCCAACCGATTTCTAATACACAAACAGCAGTTGACCGGCGTTGCCTGGTGAAACGTTATTGTGATGCCTCGTGTAAGGAGGATAAATGCGTACCATCACGTTTCCGATATTTATCGTATCGCGACATTGCTGCTCGCCTTGGTCGAGATCCAACGACTGTTAGCAGAATATGGAATCGGTGGGTTCAGGAGGGTAATACGGAACGCCGTGCTCGATCCCAACGGCGTCGTATCACTAGCAGTCGAGATGACAGGCATCTTATCCGCATGGCTGTAACGGATCGTGCAGCCACGTCTCGATCTCTGAGTCAACAGATGGGGACGTTTGCAAGACAACAACCATTTGCACGAACAGTTCGACGACGTTTGGAGCAACATGGACTATCAGCTCGGAGACCATGGTTGCGGTTACCCTTGACGCTGAATCACAGACAGGAGCGCCTGCGTTGGTGTACTCAACGACGAACCTGGGTGCACGAATGGCAGAACGTCATTTTTTCGGATGAATCCAGGTTCTGTTTACAGCTCCGTGTTTCGCGACATCGCGGTGAACGCACATTGGAAGCGTGTATTCGTCATCGCCATACTGCCGTATCACAAGGCGTGATGGTAGGGGGTGCCATTGGTTACACTTCTCGGTCACCTCATGTTCGCATTGACGGCCTTTGGAACACTGGACGTTACATTTCAGATGTGTTACGACCCGTGGCTCTACCCTTCATTCCATCCCTGAGAAACCCTACCTTTCAGCAGGATAATGCACGGCCGCACGTTGCAGGTCCTGTGCCCTGGCCAGCACATTCTCCAGATCTCTCACCTATTGAAAACGTCTGGTCAGTGGTGGCTGAGCAACTGGCTCGTCACAATACGCCACTCACTACTCTTGATGAACTGTGGTATCGTGTTGAAGCTGCATGGGCAGCTGTACCTGTACACTCCATCCAAGCTCTGTTTGACTCAGTGCCCAGGCGTATCAAGGCCGTTATTACGGCCAGAGGTATCTGTTCTGGGTACTGATTTCTCAGGATCTATGCAATCAAATTGTGTGAAAATGTAATCACATGTCAGTTCTAGTATAATATATTTGTCTAATGAATAGCCGTTTATCACCTGCTTTTGGTGTAGCAATTTTAATGGCCAGTATTGTAACTCAGCACCATAGGAACACCTACAGCTGTACATGTAATGCATATCTCACAGTAATTAAGTTTTGCATATTGTAAATAAACTTGCTAATACATTGAAGCACCAAAGGAAATGGTATAGGTATCCTTATTCAAACATATAGATGTGCAAACAGACAGAATTCGGTGCTGCAGTCGGTAACGCCTCTATAACAAAACAAGTGTCTGGTGCAGTTGTTAGATCGGACACTGCTGCTACAATGGCTGGTTATCAAAATTTAAGTGAGTTTGAATGTGGTATTATACTCGGCGCACGAGCATTGGGACACACCATCTCCGAGTTAGCTATGAATTGCGGATTTTCCCCTACGACCATTTCACGAGTGTACCGTGAATATCAGGAATCCGTTAAAACATCAAATCACCGACATCGCTGAGACCAGAAACAGATTCTGCAACAACGGGACCAACGACGACTGAAGAAAATCGTTCAACGTGACAAAAGCCCAACACTTGCGCAAATTGTTGCAGATTTCAGTACTGGGTCATCAAAAAGTGTGAGCGTGCGGACCATTCATCACAACATCATCGATAAGGGCTTTCGGAGCCGAAGACCCACTCGTGTACCCTTGATGACTGCACGACATAAAGCTTTAGCCTCGCCTGCGCCCGTCAACACCGCAATGGACTACTGATGACTGGAAACATGTTGCCTGGCACAGGTAGCAGGGGACCTACGGGAGAAAGGATGGCTCAGAGAAGAAGCACTGGACAGGCATTTGTGGAAGAGAAGGATCCAGCAAAGCAACGCCGACCCCACATGACGTGGCAAAAGGCTGAGATGATAATGATGATGATGAAACATGTTGCCTGGTCGGAAGAGTCAAACTGTATCGAGCTCATGTACGTGTACGGGTATGGAGAAAACCTCATGAATCCATAGAGCCTGCATGTCAGCAGGGGACTGTTCAAGATGGTGGAGGCTCTGTAACGGCGTGGAGCGTGTACAATTGGAATGATGTGGGACCCCTGATACCTCTAGATACGACTCTGACAGGTGACACGTACGTAAGCATGCTCTCTGATCACCTGCATCCATTCATGTCCATTGTACATTCCGACGGACATGGGCAATTTCAGCAGGACAGTGCGACACCCCACACGTCCATAATTGCTACAGAATGTCTCCAGGAACACCCTTCTCAACACTTCCACTGGCCACCAGACTCCCCAGACATGAGCATTATTGAGCATATATGGGATGCCTTGCAACCATGATGCTCTGAAGACATCTCCAACACCTTGTACTTTACGGATTTATGGACAGCCCTTGCGTTATGGACACTTGCCTCCTGCACTACTTCAGACGTTAGTCGAGTCCATACCACGTCGTGCTCTCGGGGCCCTACACTATATCAGGCAGCTGTACCAGTTTCTTTGGCTCTTCAGTGTGTAGTGTCTTGTTTTCGCCACCTCAACTATTGACAGCAGGAACGACCTACCCTGGAGGGAAACAAAATTTACACCTTTGAAAGACCATCGAGTAACAAGGATAAGTGAGAAAATAAGAATAATTTACGTTAATCTCTCCACCGTTGATGGCAAAGGCATCGCAGAAGCACAAAGCCACAATTTGTTTAATTAGGTAAATTTCTCAGGCTGCCCCATTCAAGTTCATTGAACTGGTTCACAACGAAATTATTTTTTTGATAGTAAAGGACTATTCTGCTGTATTTTTGGTCCTAATTTCAGTAAGGTAGTTACAATGTTCAACCACTTGCATCTTTTACACACATTTAGAATTTCTGTGAGGTATGCAAAATTTATCGTTTAATAACGCCAGAATTGGTTTTTGGAAGTTTACAATGTAAGCAGCTACAAAAATGCGTTTAATTTCATATTCTACAATACAGCTTCGTATATAACTGGATGATATTGTAATGTTGAGGCATATATGTTTGTTTTACATATCGTTTTTTAAGCAAACTTGATTAACGGGTGGTAAGTCAACTTGTGCCTCCTTTTGCGGGTTTTATGGTTTGGAGAGGTTATACTAATTTTGTTGACCACTTCTGATACATCAGTAGTAAACTTGTAGTGAAAAAGCAGCGGTGGACAATCTCAGACATTTTCAAAGTAGCGTAAGGTTGGGGATCAGGACAAATCATCACATCGAGTGTGTTCCAGTTGTAGGGACTGACTCTTCCTTCCAGTCCACACGCGACAATTGCGATACCCCTGCATGTGAAAAGTTACTCTACCCAGAAAACTAATTGCCTTTAACATCTAAGCTATAAATTTAGTAAGAACAACTATAACGGATATAACAATTCTTAAGGCCCTAGCTATAGATCCTGATGTGGGGATTTGCACGAAATAAATATTTTAATATGAATGGAGTGTGTCTAAAAGAAACAATCTTCCATTTAACAGTTTATATGAACAGACTATGAAAGACTGTGGAACAGTTAACTAATTACTGTAATTTATTTGGTTTGCAGTGTTACTCAATTCATGTAGGGAATAGTCCTCTCCTCACGCCAATGTCTATCAGAAAATCTGTCTCGAACCTCATTACCCCCAAACAAAAAACAAATTAAGAAGCTCACTCACTCAGTACAGCAATGCTGGACCTGAGACAGGTGACTGTACAGAATTCCACAAGTGGAGACAAAATAGTGCTACTATTAATTCTCACCGTAAGTCATCCACCGACTGCCGTGGTGAGCTCAGACGAGGATGTGTTGCTCTTGACGCAACTTCGGACCCCGGTGATCCACTAAGATGCACTCTCTGCCATGTCTTCTCACAAACGTTTCTGGTGCACTCCCCTTCGTGATCAACATGGACCTCTTCAGTCAGCTCACCTCTGTGGCTAATCACCTACGGGTAATCCTATAATTTTAATTGATTCTTCTGCACTATATTTTCCCGCCAAACAGTGCCTGCCTGCCAACAGCAGAAAATGCAAAACACGGAAGCCCACTTGCGAGTTTCCTTCCAGCGCAAAATTCCTCCATGACAATACGTCATGATAAAACTCCAATCAAGAAACGAAACGCTCTTGCACTTCTAAAAAAACAAGGGCCCCTTCAGTTCCGTCTTCGTGACGTCACTAATTTCGTCAATGCCGCGTCCTGACAGGAGAAACGGGCCACGCCTCTGAAGCCCTCTGAAATTGGGAAGCAGCTCATGAGGCGAGGCCCTTATCTTCTGAGACTCGTATTTCTTTCGAAAAGCGTCCGATGGTTATCTTAAGAAAGGTCTCCGCAAACCACGAGGCACTATACCGCTGCTTGCGTCACAGCTAAGCCGCGGTTCTGCCACTGGGCAGGGTTAGGTTGCAAAACTGCACAACAGCCTGATGGCTGGCTCGCCCTATGGTGTCCCGACTACTGTGAAGACAACACAGTCTGCGCTAATGGCTAAGACCCGTCTTCTTTGCGTTCTCTGCCTGTCCCGTCCCAAATCCAATGCGCTGGCCTTCCCACACGCACAAAAATAGTCCAGAAAAACTTCGGAGTCCTGCGCCATGTTAAATGGAAGGAAATTAACCTACACAGAGCCCAGTATGAACACTCGCTGTGATCTGATATACTTCAAAAAACATTGCCAATGAATTTCGTCACGTTTCACAATCGTCCAAAAGGTAAACACGGATCTCAGAACATATGGGCAATTAGAATGCCAAAAGTGTGAGAGGGAAACGTACTTTACGATTTAAAGGTACACCCAAAAAAAGATACTTCTACCTGTACTTCAGAAGATTAAATATATATGCACAAAGTGAGTACTGCGGCTGTCAGAAGCTTAGGCGAAACAAGGAGATTTTTGTCAATCCTCTCGTCCGGAAACTAATAACAGACGAAATGTTCGATGACCAAAGGAATAAAATTGAAAGTTCGCCTTGCATATCATTTAAAGAAGTTCTTAACGTGCTTCTTGGCAACTGCAGAGACTTTGATTGCGAATTGCGAATATTAGTGAGAGGCAAGCTGCATGTCTTCACAGTATTGGATGCCTCAAGAAGCTTGAAGTAGCACTTTCTGGGCACCTGTGTCAGCTGTTTTATAGAAAATGTAGGTGTTGTGAGTGAGGAACTGAACAAATGTCACAGAAACACCAGGACTGACGTGTTGGATGCTGCATGGGATGTGTCCTCCTTCAGTGCAGAGAACAAAACGCAATGGAGGCCTGAGGAAAGAACAAGAGAAACTAACATTTATCCCTTTGTATTAGTAACTAAGAACATAATACTTAGTAATAGTGTTAGGAGTGCCTCACGTTTTTTTGTAATAAAGGTTGTGTAATATTTTTTCTTTTTGAGTGTGCGTGTTTTGTATGAATTTTATGGCTCTTCACCATTACTTTCTACAAAAACCTTACATAATAGAGGGAAGCCCTCATTTATGAACTTAGCATATCAAAAGACACTAAAATTACCCAAAACGATTAAGAAAAAATTGCAAAGAATAAATTTGGGAACTTTGTGCCTCATGTACGTACAAGCTCGATTTCCGAATACATATTCCACATCGGATGTATCTGTACAGAGTGAAAGGATTATAGGTGAATACCAGAAAACATAATACTCGTCGTATACAGGGTGTTACAAAAAGGTACGGCCAAACTTTCAGGAAACATTCCTCACACACAAATAAAGAAAAGATGTTATGTGGACATGTGTCCGGAAACGCTTAATTTCCATGTTAGAGCTCATTTTAGTTTCGTCAGTATGTACTGTACTTCCTCGATTCACCGCCAGTTGGCCCAATTGAAGGAAGGTAATGTTGACTTCGGTGCTTGTGTTGACATGCGACTCTTGCTCTACAGTACTAGCATCAAGCACATCAGTACGTAGAATCAACAGGTTAGTGTTCATCACGAACGTGGTTTTGCAGTCAGTGCAATGTTTACAAATGCGGAGTTGGCAGATGACCATTTGATGTATGGACTAGCACGGGGCAATAGCCGTGGCACGGCACGTTTGTATCGAGAAAGATTTCCAGAACGCAAAAATGTGTCCCGACAGGAAGACGTTCGAAGCAATTGATCGGCATCTTAGGAAGCACGGAACATTCCAGACTATGACTCGCGACTGGGGAAGACCTAGAACGACGAGGACACCTGCAATGGACGAGGCAATTCTTCATGCAGTTGACGATAATCCTAATGTCAGCGTCAGAGAAGTTGCTGCTGTACAATGTAACGTTGACCACGTCACTGTATGGAGAGTGCTACGGGAGAACCAGCTGTTTCCGTACCATATACAGCGTGTGCAAGCACTATCAGCAGCTGATTGGCCTCCACGGATACACTTCCGCTTACGGTTCATCCAACAATGTGTCAATCCTCATTTCAGTGCAAATGTTCTCTTTACGGATGAGGCTTCATTCCAACGTGATCAAATTGTAAATTTTCACATACAACATGTGTGGGCTGACGAGAATCCGCACGCAATTGTGCAATCACGTCATCAACACAGATTTTCTGTGAACGTTTGGGCAGGCATTGTTGGTGATGTCTTGATTGGGCCCCATATTCTTCCACTTACGCTCAATGGAGAACATTATCATGATTTCATACGGGGTACTCTATCTGTGCTGCTAGAAATTGTGCCTTTAGAAGTACGACAAAACATGTGGTTCATGCACGATGGAGCTCCTGCACATTTCAGTCGAAGGGTTCGTACGCTTCTCAACAACAGATTCGGTGACTGATGGATTGGTAGAGGCGGACCAATTCCATGGCATCCACGAACTCCTGACCTCAAGCCTCTTGACTTTCATTTATGGGGGCATTTCAAAGCTCTTGTCTACGCAACCCCGGTACCAAATGTAGAGACTCTTCGTGCTCGTATTGTGAACGGCTGTGATGCAATACGCCGTTCTCCAGGGCTGCATCAGCGCATCAGGGACTCCATGCGACGGAGGGTGGATGCATGTACCCTCGCTAACGGAGGACATTTTGAACATTTCCTGTAACAAAGTGTTTGAAGTCACGCTGGTACGTTCTGTTGCTGTGTGTTTCCATTCCATGATTAATGTGATTTGAAGAGAAGTAATAAAATGAGCTCTAACATGGAAAGTAAGCGTTTGCGGACACATGTCCACATAACATATTTTCTTTCTTTGTGTGTGAGGAATGTTTCCTGAAAGTTTGGCCGTACCTTTTTGTGACACCCTGTATAATAACACATTCTGACATGAATCAGACCTACAACAAATTAAATCACTCCAGTTCCAAAAGATAAATTAAATAAAAGTGCAGGGACCCCTACCGTTCATGCCGTACATTGCTGTCTTTCCAGATAATATTAATACTAACCTCAAGACTCTTTACAGATGATGCACTTACACACAATGAATTGATGTCTGATAAAATCTGCACAGATATCATATAGAGAATGCTAAGACTTCAGGTTCGCGAAAAGATAGGTGACTTGCTTTCAATGTTTAGAAATATAAAACTGTGTACTTCGAAAGACGAAAAAACACGTACTTATGAATGAAACAAACACAACGCTGGTGTAACATTCTACAATATTTATTATTTGTTACCATAACGGATTTTCACGCCATCATGAGATACAAAGATGCAGTGAAATTTTGTTGGACCAAATATTTTAAACTAGTATATGTACAGAGTATCTACATTTTCAGAGATGAAAAATGTTAATGTTACAATTAGGAATAAAACAAGTAGGATTATTTCGGTCTAAATGTGATGTAACATTATTTAATTAAGATAAAATATGTATCATGTTAACTAATGAACTAGACACAAATTGCAACAGTTGTACATAGAAGAAAATAACTGAACAGTAAACTTTGGTGGTGTGTTCCAAAGATGTGGCTGAACAAAATAATATTGTCTTTAATAGATCCTAAATTACGAACAGATAAGATATAATAGTGATATGAAGCAGGTAACTGACATTGCTGAGATTATACAAAAAAAAAAATCTTTAACACAACGAGAGAAATTATAGTATCTGAAAAAAAAGGAAATGTGGCATGTGAGTAACGGGGTAATTAACAACATGGCATCGATGGGATGCTGAGTACTATCTACAGTTAGAAGTAGCAGGTAAGGGAACTGTGAGCTCATTCAATACCACACTTCGGTTGATGGATATATGTTAATTAATTTCCATTATTTCAAGATCATCTCCTTTCCTTTATGGATGTGATGTAATTCATCGTGTTTCACCTTGTACATATGACCCTCTTTAAGCAGGTGGTCTGCAATATTAGAGTCTCCTTCTCTAAGTTTCCTTCTTCTGTAGTGTTCCTTCAAGGGGATACATATTGCCCTTCCAGACTGACCTGTACAGAATTTGCCACAGCTACAGTTAATTTTATGAATTCAAATCTTTTCCAAAGCTGGAGTACTGTCTTTGCCATTAAGCAAAAAGCGTCCAATATTGTTGTGCAGGTAAAATGATGTTTTTATGTTCCTGGATTTTTATGATTAGATCTACCGACACTTTTTCAAAGTATGGAATTGTGCACCATTTATTGTATTCTTGAGGTAGTGTGTTTACGACAGGACAAAGAAGAGAGTAAACCTGTTATTTCTGTTTTTTGTGCATTGTGGAGTTCACTAGAGTAGGAGGAAAGCCATTGTTTGATGCTATTTGTTTGACCGCATTTAATTCCATTTGGAAGTTGTCTCCACTCGTGGAGATGGGTATTAGGTGACGTATCATATAATGAAAGGCAGTATGTTTACAGGTCACTGGGCGTTGAGAACTGACCAGTATTACTATATCTGTAGGGGTAGGTTTCCTATAAATCTTGAAAGGATGAATACAGTATCTATCTTTCTATCTAAATAATTTATGCAGTAACCCCCAAACTCCATCATGAATTTTATACTATTGTGTTTAGGACTCAGCCAAATGCGAATTATTAGACTAAACTATTATTTTTGATACTCTTAAGATTTCTGGTGTAAAAATAGGAGAGAAAAGTGTAATAACTGATTTGTTTTGTTTGATTGATGCCACGAAATTTCCCTTCCAAGCAACTCACAGATCACTGAATTTTTCACAGTTGGTGACATTTGTCATTTTCCCTCCAAATTGTGTTGGTGTTAGTTGTCTGTGTACATATTGTGAAACTGTGTTTACAGTAATTTTTTATGTTTCTGTGGTGTACTTCAGCTTGTTATTTATTCTATCAACTTCTTGCTACATTAACAAGATATTATATAGCTTGTTAACTTGCATGTTTTTAGCTATAGGAATAAATCTTGTAGTTTCCAAAGAAAGTTGGAAGACAACTGATGTTTCACCTCGGAAAGTTTCGGCTGTGGTAGCACTTCTTGCTGAAAATCGTTATACACAGCAAGAAATTGCAGACAGAATGAGAATAACACATAAAACTCTCATCAGAACAAACTTTGAGTGCAGGAATGTGGTGAATACAAGCCAAATAGGAAAGAAAAATGTGGATGTAAAAGAAAAATCAGTCCTAGAACAATGAGAAGACTTACCAATGAACTGTCAACTTATTTCTACAGACATGACCGATTATCTGAAAGGTTTGGGTGTTGAAGTTCCACCTACGACAGTGAGGAGGAGGATCTTTTAATGCGGTTTAAAGGCATGCTGACAAAGAAAACAACAGAAAAGCACACCTACCATGAAAATCAAAAGCTAAACAACTGTGGGAGTGGACAAGTGTGGACTGTGTTAAGGTATGTGCAATGATATGGTAATTTAAGTGGGTCTGATCTCTAAAGTAAGGTGTTCTGGCTTGAAATTGTGATGTTTTATTGATTCTGAAGAAATGCACATTTGAATTTTGGGATTGTTGAGGTCTCTTATGCTACTATTCACAACTCTTCTAACTTGCAATTTTGTACACATGCAAAATGCTACGGTGATGAATCTGTATTCACTGTGATGGAAGAAAGCCAGTATGTTCGTTGCAGACCTGCAGAACAGTTCAAAGCTGAGTGTCTGCAGCAGTGTGTGAAGCATCCAACATCCATTATGGTGTGGAGTGTGATGAAAGGTCGAGGCAGATTACTCGCTGCTGGAGGGACAATGAGGCAAGAACAATTTAAAGAAATCCTTGAAAAGAAACTTTTCCCCCAAATAAATGAGTCGTTTACTAATAAAGATGCCATTTTTAACATGATGGGGCACCTTACCACAAACCCAAAAGTGTTTCCAAGTACTTAAAGCAACTGAATGTGTTGCCCTGGCTAGTGAATAGCCCTGATATGAACCCAATTGGAAATTTATGGGCTATTGTGAAACAGAGAATAAGGAAATTTACAATAACCACCAAGATCTCATGGAGAAACTAGAGGAAATCTGGTACCATGACAATTATATTAAAATGTCATGTGAAAAGTTAATAAAAACTACGCCAAACAGGATAAAATGTTGATTAAGAACAAAGCCATGCATACAAAGTATTGAATGTACAACTATAATTTGTATGTGGTTGTAAATGTGTAATAAATATAAAGTTATGGAAAAAATGTCTTTAGTCTAATAATTTGAACACGTCTGTAAGTTTCTTGAGGAATTTTGGAAGTTGTCTGTTAGCACCTTCCCATTAGCACAACACATCACCAACATACCTACACCAGCCTTGAAAGTGAATGGATTTTTTCCAAAAACTATGTTTCACAATTGTCCATGAAGATTTCAGCAAGGACTATACTGTGAGGGGATCCCATAACTAGACCATTCAACTGTTTTTATATCCTACAGTATATTGACACAGAAATAATTTTGTGTTAGACAAGTTTCTGTAGCTAACCTTACATCGCCACTGGCAACAAGATTAGCTCCTGATTTGTCTAGTAAGTCTGTGAGAAGTATAGGCACTCCTGAGCAGGTATATTAGTGAATAAGGTACTAACGTCAAAAGAAACCAGCTTGGCACTAGGGAGGATTTGCATCTCTTTTAACTTGTTTATTAAGTCAACCTTACGAAAGAGAATCAGATAGTGATTGTGATTGATAAGGATGGGGAGTATGATGTAGGGGGTGACCTGGTAAAGGTAGGTACTCAAACTGGTGGCACTAATGTGCATTTCATGCAACTGTTTCATCATCATGATTGGCCTCATTTTAATACTGTCGTTAGGCATGTTAACACGAGGATTGAGAAGGCAGTCATGGCGGAGGGCATGGCTCACATTGCAGTAGTGCCAGTTGAGTCTGTCAATAGATTGGGTTTCACTAGGCATGGCCTGCACCTCAGTTGGTATGGGAAGGCGAGGCTGGCAAAGCTTATAGGTGGCAATGTAGTGGGAGTTGGTGGGATCACTCATGGAAAAATTCCTGTAGTATTTGGTGTTGGAGCTGCACCTTTTTATAGATTTAAGTCAGCTGATAGGTATCCCTGCTCATAGAAAGTCCCTCTAACAAAGGAATCGCCTTCGGAGGAGGTCAGGTATCCAAGTAGTGAAGGAATAATTAGCATATTATATTAAAATATTGTTATTGTTATTATAGGTCCCCTAACTCTGACTTCAGAGCATTTCTGCTCAATCTAGAGAGGGTTTTTGTTCACTTTATAGGAAGTATCAAAAATTAGTTGTATGTGGTGACTTCACTATTAAATTCGTATGTGATGGTCCAAGAAAAAGGATGTTGGAAGATCTAAATTCATATGATCTAATCCATACTGTGTTTTCTCCAAGCAGTGTGCAGTGTAACAGAAGCACAGCCTTAGACAATGTTTTAATTCATTCTTCATTACTAGATGGACATTCTGTTAGTAAAAGGGTGAATGGCCTTTCAGCATGAACTGTAATACTAAAAGGTTATTGTACTCAAACAAATGTTGTATATAATTTCAAACTATGTAGGAAAGCTAATCAAATGCCAGTAAATAGCTTTTTAAAGCTCTTTAAGGAATAGTAGAGGCAGAACCTTTATAGTGCTTCTAACATATATGTCATATATAAACCTTCCCTTACCACATTTCGCATGGTCTATGAAAGCTGCTTTTCGTTAAAGCGTTCCAAGCAGGGTACTACCAGTAAAAGGCAGGCTGAGTGGCAGACTAGTGGGATAAAGATACAGTATCATGTAGAACATAATGGCAGCTATATCAAAACGTTTGAAGTAGTCACAATCAAGCTACAGTAGCCCATTACAAACAGTATCGTAAGGTGCTTAAAAATGTTATTAGGCAGGCAAAGAGTACGTGGTACGCAAATAGAATAGTTAATTCACGGGATAAAGTTAAAACCATATGGTCGGTCGTGAAGGAAGTGTCACAAGCAGTACAAGGTCGACGATATAAAGTCAGTTCATAGTAAAAATATTTCTGTTACCGGTAAGTCAGATATATATTCAGTATTTAACAATCACTCTCTGAACATTGCTGGTGAATTAAAATAAAAAGTTAGTTCTACAAGGAATCAAATAACTCTCTTGGCAAATGCCTCTCTGAGATTGATGTCTGAAATACCTCTCTGTGATACTCACAAATCACTAAAGACTGAGGTCTCTCATGGATGTGATGAAGTGCCTAGCAGAATATTAAAGTACTGTGCTGCACGTGATAGCCCTGTACTTAGCCGTACTTGTAATTTTTACTTTAAGAATGGTCAGTTTCCTAAGCGATTTAAGTACTCAGTAGTAAAGCAAATTTTAGAAAAGGAGAAAGCTAAAATGCAAATAATTTCAGACCTACAGTATTTCTATGCCATCAGTGTTTGCTAAAGTTATTGAAAACGCTGTGCATGTAAGGATAACTGACCTTTTTATTTTCCGCAATTTGATATCAAATGTACAGTTCCGTTTTAGAAGTGATTTAATAACTGAAAGTGGTCTATTCTCTTTTCTCTATGAGGTACTGGATGGATTAAACATAAAATTTCGAACGCTAGGCATCTTTTTTTATTTAACTAAGGCGTTTGATTGTGTTGATCACAAAATGTAGCTCCAGAAGATGGACCATTATGGAATATGGGGAGTAGGTCACAAGTGGTTCACCTCTTACTTTAACAACATGCAGCAAAAGGTAATTATCCATAGTGCTAAGAATGCTGTGATGTGGGCTCTGAGTGGAGCATGGTCAAATGGAGGGGGGAGATGAGTACCCCAAGGATCAGTGCTGGGGACACTCCTGTTCCTTACTTATATAAATGATATGCCCTTTAGTATTATAGGTGATTCTAATATTTCACTTTGCTGACAACACTAACTTGGTAGCAAGGGATGTTGTGTGCAACATTGGCAGTGTGATTCTTCAGTTTCTAACGGCGTATTTGTTGTTTGAAAAGTCCACGGGTGTACTGCCGATTCACAGTTGTCAGAGAGGCCATCGAAATTCGCACCAGGGGCGAGCTGATCAACCGAGACTGTGGTTGTACTCTAGCAAAGCATGGGAACCAGCACTGAGTACAATTAAGAAGAGACTCAGCAACGAAAACTGGCATGCTGGGCGGATGTAGCAACTACACCGCCAACCCCTGCGTCTCCATGATTACCGACGTGTTCCCCCAGGTACGGCCCGAAGAGGGAACGGTCCGTGGGGGGTGGGGTGGGGTGGGGGGGGTGATATAAAGTGGCCACCCGACCACAAGAGCTCAGTTCATGAGCGCACCTGGCGATGGTGACATCTCTGATCGCCGAAATACTGCTTCCGTTGGATACTATGAACCGGCAATACACCCGTGGACTCTTCGATCAACATCGGCACAATTTCAAATAGTGCAGTTCATGACGCAAGTTCATGAGGTGTAGAAAATAAACTAACGTTAAATCATAGTAAGACTCAGTTTTTACTGTTTATAACACACAATTTAACAAAACCTGAGGTTTTAATTTCACGGCATGGGCATGTGATTAGTGGAACTGGACAGTTCTAATTTCTAGGTGTTCAGATAGATAGTAAACTGTCGTGGAAGGCTCATGTTCAGGAACTTGTTCAGAGGCTTAATGCTGTCGTTTTTACTATTGCAACGGTATCTGAAGTAAGTAACAGTTCGACACAAAAAGTAGTCTACTTTGCTTATTTTCATTCGCTTGTCACATTTTGGGATAACTCTTCAATTCTCAAACGATATTTTTGGTTCGGGCAATAAGTGGTGTAAATTCGCGAACCTCTTGTTGGCTCCTGTTCATTAGTCTGGGTATCCTGACATTGGACTCTCAATTGCCGTTTCTTGTTTACAATATCAGCTTGTTCCCAACAATTAGCAGTTTTCACTCAGTTAATACTAGGCACAAATCCAATCCACATTTGTATCGCACTTTCTTTTACGCAGAAAGGTGTGCACTGTACTGTGGCGCATCCATTTTCAGTAAGCTACCGCAAGAATTCAAAAATCTTAGCAGTAATCCACGCGATTTCAAATCCAAACTGAAGAGTTTTCTCATGTGTCACTCCCTCTATTCTAGCAAGGAGTTGCTTGAAAGAATTAAGCCGTTTCCTGTGTAGCAGTGTTGATTGCGTTTACATAAACTTATGGCTTGTCTTTTTTGGGTTCATGAATATTTTATTTTGTCTGTTTTTCTACCCAACGATATCCTTACCTTGTCGTGGTGGTGGGGCTTGCGTGTTCAAATGATCCTGAGAGCTACACCGGAGGTAGCTTAACTACCGGTAGGGCCTCCCAAGCCGGACAGGTCGAAGGTGATGATCCTGAATAAATGGGATACCCTGGTCCTCCAGGTTGGGGGTTGGGCGTGGGGCTAACAACCCAACCTCGTAAAACCGGTAGTGCTACGAAAGCTAGAGACAAGCCTCGGATACGAACAGGCACCCAGTACAATGAACTAAGCATAGAAAAGGACTACGATTTGGAATATGGAATGTACAGTCTCTGTACAAACCTGGGGCGGCAATAACTTTAGTTAGAGAAATGGAAAATGGAAATGTAGGTGGTGGCCCTGCAGTAAGTTCGATGGGAAGGTACAGGAACAATAGACGTAGAAAATTACACAATATTCTATGGGGAAGCAGTCAAGCACAATTTTATAACTGGTTTCTGTGTTAAAAAAGACATTGTACCAATGGTATAGAATTTTACGGCAGTAAACCCAAGAATCTCAGTTCTAACCTTATCAGTGAAAATATACCTACTTACCTTTGTGAACTGCCATGCACCAACAGATGAAAGCGAAGATCAAGTAAAGGATATATTCTAACCAGATCTGGAAGTTGTTACGGATTCCATCCCTAAAAACATCTTCAGAATTCTCATCGGCGATTTTAATGCCAAGATCGGAAAGGAGACCAGCTTTACTCCCACAATAGGCCTTCATAGTCTGTATGAAAATAGCAATGACAACGGAATAAGGCTAATTAGCTTTGCTACGTCCAAGGGCATGTTTATCAGTAGCACTAACTACCCACATAGACAGGTGCACAAAGGAACATGGGTATCCCAGTCAACCAAACAGACCGCAAAGCAATCAACGCAGAAACCAGGAATTGGATTATGGATGTAAGAAATTTCCGTGGGGCGAGTGTGGTTCCAACCATTTCTTGGTTAAAAGTCAACTCAGAATCACCCTGAAACCAAACCAAAGAAGTAAACTAAAGAAAGTGTCACGTTTAGAAATAGAAAAAGTAGCATAGGAAGAAACCAGAAATGAGCTTCAAGTTTAGATCACGTTTTACAGTACTGCTGGAAACAGAGGACCCAGATGTAAATCAGCAGTGGGAGGAAATTAGAAACGTGGTTACTAAGGCTGCAGGAGCAGTCATTGTAGAAAGAGTGGCGAGGAAGAAGAAATGCTTCTATGAGTTCTGTGAAGAGGCGGTCAAGAGGAGAAAAGAAGCCCGTGACAAGTGATTACAGTCAGCAACTGATCAGAGCAGTAAGGCAGAATTTGACAGAGTCCGGAGAGAAACATAAGTGATATTGCGGAGAGAAAAGAGGAAGTTCGTGAGTGGGGTTATTACAGAAGCAGAAGAAGACTTCCGTGGAAGGACGAAGAAGAACATGTACAGAAAGATCAACTATCTGAGGAAAACCCAAAAACTCACGGAAAAATTCTTAAAAAATGCCAAAGGAGAGATGCTGACAAATGAATATCATTTTGCAAAAAAATGGGAAGAAAATTTCAGTGACTTGTTAAATTGTGAAGACCCAACAACACTCTTTAACTTCCCCCTACCACCAGATAGCAGACCCTGAATACCTATCGCCAACTGTAGAAGAGATCAGAAAGCAGATAAAACGGCTTAAAAAAGACAGAAACCCAGGAGAAGATGTCATCCACGCTGAAATAATTCAGGAAGAGGGTGAATACCTTGTCGCAAGGATTCACAAATTAATAGAGACCATTTGGAACACTGATAACATTCCAGAAGACTGGAGGAATGCACTAATCTGTCCCATCCACAAGAAGAAAGACCGAACGGCATGTGAAAACTACCGTGGTATCACTCCGCTCAATATTTGTTATAAGATCTTCTCAAACAGTCTTCTAGATCTAATCCAACCGTTGGCAAACATAATTATTGGAGAATATCATGGAGGATTTCGTCACGGAAGATCTACTATCGACCAAATCTTTGTCCTACGCCAGATCGTAGAAAAATGGTGGGAGACTGGCCAAGAACTACACATGCTATTTGTCGACTTCAGAAAACCATATAACTGCTTTCATAGGGAAAGTATGCTGAGGTGTCTGGAAGAGTTCGGTTTTGCCAAGAAAAAAGCAAGCCTCACGATGGTCTGCCTGCTGGATGCTGCAACAAAAGTAAAGATGGGAAATTAGGTGACTGAAACATCCAAAATAAAAACTGGGCTACGGCAGAGCGATGGACTATCACCTGTTCTTTTCAATATTGCGTTAGACAAGGTAATGCGAGGGATGTCATCTAATGAACTCACAGGAGTCCAGACCGCGGATGTGAACATAAAGCTCTCGGATATGCCGATGATATAGTGCTACTATCTGGGTCGCAAGAATAATTAAAGTAAATGGCTGACATATTGGAAACAACAGCGAGGAAAATTCGACTTCAAATCAATCGTGACAAGACGGAATACATGTTTATACACCGTAGACGTAATGGTACTCAAGAGCCACTTCCACCTTGAAGACAACTGAAGATTCTTATCGTCAAGTCAGGGAGTTCAAATACCTGGGAGCAGTATTCAGAGATGAACCATCCAGTAAAATGGAAATACAGGCAAGACTACAGGCAGGTAATCGCTTTACCACGCCCTTAATGCTCTCCTCAAAACCAGATGTTTGTCAAGACATTTCAAAATATACATCTACAAAACACTCCTACAGCCAGTAGTACTATATGGATGTGCCACCTAGAGTAGAACCAAGCAAGATCTGAACACCGTTTTTTCTCAGTACCCAAACATGTTTCGACACCACTGTGCCATCATCAGTGGGTTTTTGTTTTTATTTATTGTGCAATGTGAACATTTTTTAAAATGATTATAAAATTACGTGTATCTTTAGTTCAAACAACAGACCGTTTCTTTTTGTAAATACCTTTACATTTGGTGGGCATGAATGTAAAGGTATTTACAGAAAGAAACGATCTGTTGTTTGAACTAAAGATACACATAATTTTATAATCATTTAACAAAAATGTTCACATTGCAGAATAAATAAAACGAAAACCCACTGATGATGACACAGTGGTGCAGAAACATGTTTGGGTCGTGAGAAAAAACGGCGTTTTGCATAACTGGCGGACCTCACATTCAACGATTTTAACTGCAGACACGGCCAACAGGTTATGACGAGCAATCGACTCAAAATTGGAGGGATCGATATATAATTGTAAGTGGAGCATTTTTCATCATCAGATATGGGGTCCGCAAACGCAAAGTTTTCCAGAAATCGAGGTAAGAAACTTCTACAACTGCCGCTTCTGTACCCACATGGTAAACGCTTTTCGCCGACTCTTCTGAAGCAGTGTTGCTGTCGAAAGATTGCATTCATTACACGTTCTTGGTGCCGTGAGTAAATATGTTTCGAATGTTTATATGACAAGTACCATCCAACTAGTTGTTCGAAGAAAAGTGAGGACACGTAAAAGTGACTGGAAGAGCCATTGTAAAGTGACCTGTAACAACATTTTAGTTGTTGTCTATCCCAAGAGGTTTGAGAAATTTGTTTGCCTACCTTATTATTATCATTCCTTATTGATTTACTTACCTTATTAACCCTCCTATTCCTATCAATTGAGATACGGAAAAATACAAACGAAAAGAAGAACATCCGCTATGTTTCTTCGAGATTCGAGCACGGGTTCTCCGATTCCCAGCCACTTACCTTGGCCGTTGCGCTATCTTTTTTTAATCTCATGTTGTTCGCTTTCGTTCGTTGCATCTGCTCGGGGCGGACGTCGTAATACATCCGTTTAAGTTCGTTGTTGATAGATTAACTCAGTTATTTTATTACAGAGTGCAGCTAACCCTGTGACCGAACACGCTGAGGTACCGTGCCGGCGATATCGATGCTGTCCATGAGAAGCGTTTACCATGTGGTTACAGAATGGCAGTTATAAAAGTTTCTTATCTCGATTTCTGGAAAAGTATGCGTTTGCGCACACACTACTGATGATGAAAAATGCTCTATTTACAATTATCTATCGATCCCTACAATTTTGAGTCGATTGCTGCTCGTAACCTGTAGGGGTGATTTTCTCAAAAACGCGGGGGTGTTGATCCAATATATCTTAGATTCCTTCGTTTTAGGTTGTACACAAGCGACCTGCCAAATTTGAGCCGAATCGGTTGGCCGTGTCTGAGGCCTTCCCCGTTCTACACACGGACAGCACGCTGATTGATACTACTTGCAGCGTGCGTTTGTCTGACTGGCAGTCATTCCTCGGGAGGTGACGCTGCTATCGCCTGGACGGGTTTATATCGATAGTAGATCGGTGGTCATAATGTTCTGGCATTAGTGTATACAAACAGGTTGCTATGTCAAACGTTAAGCGAAGAGTCAAATGTTGATGGTGGTACGTTGTCTGGTGGCCCGCACGAGCCTGTCCATAACGAGACGGCCTCACCGACCGCACGGCAAAACCAGCACAGAACGCCCACTCATATCGCGCCTGTCACCCACAACGCCGACCAAGGGCAGCATTTACGAGGAAACGATCAGAGCAGGCCTTGCGCAAACAGCAAACGGCGGGCAGGTGCCGCCACAAACGCAGCCATTGAAATGGCCTTGTGGTACCTACTGTGTCAGAGTGGTTCTTTTTATCTCTATTTTTCAGCCGCTCTTTCTTCCCTGTACAGTCATCTCATCGTTGCGTGTTTGTTGCACCAACCCTTCGTACGGTGTGTTTTATATCCAACTACAACTGTTTCCTTCCGCTAACCAATCAGGTATTGCATGGACTGGAATGTTTTAAACTTGGCGAGCCACTCGGTGTGTTGAACATCGATTTCAGACAAAAATTAAACTGCTCGTAAAAACGTTTTGCACCTGTGTCAAGAAGTGATTAGTGTGCTGCTGTGTGATCGGATGCCTATTTCCCAAAACTCTTTTGATCGCAGCGAGTTGCTACAGACGGCCGCCTACACCGGTGAGCCAGTGCTCTACAGTGTCTTGAACTCTCTTTCAATCGCAGCACAGCAGTGATTCTCTATGTCACACATTCGGCAGATCCTTGATAGGTTTCTGGAGGTTCCTGGCACAAGACGTTTACGATCGGGTCAAACAGCTCCCCTAAATTACGGACCGGAAAGTTGAGAGCTCGGAGATGGCGCCCCGTTAGAGCACCATACGTTTTTCATTGGGTTCGTTTCAAGCGAATTTGGAGGCTGCAACATCCATATATGTTCACTATAATGCTTTTCTTATTCCTCTTGAAATCTGAAGGTATTTCGCCTGTCTCATACATGCTGCTCACCAGATGGTAGAGTTTTGTCAGGACTGGCTGTCCCAAGTAAGAGCTGCAAAATACTAACGCGAAGTCTTTACAGACAAATGGAAAAACTGATAGAAGCCGACCTCGGGGAAGATCAGTTTGGATTCCGTAGAAATGTTGGAACACGTGAGGCAATACTGACCCTAAGACTTATCTTAGAAGAAAGATTAAGAAAAAGCAAATCTACGTTTCTATAATTTGTAGACTTAGAGAAAGCTTTTAACAATGTTCATTGGAATACTCTCTTTCAGATTCTGAAGGTGGCAGGGGTAAAATACAGAGAGCGAAAGGCTATTTGCAATTTTTACAGAAACCAGATGGCAGTTATAAGTCGAGGGGCACGAAAGGGAAGCAGTGGTTGGAAAGGGAGACAGGGTTGTAGCCTATCTCAGATGTTATTCAATCTGTATAATGAGCAACCAGTAATGGAAACAAAAGAAAAATTCGAAGCAGGTATTAAAATCTATGGAGAGGAAATAAAAACTTTGAGGTTTGTCGATGACATTGCAATTCTGTCAGAGACAGCAAAGGACCTGGAAGAGCAGTTGAACGGGATGGACAGTGTCTTGAAAGGAGGATATAAGATGAACATCAACAAAATCAAAACGAGGATAATGGAATGTAGTTGAATTAAGTCGGGTGATGCTGTGGGAATTAGATTAGGAAATGAGAAACTTAAAGTAGTAAAGGAGTTTTGCTATTTGGGGAACCAAAATAACTGCTGACGATCGAAAAAGAGAGGATATAAAATGTAGACTGGCAATGGCAAGGAAAGCGTTTCTGAAGAAGAGAAATTTGTTAACATCGAGTATAGATTTAAGAGACAGGAAGTCATTTCTGAAAGTATTTGTATGGAAGTGAAAGATGGATGATAAACTGTTTGGACAAGAAGACAATAGAAGCTTTCAAAATGTGGTGCTACAGAAGAATGTTGAAGATTAGATGGGTAGATCACATAACTAATGAGGTGGTATTGAATAGAATTGGGGAGAAGAGGAGTTTGTGGCACAACTTGACATGAAGAAGGGATCGTTTGGTAGGACATGTTCCGAGGCATCAAGGGATCACAAATTTTGTATTGGAGGGCAGCGTGTAGGGTAAAAATCGTAGAGGGAGACAAAGAGATGAATACACTAAGCAGATTCAGACTGATGTAGGTTGTGTAGGTACTGGGAGATGAAGAAGCTTGCACGAAATAGAGTAACATGGAGAGCTGCGTCAAACCAGTCTCAGGACTGAAGACCACAGCAACAACAACAATGTACAACGCCAGCATCAATTTCTGGTTTATACTTATGTCTAAAAGCGGGCTCTTTTACCGTCAGAGAGGAGCGTCACAGGATCAAAGTATTTGGTTCTGCTGACCAGAAGCACTTTTCCGCAGCCTGGACACCCAAAACCGTAAACCGGATTTCAGCACAGATTCCTTCTTCCGTGGACCTCATGTTGTGGTAGTCAAGACACAGAATCTGTAGTGTTGCTGCCGTTAGGGGCATCGTTTCAAAGCTTTCGAATGCGACGAGGATGCAAGTTCAGTGAAGAAAGAATGTATCCAGAACGATTCTTGGTTTTGGATGTTGAGTCGAGTTGTCGATTCCATGCAACTCTGACAGGTGACGCGTACTTAAGCATCCTGACTGATCACCGGCATCCATTCATGTCCATTGTGCATACCGACGGACTTGGGAAATTCCAGCAGGACAATGCGACACCCCACACGTCCAGAATTGCTACAGAGTAGCTCCAGGAACACACTTCTGAGTTCAAACACTTCCGCTGCCCACCAAACTCCCCAGACATAACATTACTGAGCATATCTGAAATGTCTTGCAACGTGCTGTTCAGAAGAGATCTCCATCTCCTCGTACTCTTACGGACTTATGGACAGCCCTGCAGGATTCATGGTGTCAATTCCATCAAGCACTACATCAGACATTAGTCGAGTCCATGCCACGTCGTGTTGCGGCCCTTGTGCGACCTCGCGGGGTCCCTACACGATATTTCCGCAGCTCGTGGTTGTGCGGTAGCGTTCTCGCTTCCCACGCCCGGGTTCCCGGGTTCGATTACCCGCGGGGTCAGGGATTTTCTCTGCCTCGTGATGACTGGATGTTGTGTGCTGTCCTTAGGTTAGTTAGGTTTAAGCAGTTCTAAGTTCTAGGGGACTGATGACCATAGATGTTATGTCCCATAGTGCTCACAAGGGAACCTCCCCATCGCACCCCCCTCAGATTAAGTTGGCACAGTGGATAGGCCTTGAAAAACTGAACACAGACAATCGAGAAAACAGGCAGAAGTTGTGTGGAACTATGAAAAAAATAAACAAAATACGCAAACTGAGTAGTCTGTGCGGATGATAGGCAACATCAAGATTAATTTGAGTCCACGAGCGCCGTGGTCCCGTGGTTAGCGTGAGCAGCTGCGGAACGAGTGGTCCTTGGTTCAGGTCTTCCCTCGAGAGAAAAGTTTAATTTTTATTTTCAGACAATTATTATCTATCCGTCCGTCCGTCCGATGCGAGGTAACTGCGCCGTAGTATGGGTACGCTACACCTAAAGAAACATCTAAAGACACTTTTTTGGGAGTGATTATCACATCCACAAGAAAACCTAAATCGGTCAAGGTAGAAGAATGTTTTTACCCATTCGCCAAGTGTACAAGTTAGGTCGGTCGACAACATATTCCTGTCATGTGACGCACATGCCGTCACAAGTGTCGTATAGAATATATCAGACGTGCTTTCCTGTGGAGGAATCGGTTGACCTATGACCTTGGGATGTTTTCGGTTCTCATTGGAGATGCACGTCCTTTCGTCTACTAATCGCACGGTTTTGCGGTGCGGTCGCAAAGCACAGACACTAAACTTATTACAGTGAACAGAGACGTCAATGAATGAACGGACAGATCATAACTTTGCGAAAATAAAGAAAGTAAAATTTTCAGTCGAGGGAGGGCTTGAACCACGGACCTCTCGTTCCGCAGCTACTCACACTAACCTCGGGACCACGGCGCTGCTGAGCTCACATTCTCCTTGACGTTGCCGATCTTGCGCATGGACTACTCAGTTTGTATATTTTACTAATTTTTTTCATAGTTCCACACAACTTCTTCCTGTTTTCTCGATTGATCTGTGTTCAGTTTTTCAAGGCCTATCCACTGTGCCAACTTATAACTAAATCTGAGGGGGGTGCGATGGGGAGGTTCCCTTGTCAGAGCCATTTGAAGCACCCGACACGATATTACGCAGGTGTGCCAGTTTCTTTGGCTCTTCAGTGTATTTCGACATGTTGTTTTAGTCGGTGCATCTCTGACGTTTCTTGCACCTCAGTTCGACTGTTCTAATAGTCTGACCCACGTAAGACACGCCACACTCGCATGGAATGCGCTGCACTGCCCTCTCCATTCCACGGACAGCAGCCGCTGAGTCTGTGTCTATAGCAGGCAGCGAACGATCTCCAGACTGACTCACAACACAATTCTGGAGCTTCGCCAGCCTTCGGCGTTTCGTCGCCAGGAACACATCCGCCTTCCTTCAGCTGGTCGAAGAATGTAACGATAACTTCCGGGTCTACGGAGACGCAGATATAAGCTATCCGTTTTGTCTTGGCGACACGAGCAGAGAAGTCCTACTCCCGGTGAGCTGTGGGTAACGAATTCTCCATTGTTCTTATACGTGTTCCGCAAAGGCTTCTCATTATTCCTGTTATTTCTATTATTTGTTAAATTGATGCTGTTGTGTTGGCTGAAAACCCAACACCGTGTTACGAGAGGAGGCCGAAATGCACGCGTTTTAGCTGACGCAGGCTGGCGTGAGGAGGGAAGGACTATACTGACGTGAGGTCTGGAGCATAAGGAATTAGAATTCAGAAAGCGTACGTAATTAGCTTGATACTTAACTTTAATCCATTAATGATGAACGTCGCTCTTGACGGTACATGATTCACAATATTATCTCTTCAGAATACTTATAGTAACTGAATATGGCGCCTTGCTAGGTCGTAGCAAATGACGTAGCTGAAGGCTATGCTAAACTGTCGTCTCTGCAAATGAGAGCGTATGTGGACAGTGAACCATCGCTAGCAAAGTCGGCTGTACAACTGGGAGTCTCTCTAGACTAGACCTGCCGTGTGGCGGCGCTCGGTCTGCAATCACTGATAGTGGCGACACGCGGGTCCGACGTATACTAACGGACCGCGGCCGATTTAAAGGCTACCACCTAGCAAGTGTGGTGTCTGGCAGTGACACCGAGAAGCTATCTTCTGGACTTGTTACAGTCGCAGAACTGCGATTAGTTAGTTAGATTTCAAGAATCTTAGCTTGTTTGGCGACCAATTGGAATTACTATACCTGTTCTGCCCCACATGGACGTTCCTGCTTTTCGCTATTCCTTCTTTCTATTCTGTTCCACACATTCTTGATATACTTTTCAATACCCTTTTTTAATTGTATTCTACATATACACCTACATGTACGCGATTAATCTGCTATTCATAATAAAGTGCCTGGCAGAGGGTTCAATGAACCACCTTCAAGCTGTCTCTCTATCGTTCCACTCTCGAATGGCGCGCGGGAAAAACGAGCACTTAAATTTTTCTGTGCGAGCCCAGATTTCTTTCATTTTATCATGATGATAATTTCTCCCTATGTAGGTGGGTCCCAACAGAATGTTTGCGCAATCAGAGGAGAAAACTGGTGATTGAAATTTCGTGACAAGACCCCGTCGCAACGAAAAAGGCTTTTGTTTTAATGATTGACACTCTAATTCACGCATCATGTCTGTGGCACTATCTCCCCTATTTCGCGATAATACAAAACGAGCCGTCCTTCTTTGTACTTTTTCGATGTCGTCCGTCAGTCCCACCTGATGCGGATCGCAGACCTCACAGCAATACTCCAGAAGAGGGCGGACAAGCGTGGAGTAAGCAGTCTCTTTAGTACACTTGTTGCACCTTCTAAGTGTTCTGCCAGTGAATCGCAGTCTTTGGTTTACTCTACTCACAACACTATCTATGTGATCGTTCCAATTTAGGTTATTTGTAATTGTAATCCCTAAGTATTTAGTTGAATTTACAGCCTTCAGATTTGTGTGACTTACCGCGTAATAGAAATTTAACGGATTTCTTTTACTATTCATGTTAATAAGTTCACACTTTTCTTTATTCAGGGTCAACTGCCACTTTTCCCACTATACAGATAAAATTTCTGAATCATTGTTCAATTCGTTTTGGTCATCTGATGACTTTACAAGACGGTACATGACAGCACCATCTGCAAACAATCTAAGAGGGCTACTCAGATTGTATCCTATGTCGTTAGTATACATGAGAAACAATAGAGGGCCTTCTTTGCAAGAGTTCGCAAGGATTGCATTTCCTATGACACATGGTCATATATTGGAAGCCCTTAATATTTGGCAATGATATGCTTACAATGTGCCTCAAGCCCCCATTGCATTTACATTCGTCCAATACAAGTTTATTTGAATTTATTGTTTCCGATTTCACACGCCATATATACAGGGTGTCCCAGCTATCTTCTCCACCCAAAATATCTCTGGAACAATAACACCTATTGGAAAACGAATTTCACCGGTATCAATGTAGGGCTGGGGCCCATGAAAGTACATATTTGGAAACATTCTAAAACGAAAGCATATGTGTTTTTTAACACAAAATTATGTATTTTTAAATCGACCCCCTATATTTTTTCTTCAGCAATCCATAGCATGACAAAGCACATACACAATGGCGTTGATTGCATCGCAATATTCCCATTACATCCCGAGATATTGAGACGCGAAGTTGACGCTTGAAACACCCGACATGCGCTGCTAGCGCACGTCCTGAGGCTCAGGCGTGAACCCCATGCTGCCCGTAATCGCGATGTGATTGACATGCGTAATCACACTTCCATACTTATCAAGAGGTCCGAAACGAATAATACGGTCTGCTGCCATCCTGCATTAACGTCGTACATTCCAGCAGGTATTTATCCCATAGGCTAGGGGTGACGCGGTTCTGTAACATATCTGTGTACCGCAACGTTATTCACAAAGTTAACTTCGCTTATCGTTAATCCGTTACTAAAAAGGTAATGCCGTTCAACGTTAAAACTTTACTTTAATGTAGATCTAGCGCAAGTGACAGTTAATCATTCACTCGTAATAGTAAAATTCATGTTGATGGTTTTAGTGAAACGAGCAAGTGGAGTAAAAGTTTTACCGTTGTTTAGGTAAAAATGTTTTGATTTGGGAAGTTCAGGTAGGACATAGAAGATGAATGTAAACATGTTTAATCAATTAGTTTTATTATCACATAATTATCAATGTTATGTTTATCTAATGCGTTAAATGACAAATTGTTGCAAACAAATGTTTCTTAACATCACTGGGTAAAATGGCCCTTTGTAGAAACTTCCACTGTGATACCAGCACTACATACTAAACATAGCGTTCACATCTCATGCTCAAAGTGATGCCCATTGGCTTGCATACATAGTGTCACTCTGCGGATGAAGGATGCCCTACTTCGTGCTACTGTTTCCTCTTTGATGGCTGTACAAGCATCAATAATGCGTTGATTCATGTCCTCTGGTGTTGTTGATTCATGTTAGTAAACAGCATCCTTCACTGCTCCCCAAAAAAAATAATCCAGCGGTGTAAGGTCTGGAGATCGGGCAGGCCACCTAACTGGGCCAACTCGTCCAATCCACCTACCAGGGAACTTACGGTTCAGAAGTCGTCGTGCTCGTAAGGCGTTATGTGCAGGGCATCCGTCATGCTGATACCACATGACCATTCTCCGGTTCAGAGGTAAGGTGTCCAAGAGAACAGGAAGATTGTGTCGTATAAATCTGGAGTACTGTCTGCCATTTTGGATGCCATTTATAAAGAAACGTCCGATAATGGTATCTCCAATAATCCCACACAAAACATTAACTTTCCACGGACGTTGATGCTCTACCTGACGGATCCATTTTGGATTGTCTGCGGACCAATAATGCATATTCCTCATATTGACAATTCCGTTGTTGGAGAATGATGCCTCGTCGGTAAAGAGAACATCTGCAAAAAAATTTGGATTAGTCAGAAGTTTTTGCTGAGCCCACCGACAAAATGTTACCCTATTGCGGAAGTCATTTCCATAAAGATCCTGGTGTAAATGAACATGGTAAGGACGAAATTTATGACGTTTAAGAATACGCTGTGCACTTGATTTCGACACACCAACTTGACATTCAATTTGACGTGTGCTGATTTGAGGATTCACAGGTATGGTAGCGAGCACAGCAACTTCAGCACGTTCATCTGTGCGTGTTCTAGGACGATGTCGAGGTTTTGCATTTAAGCTTCCCTTTTCACGTAGACGAGATGTGAGACGACCAAACATCCGGCGCGAAGGCGATGGCTTGTCAGGGAATCGTCTTCTGTACAGTCGTTCTGCCTGAACAGCATTTCGTCCACCTACAACAGGGTACAGTACAGGTATGTAGAGTAGGGTAGAAAACAGACATATTAACTTAATAATCATAATGTTCGCTAACAGAACTATCAACAAACAAGCAATCTCATAACGCATTTCCCGTCAACGTACATTCTCCATAGATTAGCAGCATTTCTACCATATCTTCATGTGTGTACATTATAGTGTACAGTATAAATTCCACAACACAACGTTTATTCACAATGTGTACTACCTCCGTGCCGTCGCTAGATTACTCTGATGCACGACTACACTGGCAAGCGGTGTACTGCACGCCAAAGCAACAATAAATGGGATGCTCGGAGGGTGGTGGAGTACAGGAGTTTGCATGGGTCGCAAATCATAAACAAGGCGAAGTGGTAACTGTGGCAGTAGTGGGAACTACGTTCGGGCCGGCCGAAGTGGCCGTGCGGTTAAAGGCGCTGCAGTCTGGAACCGCAAGACCGCTACGATCGCAGGTTCGAATCCTGCCTCGGGCATGTGTGTTTGTGATGTCGTTAGGTTAGTTAGGTTTAACTAGTTCTAAGTTCTAGGGGACTAATGACCTCAGCAGTTGAGTCCCATAGTGCTCAGAGCCATTTGAACCATTTTTTGAACTACGTTCGACGCTTGACTAGGTAGAGCCAGGCCCTGCGCGACAGGCACAATGGGTCATACAACGCATTAGATAAACCTTATTTTGGGTGTGCAGGATAAATAAGACAACCTGACGGGTGTACACCGATCGGTACTGGTTCATATTATGTACGTAGATACGTAAAACGTGCAAGAGGAAAACCATTATGTGCTTATGAGAGTTGATGGCAGCAGACCGTATTATTCGTTTAGGACCTCTTGATAAGTATGGAGGTGTGATTACACATGTCAGTTACATCGCGATTACGGGCAGCATGGGGTTCACGCCTCAGCCTCGGGACGTGCGCTAGCAGCGCATGTCGGGTGTTTCAAGCGTCAACTTCGCGTCTCAATATCTCGGGATGTAATGGGAATATTGCGATGCAAGCAACGCCATTGTGTATGTGCTCTGTCAAGCTATTGATTGCTGAAGAAAAAATATAGGAGGTCCATTTAAAGAAACGTAAGTTTGTGTTAAAAAACACACATGCTTTCGTTTTAAAATGTTTCCAAATATGTGTATTCATAGGCCCCAGCCCTACATTGATACCGATGAAAGTCGTTTTCCAACAGGTGTTATTGTTCCAGAGATATTTTGGGTGGACAAGATAGCTGGGACACCCTGTATAGTCTTCCTTAATCCTCGGTGAAAGAGGTACTTTCAAGGGCACGCTTTCACCCTTTTGTGACAAAGTGAGTTACTTTTATGTATATTGCCCACAACAGGTGCACAAATATTCTTTAAGCCTATGAGTTTGTTGCTGCATGACTCTACAATATCCAGCACAGGTGCCCACAGAGCTTTCATTGTGCAAATTGTCATTAACTGTTGATTGACTTCAGGGAGATAAGAAGGACTGTTAATGCGTATAAGTCATGCGTCTCAGCCAGTAGTAGAGGCAGACTCGGTTCTCAACAAGATACGCCAAGAAAAGTACGAGAGTTCCACTTACCAGTCAAAAACCAAGAAAGCAATAGCACCAAAGTTTCAACGTTCTACAATGTGCTCAGGGTAGATAATCTCTGCCACAAGGAACATCGACTTCTTATTACGCTGACTTTCTTAACAAGACATCGAGGTGAGCAGGTTGTTCTTCTGTTCGTCAGAATCAAATGGCGATTAACATGCAAACGGCGTGTGACGTTTTGCGTGTATTTATATTTTGTAGATTTATTTATTTCGATTCTGGAACATTATAGCTTTATGGTCAAATAACCAGGCAAAACCGATGTGGATCGCCATTAGTTATGAAACGAATAATCTGGCTACGGCACATGTTGTTCACACACTTCATGCTAGTAACTGCGCAACTCATTATACTAGAGTCATATTACTAGCCACTAAACTCAATGAATACTTCCTAACAGTAGTTGAGAACACAGGGAGGCAAATACGGACCATCAACTGCAAATCCATTAGTTTCATTTAGAGCAGAAAACATTTCGTTAATTCAGTTCTGAAAGACATAAAAATATAATTAGGTGACGAAAAAGCAGTAACGGTTTCGACTCTGGTATTATACTACTGGCCATTAAAATTGCTACACCACGAAGATGACGTGCTACAGATGCGAAATTTATTCGACAGGAAGAAGATGCTGTGATATGCAAATGATTAGCTTTTCGGATCATTCACACAAGGTTGGTGCCGGTGGCGACACCTACAACTTGCTGACATGAGGAAAGCTTCCTACCGATTTCTCATACACAAACAGCAGTTGACCGGCGTTGCCTGGTGAAACGTTGTTGTGATGTCTCGTGTAAAGAGGAGAAATGCGTACCATCACGTTTTCGACTTTGATAAAGGGCGGATTGTAGTCTATCGCGGATGTGGTTTATCCTACCTGCGACATTGCTGCTCGCGTTGGTCGAGATCCAATGACTGTTAGCACAATATGGAATCTGTGGGTACAGGAGGGTAATACTGAACGCCGTGTTGGATCCCAACGGCCTCGTATCACTAGGAGTCGAGATGACAGGCATCTTATCCGCATGGCTGTAACGGACCGTGCAGCTACCTCTCGATCCCTGAGTCAACAGATGGGGACGTTTGCTAATCAACAACCATCTGCACGAACAGTTCAACGACGTTTGCAGCAACATGGTCTATCAGTCCGGAGACCGTGGCTGCGGTTACCCTTGACGCTGCATCACAGACAGGAGCGCCTGCGATGCTGTACTCAACGACGAACCTGGGTGCACGAATGGCAGAACGTCATTTTTTCGGATGAATCCAGGTTCTGTTTACAGCATCGTGATGGTCGTTTCTGTGTT
Source organism: Schistocerca cancellata (assembly GCF_023864275.1). Lineage (NCBI taxonomy): Eukaryota > Metazoa > Arthropoda > Insecta > Orthoptera > Acrididae > Schistocerca > Schistocerca cancellata. The sequence goes on along the minus strand of NC_064634.1, from coordinate 505,060,947 downwards.
TGGCGACATCGCGGTTAACGCACATTGGAAGCGTGTTTTCGTCATCACCATACTGGCGTATCACCCAGCGTGATGGTATGGGGTGCCATTGGTTACAAATCTCGGTCACCTCTTATTGGCACTGACGGCACTTTGAACAGTGGACGTTACATTTCAGATGTGTTACGACCCGTGGCTCTACCTTCCATTCCATCGCTGCGAAACCTTACATTTCAGCAGGATAATGCACGACTGCACGTTGCAGTACGGGCCTTTCTGGATACAGAAAATGTTCGACTGCTGCCCTGGCCAGCACATTCTCCAGATGTCTCACCAACTGAAAACGTCTGGTCAATGGTGGCTGAGCAACTGGCTCGTCACAATACGCCAGTCACTACTGTTGATGAACTGTGGCATCGTGTTGAAGCTGCATGGACAGCTGTACCTGTACACTCCATCCAAGCTCTGTTTGACTCAATGCCCAGGCGTATCAATGCCGTTATTACGGCCAGAGGTGGTTGTTCTGGGTACTGATTTCTAGGATCTATGCACCAAAATTGCGTGAAATGTAATCACATATCAGTTCTAGTATAATATATGTGTCCAATGAATAGCCGTTTATGACCTGTATTTCTTCCTGGTGTAGCAATTTTAATGGGCAGTAGCGTATTTCAACCAAAGCGGTTCAAAAGCAGTGTCATTCATTTCAGGAATGCTTTAAATGAAGGATACGTTATTCTGTGACTTAATATGGTGTTGAAGCGCTGGAGGAAAACCTCACTTTGATAAATGAGCAACGTTCTGCATCAGAACTGATATGCCTAAACTTCTCAGAACCCGACAGAGTTCAGTCTTCGTGTGACATGACTCCCAGGTATCGCTGTATGATGTTTCATTTTTCTCTTTTTGTGGTTATTTAGTGGAGTGACATGGCCCCGCAGACGTTAGCTGGGATAGATACCGGGGAAAACGCCAGACAACGCCCGAAGGCCAATGCTTTCAATACGTGGAAGTTGTGGGGGGTACTGGCAGGCACCGTTTCTCCAATAAAAGCCTTTTTTTTACCTGTATAATTTTACGACTTTATTAATTTGATTTTAAATAGTAAGTGAACATTCGTTATCATGAACAACAAGATCCTCAGTATAGCTTGTTAATGAAAGTTCCTGAAGTATTATTTTCACAGGTCAAATAACAGTTCTCAGAATCAACTTACAACGCTTAAAATTCAAAATTCCTTTCCAAGCAAAGGAAAAAAATGCAAATTGCACAATGCAAGGTTAAATAAGAGGTTCTAACCCTACATGGCAATACCAAACTATTCCTAGGTATCACCTGTGACCTCTAAAAGCAATAAAATATTGATTACAAAAATTTTAATTAAAACAACTTAAATGCAATAAAATTTGATTACTATCAACATAAACTCAAACCCCGTAGCCTCTCCGATGCGCACCGTATCACCAAACATTTTCCTTCCTTTTAAACACTTTACACCATAAACCTCCCTAAATGTGATGCATAATACACCCAACGAATTATGACAAATAATTAAACATAGATGTTATAATTAACCAGGTATGTAATCTTTTCCTTTCAAAATAAATAAAAAAAACACAAATCTCAGTGGTTAATGGCTCTGAGCACTATGCGACTTAGCTTCTGAGGCCATCAGTCGCCTAGAACTTAGAACTAATTAAACCTAACTAACTTAAGGGCATCACACACACCCATGCCCGAGGCAGGATTCGAACCTGCGACCGTAGCGGTCGCTCGGTTCCAGACTGTAGCGCCTAGAACCGCACGGCCAATCCGGCCGGCTAATGTCAGTGATTACATCCGCTAAAAAAATACAATACATATCTTTCGAATTCGTCGTAGTCATGCGCTGTTGTGAACCGTGCTGTTCTTCAGGATGACATGCCACACGGGAAAGATTTTCCACGATGTACAAAACGTTAACAGGGCGCAACCAACTTACACAAATTGCCTACTGGGCTTATACGTCGATATGTATGCGGCTCGGAAATCTCAAAACGGGTGAGGGAGTAGATGGTGTACTACTGGACACGTCGACTATAAAGCACCGCACTAAACTGCAGTACGGTTGGGTAAACAAGAGGCAAAACAACAACTGTTGCAAGGCAGCCTCCTCAAAAGCAGTAAAAAAATATTTGGGGCTTTAAACTCCTGCGAAGGCCACACCAAACCACAGAATGACGTCTCATTATGAAAATACTATCTGGTACCTCCAGAGTTCACTCGCAGACACTACCACAGTGCCAAATTACTCGTTATAACTGTAGATAACAGAGTGTAACACACTGGGGGCCGACTTAGGTTTCTTAAAACGACAAGCAATGATTCGGTCCCTCACTTGGATCCAACTTCGGTCCAAAACAGTCATTTACTTTTAAGCAGCAATATAGCTGACAATGCCCATATCAACGCCCTCCTCCGTAGCAGCGCTCTAACTGAAGACTGCAGTACCGAAGCAAATCTTACACCACTCACAAGTCTCATATATGTGCCACTAAGGTACACCTTTTTAGAAGTCTTATATTCACCTCATATACCAAACTTGCCGTAATCCTTCGTCGGAATCCAAGGGCAGAACCAAGAAATCACCTACGAGCTCTTCAATGGCCACACGATGACAGCCATCGGGACAACACCGGCCCTCCACACTAGGATCTTCGGGCCCACGTCGTTCCGTCCCCAACCGACTTCACAGAAGCTCTTCCGCGAAAGAAGAGCTTCTGTGAAGTTTGGAAAGTAGGAGACGAGGTACTGGTGGAAGTGAAGCTGTGAGGACGGAGTGTGAGTCGTGCTTGGGTAGCTCAGTTGGCAGAGCACTTGTCTGCAAAAGGCAAAGGTCCCGAGTTCGAGTTTCGGTCCAGCGCATAGTTTTAATCTGCCAGGAAAGTTTCATAACAGCGCACACTCCGTTGCAGAGTGAAAATTTCATTCTGGCAAAGCCTTATCTTAAAACATTTCCTTTGTTAGGCTAAAGGCCCAAAGAATCAGACACTTCAAGAGCAAACAAATTTAAATCAGCTGAAGGCCTAACACTTAAAATTCAACAACATTAAAATTTTTAAAATACTAAAGGTCTTACGTGAAACAGTTCTTTAAATTAGACTGAAGGCCTAAAGAATCTTACATCTTAAGGGTAAAACAACCTTAATTTTTTTTAAATCGTCTAGAAGCCATACAAATACAAACAACAAGAACAAATAAAATGAATGGCAGTACATCGAAGGGCGCTCAGATGTTCTACGGTCGGTCTGGAATCCAAACACTAACGCTCGCGTAGGTGAGACAGGCAGTCGGCCCAACCATTCACGATCCGACGGCAACCCAACCGAAAGAAAGTCAGCGGACCCACCGACAAGATAACTATCACTTCAGCCGACCATGGGACAACAGGAAGTTCAACGGAACAACGTAGAAGACATTGGCCCCACAACCAATCATACAGTGAGCTGTCAAACGACACACCGCGCTGGACAGCAACAACACGATGAAGAAACTACACTGTCTGAAACATACGTCAACAGGCAGGGCAGGTAACAGGAACGTTAACGGCCACAAGGCAGAAGATTCCGCTGGTGCACTTCAATTCAAATAACCAAATAAAGTGAAACTCCACCGGAGGGTGGCGAGAATTTTCCAACTTGAAAACCACGTTGTTGCTCACGGGAATATCCCAAAAGCACGACACAATGTGAACAGTCTTGACTTGCTGGTAGATTAAATCAAAATTCAACTTTCGTGTCAAGGGTCGGTGAGCCACGGACCTCGTAGCAATGGGAACAGCACCACACACTCCGACAGCGCAAAGAGACCACCAGCGGCCCCGACCAAACTACGTCCCGCGGAGAATTCCTCGCTGCTCCAAGCCAACCGACCGACTCCCAGGCCCAGAAACGGTGAAAGGATCAAATATACGTCGGCCGATGAGACGACCAACCGAACGACCAGCCAACGGTCGTCCCGCTCCAATCTCCCTCCGTCGGACAGTTCGTGTGTGTCGTCAGCGGTCGGCGAGCACTGGCTGTCGGCGCCATACCGAGTTAGTATTCGCTGCTCGACTCGCTGCTACACATTGCTACTGTCACCGCGCACGTCACGCTATGGCTGTACAGCAGTTTGCCGCCGCATTGGAAGTTCTCCTCCACGCGTTGGGGTTCACCGGCCGCCGCCCACGTCCGCCACGGCGCAGGCGAACGCAGCAGCATCGGATGGGCCTCCAGTGCTACAATTGCCAGCAACTGGGGCATGCCGCGCGGGAGTGCACGAACGCCGTCGCGTGCTTGAAGTGCGCGGCGGCTCACGACACTCGCCGCTGTACGAAGCCTCGTGGTTCGGCCAGCAGGTGCGTGAACTGTGGCGGGTCGCACGCCGCAAATTCGCGTAGCTGCGGCTACCTTCGGGAGTTTCGCCGTCTGTCCGCCGCCCCACGTCCTGCGGCGGCGTCCACGACCACGTCGGCCGCCCCGCCCCCCCGCCCCCCCGCTCCGGCGTGGGGTGCGAGCCGCGCCGTCTTGAAGCCGCCACCGACCACGCTATGGCCGGCTTCCAAGCCGCCTTTGCGGCCGAACGGGCCGCGCTGAAAGAAGAGCTCACGGCCGTCCATCGCCAGCTCCAGCAGCTGCGCGATGAGCTGCGAGCCGTCAAGAAGACGTCGGCGTTTTACGCCGCCGCCCCCCCCCCCCCCCCCCCGTGCCCCGGCCGGCGGGGGTCGATGCGGCCACGCAGGCACCTGCCGACCCGTCCCCTGCCGCGACGCAAGTGGTTGCGCCTATGGACACCGAAGATGTGCCGCCGCAGCCGTCCCACTCAGTTCCGACGCCTGCCGGCCACCGTGCTGTGACAATGACCGACTCATCCCCTGTGGAGCAGCCGCTCCTCAAGAGGTTGCAGCGCCCCAAGAAGACGTCGGCGGTTCCCGCCGACGCCCCGCCCGTGCGTCGGCCGGTGGGGGTTGATGCGGCCGCACAGCCGACCGCCGCTCCGTCCCCTGCCGCGCCGCCAGTGGTTGCGCCTATGGACACCGACGATGTGCCGCCTCCGTCGTCCAACTCAGTTCCGCCGTCTGCAGGTCAGCGTGCTGTGGCAACAACCGACTCCTCCACGGTAGAGCAGTCCATTATCCAGAGGTTGCGGCAGCCCCGCTTTCCAACTGAACACGAGTTGCAGCCTTTCCTTCACGGACTAGTGACATCGCTCCAGGACGGGTCTTACCCCTTCTTTGACCACCCGTACCCCTACTCTCTGACACGTGTTCGGCCTCCCCTCCCCCATCACCCTAATCGCTTTACCCAGTATCAGCTCAGGTGGCTCAATTTCTTGACCAGGAAGGAGTTACTCCTCATTGACAAACATCCCATCTTCTCGAACGATGAATGGCAACTATTGGCCGAATTCTCGGAAATCCATGTGACGGGCCGTCTCCCCGCCAAGTATCGCCAGTACTACGGATAGCCCTGCAGTGCGAGGTCATCATCCTCATCCGTCAGCGTGAGTCATTCTCCCCTCCGGCCAGCCATTTCGGCCGTTCGTTTTCCGCCTCTCTAACTATTCCTCTGCCTATTCTTTCGTCTTTCGCAAAAAAAAAAAAAAAAAAAAAAAAAAAAAACAGCACAAGTCACGTAGACGAAACACCCGCCATGTTCTCCCTTAGCATCACCCCGCCATTTCCGAAGGAGAAGCGCGTACGCGCTAGAACTTCGTTTCCTGAAGAGGGTCCATCCCTCAGCAATGTGCGAAGTGAAGGCTGTCGGCGCCTCACCGTCGCTCCGTCCCCGACATCACTGCTGTTGCGTTCCGAACTGACTGCCAGACACACGAAGACCTCGGAAATACTATCTGTCGCTCCAAAGCTGCTGCTCATGGCCAAGTAAGGTAGGAAGTTTGTGACACCAGTAAATGGAATAAGAAAACGAGGCGGCAGTACCGTAATAGAAGAGGACAAACAATAAATGGGACAAACGCGAGCCGTGCACGGCTAAACAGCTTTTACAAATCGTTATTTTTCATATTCACATGATAATTGACTAGTGAGCTCAGTTCTGCACTTATGTTAAGGTTATATTTGTGTAAAGTAATTTTTTACAATTTAAAGTTGGGGCCATAAGACTGTTGTTCTTTAAATTTATTTGAATTATTCTCATTGCTTTTATACAACTGAATAATCGGTGTAGAACACCGCAGTTTTCAAATACTAATTAATCATTGTGTTGTTACCAGTGCTCTGTTTTAATTAACGTGGTGAAAATAAATTTTTGTATCCTCAAATGGGGTCAGCATCCCGTTCCAGCAGTCCATGTGCCCTGCTTACCAATCTACCACGTTACCACTATTAGTCTGCATGATGCGCGCGCTGATTTGCCGCTGTGGCCAGAGCAACTGCAACGAGGCTCCATCGCAGAACTGATGACAACACTGGGGAATAAGCGGAGATACATTATCCAATACCATAATCTGCAGCAGTGTCCCAGAATGAGAATGAGGACAGTTAGAATCACCTAGGCTATCCCTTTGAAGCAATCCCTCAGGTTGGAGGTGTATATTGATATGAATACGACGTTGAGGGCTTCCGTGACGTGACTTTGAGCAACAATTTTTAAATTAATGAATAATTCAATTTTCGGAAAAACAATGGACAATTTGAGGGAATGTCGTGAAATTTAGGCGTTGGGGCGTAAGAAAAATGCATCACCAGACCAAATTTTAAACGGAACCCAATGTACAATGATAGCTTTGATGCTGTGGAGATGGCGAAGGTCGCAGTAGAGTTCACGACACCTATCTATGTGTGGTACCGGGGCTAACAGTGTAACACTAAATTCTTCTAGAATCTTCATATGGAAATGATGCTTTAAGCCCTCCCCCCCCCCCCTTTTCTAACTCCGACTTTTGTTTTGTTGTTGCACATGGATTAAGAAGAAACGCGAACTGACTGTAATCGACCGTGAAAGTGTAGTAGAAAAGAGTTTGGCGCATGCAATAATTTAATTTGATAGAAATTAATTTGAGAAAGGAAAGTTTCATTAACATAGTGAGAAATTAAATGGTTGCTCTACCGATCAACAGAATATAAGTTCTGTCCGAAATAACAATTTGATTTATTATGACTAAACTCAAAATAGTAAACAAAACACATGAAACATTTACAATACGTCAAGGTGAAGTTGTCCATAAACTAGATTGTGACATTTATGACCAAGTGGTATGTGGAGCCATTTCCTTGCAACTCAAATCTTAAGATTAACACCCAGCCAACCCAACATTAATTGCTGCTACAGTACGGAGAACTCCAGCAATGAACACCCAAGAAAGAACCACGTAAGAAAAGATGGGAACAGGCGCGCTCTGCTGAGCTCTGATTGTCACATGGTTAAATTCCCTAATCTGCCGGTGCTGCGGACATACATTACCAAGCTGTCTTCTTAACTGCAAGGACATGATCTCGCATACCGGAGGCGATGGCTGGTTGCTTCGACGTCCCGTCGTGGTGATCAAAATGTCACGAGTATAGCCCGAAACAAATTATCCTGGTCTGGTTGTACCACACTAAAGACTTCCTAGCGACACACATGCGCCTCTGAGCGAGACGAAGAAGGCTCGCTACACAATGACAGATGGTACAGTGATTGATTTTTAGCAAGCGAAGTCACCCAGTAACTCCAATACAGTCAACTTTAGCCAAAACTGTTTAAGACGGACAACATAGGCCGCTTGTACGCAGAACGCTCAATTGCCAACTGTACTCGGAAAGTTATGTTGAAGTCGAAACTTCAGCAACTTCGTTAAACAGTTACAATTAAATTAAAGTATATATTAGACAGTCAACGGAAGGCAGGCTGTCCAGAGCAGCGAGAGCTCAGTCTTGTAACCTTTCAAGAGCACCCGTACAAGCCGAACACAGAATATTCCCGCCCCCACGACAGTGGCTGTCGTTGAAACGTGTCAATCAGCAACTCGAAAACCGGCAGAAAATTCCACTCTATTGCCGAAGCACTACTATTCCACCAATGGAGATACTTGGCGCCAATTTCTGCGCCTATTTTGCTACGCCACGGAGCTATCGACTGAGCAAGCCAATCACAGTTATGATTTTGCAGAAAACGCGGGAATTTGCCCGCCAAGACTGCCTGGGAACACAAGTCATTCCCATGCCTCGCTGGAAGCCCGTCAGAAAGTGGTTTCACTACGTTTCTGCGAAGTAACGCAATCTCTAGCCCTAGCCGGTCCTTCAAGGCCCTGTGGGCGTGTCGCCCCCACTCTTATGACAATGTCTGCGTCTGGAAAGCATCCATTCGGCCCCCTCACACCCGTCGGCACAACCCTTTCAAGATCAGCAGTGCTCGCCTGATACTGGACCACCCGGGTGACGAGAGACGAAATGGTTCAAATGGCTCTGAGCACTATGGGACTTGGTTCTCAGTTCTTTCTTTACTTTCATAGTCTTATCCTTGTTGCTGCGTGGTGTTTTTCTCGTAAGGTTAACTATTCTGTTTGCTACCTCTTTGGGTGTATGTTGCCACCCATACAGGTTTTAATGGAGCTTTCACCTAGGTTTTTAAGAAGGCACCAGGCTTTCTTGCTGGAGTGCTTGAAGTCCATATTTTTCATGAGAGTGTGCCACTTTTCTCGTCATGCTGAGTCCAGGCATTGGAGAAGCTCGTCCACAATTTCAGGATCGTTGTTTTGCGAATATGCATTATATAGGTCTATGCATTCTTGGCTCCAGCCGGGAATATAGGTTTTCCTGTAGCATCTGGGAATGTGTTTTTTGGCAATGGCTAGGAGTAATCCCACAAAGCGGTTGTAGTTCTTCGGTGTGGGTGGGATCCATTGGATGTTGTGGTCCATTTCAGCGGTAAAGGCTTCCCAGTTGGCTTTGCCAAAATTCCATCGAGGTTTAGGTGTAGATCTCACTATTGGAATCTGTATACCGACATGTAGCAGGACGGGCCTGTGCTGGATACGAAGAAAATCAGGCAAGATATGTTTATTGCAGCGTAATGGTAGCTTTTTGGCGTCTCTGGAAACAAAGCACAGATCGGGGTTGTAGTCTCTTTTCCATCTAGCCGAGTGGAAAGTCCCTTTATCCTTTAGATCATGGATCAAGAAGACATCTTCTATGTCCGCCCATTGCAATACTCCCTCCCCATCCTCATTGGTGTTGTTATATCCCCACTGGGTACTGTGGCTGTTGAAATCGCCCATTATCACTGTAGGATGTTGTATGTTGGAAATAGCAGAGTCATTCCATGACTGAGTTGGGGGTTTGTAGAGGTTGATGACTTCAATATCAGCAATTTTTATTCTTATGACGTAGGCGCTTGGGTCAGTGTGTGTTTTTATATCGTGGACCTGGTCAGTGTTGTTTTTAAAGTAGGTGGCAGTGCCATAGTTAGCGTGGTAAGTTGCTGCAGCAAGGGAATAGCCTGGAAGTTTGTATCTATTTTTCAACTGCTTTTCGTCGGCGCAATCTATTTCCTGGAGCAAGACAGCATCCACTGAATGGTTGTCCAGGACTTTAATTAGGTAGTCAGATTTAGCTCTACTCATTCCTTCTACGTTGAGTTGTAGGATTTTAAGGACATCTCCAATGTCCTTGGTCAACCGGTTCTGAGAGAAAACGTTGTTTCGGGTATTCGCGTTCATGTCTGTGCTGATTCTGTAAAGCTGGGAAATCCTCACAGGTCCAGCAGCCAGATTTGTAGACTATTTAGCCGTGATAAAAAATCACGTTGCCCAGGGTGCACCACGGGGAGGCTAGTCTACATTGCACCCCTATACATGGATGATCAAAAAATTACGGGCAGCAACAAATCAACAACTCAACCAATTACTAAAGATAACAGAAGTATTCAGCATTGATATAAATATGGCTTTTGGAACAGACAAATGTAATAAAAATAGCACATGATTTTAAACATGGCTGTGGCAGCAACTGTTAAAATTCTTCACAATAAAGGATGACACCGAATTACGTGAAGGCCTTTATCAATGTGAAACAGTGTAAGAAGTTTCCATCTACTAAAGCTAAACTGGTGAAACAAATTATGAGTGACAGAATCAGTGACCTTTATAAGAATAAAGATAAACTAAATGAAGAAGCTTACTCTTTGTATCTCTATATTACTAGAACTTTTAAAGATTATTTTAACTTTCATGTAGACAGTATTTGGCATAGTGTTAATGAGTGGTTACATAATCGTAAGGTTGAAATTCAGTGTAGGCATGATTTTAAACTTCAAAAACTGGAAAATGTTACCCCAAAATCTAATGTTGTTCATGCAAAAAGAACGGTCAATTGCGAACACCAATTTTTCGACAGAGTAATAAACAAAACTTCTATAAGCTTTACCCCTCAAGAAAGCGCCATGCTAGCGAGAGGTTTTAAATATAATTTCATGCCTAATATTAACGATCCTAAAGTGGTAGATAATTTTATTGTTGACCTTAAAGTAGGTCTTGATTCCGTAAAAACTGAAAAATCCCAACAAAATAGGATTGCTCATGAATGTAGCGCAATTATAGAAAGAGAGGTCAAGTTGGTAAAACACAGTGATTTAAAACAGAGAGGGGGTAGCATTATTACTAGTATTAACCGTAAACTAAAAAATAATGAGGCTCTCATCACTAAATCAGACAAAGGAAATTCGCTTGTTGTAGCCTATAAAAGTGAATATATTGCTAAAACTTTGACTTTTTTCGAAGAAAATGGTATATTTGAAATTGAGCAGGATCATACCCCTATGTTACAAAAGCAAATTAGGGATACGTTAAGAAGAAGTAAACATCTTATGAAAGAGTTTCAAAAGAAAACCTTAATTAATATGAACCCTAGAGCACCTATGCTTAGAAGTCAGTTTAAGGTACACAAAAGTCAACACCCAGTTCGTCCCATCGTTAACGGAATAAAGAGCCCACATCATAAACTAGCGAGATTTTTACACACTAAAATTAAAGAAGCCTTTGTTTTTGGAAACAACTACTCTGTTAAAAATAGTGCTGAGGTAATAAACAAGCTAAAATCGATAGAGATCACTTCTTCCTCTCGTTTGGTTTCTTTTGACTTCGTAAGTATATACACTAATGTTCCAGTGGATATCACTCTTAAGATTATTGAAGGTAACATTCGACAACATAAAACTCTAAGTGAGCTACAGTTGTCGGAACTTATGTCACTACTGCATGTTGTACTAGATTACAATTACTTCCAGTTTAATGGTAAAATGTATGAACAACCATTCGGCTTAGCCATGGGTTGCCCGTTAGCTGGCATCTTAGCTGACATCTTTGTGAATGCACTAGAAGAAAATTTCTTCAAAAACAATCCTACGTTAGGTAATAAGATTTCTTTTTATGCTCGTTATGTTGATGATATACTCATACTATTTCAAGGGTGTGACCAAGATCTACAACAACTGTTTCATGTTTTCAACAGTTTCCATGAGAAAATGAAATTCACAAAAGAGATTCAAAATAACGAGAGAGAACTCCATTTTCTTGATTTGAAACTCAAGTTATCGGGTAACACTATTAGCTTCGACATTTTTCGTAAAGAAACTTTTTCTGATAACATTATTCCAGCAGATTCCTGTCATCCTCAAACTCACAAGATCGCCTTTTTTCATTCCGCAGTTCATCGCGCTGTGAACACACCTTTAGCACAAAATTGTTTTGTAAATGAAATATCTTTATTAAAATCAATGGCTGCTAACAATGGATACGACCCTAAATTAATTGACCAAATTGCTAAGAAAAAAACAGCTGTAAAATTTTCTACTTTAGGAGATAACAGGGAAAAAAATTATGAGAGTAATAACTTTATTTCTATTCCATTTTTAGGGAACGTTTCATATAAGATAAGAAGACTTTTACAGAAACAATACGGTTATAGAGTTGCCTTTTCCGTAAATAATAGCCTGAAACGTAGAGTAATTCATAATATTGGAACACGAGAAGAACTCAGCACTAAGTCCGGGGTATACAAAATTACGTGTAATGACTGCCCAAACTATTACATAGGACAGACAGGTAGACCCATTAAAGTTAGGTATAAAGAACACTTGTTAGGTAAAAATGGGGAAAACGTATATAATTCCACCTTTGCTGAACATCTATGGCTCTTACGGCACACGCCAAGTGAACTGGACGACGTAGAGCTTCTTCATGAAGCTAATAAAGGTTACAAACTAGACTTGCTCGAAGAATTAGAGATTTTCAAGCATCTGTCTCTAAAAGACGGTTTTGTTCTTAATGAACAGGTGCAGCTTCGAAACAAAAATTTTTTAGACAGTTTCAAACCCCTCATTGCCTTAATGTAACTTAGTCTGGCTGACTAGTAGGTATTTTTTTTGCTTGTTAATGCCGGTGAAATGCGCTTTTCCTGTCTTGTTGGGATTCTACATATTGTGATGTATGTTTGTTATGAATTTCAATGTGTATGTATGGTTAAATGACTACTATGTTTTATTCATCATGACAGATGTTTTCGTTTTATTATAACATTTTTTTTTGTTGTTTCGCTAGTATGTATTTCACTGCCTACTTTACGCGAGACTCTCGCGCATTACACTAGTGCCCTCTCTCGTCAGATGTTCCAAGCGCAAGCTTTATCCGTTTGACACTAAGATACAGATAAATTGGTTCTATATTTCTATTTTACATAAATGTCTTTAATTGGCCTGATACGTTTTACTTATTGAGACAGAGTTTGAATTAACACAACCTTTAATAATTTGTTGATGCGCTTATGTACGTATTTATGGATTTTAATATGCGCGAGTCTGGCACATGCAAGTGCCCTCTCTCGGTGAAACCATCTGCCCTAGTTATTTCATAGTCGTGTCTCAATAGTTCATAAGTGAAGTAATGTTCGCTTTGACCCTGTGCCCATTACACATGTTGTACAAATGGAGATGATGTTTTAAATATTGACGACGCCTTTGGCATGAATAATTTTATTATTCTCCATTGCATGATGTAATTTTTAGTAAGTACTAATGATTTTGTGCCTACATTAATGTAGTAATTTCACTTTTACTTAAGCTTCTGTTTCTCACTTTCGTTGATATGGCTTTTCTAATGAATGTGTCTTTCTGTTCAGGAAGTTTTACTTCTGATGAAGGTACATTTAAATGTACCGAAACCTTGGTCAAGAATTTTAATAAAAAAATTTTATCCTGCAACTGTTTTTGGCTGTCATCCTTTATTGTGAATAATAAAAATAGCATAGTCAAGGGAAAACACACTAAACAAGAAGATTACATATTGGATAACCACAGCGACTGCATAGAAGCGATGGAAAAAACAGATGCTCATAAATATCTAGGATACAGACAAAAAATAGGAATAGATAATACAAATACTAAGGAGAACTAAAAGAAAAATATAGACAAAGACTAACAAAAATACTGAAAACAGAATTGACAGCAAGAAACAAGACAAAAGCTACAAATACTTATGCTATACCAATATTGACCTACTCATTTAAAGTATTGAAATGGAGTAACACAGACCAAGAAGCACTCGATACACCTACACGATCCCAATGCCACAAATATGGAATACATCACATACATTCAGCAACACAAAGATTCACATTAAGCAGAAAGGAAGGAGGAAGGGGATTTATCGAAATAAAAAAATCTACATTATTGACAGGTAGACAAGTTAAGAAAATTCTTTATAGAACGAGCAAAAACTAGCAAAATACACAAAGCAATCACTCATATAAATACATCTGCTATACCACTGCAATTTCATAACCACTTCTACAACCCTTTAGATCATATAACATCAACAGATACGAAGAAAGTAAATTGGAAAAAGAAAACACTACATGGCAACCACCCGTATCATCTAACACAGCCACACATCAATCAAGACGCATCCAACACATGGCTAAGAAAAGGCAATATATACAGTGAGACCGAAGGATTCATGATTGCAATACAGGATCAAACAATAAACACCAGATATTACAGCAAGCATATTATTAAAGATCCCAATACTACAACAGACAAATTCAGACTTTACAAACAACAAATAGAAACAGTAGATCACATCACAAGCGGATGTACAATACTAGTAAATACAGAATACCCCAGAAGACATGACAATGTAGCAAAAATAATACATCAACAACTTGCCATACAACATAAACTAATAAAACGACACGTTCCCACATACAAGTATGCACCACAAAGTGTCATGAAAGTCTCTTCGGATTTGCTGCCGGATCCTAAAATCAACTTGACTCGATATTTCGGCGATCCAACTGGTCGCCATCTTCAGGAAAATGCTGCTTCTGCTGATGAGTCCCGCTGAGAACTGACGCCAGGTTGCAAATCGACGTCCTATATAGGCCACCGTTCAGTACACGGCGCATGCGCCGCCCATCACGGTTTCTGCCTTCCAAAACAGGGAGGTGGCGCCGCCCTTAGTGAAACACTGCTGGCAACGATATATCGCAATCAAGGCCGCACCAAAGAACGTTCAGTTTTGATGCGGGATAATACAACATTCCACGTTTTGCTAAGAGGAAACCCATTGTCTCTGTTGATTAAATTATCAGCCACCCTAATTTCAGTCGCCTCTTTATAGACACTGTTCCAAAAACCGGAAATGTTGGCAACCACAACAGTTTCATCAAATTTCATTTTGTGTCCCTCATTTAGGCAGTGTTCTGCTAACGCCGATTTTTCCGGCTGTTGTAGCCTCGTGTGACGGCGATGTTCCACACACCTGTCATGCATTGTGCGAATAGAACGGCCAATGTAAGCTTTCCCACATTGACACGGGATTTTGTACACTCCGGGTTTACTAAGTCCCAAATCATCCTTCACAGAGCCGAGAAGAGCCCTAATCTTAGAAGGTGGACGGAACACACTCTTAATGTTAAAATTCCTTAAAATTCGTCCAATCTTAAACGATAAGCCTCCAGCATAAGGAAGAAAGGCCACAGATCTATGTTCCTCTTCGTACACCTCCGGAGATGGTCCAAACTCCATAGCCCGACGAATCTGCTTCTCGGTGTATCCATTTTCCTTAAAAAAAAGTCATCAAATGCTCAAGTTCTTGGGTTAAGGTGTCTGCGTCGGAGATGGCATATGCTCTCCGTACCAAAGTCCTAAGGACGCCACTACGTTGGTGTGGTGGATGACAACTCTTAGGATGCAGATACCAATCTGTGTGTGTCGGCTTTCGGTGAACACTGTGTCCCAAAATTCCATCTGGTTTTCTATAAACCATTACGTCTAAAAATGGAAGCACTCCATCATTTTCAACCTCCATAGTAAATTTGATACGGGGATGAAGACAGTTGAAGTGGTCCAAAAATCTGTTAAGAGCATCACGTCAATGCGGCCAGACGAAGAAGGTATCGTGCACTTATCTCCAGAAGCACGTTGGTTGCAAAGCTGAAGTCCTCTGTGACATGTCCTCGAACTCCTCCATAAATATCGAGTCAAGTTGATTTTAGGATCCGGCAGCAAACCCGAAGAGACTTTCATGACTTATTACGCCGGGAAAGCCTACCTTATCACACCACAAAGTGTACTGGAGAATGATGAATACAAATTATACTGGAACAGAACCATTATAACAGATAGAACAACACCACATAACAAACCTGACATCGTACTCACCAATAAAAAGAAGAAATTAACACAACTAATCGAAATATCCATACCCAATACAACAAATATACAGAATAAAACAGGAGAAAAAATTGAAAAATACACCCAACTGGCTGAGGAAGTCAAGGACATGTGGCATCAGGATAAAGTTGACATTATACCAATTATACTATCAACTACAGGAGTCATACCACACAATATCCACCAGTACATCAACGCAATACAGCTACATCCAAACGTATATATACAACTACAGAAATCTGTAACTATTGATACATGTTCAATTACCCGAAAGTTCCTAAATGCAATGTAACATATACCGTACAGTTAAAAGGAAGTCACGCTTGATCAAGGTCCTCGTCACTTTCCATTTTTAACCAGACATAACGTCTGAGAAAGGAAAGAAGATAATAATAATAACACTTGGAGATACTTACTAAACGGAATGCACCTTTCAGACTCAATTTGGAAGGCATAATTAATGGTTCCAAGGTGATAATACATACAAATGGTAACCGAGTTTGGAAATTATTTGCAAAGAACGTTGCTGGTGGTACTAGGGACCCAAGACCCTAACGAAATGTAAAGCACCCGAACGTGGCAAGGAAAAGATGGTGCTAATCGATGGGACCATTGGGGGAGGGTACACAGAAAACAGATTTGAAATCTAGTAGATGCAGTGGCGCGAAACAGTTCGCGTCCATAACGTGACAAAGGCTTCTTTAAAAGCTGACCAGTGAAAACCATTGTGTTGTGTCCTATCTACTCGTCAAATATGGGGTCCCTAGGAAACCTGCTTTCTCGGATCGCTAGACAGCAATTGAGGCAAATCGTATTAACGAATTTTTATTACAGTAAGATAAATGATAATACTTAACTTTGAGAATTTACAATGATGTGTCGCAAGGAATAGGCGATAGACAAAATAAGAAAATCTCTTCAGTATATACAATTTCCTAATACGGTACAAGCAAAATTATAGAGTTTCTAAGTCGCTGCTGTAGAGCTCGTAGAACGGCTAGTCTTCAACTGGGGCCACGGCCAGGCCGATGCGGCGCTTGTGTTCTCTTCGCCTAGCGGCCGCTGCTGTCTCTGTGTCGTCTTGGAGAGGGGTCGGTCAGCCTGCTATTGGCTGACGTCTTCTTCACAGCCCCCTCTGCTCTAACGCTCCTGGTCGGCGTGCCGGCGCTTGACTTTACGCCGTAACACTTTGTACTTCCATTTCTGTGTTTGTAGTACGTGAGAGCAAATTTTCTGTTGAAGACCGACTGTATTCGCTGTACGACGATAAGGTGCCAGATACTGCACCACCCAGACCATATTTACCAAATAAAAACCGCTATGCCTCGACCCAGAATCGAACCTCCGATAATCTGCATGCAAACGCAAAACACTATCCTATCAATTGCAAAGCACTACCCCACTTCCTGGCAGAGATAATTACCGTACCTGTAAATACAGATTTACTATCTTTAAAGTCTATTTACTGCCAGAAATATGGGAAGGACGAAATTTTGTATTGCTAGTACACCTACCAATTCGTGGGATATAACAGGAAAAACCATGGAGGTAGTGACCACATTCAGTTATCTTGGATCCCAGATCTCTGCTGATGGCGACTGCAGCCATGAAATCCGGAGACGCCTGTTGCTCGGTAGACAGGCGATGTCAAACATTGACAAGGTTATAAGGTCCAGAGATATAACACTAGCAACAAAGATCCGTATTGTGAGGGCATTGGTCTTTCCAGTTGTGATGTATGGATGTGAGACCTGGACCATTCGAAAGGCTGAACGGCGAAGAATTGACTCCTTCGAACTGTGGTGTTGGGGGAAACTTCTTAGAGTTCCATGGACTGCAAAGAGAACCAACAGATCAATATTGGAGCAAATAAAACCATATTTCTCCCTGGAAGGTATAATGTTGAAACAAAAGCTGACCTACTTTGGACACACAATGCGAAGGCATGCCTCGCTGGAAAAAAAACATGAATGCTGGGGAAGATTGAGGAACTAGAAGTAGAGGACGTCAGAGGATGAGATGGATCGATGGCATCACAGAAGCAATGTGTACCAACCTGGAAGGTCTACGGAAGAAAGTGCAAGACAGGAAAAGTGGCGTGATTTGGTTCATGGGGTCACGAAGAGTCGGAACCAACTAAACGAAAAGCGAGAGAGAGTACGTGAGGAATGGCACAGCAAAGTTCGAGTGCGCGAATATATATATATATATATATATAACACCCGATCACAATTGTTATTGTATAACAACTATGTAATTACTACTATTACGACTTTGGAAGTCAGTTGTAGCAAAAAAATAAAAATATCTCCGCATTAGGTTTTAGCATAGATTTATAAATACATGTAAATTGTAAATACTTCAGTGAGTGAATTTGTTTCTTTCTTTGTTTAAAAAAAGGATCTATGCATTGAATATTACAACCAATGAGTATGTCAAAAACCAAATTGTACCTAAAGAATCAAATTGCATCTGTAAGAATTAAATAAGCAAAAAAAAAATCGTTACCATAAGTCTTTGTTGTTGTTATTTACGAAAAAAACCTATCCCCATAGCATGTGCAAGAAACAAACGACATTAGTTTGAACATGAAAGTAAAGTTTAACATACAAGATAACAAAACATATAGAATGGGTGGACGCCTATCGAGTGGCACAAATTGGCTTATGGGAACAAGAGGTACATGACCATGTCTGCTTCCAAAGACATACACCAAACATGTCTGTGGTGTGCATACTGTAAGACCTTCGGTAAACACACCATCAGATTATTTGACTTATCCTCTAACGAAGTAGGCGAGTGTCAGCAATATGTCTCGTGGTCTTATCGTGGCGTGTTTATCTTCTGGCGTTAGGTCAGACGATAGAAATGCCACTTGCACGCTTAGAGTAGCAGATTGATGGTGACCCACTTTAAACAGAACTTAATTAATTTTCACACACATTTATTAAAATAATAACCAGCATAAAAATTACTTAACTTGGTTCTGGATGCTATTTACAATTGATAATCTGAAGTTCCTTTGGACTTGGTATGTTAATCTTATTCTCACATATCTCTGATACTTGACAAAGTGTCTATTCATTTATCTTCATGGCTATGTACAGGAATACGATAATCTTATTAGGTGCAGACTGAAACTTGACTATAGACTGGTACAGACAAATGCAGACAAATGCAGACTGACTCTACATTCGTTATAATACCTCGCGTGTTAAGTTATCACTGTGCGAGTGTTATCCGCAAGGAGAAAAGGTTCTACGTTAGCAGCAATCTCATTGGCTGCGTTACATATTAATACACGGATCGGCGGAACAGAATTTGGTCTGTCTCTAAGGCAGCGCCATCTCGTAGTGTGGAGACGGACGAGCGCTGCGCCTGCTCTGTTGTGCTTAGCGGGGCGCGCTCTATTGGGAAAGTTGTGTACGCGCTGACTACGCGGAACTATGTACACAACAATGTCTAAAATTATATCAGCAGTACTTCAAGAAAACCACAGATGTAGTATTTGTGCAAAGCGATATACTACCAAAGTGAGAGCAGGGTGAAAAGAAATCATTTACAGATTCTCAGATAAAAGATCATTCGCTTTTCATCCAACTTAAAAGTAATTTTACATTTTCATAAGCAGACACAACACTATTTCCATGAATCTTATTCTTCTCAAGTTGGTGAAGAGTAGGACACGCATAGAATTCAGGGTCTTGAATGGCAGCAAACTTGAAGATTAGACGTATCCCTGTGATCTTCCCCTCGCTTTGACCTAGATGATGGTATCTGTGTGGTCTAATAATCGAAGCGATGTCACCATAACTTTATAGGGTATACCAGTGAATTCTATGGTGGAAACACGTTAACCAAGTTGCTCTCCTCTGTGTCTTAACACACTTCACATCCTTGAAAGACCTCAGCGATCAGTGTTTGGTGAGAAAGTGTCAATTATAGCGGCATCTTCTGTACATGCTATGAGTACAACATCTTTACATATGAACTGTCTACACTCATAAACATAGAAACCCTGAGCGTCTGCAATGATGTTTACACCTTGAGATGACACTGAAATATTCTGGGTGTATTCATTCATACAGCTTGTAGCACAATACTGGTGAGTGGGCAACAGTTAATCACATGGTCATGTATAACTAGAACTGCAGTGTGTTCTGGGTAATTTTCTGAGATTCAAATTCAATTCGTACATCTATAGGCCCAGATTCAATTATCTGATTATGTTTTGAGCAGTCTATTGTGATGATTGTCACCAGATCCTTGAATTTGCATGGTCTGAGTAGACATCCTTCATAGTATGAAGCATGAAATCTTGAATATATATCACATTTTCATTCCGCTGCAGATATAAATTATTATACTACGCGTGGAATACGGAGTTCAGATGTACTCTATCATTAGTTAATCTGCAATTGTCAAATTCGGTGGAATCATTTGCTATAGTTCGTCTCCTATTGGTCTGAAATGCAAGTATGATGAAACTGGCCGTCTCCAATTGAGAAGTTTTAATAGCTAACGTTTGTCTCCTTGCAGTCGATAGCACTGGGTACTCTAAAACCTCCTATTAACGGAAAGATAATGGTAGAAATATACCAGCATTCAGAACTTTTAAAAGCTTCAAATTCTGCTCATCGAATACAGTGATGTGTGTCATTTTCCATGTTATTTTATTGATTATAATCTCGTTGAGCTTCATGATTAGTTACCCATTGCATTCTGTACAAGAACAAGTTCCTGCTGGCCAGGTCAGCAGTCGAACATACTCTGTATCCAGAAAGGCCCGTACAGAACCTGCAACGTGCGGTCGTGCATTATCCTGCTGAAATGTAGGGTTTCGCAGGGATCGAATGAAGGGTAGAGCCACGGGTCGCAACGCATCTGAAATGTAACGTCCACTGTTCAAAGTGCCGCCAATGCGAACATGGGGTGACCGAAACGTGTAACCAATGGCACCCCGTACCATCACGCCAGGTGATACGCCAGTATGACGATGACGAATACACGCTTCTAATGTGCGTTCACCGCGATGTCGCCAAACACGGATGCGACCATCATGATGCTGTAAACAGAACCTGGATTCATCCGAAAAACTGACGTTTTGCCATTCGTGCACACAGGTTCGTCGTTGAGTACACTGTCGCAGGCGCTCCTGTCTGTGATGGAGCATCAAGAGTAACCGCAGCCATTGTCTCCGAGCTGATAGTCTGTGCTGCTGCAAACGTCGTCGAACTGTTCGTGCAGTTGGTTGTTGTCTTGCAAACGTCTCTGTTGACTCAGTGATCGAGACGTGACTGCACGATCCGTTACAGCCATGTTGATAAGATGCCTGTCATCTCGACTGTTGGTGATACGAGGCCGTTGTGATCCAGCGCCAGCGGAGTGGCCAAGCGGTTAAAGGCGCTACAGTCTGAAACCGCGCGACTGCTGCGGTCGCAGGTTCCAATCCTGCCTCGGGCATGGATGTGTGTGATGTCCTTAGGTTAGTTAAGTTTAAGTAGTTCTAAGTTCTAGGGGACTGATGACCTTAGAAGTTAAGTCCCATAGTGCTCAGAGCCATTTGAACGATTTTGTGATCCAGCACGGCGTTCCGTATTACCCTCCTGAGCCCACCGATTCCATATTCTGCTAACAGTCATTGGATCTCGACCAACGCGAGCAGCAATGTCGCGATACTATGAACTGCAATCGTGATAGGCTACATTCCGACCTTTACCAAAGTCGGAAACATGATGGTACGCATTTCTCCTCCTTACAAGAGGCATCACAGCAACGTTTTACCAGGCAACGCCGGTCAACTGCCGTTTGTGTATGAGAAATCGGTTGGAAACTTCCCTCGTGTCAGCCGGTCTGAGTGGCCGTGCGGTTCTAGGCGCTGCAGTCTGGAGCCCAGCGACCGCTACGGTCGCAGGTTCGAATCTTGCCTCGGGCAGGGATGTGTGTCCTGCCTTAGGTTAGTTAGGTTTAATTACTTCTAAGTTCTAGGTGACTGATGACCTCAGAAGCTAAGTCGCATAGTGCTCAGAGCCATTTGAACCATTTTCCCTCGTGTCAACACGTTGTAGGTGTCGCCACCGGCGCCAACCTTGTGTGAATGCTCCGAAAAGCTAATCATTTGCATATCACAGCATCTTCTTCCTGTCGGTTAAATTTCGCGTCTGCAGCACGTCATATTCGTGGTGTAGCAATTTTAATGGCCAGTAGTGTAGTTTCCAAGTGATACCCGCTTGCTGTTCTGTTGTGAAGTGCAATGCTGTGTGTTGTGCACGTTAGTTTTATACCTTGTGCCCAACCTACCTTCGTGGACAATACAATGACGCTGGGGCCAAGTTAAAGGTCACCACCGCCGCTTCTGGTCCTGACAGGTTTCTTCATATTCAAGGTCAGTGCTGGTTCAGATTTAGATGTAGCCATACAATGATTTCCTCGCAGCGAAAATCGAGAAGTTGATTATCCTGGTCCACAATACGCAGCTCCAGATAGCCCAAAACCTGAACGGTTACTGAGCGGTAAACGGGTTGGTAGGGATCTCAGTGATCTTATACCCTGTTCCCACTGATGGAAAGAATCCGTAAATTGTATGAATCAATCTACTGGGAAGGTAGAAGATCGTTGCAACGTTAAACTCGACATGAACTGTGCTGACGGCAAGTCTATCCACTGACTGGTTGGATCCGTAAAATTTATTAGGGTCCTTCTACAAAACCCGACGTTTTGTGAAACCCAGTAGCCGCCCTACTGAA
This sequence comes from Schistocerca cancellata, assembly GCF_023864275.1. NCBI lineage: Eukaryota > Metazoa > Arthropoda > Insecta > Orthoptera > Acrididae > Schistocerca > Schistocerca cancellata. The sequence continues at coordinate 505,038,536 of NC_064634.1, read as the reverse complement.
CCTATCTGGTTACGTCAATCGCTACATTCGGTGCCTTTATTTGCACGTAGCACAATCCCTTTGTCAGACCATTTCAAAACGTTGTTTAAATCGTCAGTATCAAATACACCACGTATTATTTCCACAGCAACGTTAAACTCCTCATGAACTGTGCTGACGGCAAGTCTATCCACTGACTGGTTGGATCCGTAAAATTTATTAGGGTCCTTCTACAAAACCCGACGTTTTGTGAAACCCAGTAGCCGCCCTACTGAACCTATCTGGTTACGTCAATCGCTGCATTCGGTGCCTTTATTTGCACGTAGCACAATCCCTTTGTCAGACCATTTCAAAACGTTGTTTAAATCGTCAGTATCAAATACACCACGTATTATTTCCACAGCAACGTTAAACTCCTCATCAACTGTGCTGATGGCAAGTCTATCCACTGACTGGTTGGATCCGTAAAATTTATTAGGGTCCTTCTACAAAACCCGACGTTTTGTGAAACCCAGTAGCCGTCCTACTGAACCTATCTGGTTACGTCAATCGCTGCATTCGGTGCCTTTATTTGCACGTAGCATAATCCCTTTGTCAGACCATTTCAAAACGTTGTTTAAATCGTCAGTATCAAATACACCACGTATTATTTCCACAGCAACGTTAAACTCCTCATGAACTGTGCTGACGGCAAGTCTATCCACTGACTGGTTGGATCCGTAAAATTTATTAGGGTCCTTCTACAAAACCCGACTTTTTGTGAAACCCAGTAGCCGCCCTACTGAACCTATCTGGTTACGTCAATCGCTGCATTCGGTGCCTTTATTTGCACGTAGCACAATCCCTTTGTCAGACCATTTCAAAACGTTGTTTAAATCGTCAGTATCAAATACACCACGTATTATTTCCACAGCAACGTTAAACTCCTCATGAACTGTGCTGACGGCAAGTCTATCCACTGACTGGTTGGATCCGTAAAATTTATTAGGGTCCTTCTACAAAACCCGACTTTTTGTGAAACCCAGTAGCCGCCCTCCTGAACCTATCTGGTTACGTCAATCGCTGCATTCGGTGCCTTTATTTGCACGTAGCACAATCCCTTTGTCAGACCATTTCAAAACGTTGTTTAAATCGTCAGTATCAAATACACCACGTATTATTTCCACAGCAACGTTAAACTCCTCATGAACTGTGCTGACGTCAAGTCTATCCACTGACTGGTTGGATCCGTAAAATTTATTAGGGTCCTTCTACAAAACCCGACTTTTTGTGAAACCCAGTAGCCGTCCTACTGAACCTATCTGGTTACGTCAATCGCTGCATTCGGTGCCTTTATTTGCACGTAGCACAATCCCTTTGTCAGACCATTTCAAAACGTTGTTTAAATCGTCAGTATCAAATACACCACGTATTATTTCCACAGCAACGTTAAACTCCTCATGAACTGTGCTGACGGCAAGTCTATCCACTAACTGGTTGGATCCGTAAAATTTATTAGGGTCCTTCTACAAAACCCGACTTTTTGTGAAACGCAGTAGCCGTCCTACTGAACCTATCTGGTTACGTCCATCGCTGCATTCGGTGCCTTTATTTGCACGTAGCACAATCCCTTTGTCAGACCATTTCAAAACGTTGTTTAAATCGTCAGTATCAAATACACCACGTATTATTTCCACAGCAACGTTAAACTCCTCATGAACTGTGCTGACGGCAAGTCTATCCACTGACTGGTTGGATCCGTAAAATTTATTAGGGTCCTTCTACAAAACCCGACGTTTTGTGAAACCCAGTAGCCGCCCTACTGAACCTATCTGGTTACGTCAATCGCTGCATTCGGTGCCTTTATTTGCACGTAGCACAATCCCTTTGTCAGACCATTTCAAAACGTTGTTTAAATCGTCAGTATCAAATACACCACGTATTATTTCCACAGCAACGTTAAACTCCTCATGAACTGTGCTGACGTCAAGTCTATCCACTGACTGGTTGGATCCGTAAAATTTATTAGGGTCCTTCTACAAAACCCGACTTTTTGTGAAACCCAGTAGCCGTCCTACTGAACCTATCTGGTTACGTCAATCGCTGCATTCGGTGCCTTTATTTGCACGTAGCACAATCCCTTTGTCAGACCATTTCAAAACGTTGTTTAAATCGTCAGTATCAAATACACCACGTATTATTTCCACAGCAACGTTAAACTCCTCATGAACTGTGCTGACGGCAAGTCTATCCACTGACTGGTTGGATCCGTAAAATTTATTAGGGTCCTTCTACAAAACCCGACTTTTTGTGAAACCCAGTAGCCGCCCTACTGAACCTATCTGGTTACGTCAATCGCTGCATTCGGTGCCTTTATTTAAACGTAGCACAATCCCTTTGTCAGACCATTTCAAAACGTTGTTTACATCGTCAGTATCAAATACACCACGTATTATTTCCACAGCAACGTTAAACTCCTCATGAACTGTGCTGACGGCAAGTCTATCCACTGACTGGTTGGATCCGTAAAATTTATTAGGGTCCTTCTACAAAACCCGACTTTTTGTGAAACCCAGTAGCCGTCCTACTGAACCTATCTGGTTACGTCAATCGCTGCATTCGGTGCCTTTATTTGCACGTAGCACAATCCCTTTGTCAGACCATTTCAAAACGTTGTTTAAATCGTCAGTATCAAATACACCACGTATTATTTCCACAGCAACGTTAAACTCCTCATGAACTGTGCTGACGGCAAGTCTATCCACTGACTGGTTGGATCCGTAAAATTTATTAGGGTCCTTCTACAAAACCCGACTTTTTGTGAAACCCAGTAGCCGTCCTACTGAACCTATCTGGTTACGTCAATCGCTGCATTCGGTGCCTTTATTTGCACGTAGCACAATCCCTTTGTCAGACCATTTCAAAACGTTGTTTAAATCGTCAGTATCAAATACACCACGTATTATTTCCACAGAAACGTTAAACTCCTCATGAACTGTGCTGACGGCAAGTCTATCCACTGACTGGTTGGATCCGTAAAATTTATTAGGGTCCTTCTACAAAACCCGACGTTTTGTGAAACCCAGTAGCCGCCCTACTGAACCTATCTGGTTACGTCAATCGCTGCATTCGGTGCCTTTATTTGCACGTAGCACAATCCCTTTGTCAGACCATTTCAAAACGTTGTTTAAATCGTCAGTATCAAATACACCACGTATTATTTCCACAGCAACGTTAAACTCCTCATGAACTGTGCTGACGGCAAGTCTATCCACTGACTGGTTGGATCCGTAAAATTTATTAGGGTCCTTCTACAAAACCTGACTTTTTGTGAAACCCAGTAGCCGTCCTACTGAACCTATCTGGTTACGTCAATCGCTGCATTCGGTGCCTTTATTTGCACGTAGCACAATCCCTTTGTCAGACCATTTCAAAACGTTGTTTAAATCGTCAGTATCAAATACACCACGTATTATTTCCACAGCAACGTTAAACTCCTCATGAACTGTGCTGACGGCAAGTCTATCCACTGACTGGTTGGATCCGTAAAATTTATTAGGGTCCTTCTACAAAACCCGACTTTTTGTGAAACCCTGTAGCCGTCCTACTGAACCTATCTGGTTACGTCAATCGCTGCATTCGGTGCCTTTATTTGCATGTAGCACAATCCCTTTGTCAGACCATTTCAAAACGTTGTTTAAATCGTCAGTATCAAATACACCACGTATTATTTCCACAGCAACGTTAAACTCCTCATGAACTGTGCTGACGGCAAGTCTATCCACTGACTGGTTGGATCCGTAAAATTTATTAGGGTCCTTCTACAAAACCCGACGTTTTGTGAAACCCAGTAGCCGCCCTACTGAACCTATCTGGTTACGTCAATCGCTGCATTCGGTGCCTTTATTTGCACGTAGCACAATCCCTTTGTCAGACCATTTCAAAACGTTGTTTAAATCGTCAGTATCAAATACACCACGTATTATTTCCACAGCAACGTTAAACTCCTCATGAACTGTGCTGATGGCAAGTCTATCCACTGACTGGTTGGATCCGTAAAATTTATTAGGGTCCTTGTACAAAACCCGACTTTTTGTGAAACCCAGTAGCCGTCCTACTGAACCTATCTGGTTACGTCAATGGCTGCATTCGGTGCCTTTATTTGCACGTAGCACAATCCCTTTGTCAGACCATTTCAAAACGTTGTTTACATCGTCAGTATCAAATACACCACGTATTATTTCCACAGCAACGTTAAACTCCTCATGAACTGTGCTGACGGCAAGTCTATCCACTGACTGGTTGGATCCGTAAAATTTATTAGGGTCCTTCTACAAAACCCGACTTTTTGTGAAACCCAGTAGCCGCCCTACTGAACCTATCTGGTTACGTCAATCGCTGCATTCGGTGCCTTTATTTGCACGTAGCACAATCCCTTTGTCAGACCATTTCAAAACGTTGTTTAAATCGTCAGTATCAAATACACCACGTATTATTTCCACAGCAACGTTAAACTCCTCATGAACTGTGCTGACGGCAAGTCTATCCACTGACTGGTTGGATCCGTAAAATTTATTAGGGTCCTTCTACAAAACCCGACTTTTTGTGAAACCCAGTAGCCGCCCTACTGAACCTATCTGGATACGTCAATCGCTGCATTCGGTGCCTTTATTTGCGCGTAGCACAATCCCTTTGTCAGACCATTTCAAAACGTTGTTTAAAACGTCAGTATCAAATACACCACGTATTATTTCCACAGCAACGTTAAACTCCTCATGAACTGTGCTGACGGCAAGTTTATCCACTGACTGGTTGGATCCGTAAAATTTATTAGGGTCCTTCTACAAAACCCGACTTTTTGTGAAACCCAGTAGCCGCCCTACTGAACCTATCTGGTTACGTCAATCGCTGCATTCGGTGCCTTTATTTGCACGTAGCACAATCCCTTTGTCAGACCATTTCAAAACGTTGTTTAAATCGTCAGTATCAAATACACCACGTATTATTTCCACAGCAACGTTAAACTCCTCATGAACTGTGCTGACGGCAAGTCTATCCACTGACTGGTTGGATCCGTAAAATTTATTAGGGTCCTTCTACAAAACCCGACGTTTTGTGAAACCCAGTAGCCGTCCTACTGAACCTATCTGGATACGTCAATCGCTGCATTCGGTGCCGTTATTTGCACGTAGCACAATCCCTTTGTCAGACCATTTCAAAACGTTGTTTAAATCGTCAGTATCAAATACACCACGTATTATTTCCACAGCAACGTTAAACTCCTCATGAACTGTGCTGACGGCAAGTCTATCCACTGACTGGTTGGATCCGTAAAATTTATTAGGGTCCTTCTACAAAACCCGACTTTTTGTGAAACCCAGTAGCCGCCCTACTGAACCTATCTGGTTACGTCAATCGCTGCATTCGGTGCCTTTATTTGCATGTAGCACAATCCCTTTGTCAGACCATTTCAAAACGTTGTTTAAATCGTCAGTATCAAATACACCACGTATTATTTCCACAGCAACGTTAAACTCCTCATGAACTGTGCTGATGGCAAGTCTATCCACTGACTGGTTGGATCCGTAAAATTTATTAGGGTCCTTCTACAAAACCCGACTTTTTGTGAAACCCAGTAGCTGTCCTACTGAACCTATCTGGTTACGTCAATCGCTCCATTCGGTGCCTTTATTTGCACGTAGCACAATCCCTTTGTCAGACCATTTCAAAACGTTGTTTAAATCGTCAGTATCAAATACACCACGTATTATTTCCACAGCAACGTTAAACTCCTCATGAACTGTGCTGATGGCAAGTCTATCCACTGACTGGTTGGATCCGTAAAATTTATTAGGGTCCTTCTACAAAACCCGACTTTTTGTGAAACCCAGTAGCTGTCCTACTGAACCTATCTGGTTACGTCAATCGCTGCATTCGGTGCCTTTATTTGCACGTAGCACAATCCCTTTGTCAGACCATTTCAAAACGTTGTTTAAATCGTCAGTATCAAATACAACACGTATTATTTCCACAGAAACGTTAAACTTCTCATGAACTGTGCTGACGGCAAGTCTATCCACTGACTGGTTGGATCCGTAAAATTTATTAGGGTCCTTCTACAAAACCCGACGTTTTGTGAAACCCAGTAGCTGCCCTACTGAACCTATCTGGATACGTCAATCGCTGCATTCGGTGCCTTTATTTGCGCGTAGCACAATCCCTTTGTCAGACCATTTCAAAACGTTGTTTAAATCGTCAGTATCAAATACTCCACGTATTATTTCCACAGCAACGTTAAACTCCTCATGAACTGTGCTGACGGCAAGTCTATCCACTGACTGGTTGGATCCGTAAAATTTATTAGGGTCCTTCTACAAAACCCGACTTTTTGTGAAACCCAGTAGCCGTCCTACTGAACCTATCTGGTTACGTCAATCGCTGCATTCGGTGCCTTTATTTGCACGTAGCACAATCCCTTTGTCAGACCATTTCAAAACGTTGTTTAAATCGTCAGTATCAAATACACCACGTATTATTTCCACAGCAACGTTAAACTCCTCATGAACTGTGCTGACGGCAAGTCTACCCACTGACTGGTTGGATCCGTAAAATTTATTAGGGTCCTTGTACAAAACCCGACTTTTTGTGAAACCCAGTTGCCGTCCTACTGAACCTATCTGGTTACGTCAATCGCTGCATTCGGTGCCTTTATTTGCACGTAGCACAATCCCTTTGTCAGACCATTTCAAAACGTTGTTTAAATCGTCAGTATCAAATACACCACGTATTATTTCCACAGCAACGTTAAACTCCTCATGAACTGTGCTGACGGCAAGTCTATCCACTGACTGGTTGGATCCGTAAAATTTATTAGGGTCCTTCTACAAAACCCGACGTTTTGTGAAACCCAGTAGCCGCCCTACTGAACCTATCTGGTTACGTCAATCGCTGCATTCGGTGCCTTTATTTGCACGTAGCACAATCCCTTTGTCAGACCATTTCAAAACGTTGTTTAAATCGTCAGTATCAAATACACCACGTATTATTTCCACAGCAACGTTAAACTCCTCATCAACTGTGCTGATGGCAAGTCTATCCACTGACTGGTTGGATCCGTAAAATTTATTAGGGTCCTTCTACAAAACCCGACGTTTTGTGAAACCCAGTAGCCGTCCTACTGAACCTATCTGGTTACGTCAATCGCTGCATTCGGTGCCTTTATTTGCACGTAGCATAATCCCTTTGTCAGACCATTTCAAAACGTTGTTTAAATCGTCAGTATCAAATACACCACGTATTATTTCCACAGCAACGTTAAACTCCTCATGAACTGTGCTGACGGCAAGTCTATCCACTGACTGGTTGGATCCGTAAAATTTATTAGGGTCCTTCTACAAAACCCGACTTTTTGTGAAACCCAGTAGCCGCCCTACTGAACCTATCTGGTTACGTCAATCGCTGCATTCGGTGCCTTTATTTGCACGTAGCACAATCCCTTTGTCAGACCATTTCAAAACGTTGTTTAAATCGTCAGTATCAAATACACCACGTATTATTTCCACAGCAACGTTAAACTCCTCATGAACTGTGCTGACGGCAAGTCTATCCACTGACTGGTTGGATCCGTAAAATTTATTAGGGTCCTTCTACAAAACCCGACTTTTTGTGAAACCCAGTAGCCGCCCTACTGAACCTATCTGGTTACGTCAATCGCTGCATTCGGTGCCTTTATTTGCACGTAGCACAATCCCTTTGTCAGACCATTTCAAAACGTTGTTTAAATCGTCAGTATCAAATACACCACGTATTATTTCCACAGCAACGTTAAACTCCTCATGAACTGTGCTGACGTCAAGTCTATCCACTGACTGGTTGGATCCGTAAAATTTATTAGGGTCCTTCTACAAAACCCGACTTTTTGTGAAACCCAGTAACCGTCCTACTGAACCTATCTGGTTACGTCAATCGCTGCATTCGGTGCCTTTATTTGCACGTAGCACAATCCCTTTGTCAGACCATTTCAAAACGTTGTTTAAATCGTCAGTATCAAATACACCACGTATTATTTCCACAGCAACGTTAAACTCCTCATGAACTGTGCTGACGGCAAGTCTATCCACTAACTGGTTGGATCCGTAAAATTTATTAGGGTCCTTCTACAAAACCCGACTTTTTGTGAAACGCAGTAGCCGTCCTACTGAACCTATCTGGTTACGTCCATCGCTGCATTCGGTGCCTTTATTTGCACGTAGCACAATCCCTTTGTCAGACCATTTCAAAACGTTGTTTAAATCGTCAGTATCAAATACACCACGTATTATTTCCACAGCAACGTTAAACTCCTCATGAACTGTGCTGACGGCAAGTCTATCCACTGACTGGTTGGATCCGTAAAATTTATTAGGGTCCTTCTACAAAACCCGACGTTTTGTGAAACCCAGTAGCCGCCCTACTGAACCTATCTGGTTACGTCAATCGCTGCATTCGGTGCCTTTATTTGCACGTAGCACAATCCCTTTGTCAGACCATTTCAAAACGTTGTTTAAATCGTCAGTATCAAATACACCACGTATTATTTCCACAGCAACGTTAAACTCCTCATGAACTGTGCTGACGTCAAGTCTATCCACTGAGTGGTTGGATCCGTAAAATTTATTAGGGTCCTTCTACAAAACCCGACTTTTTGTGAAACCCAGTAGCCGTCCTACTGAACCTATCTGGTTACGTCAATGGCTGCATTCGGTGCCTTTATTTGCACGTAGCACAATCCCTTTGTCAGACCATTTCAAAACGTTGTTTAAATCGTCAGTATCAAATACACCACGTATTATTTCCACAGCAACGTTAAACTCCTCATGAACTGTGCTGACGGCAAGTCTATCCACTGACTGGTTGGATCCGTAAAATTTATTAGGGTCCTTCTACAAAACCCGACTTTTTGTGAAACCCAGTAGCCGCCCTACTGAACCTATCTGGTTACGTCAATCGCTGCATTCGGTGCCTTTATTTAAACGTAGCACAATCCCTTTGTCAGACCATTTCAAAACGTTGTTTACATCGTCAGTATCAAATACACCACGTATTATTTCCACAGCAACGTTAAACTCCTCATGAACTGTGCTGACGGCAAGTCTATCCACTGACTGGTTGGATCCGTAAAATTTATTAGGGTCCTTCTACAAAACCCGACTTTTTGTGAAACCCAGTAGCCGTCCTACTGAACCTATCTGGTTACGTCAATCGCTGCATTCGGTGCCTTTATTTGCACGTAGCACAATCCCTTTGTCAGACCATTTCAAAACGTTGTTTAAATCGTCAGTATCAAATACACCACGTATTATTTCCACAGCAACGTTAAACTCCTCATGAACTGTGCTGACGGCAAGTCTATCCACTGGTTGGTTGGATCCGTAAAATTTATTAGGGTCCTTCTACAAAACCCGACGTTTTGTGAAACCCAGTAGCCGCCCTACTGAACCTATCTGGTTACGTCAATCGCTGCATTCGGTGCCTTTATTTGCACGTAGCACAATCCCTTTGTCAGACCATTTAAAACGTTGTTTAAATCGTCAGTATCAAATACACCACGTATTATTTCCACAGCAACGTTAAACTCCTCATGAACTGTGCTGACGGCAAGTCTATCCACTGACTGGTTGGATCCGTAAAATTTATTAGGGTCCTTCTACAAAACCCGACTTTTTGTGAAACCCAGTAGCCGTCCTACTGAACCTATCTGGTTACGTCAATCGCTGCATTCGGTGCCTTTATTTGCACGTAGCACAATCCCTTTGTCAGACCATTTCAAAACGTTGTTTAAATCGTCAGTATCAAATACACCACGTATTATTTCCACAGAAACGTTAAACTCCTCATGAACTGTGCTGACGGCAAGTCTATCCACTGACTGGTTGGATCCGTAAAATTTATTAGGGTCCTTCTACAAAACCCGACGTTTTGTGAAACCCAGTAGCCGCCCTACTGAACCTATCTGGTTACGTCAATCGCTGCATTCGGTGCCTTTATTTGCACGTAGCACAATCCCTTTGTCAGACCATTTCAAAACGTTGTTTAAATCGTCAGTATCAAATACACCACGTATTATTTCCACAGCAACGTTAAACTCCTCATGAACTGTGCTGACGGCAAGTCTATCCACTGACTGGTTGGATCCGTAAAATTTATTAGGGTCCTTCTACAAAACCTGACTTTTTGTGAAACCCAGTAGCCGTCCTACTGAACCTATCTGGTTACGTCAATCGCTGCATTCGGTGCCTTTATTTGCACGTAGCACAATCCCTTTCTCAGACCATTTCAAAACGTTGTTTAAATCGTCAGTATCAAATACACCACGTATTATTTCCACAGCAACGTTAAACTCCTCATGAACTGTGCTGACGGCAAGTCTATCCACTGACTGGTTGGATCCGTAAAATTTATTAGGGTCCTTCTACAAAACCCGACTTTTTGTGAAACCCTGTAGCCGTCCTACTGAACCTATCTGGTTACGTCAATCGCTGCATTCGGTGCCTTTATTTGCATGTAGCACAATCCCTTTGTCAGACCATTTCAAAACGTTGTTTAAATCGTCAGTATCAAATACACCACGTATTATTTCCACAGCAACGTTAAACTCCTCATGAACTGTGCTGACGGCAAGTCTATCCACTGACTGGTTGGATCCGTAAAATTTATTAGGGTCCTTCTACAAAACCCGACGTTTTGTGAAACCCAGTAGCCGCCCTACTGAACCTATCTGGTTACGTCAATCGCTGCATTCGGTGCCTTTATTTGCACGTAGCACAATCCCTTTGTCAGACCATTTCAAAACGTTGTTTAAATCGTCAGTATCAAATACACCACGTATTATTTCCACAGCAACGTTAAACTCCTCATGAACTGTGCTGATGGCAAGTCTATCCACTGACTGGTTGGATCCGTAAAATTTATTAGGGTCCTTATACAAAACCCGACTTTTTGTGAAACCCAGTAGCCGTCCTACTGAACCTATCTGGTTACGTCAATGGCTGCATTCGGTGCCTTTATTTGCACGTAGCACAATCCCTTTGTCAGACCATTTCAAAACGTTGTTTACATCGTCAGTATCAAATACACCACGTATTATTTCCACAGCAACGTTAAACTCCTCATGAACTGTGCTGACGGCAAGTCTATCCACTGACTGGTTGGATCCGTAAAATTTATTAGGGTCCTTCTACAAAACCCGACTTTTTGTGAAACCCAGTAGCCGCCCTACTGAACCTATCTGGTTACGTCAATCGCTGCATTCGGTGCCTTTATTTGCACGTAGCACAATCCCTTTGTCAGACCATTTCAAAACGTTGTTTAAATCGTCAGTATCAAATACACCACGTATTATTTCCACAGCAACGTTAAACTCCTCATGAACTGTGCTGACGGCAAGTCTATCCACTGACTGGTTGGATCCGTAAAATTTATTAGGGTCCTTCTACAAAACCCGACTTTTTGTGAAACCCAGTAGCCGCCCTACTGAACCTATCTGGATACGTCAATCGCTGCATTCGGTGCCTTTATTTGCGCGTAGCACAATCCCTTTGTCAGACCATTTCAAAACGTTGTTTAAATCGTCAGTATCAAATACACCACGTATTATTTCCACAGCAACGTTAAACTCCTCATGAACTGTGCTGACAACAAGTTTATCCACTGACTGGTTGGATCCGTAAAATTTATTAGGGTCCTTCTACAAAACCCGACTTTTTGTGAAACCCAGTAGCCGCCCTACTGAACCTATCTGGTTACGTCAATCGCTGCATTCGGTGCCTTTATTTGCACGTAGCACAATCCCTTTGTCAGACCATTTCAAAACGTTGTTTAAATCGTCAGTATCAAATACACCACGTATTATTTCCACAGCAACGTTAAACTCCTCATGAACTGTGCTGACGGCAAGTCTATCCACTGACTGGTTGGATCCGTAAAATTTATTAGGGTCCTTCTACAAAACCCGACGTTTTGTGAAACCCAGTAGCCGTCCTACTGAACCTATCTGGATACGTCAATCGCTGCATTCGGTGCCGTTATTTGCACGTAGCACAATCCCTTTGTCAGACCATTTCAAAACGTTGTTTAAATCGTCAGTATCAAATACACCACGTATTATTTCCACAGCAACGTTAAACTCCTCATGAACTGTGCTGACGGCAAGTCTATCCACTGACTGGTTGGATCCGTAAAATTTATTAGGGTCCTTCTACAAAACCCGACTTTTTGTGAAACCCAGTAGCCGCCCTACTGAACCTATCTGGTTACGTCAATCGCTGCATTCGGTGCCTTTATTTGCATGTAGCACAATCCCTTTGTCAGACCATTTCAAAACGTTGTTTAAATCGTCAGTATCAAATACACCACGTATTATTTCCACAGCAACGTTAAACTCCTCATGAACTGTGCTGATGGCAAGTCTATCCACTGACTGGTTGGATCCGTAAAATTTATTAGGGTCCTTCTACAAAACCCGACTTTTTGTGAAACCCAGTAGCTGTCCTACTGAACCTATCTGGTTACGTCAATCGCTCCATTCGGTGCCTTTATTTGCACGTAGCACAATCCCTTTGTCAGACCATTTCAAAACGTTGTTTAAATCGTCAGTATCAAATACACCACGTATTATTTCCACAGCAACGTTAAACTCCTCATGAACTGTGCTGATGGCAAGTCTATCCACTGACTGGTTGGATCCGTAAAATTTATTAGGGTCCTTCTACAAAACCCGACTTTTTGTGAAACCCAGTAGCCGTCCTACTGAACCTATCTGGTTACGTCAATCGCTACAATCGGTGCCTTTATTTGCACGTAGCACAATCCCTTTGTCAGACCATTTCAAAACGTTGTTTAAATCGTCAGTATCAAATACAACACGTATTATTTCCACAGAAACGTTAAACTTCTCATGAACTGTGCTGACGGCAAGTCTATCCACTGACTGGTTGGATCCGTAAAATTTATTAGGGTCCTTCTACAAAACCCGACGTTTTGTGAAACCCAGTAGCTGCCCTACTGAACCTATCTGGTTACGTCAATCGCTGCATTCGGTGCCTTTATTTGCGCGTAGCACAATCCCTTTGTCAGACCATTTCAAAACGTTGTTTAAATCGTCAGTATCAAATACTCCACGTATTATTTCCACAGCAACGTTAAACTCCTCATGAACTGTGCTGACGGCAAGTCTATCCACTGACTGGTTGGATCCGTAAAATTTATTAGGGTCCTTCTACAAAACCCGACTTTTTGTGAAACCCAGTAGCCGTCCTACTGAACCTATCTGGTTACGTCAATCGCTGCATTCGGTGCCTTTATTTGCACGTAGCACAATCCCTTTGTCAGACCATTTCAAAACGTTGTTTAAATCGTCAGTATCAAATACACCACGTATTATTTCCACAGCAACGTTAAACTCCTCATGAACTGTGCTGACGGCAAGTCTACCCACTGACTGGTTGGATCCGTAAAATTTATTAGGGTCCTTGTACAAAACCCGACTTTTTGTGAAACCCAGTTGCCGTCCTACTGAACCTATCTGGTTACGTCAATCGCTGCATTCGGTGCCTTTATTTGCACGTAGCACAATCCCTTTGTCAGACCATTTCAAAACGTTGTTTAAATCGTCAGTATCAAATACACCACGTATTATTTCCACAGCAACGTTAAACTCCTCATGAACTGTGCTGACGGCAAGTCTATCCACTGACTGGTTGGATCCGTAAAATTTATTAGGGTCCTTCTACAAAACCCGACTTTTTGTGAAACCCAGTAGCCGCCCTACTGAACCTATCTGGTTACGTCAATCGCTGCATTCGGTGCCTTTATTTGCACGTAGCACAATCCCTTTGTCAGACCATTTCAAAACGTTGTTTAAATCGTCAGTATCAAATACACCACGTATTATTTCCACAGCAACGTTAAACTCCTCATGAACTGTGCTGACGGCAAGTCTATCCACTGACTGGTTGGATCCGTAAAATTTATTAGGGTCCTTCTACAAAACCCGACTTTTTGTGAAACCCAGTAGCCGTCCTACTGAACCTATCTGGTTACGTCAATCGCTGCATTCGGTGCCTTTATTTGCACGTAGCACAATCCCTTTGTCAGACCATTTCAAAACGTTGTTTAAATCGTCAGTATCAAATACACCACGTATTATTTCCACAGCAACGTTAAACTCCTCATGAACTGTGCTGACGGCAAGTCTATCCACTGACTGGTTGGATCCGTAAAATTTATTAGGGTCCTTCTACAAAACCCGACTTTTTGTGAAACCCAGTAGCCGTCCTACTGAACCTATCTGGTTACGTCAATCGCTGCATTCGGTGCCTTTATTTGCACGTAGCACAATCCCTTTGTCAGACCATTTCAAAACGTTGTTTAAATCGTCAGTATCAAATACACCACGTATTATTTCCACAGCAACGTTAAACTCCTCATGAACTGTGCTGACGGCAAGTCTATCCACTGGTTGGTTGGATCCGTAAAATTTATTAGGGTCCTTCTACAAAACCCGACTTTTTGTGAAACCCAGTAGCCGTCCTACTGAACCTATCTGGTTACGTCAATCGCTGCATTCGGTGCCTTTATTTGCACGTAGCACAATCCCTTTGTCAGACCATTTCAAAACGTTGTTTAAATCGTCAGTATCAAATACACCACGTATTATTTCCACAGCAACGTTAAACTCCTCATGAACTGTGCTGACGGCAAGTCTATCCACTAACTGGTTGGATCCGTAAAATTTATTAGGGTCCTTCTACAAAACCCGACTTTTTGTGAAACCCAGTAGCCGTCCTACTGAACCTATCTGGTTACGTCCATCGCTGCATTCGGTGCCTTTATTTGCACGTAGCACAATCCCTTTGTCAGACCATTTCAAAACGTTGTTTAAATCGTCAGTATCAAATACACCACGTATTATTTCCACAGCAACGTTAAACTCCTCATGAACTGTGCTGACGGCAAGTCTATCCACTGGTTGGTTGGATCCGTAAAATTTATTAGGGTCCTTCTACAAAACCCGACGTTTTGTGAAACCCAGTAACCGCTCTACTGAACCTATCTGGTTACGTCAATCGCTGCATTCGGTGCCTTTATTTGCACGTAGCACAATCCCTTTGTCAGACCATTTCAAAACGTTATTTAAATCGTCAGTATCAAATACACCACGTATTATTTCCACAGCAACGTAAAACTCCTCATGAACTGTGCTGACGGCAAGTCTATCCACTGACTGGTTGGATCCGTAAAATTTATTAGGGTCCTTCTACAAAACCCGACTTTTTGTGAAACCCAGTAGCCGTCCTACTGAACCTATCTGGTTACGTCAATCGCTGCATTCGGTGCCTTTATTTGCACGTAGCACAATCCCTTTGTCAGACCATTTCAAAACGTTGTTTAAATCGTCAGTATCAAATACACCACGTATTATTTCCACAGCAACGTTAAACTCCTCATGAACTGTGCTGACGGCAAGTCTATCCACTGACTGGTTGGATCCGTAAAATTTATTAGGGTCCTTCTACAAAACCCGACTTTTTGTGAAACCCAGTAGCCGTCCTACTGAACCTATCTGGTTACGTCAATCGCTGCATTCGGTGCCTTTATTTGCACGTAGCACAATCCCTTTGTCAGACCATTTCAAAACGTTGTTTAAATCGTCAGTATCAAATACACCACGTATTATTTCCACAGCAACGTTAAACTCCTCCTGAACTGTGCTGACGGCAAGTCTATCCACTGACTGGTTGGATCCGTAAAATTTATTAGGGTCCTTCTACAAAACCCGACTTTTTGTGAAACCCAGTAGCCGCCCTACTGAACCTATCTGGTTACGTCAATCGCTGCATTCGGTGCCTTTTTTTGCACGTAGCACAATCCCTTTGTCAGACCATTTCAAAACATTGTTTAAATCGTCAGTATCAAATACACCACGTATTATTTCCACAGCAACGTTAAACTCCTCATGAACTGTGCTGACGGCAAGTCTATCCACTGACTGGTTGGATCCGTAAAATTTATTAGGGTCCTTGTACAAAACCCGACTTTTTGTGAAACCCAGTTGCCGTCCTACTGAACCTATCTGGTTACGTCAATCGCTGCATTCGGTGCCTTTATTTGCACGTAGCACAATCCCTTTGTCAGACCATTTCAAAACGTTGTTTAAATCGTCAGTATCAAATACACCACGTATTATTTCCACAGCAACGTTAAACTCCTCATGAACTGTGCTGACGGCAAGTCTATCCACTGACTGGTTGGATCCGTAAAATTTATTAGGGTCCTTCTACAAAACCCGACTTTTTGTGAAACCCAGTAGCCGTCCTACTGAACCTATCTGGTTACGTCAATCGCTGCATTCGGTGCCTTTATTTGCACGTAGCACAATCCCTTTGTCAGACCATTTCAAAACGTTGTTTAAATCGTCAGTATCAAATACAACACGTATTATTTCCACAGCAACGTTAAACTCCTCATGAACTGTGCTGACGGCAAGTCTATCCACTGACTGGTTGGATCCGTAAAATTTATTAGGGTCCTTCTACAAAACCCGACGTTTTGTGAAACCCAGTAGCTGCCCTACTGAACCTATCTGGTTACGTCAATCGCTGCATTCGGTGCCTTTATTTGCACGTAGCACAATCCCTTTGTCAGACCATTTAAAACGTTGTTTAAATCGTCAGTATCAAATACACCACGTATTATTTCCACAGCAACGTTAAACTCCTCATGAACTGTGCTGACGGCAAGTCTATCCACTGACTGGTTGGATCCGTAAAATTTATTAGGGTCCTTCTACAAAACCCGACTTTTTGTGAAACCCAGTAGCCGCCCTACTGAACCTATCTGGTTACGTCAATCGCTGCATTCGGTGCCTTTATTTGCACGTAGCACAATCCCTTTGTCAGACCATTTCAAAACGTTGTTTAAATCGTCAGTATCAAATACACCACGTATTATTTCCGCAGCAACGTTAAACTCCTCATGAACTGTGCTGACGGCAAGTCTATCCACTGACTGGTTGGATCCGTAAAATTTATTAGGGTCCTTCTACAAAACCCAACTTTTTGTGAAACCCAGTAGCCGCCTTACTGAACCTATCTGGTTACGTCAATCGCTGCATTCGGTGCCTTTATTTGCACGTAGCACAATCCCTTTGTCAGACCATTTCAAAACGTTGTTTAAATCGTCAGTATCAAATACACCACGTATTATTTCCACAGCAACGTTAAACTCCTCATGAACTGTGCTGACGGCAAGTCTATCCACTGACTGGTTGGATCCGTAAAATTTATTAGGGTCCTTCTACAAAACCCGACGTTTTGTGAAACCCAGTAGCCGCCCTACTGAACCTATCTGGTTACGTCAATCGCTGCATTCGGTGCCTTTATTTGCACGTAGCACAATCCCTTTGTCAGACCATTTCAAAACGTTGTTTAAATCGTCAGTATCAAATACACCACGTATTATTTCCACAGCAACGTTAAACTCCTCATGAACTGTGCTGACGGCAAGTCTATCCACTGACTGGTTGGATCCGTAAAATTTATTAGGGTCCTTCTACAAAACCCGACGTTTTGTGAAACCCAGTAGCCGTCCTACTGAACCTATCTGGTTACGTCAATCGCTGCATTCGGTGCCTTTATTTGCACGTAGCACAATCCCTTTGTCAGACCATTTCAAAACGTTGTTTAAATCGTCAGTATCAAATACACCACGTATTATTTCCACAGCAACGTTAAACTCCTCATGAACTGTGCTGACGGCAAGTCTATCCACTGACTGGTTGGATCCGTAAAATTTATTAGGGTCCTTCTACAAAACCCGACGTTTTGTGAAACCCAGTAGCCGCCCTACTGAACCTATCTGGTTACGTCAATCGCTGCATTCGGTGCCTTTATTTGCACGTAGCACAATCCCTTTGTCAGACCATTTCAAAACGTTGTTTAAATCGTCAGTATCAAATACACCACGTATTATTTCCACAGCAACGTTAAACTCCTCATGAACTGTGCTGACGGCAAGTCTATCCACTGACTGGTTGGATCCGTAAAATTTATTAGGGTCCTTCTACAAAACCCGACGTTTTGTGAAACCCAGTAGCCGTCCTACTGAACCTATCTGGTTACGTCAATCGCTGCATTCGGTGCCTTTATTTGCACGTAGCACAATCCCTTTGTCAGACCATTTCAAAACGTTGTTTAAATCGTCAGTATCAAATACACCACGTATTATTTCCACAGCAACGTTAAACTCCTCATGAACTGTGCTGACGGCAAGTCTATCCACTGACTGGTTGGATCCGTAAAATTTATTAGGGTCCTTCTACAAAACCCGACGTTTTGTGAAACCCAGTAGCCGCCCTACTGAACCTATCTGGTTACGTCAATCGCTGCATTCGGTGCCTTTATTTGCACGTAGCACAATCCCTTTGTCAGACCATTTCAAAACGTTGTTTAAATCGTCAGTATCAAATACACCACGTATTATTTCCACAGCAACGTTAAACTCCTCATGAACTGTGCTGACGGCAAGTCTATCCACTGACTGGTTGGATCCGTAAAATTTATTAGGGTCCTTCTACAAAACCCGACGTTTTGTGAAACCCAGTAGCCGTCCTACTGAACCTATCTGGATACGTCAATCGCTGCATTCGGTGCCTTTATTTGCACGTAGCACAATCCCTTTGTCAGACCATTTCAGAACGTTGTTTAAATCGTCAGTATCAAATACACCACGTATTATTTCCACAGCAACGTTAAACTCCTCATGAACTGTGCTGACGGCAAGTCTATCCACTGACTGGTTGGATCCGTAAAATTTATTAGGGTCCTTCTACAAAACCCGACGTTTTGTGAAACCCAGTAGCCGTCCTACTGAACCTATCTGGTTACGTCAATCGCTGCATTCGGTGCCTTTATTTGCACGTAGCACAATCCCTTTGTCAGACCATTTCAAAACGTTGTTTAAATCGTCAGTATCAAATACACCACGTATTATTTCCACAGCAACGTTGAACTCCTCATGAACTGTGCTGACGGCAAGTCTATCCACTGACTGGTTGGATCCGTAAATTTTATTAGGGTCCTTCTACAAAACCCGACGTTTTGTGAAACCCAGTAGCCGCCCTACTGAACCTATCTGGTTACGTCAATCGCTGCATTCGGTGCCTTTATTTGCACGTAGCACAATCCCTTTGTCAGACCATTTCAAAACGTTGTTTAAATCGTCAGTATCACATACGCCACGTATTATTTCCACAGCCGGCCGGAGTGGCCGAGCGGTTCTAGGCGCTTCAGTCCGGAACCGCGCGACCACTGCGGTCGCAGGCTGGAATCCTGCCTCGGGCATGGATGTGTGTGATGTCCTTAGTTAGGTTTAAGTAGTTCTAAGTTCTAGGGGACTGAAGACCTTAGCAGTAAAGTCCCATAGTGCTCAGAGCCATTTGAACCATTTTTTATTTCCACAATTTATTTTCCACCATTAATTTCCAGATGAAGTTTATTGTTTGCATATGTGATATTCGCAAATTTTGTTATTATACGTATACCTCCAGTCCAGTCACCGAAATACTCCACTCCTCATTCCTTAAATCAATCGGTGGGAAGCAATTCACTCATAACATTGACGATCGTTCTTTTAAAGTCAGACTATATGACACTGCATCTGAACTTCAACTGATGAGTGGATGTTTAATGCACCTCTTTATATATCCTGATTCGTAAATGTTAGAAGGAACATGATGCACATATGCCCACACATGTGAGTATTAAAGTCTTGATAGGGACTAAAATTGTAGAACAGACGTCTTTTGACGGTGAAGTATTGTTGTAACTCTTTTTGTGGCTGCAGGTCACGAAATGAGTTGGATTAGTAGACGTTTTTATATTATTCTTAACGTATGCCGCCCAGTGGGTTCCTGGTCCCCCATAAACATCTAAATTCACGATTCCACATTTTCCTGATTTACACATAGTCTCTGGTATGTATCCCGCATAATCACAGCATGGAATCTTGGAATGCTGAGTTGTTTTCCTAACAAACTTGTGCAGACCTTTATTTGAAATCGGTCTATCCGGTAGGATAGCTAATATCCTTTCCCTTTTCCTTATGGAGAGACATAGTCCTCTCTTCCGTTACAGTCATTTTCCGATGGTTGCTGCTTCCATCATGGCCGCAGCTCGTGGTCGTGCGGTACGTTGTCGCTTCCCCCGCCCGAGTTCCCGGGTTCGATTCCCGGCGGGGTCAGGGATTTTCTCTGCCTCGTGATGCCTAGGTGTTGTGTGATGTCCTTAGGTTGGTTAGGTTTAAGTAGTTCTAAGTTCTAGGGGACTGATGACCATAGATGTTAAGTCTCATAGTGCTCAGAGCCATTTGAACCATTTGAACCTGTTTCCATCATGTCTTCTTGCTTCCTCTACCTGCTCCTGGGAGATCTGCATGTTCTTCACTGTCCTGGCAATAGCCACAACACCAACAGCCAGTGAACCCATCGCTGAGAGACCTTCAAGGTTGGATTGAGAAAGGGGATGATTCTGCCTGATGTCTTCAGTATCGGCAGAACCCTTGTGGTGCTTTAACTCGTTCCTTATGTTTCAGAGCACTTTTAGCTGGATATATCGCTGTCAGGGTACAGTTTTTGAGACACCTCTTCTTCTTCTTCTTCATCGTTTTTTCTTCAGTGCACGACGTGCAGCGTTCATAACCTGCTTGAAATTCACACTCAAGCCCAACTAATTTTTATCACGCATGATTTTATCAACTACAATTTCTGCGCTGTACTAATATCCTCTCTCACACGTATTACCTTGGTATTATCAACTAAAATTAGATCTGCAGATTACATTCTGGGAAATTTTTAAGTTTTGCGTATTCAGTGGCGTGTTCAAAACAAGCCTCATCAAAGGAATTTGTCGAGAACATCACCACCTCCTATGTGTCTCCCATCGCGCATGTTACGCTACTGTGCTGGTTGTGCTGTTTGCCCCCTAGTACACAGCAAATCGTCAGCGTCAATCCTGCTGTTTTGTGTTGTAGGAAAACCAAGTGCTCTACTTCCTCAACGTCTTACAACATACTCTATGAGAAACACTTGTGGTTCTGAGCTCTTCTGCATTTCTTCTGTGTAAAAGCATGCTGAAATTTCACCAACACTGCTATCCTTTCAGATGTAAGTTCTGGGATTTGTTCTCTGCACTCTGGAAACTGTGAATATCTCAGATGCTGTCTTGTGTTTTGATATACATACCAAATCACCCACATTAAATTTCTGTTTACGTGGATTCAGCATTTTAATACGGTAGTACGCCGTACCCACTGTAACTTCTCTCCCCAGTTTTGTTTTAACAGGTGATGCCCAGGCAAATTTGGAGTATGTATCAAAAACCATTAAAATGCATTTGAATCCATTGTTTACTTAGGAATATTCCTGCATATCTACGACGTCCGCCTGCCATAAGTCATCCAAAACTTTAATCACAACGAGTGTATGTTTTTCATGCTGGTTTGTGCAGTTCTTGAACTACCATCTCCATATTTATTCGACTACACCTCTAAGCTCGTAGATTACTAAAATAACCTCATTTGAATAACACTATTACCACCACCAGCTGATAAGATAACCAGGCATAGTCGATCTATTAGCTCAATTTTAAAAAAGTCTTTTTAAAAAAGAGTTGGAGCCCCTCCACGCCCACATCGACATGATGGCCAACTCAAAAGGTCTACTGCCATCTCAGCATAAGGGTTAGTATTCACTTAGGTCTACTTCCATCTGTGCATAAAGTTTACTTATCACTAGAGTGAGGTGTCGCAGAATGTGGGTACTGCGATTAACCATTAATACGCGCTCACCTGGAAATTGGGTCGAAAGTGTCGAACGTAGGGTAGCGGTTTGAAGGGCAGAGGACAAAAAGTGCCAAGCAAGAGCCAAGGGAAAGAAATCGTCTGCGACAGTTAGGTCGGGTGGTAAGAGCAGTAGCGGATGTCTTGCTGCCTGCTACAGGTCATGCTAGGGTAGGCTTGTCAGGAGTGGGTATCATGACATTATGCGGTGCTGTTA
Source organism: Schistocerca cancellata (assembly GCF_023864275.1). NCBI lineage: Eukaryota > Metazoa > Arthropoda > Insecta > Orthoptera > Acrididae > Schistocerca > Schistocerca cancellata. The sequence goes on along the minus strand of NC_064634.1, from coordinate 505,016,488 downwards.
TTCGGCGGCTGCCGCTGGGTGCCGGTGTTGAACTCTCGTTCAGCGTCAGCAAACCTGTAACTGTTTGGTTCATCATCGTTTTGTGTCCAATAAGTCACATATCCGATGCACAGTGTAGGGTGATATTGGCGATTTGTTTGTGCGTCAGTGGGCGAGCTCGACGGTTTCCCTACTGTAGCCTGTTGGTCGGCTTTAATAGCATCTGGTGTATCCAGTCAATGTTGCTGATACGCATGGGCTTACCGACGTTTGTCGCTTGTTATTGTATGTTACCTTGCCATAGGTGGTTATGCCCTAGCTAGTACTGTCTTTGGCAGCTTATGCTTCCACCTACGGTTGTGATCATAGTTTCCCACCGTGAGGATGAAAGGATTGTTTGAGTATCTCGAGTTCCTGTATAGTCGTGTGGCGTGTTTTTTGAATACTTCCTTGAGGGTTTCAAAGCGGCATTCATTGTGAAAATCCACGGTGCGTGTGTAGCGTGGAGCGTTGCTAATGATTCGTAGCACTTCGTTCTGTATGATCTGCAGGCGGCGCAGTCGTGTAGGAGCTGCGTATCCCCAGACGGGAGCTGCGTGCGTCATCAGCGCTCTAATCAGTGTCATGTATATGGACCTCGACACCCTCCTATTCAGTGTGCTTTCCGTGTTGAGCATTGGGTAGAGCTGTTTGAGGCTCGCGTGCGCTCTGCTGGCAACGTACTCGATGTGGTCTCCCCATCTAAGTTTCCGGTCCAGCCAGACACCTGGGTATCCGACGTTGTCTCGGAAACGTATTGGGCGTTTATGTAATGTCATCTGTCTACTGTATTAATGTTTGCGCAGTAGTTTCGGTCTGCGTGTAAACAGAACTGCTTCGCACTTGTCGAAGTTCACTTTAATACGCCATAGTTCCAACCAAGGCTCGGGCTCGGCAGTTCTGAGTGCCGTCTGTATTCGTGAATTAATGTTCGGCGGTTTCCAAGGAACTTCGTCAGGAGATTACAGCGACATGTGCAGCTCTCTCCACTGTAACATTGCGGCGACAGCTCGTCGTTCTGTTACGTGTATAGACGCCAACGGTGAACATTTTGTACATTTAGAGTAACCATGTGCTAACCTGAAGGTTGTACAACACGTGTGATCAATTATTAAATGTAAAATAAATACAGGGTTATTACAAATGATTGAAGCGATTTCACAGCTCTACAATAACTTTATTATTTGACATATTTTCACAATGCTTTGCACACACATACAAAAACTCAAAAAGTTTTTTTAGGCATTCGCAAATGTTCGATATGTGCGCCTTTAGTGATTCGGCAGACATCAAGCCGATAGTCAAGTTCCTCCCACACTCGGCGCAGCATGTCCCCATCAATGAGTTCGAAAGCATCGTTGGTGCGAGCTCGCAGCTCTGGCACGTTTCTTGGTAGAGGAGGTTTAAACACTGAATCTTTCACATAACCCCACAGAAAGAAATCGCATGGGGTTAAGTCGGGAGAGCGTGGAGGCCATGACATGAATTGCTGATCATGATCTCCACCACGACCGATCCATCGGTTTTCCAATCTCCTGTTTAAGAAATGCCGAACATCATGATGGAAGTGCGGTGGAGCACCATCCTGTTGAAAGATGAAGTCGGCGCTATCGGTCTCCATTTCTGGCATGAGCCAATTTTCCGAGGGCTGTGCGTGAAACTTGCTCGCACGCGTTCAACCGTTTCTTCGCTCACTGCAGGCTGACCCGTTGATTTCCCCTTACAGAGGCATCCAGAAGCTTTAAACTGCGCATACCATCGCCGAATGGAGTTAGCAGTTGGTGGATCTTTGTTGAACTTCGTCCCGAAGTGTCGTTACACTGTTATGACTGACTGATGTGAGTGCATGTCAAGCACGACATACGCTTTCTCGGCTCCTGTCGCTATTTTGTCTCACTGCGCTCTCGAGCGCTCTGGCGGCAGAAACCTGAAGTGCGGATTCAGCCGAACAAAACTTTATGAGTTTTTCTACGTATCTGTAGTGTGGCGTGACCATATGTCAATGAATGGAGCTACGGTGAATTTATGAAATCGCTTCAATCATTTGTCATAGCCCTGTACATGAGAAATACTCATCATTCCTTAAAGTGTATATCCTTTCTTCTGGCGGACACTGTATTTGTGTGTGAGTGTGCGACCCCCCGACATGTTGCGCCCTAGGTGCGCGTCTAGGATGCGTGCAGGAGGCGCTCGGCGCTGGACGGCTCCAGGCTGCTCCAGAGCGGGGGTCGGGCTCCAGCTCGCTCCAGGACGGCGGCGCGGCGCCGGCTCGGCACGTCAGAAACCGGTCGGCAGCATTTCGCGGTTTCGCAGGCGCTGGAGGCGGTGTGACGTCAGAGCGGCCGACGTCAGCGGAGAGTCCGGAGCGGCCAGGAGCAGAGGCCGCAGTCGGGCGGCGCGCGCCAAAGCCTCCAGCCTCCAGCCTCCAGCGTCCAGCCTCCAGCCTCCGGACCCAGGGCAGCAGCCACGGTGAGCCAGCCCTCCTCACAGCAGGCGATTGCGATTTGTCTCGCCTTCATACTGCCCCTTGTTTTACCTTTTTCTTAGATTAGGACCGTCTGTATGCATCTGAATAAACATTAGATTTGTTTTGCGAGACGCGTTTCGCCTCAGCTGTGTGTTCTGATACCGCTCAACACGAGCTCTTGCTGTACCGCTGGTCGAGTTGTTGTTACGCCCGCAGCACTGATGAACATTTTCAGTGCGGAACACAGAACCACACTCACACTTGTTAGCCTGTTTGGAACATTTCTGGAAATGCACACGGACGATCCTAAACAAAAACAACATTAATGTGATACAAGCAGCCACTGTGCATCGGCAGATCAGAAACGTAAAAAATGCAACTGATTTCTTTATTAGCTCCAGCCGATCCAGATGCACCTCTCCGAGGATTTGCAGTCTAAATGAATCAATAAAAGGCAATGCTTTTGAATGCTAAGATAGACTTTTTATCCATTTTATGCACAAAGCGTTTCGGAGAATAATAGCATTATCAGGTGTGTTTTTCGAGTATCACGCCTAGAAACGACGTCACCTTCTTTTTCCTGGTCTCATGCTGCGTCTTCACGGTGTCGGCATGTTATTTCGAATTTGGCGGTCTCAGCAGAGGATGACCGGATGCACTTCCTAACGCCACGCCTGTCCACGCCTCTCCCCTTCCCCCACCAGGGCGGGAACTGTGTACTGTGTACCCCACTCTCCAAGGACGTAGCCAAGATTTTGTCAAAGACTGGGGGGGGGGGGGGCGAGGGAAGGGGGAGGAGTCCGATCTGTTAAACGGGTTCTCAAAGAGACTTATGTTGTTAATTTATTCTGAAAATTTCAATAAAGAATTATGAACCATTTTATTCGACAATGATATTGGAGTTTTCATCAAGCAGAGATATAGTCTCTTTACTTAGGAATGCTGTATTTTGGCAAATCACTAAGAACCGGTCATGCTCCAATCTCCCTTCACCTTCCAAGGTCATTCTCTTCTTGTTTGAGTCTGCATTTGTGCTGAGGAAGTGATCAGGAATGGACTAGCGCTAATTTTTTAGGACACCACGATTATTACCGACAGGGCTTTTGGAACGAAGAGGTCTCTTTTCCACAGAGAAGCTTCAACAATTTTTTGGTGGCGAAAGAGGTCTCTTTTCCACAGAGAAGCTTCAACAATTTTTTGGTGGCGAAAATGCAAAAGATCTGGACTTATTGAACCTTACACTTTCCCAAATTTCCTCATTTTAAGTATCCATCTGCCACTTCTTGCGATGTAATAAAGATCATTTTTCATAATAAAGAATTTCCGGGCAGACAAATGCATGATCCCAAATGAGGAGAATATGGGTTATTATTTATTTATCACTGGAGAATTTGGAAAATCTGGTTTTTGCATACCGTTTTAAAATATAACAAAATGTACCGCAACAATAGATCGAATTCTAAAATTGGGTTTTTCCTTTACTCTCCGTGTTTGGTTATTCGATAGTGCATGAATACACACATATTTTAAGATTTCAAAATTAGTAAACCACCATACACTTATGCACTTTAAAGATTACTTGATAAGCGGTGCTTATAAAAAATTTTAAGCTGATATTTTGTAGTGAAGAAAGTGTTTTGCAAACTGCTTCCTCAGTTGAAAAAGCTGCTTGAGAGTTAGCAGAGGGTTACTAGGGGAAATAAATTGGACTGGAAACACAACTTTTTACATTTTTAATGTGGCCAATTGTTGAGGTAGTACATAATAAGAAAACGACACTCGACTTTAAAAATGATTTTTGAAATAAACAGTAGTTTATATTAAGTAGCTAGTCTATTGGTAGTATTTTTACTTACACTATACTACTGCAAAACAAAAATTAAGAAGTTGTTCTCAACCACTGAACCTAACTTAAGCACTTTTTCCAAATTCTGAGGGCACTTGAAACACTTTTTGATATGCTTTTCCATTTTGTTGGAATGTGACTGTGTGTATTCCTTAAAACAATATTTAAAACATACTACTTTCCTTTTTAAGTAGGAAAAGTTCCAAACAGGTGGATTTTCTTAACAATCTCGTAACTGTTCAATAGTTCATTGTCTACAACACTGTAAATATCACAAAGACGAGGTTATGTTGCTTCTCACTCGACAACATGAACTTCAACGACTGTTAGATGGTCAGACCAGTGCTTCTAATTCCAGTTAACTAAATAACTCACAGAACTGCATGAATTACATGCAATTACCAGCCACTCAAAACTTTATCTACTACTTATTTGGAATAATACCAATAGCACTAATATTTACTTAGTATAACTGGAATTTGAGTAAAAAAGTTTATCCGTAATTATTTTAGTTCCGGGTGTGTCACGTACCGATTCCAATTCCACAATTGCACCAATAGCGAATTCTCTAGGAATCGACTAGCATAGGAATCGAACAATTCCAGTGTCTTGGGCATAGATTCTTTGTTATTAAACCTTTTTTTAGGTTAGTCTTCTCATTTTATCTTCACTGCAATGCAGTCGTACGAAAATTGATAAGGAAAGGAGCAGAACAGAAAACTATAATCTGTTTCAAATGTCGCTACATCTGACAATAAACAATTTTTTCTGTTTTTTTGTTTTTTCACTGAAAACGGTGTAACATTTACGACTACACTTATCACTAAGAAACACATGCCAGCTGTTTAATATATTTAATAATAATATAATCATATAATATTCAGTGATTTGACACGGATTGTAAACTGTATTACATAACAAAGCGATGAGCTGACAATGCCTTTTATACCGCCTTATCACTACTCAGTGTTCAACGCGGCTTGTGTGTATGTGTGTGTGTGTGTGTGTGTGTGTGTGAGAGAGAGAGAGAGAGAGAGAGAGAGAGAGAGAGAGAGAGAGAGAGACCGAGAGTGAAGAGTAGAACAAGTAAAAAGAAAAAGATGTTGCTAATAATAAGCGGCTGTCAGCAACACACCTCCTTCCTTAGTTTGGCAATTTGGAATACTAGTAAAAAAGAAAGACACACTTGTCTCTTCTTTCCTTGCATTCTTAGTAGTAATAGCAGCTATAAACATTTTCTAACTTTTCATCGGAGCATCTTCCCGTTTCGTTAATGTAATTGGTAAATTACACATTCTATCAGTGATAACTTTAGAAAGTACTTTTTTTTGTAAATGTCCAGATTTTGGGCAATTCCCCATTTATAAATGTCCTGTTCACTCGGCATCAGCCCGACCCACATGTCTAGCAGAGTCGAAATATAAAAAAAAAGTCTTTCAGTATTCAGTTCGCCGAGAAAATTTTCAAAAAATGGTTCAAATGGCTCTGAGGACTATGGGACTTAACATCTGTGGTCATCAGACCCCTAGAACCTAGAACTACTTAAACCTAACTAACCTAAGGACATCACACACATCCATGCTCGAGGCAGGATTCGAACCTGCGACCGTAGCAGTCGCGCGGTTCCGGACTGAGCGCCTAGAACCGCTAGACCACCGCGGCTGGCGAGAAAATTTTAAATTTTCCAATTACTTCACAGGCCGAAAATCAGTTAACAACGCAAGTAAGGACTGGAGACCATTAACACAGTATGTTTCCACTCGTAAATGATTGCCTTTCCTCAGCACTTAACAGGAGGGTTTTCTCGATGGTGTCAGCAAGACTTCTGAGAGCGAAGGCCAGCAATGAGGCAGCTTCACACACACTGCAGTAGCGCCGCTTACCTGAAAAATACCTCCAAGAGCCGAAGCTCGGGTTGTGTGCTACCATTCGCCTTTCTTACAGAGCAAGACTAAACAACTCCTGGACTGTTATCGCAGTCGCTCGTGCCTGTTCACGTTCTTGCTCGCGAGCAGAACGTTAGCGGCGTGTCTGGGAGAGGGGGGTTTCGCGCGCACAGTGTGGTCAAGATAGTGATACGTCCCCTTAGAAAAATTATTGAATTACTGTGCTGATAAACCTCTTACATTATTTGATTTTCAAACAGCTGAGCAAAACTGAACGTACTCAGACATTTCGCTCTTTACCTATTCTGATCAACGCTAAACTGACACACAATATTTTTAGCGCAACGCAATCTGACTTTCAATAATCCCTACAAAAGAACGGCCCTGACTAACATTAACCTATACCTTTCACAAATCAATTACCTCACAAAAATCTTCGTTACTCGAACTACTGCAATACAGCGAGAGCAACTACTGCCAGCTAAATAAAAGATTCAAACTACTGAAGGCACTAACTACTGATAGGCATAGTTGGCAAATGAAAGATTCTGATAGTGAACAAACAATGTATTTACCTTAATAGTGTTCAAAAGTCATAATATATATAGCAGTTCATGACATCCATTCTTACAAATGTACTGTATCTGATGGACACACGTCCAGATCATCCGCTCTCAAAAATCCGCCATCTCACTTCCCCACATCCACCACTGCTGGCGGCTCACCTCCAACTGCGCAACGCTACGCGCTGTTAACATCCAACTGCCCAAAACTACAATAGCGAGTTCCAACAATGCAAACCAGCCACAGACTGCACGCAGCACAGCCAGTGATTTTCTTATAGAGCGCTACGTGGCGTTACCAACATAAAAACCTAAACAGCCTACTTACAACAACACAGGGGAAGAATGAAATTACAATGAAATCCAGACCATTAGCTGCTTACAGGTGTTGATAAATATCAACGGGGACAGTTGAAAATGTGAGCCCCGCCTGGGACTCGAACGCAAAATCTCCTGCTTACATAGCAGACGCTCTGTCCGACTGATCCATCGAGGACACAGAGGAATGTGCGACAGCAGTTTGTTATCTCTGGCACGCTTCCCGTGAGACCCACATTTCCAACTTACTGTCCACACACTACATTTGTAGTGCCCCTGCCCACTTTACATCTTACTCGCAGCAGTCAATCTACCGATTCCCGTAAGAGTTTGAGCAATGTGAGTGCATCCGCACTGAAGAAGATCATTGGCCAGTGAGCCTCGCCTATATGAAGCCGAAAGAACAGATACCATCTTCATACACAGGAGAAGGGCCAACCGTGAAATAGGGAAGAACCAATTTTAAAATCGGTGCCACCTAATAGCGGCAAGAGCGAGTCGCAGAAAGGGGAACCTTATGCTGCTACGCAGAAAGAAAGGTTCTCAAAAACTTTAGTGGAACGTAAGACCCTTAAGTTTTCAGAAAGTTCGTTTTAGTAAGGCACTATACAGGGTGCCTGTCCTAAGTATTCTGCTGCATCCATTTTCAATAAGCTACCACAAGAGCTTAGCAGTAGCCCAAACTTTTTTAAGTCTAAACTGAAGAGTTTCCTCATGGCTCACTCCTTCTATTCTGTCGAAGAGCTCCTGGAAGAGCTAAAAAATTAAGCAAATTCCAGTGTTACATTGTTGATTGTCTTCATTTAAACTTACGACTTGTCACCTGAATATGTTTTTTTTATATTTCATTTTATCTGTTTCTAATATCGTGTTATAATTTCATGTATTGACTCGTTCCTTGAACATGGAGACTTCTCCTTAATTTGGTCTCACGGAACAATAAATAAATAAATAAATAAATAAATAAGAATCGTCAAACGCATTTTCTCCGGTGCTTCAGCAGATACCCGCAGTTACGTTTTTGCCAAGTGTAGCTGGGGTGAGCTCAAACAAATACTGCTGGCCATGTCTTTCATGCAACATCCAGCGTCGACGGAGGCGTCGATTTGTTTCCCATTACAAAGAATATGATTTTCAAATCGGAATTTTACCTGCCCATTCGACAGAGCGTTTCCAGACTAGTCCTGTGCGGTATTTTATGGACATGTATTACCAACAAATACTGCTGGCCATGTCTTTCATGCGATACCCAGGGCCGACGGAGGCGTCGATTTGTTTCCCATTACAAAGAATATGATTTTCAAATCGGAATTTTACCTGCCCATTCGACAGAGCGTTTCCAGATTAGTACTGTGCGGTATTTTATGGACACGTATTACCAGGCACAGTAAAGCACGAGGAGTAACCCGTAGACCAGCTGCTGAGTGACAGCACGTCTCTGGACCGCACTGACTGATAGCGGCGTGCGGCAGCGCTGCTCGGTCACTGCCAGAGCTCTAGCTTACTCTCGGTATTTTACTGACCCTGTTTACGCATACCGATAAAACGAATATCGCTCTGCAGTAGTTCTAGACCGAGCTGTCGTATGGCCACGTAAAATTCCGCTTTAAATTTAATTTTGTTTGTAACGGGAAAGCAGGCCCGTGTGGCCGTGCAGTTCTAGGCGCTTCAGCCTGGAACCGCGTGACCGCTACGGTCGCAGGTTCGAATCCTGCCTCGGGCATGGATGTGTGTGATGTCCTTAGGTTAGTTAGGTTTAAGTAATTCTAAGTTCTAGGCGACTGATGACCACAGATGTTAAGTCCCATAGTGCTCAGAGCCATTTTTTTTGTAACGGGAAAAAAACTGGGCATCTGATCAGAGACACAATGAGAAGTATCTTATTGTGTATGTGGTGTCTGTGGACTACCACATAGCCTTTAACGTCATCGACAGAGCGACACTAGTCCAAAAACACAAACATCTGATGGGAGCCACACACCCATTGGCAATCACAATATCCTCAGATACAACAATATCCAAATATCAGACAGCATAATCCAGAGAAACATAGTTCTAGAAGGAGATCCAATTAGCCCAACGTTATTCAAAATCATGAACGCAGACGTCACAGACATAATCAGGGACACCTCTGCATCACTTATTCTCTATGCAGACGACTTGGCAATAGGCTCAGAAAATGCAGAAGAACTCCAAGAGGTCCTCAACTGGCTCACATCGTGGGCGAAAAGAAATAGATTACAAATAAACCACAACAAAACTAAACAAACTCCTTTTAGGAAATGAGGGAAACACTCTTCTATAAATACAATGACACTGCACAATAAACTTTTAGAGGTAGTACCAAAATTCAAGTATCTTGGACTCACCCTGCAAACCACCTTGTCATCCTTCAGTAACCATGTCAAAGAAAGAGCTGCCGTAGCAATAGAAGCCATCTACCACATCCAACAACCTCAACAATTATCACTGGATACAGCAATGTTACTGTTCAAGTCAGCCATTTCCCCAGTAGCTGCCTATGGGCTCAGCATCATATGGGAAAAACTCATCCTAAGCGACCTGATAACGATAGAAAAATCAAATCTCTTTACATGAAGAGGGTTCTAGGCATCGGGAAGTCAGCACCCTCCAGGATAACATGTGTATTAACCAAGGCAAACTACTTCATCTACGACATCAAAATGCAGTATTGGCTGCAAAATAGCAAGCCCGACGAAAATGGACGTCAAACCCTCACCGAGAAGTACAGAGCCATCTGGCCCTATTTCTACTCCACAGACGCCATAATGACGGACGAATGGAAACAAGCAAACTACAAGTTACGACACGTAGTAACGCGTTACGCCACGCATGGATTTCACCACAGACTCTGCCAAAACAAGAGATTTCACCATCCGAACGAAGACTGTTTTTCTGATTTGTGTAAGAAACATTGTGAGAGATATCACGCTCAAAACTACTAAATGAGGAAAACCTCGATTATAAAGCTGGCTTGATTATAAAACTGGCTTCATTTGTAATTTGTAATTTCTCTTTGCACATTGTGCGCTTTTCAATTAATAATACACTCCTGGAAATTGAAATAAGAACACCGTGAATTCATTGTCCCAAGAAGGGGAAACTTTATTCACACATTCCTGGGGTCAGATACATCACATGATCACACTGACAGAACCACAGGCACATAGACACAGGCAACAGAGCATGCACAATGTCGGCACTAGTACAGTGTATATCCACCTTTCGCAGCAATGCAGGCTGCTATTCTCCCATGGAGACGATCGTAGAGATGCTCGATGTAGTCCTGTGGAACGGCTTGCCATGCCATTTCCACCTGGCGCCTCAGTTGGACCAGCGTTCGTGCTGGACGTGCAGACCGCGTGAGACGACGCTTCATCCAGTCCCAAACATGCTCAATGGGGGACAGATCCGGAGATCTTGCTGGCCAGGGTAGTTGACTTACACCTTCTAGAGCACGTTGGGTGGCACGGGATACATGCGGACGTGCATTGTCCTGTTGGAACAGCAAGTTCCCTTGCCGGTCTAGGAATGGTAGAACGATGGGTTCGATGACGGTTTGGATGTACCGTGCACTATTCAGTGTCCCCTCGACGATCACCAGTAGTGTACGGCCAGTGTAGGAGATCGCTCCCCACACCATGATGCCGGGTGTTGGCCCTGTGTGCCTCGGTCGTATGCAGTCCTGATTGTGGCGCTCACCTGCACGGCGCCAAACACGCATACGACCATCATTGGCACCAAGGCAGAAGCGACTCTCATCGCTGAAGACGACACGTCTCCATTCGTCCCTCCATTCACGCCAGTCGCGACACCGCTGGAGGCGGGCTGCACGATGTTGGGGCGTGAGCGGAAGACGGCCTAACGGTGTGCGGAACCGTAGCCCAGCTTCATGGAGACGGTTGCGAATGGTCCTCGCCGATACCCCAGGAGCAACAGTGTCCCTAATTTGCTGGGAAGTGGCGGTGCGGTCCCCTACGGCACTGCGTAGGATCCTACGGTCTTGGCGTGCATCCGTGCGTCGCTGCGGTCCGGTCCCAGGTCGACGGGCACGTGCACCTTCCGCCGACCACTGGCGACAACATCGATGTACTGTGGAGACCTCACGCCCCACGTGTTGAGCAATTCGGCGGTACGTCCACCCGGCCTCCCGCATGCCCACTATACGCCCTCGCTCAAAGTCCGTCAACTGCACATACGGTTCACGTCCACGCTGTCATGGCATGCTACCAGTGTTAAAGACTGCGATGGAGCTCCGTATGCCACGGCAAACTGGCTGACACTGACGGCGGCGGTGCACAAATGCTGCGCAGCTAGCGCCATTCGACGGCCAACACCGCGGTTCCTGGTGTGTCCGCTGTGCCGTGCGTGTGATCATTGCTTGTACAGCCCTCTCGCAGTGTCCGGAGCAAGTATGGTGGGTCTGACACACCGGTGTCAATGTGTTCTTTTTTCCATTTCCAGGAGTGTATATGCTTTCGGACATGTGCGAAAGGTCAGAGACCACATATTTGACTAAGGCGATGTTGGCCAGCGCAGCTGCACACCAGCCTCGAGCCGTTTCGCAATCGGCGAGATGCCGAGAGTAATGAGGCTAACGAGCAGATCAGTAGCGTGTCCTCTAAGTTGAGAGTTCGGGTCACACTGGGGTCGTGCTAGGGTAGTCCGCGTGGTTGTGGCGACCGTTGTGTCCGGATGGCGTAGTAGTCACCGAATCTTGTAGTAAGCAGGAGACCTGGGTTCGAATCCCATCCCAGTACAAATTTTCACCTTGCCCCATTGATATAAATCAACGTCCACTGGCAGCTAATGTGTTTCACTCCTTTGTGTCTTAGTGTCTCTTCGGGCTGACTCCAGTTACACAACGCAAGAAGGAAACTGTAAATATCCGCTGAAACACCAGACTAAATCCACCCGACGGCCCATAGGATGAACACCCGTCACGTCATACCACGCCAAAGAATACGGAAATGGAAAATGTGAAGGATTTGAGCGTGTACAACAGGTTTTAAAACTTGAAAAGGAGCTCTCTGAAAAGAAGGGACAAGGGAAGAACAATCAAGTGAAGGTGCCGCTCAAATAAGCTACAAAATTACACCACATTTGACAAATCCACTGCCGGCCGCGGTGGTCGTGCGGTTCTGGTGCTGCAGTCCGGAACCGCGGGACTGCTACGGTCGCAGATTCGAATCCTGCCTCGGGCATGGGTGTGTGTGATGTCCTTAGGTTAGTTAGGTTTAAGTAGTTCTAAGTTCTAGGGGACTTATGACCTAAGATGTTGAGTCCCATAGTGCTCAGAGCCATTTGAACCATTTGACAAATCCACTTCCCCCTTTCGTGCATGGTCGTGTAAGAAAAGTATACTTCATAGTTGCAGCAAAAACTTTATGTCGACGTCAGGTAGAACAACTTCGCTCGGTGCCGTTATCAAACATTATAGTCGTCCCATACAGGTTACGGTAGACGACGTATAGAGCCAGCTTGTTAAATCTTTGAACGGAGTTGATTGCAGATTCTCTAGCGTTCTATGAAAGTGTAGATACCGCAGCCATACTGCTGGATGGGACGTTCTTGCCACTGTTGCAGAAAATGTACATTTGTCGTGGAATTTATTAGTTTTTGTGTTAACAGACGGAGCGCCTGTACAATCAGAATTCCTAGCATAACTATTGGAAGAGGAAAAATGATATAACCTGATGTGCAACTTGAGCTAGTTCTTCTCTAATACGACACGGACTGTAAAGACGATCTAAATTCCTCCACGCACTCGCCTCAGGATCGATTTCCTCGTTTACGCCATTCCCCACTCGGCACGCCTGCTGTGAAGCAGTCTTACACAGCGCTTGGAAACGGACTTCTCTGCTGCTTGGGAACGCCGCGAATTTGCGTCTTGTGCGTTGGAAACACGGTAGCTATCACTGCGTCTGAGCCGTGGTAAAAATTTGCTGTTTTGAAGAGCGCGCCGCAGTGCGTAGTGTGAAGCAGTCGCCCTCCGTTTCTGGCGGTGGGGTCGCTGTGGCAGTCGCAGCTTTGGTGTCTCCCTCTGGTGGGAAAGGGGAAAGGTTGCCTGTTCACGTGCTTTTAAGGGGCTCCGGAACGCCCTATACTTCCAATGTTAAAATAACGCTTATAAATTACATCTTTCCTCACAAAGTATTTGAGGTAGGAAGTTGAACTTTTTACAGATTATTTATTGGAATATGGGCTACAACTTAACACAGGGATTTTACAAAATTTTAGTTCAGTTATTAAAGATGATTTTTTTTTCAATTGTAATGATAATTCACAACATTTTTTGAAATTTTTTATTTATATATTCAAAAATATACAGTTTTTTGGAAAAAGGCTGTGTTAAATTATGCAGAAGGTACAGTGTAACATTTACTGAAAGTTTGAAACAAATATGTTTGGAAAATCCTTAGAAAACATGTAATTAGTATGAGAAAATAAAAGTTTTGGGAATCGAGCGACAAAGATTGGATTAACTTTTTAGTGCATTCCAGGTCCATAGGATGGATTATCTTCATCCTCTGCAAACTCCTCCTCCAGCTTCCTCTTGTTCCTCCTCCTGTTTACTCTTGCTTGTATTTCTAGACTCTTTACAGCCCTGTCTGCAGCCCGAAGGCGTTCCTTGTCTAAAGCAAGCATCGCTCGTACCATGTTGGAACCTATCTTCATTCCCATATTTCTAAATACCTTGTACCTTACAATGTTGCCTTCATTGAAAGTCGCAACAGCATCATACACACCAAAGTGAAGTGTTTCTATTCGAACAAATACAGTCTTGGGAATTCTCGACCATATAACACTATTTACACTTTCATTGGGGTTCTGAGTTTTTCCGTGAATACACTTTTTCAACAGGTCAGGTGCTGCTAAGTCTCTGAAAATAGGTTTAGCCACAACACATACTTTATCTCATATCACTAAAATGTACCTGATGAACACGGACATCAATAACAACACCATTTGACAGCAGTTTAACAGCGCCACAGTGGGTCACGCCCATGTAGAACACATTTAAAAAAAAATTAAAAATAGTTGTAGTCTTCGGAATTGAATAAATTATATATCTATTAAAAGGTAATAGTCTGCAGATTAAGAAAACGCAAAAAAATAAAAATTGAAATTTTCATGATTTTGAGCCTTTCCGGAGCCCCTTAAGGGGCGCTATGAGCTCGCTAGACGGCGAGTCTGGTGAGTTGATCATCCGGGTCAGTTTGGGGCAGTCAGTGTCTGTCTGTCGTCCGGAGTGCTAGTGTGTGTTAGGCCGCCAGTCCGCCAGTCTGCTCGAATTTGTTCAGGAAATGGTGATTGGCGGTTGGATCGATCGGTCGGTCGCGCACTGGGACAAAAGATGACTGGTCCGTCTTGAGCGTCGGCGCATGTGAGGTCGCCACGTCAGTGGGTCGCGCCGTATAGCGAGAGATAGTGGCTTCGCGGCCGACACGAGAGCAACAGGAGTCAACTCAAGACATCAGTCTGGCCGCTGCGAACTGCGACGCCGTGAGGCGGGAGATCGGCGCGCCTTCCTGCGTCCGTTGCAGCGGCTGGCAGCGGACGGTTCGGGAGAGCGATTTGGGGGTGCTGCGCCAGGTCTTCGCCAGAAATCGTAGTTTATTAGAAGTTAAGTGATTCGTGATATGTTGTTTCATTTACTTGTTAAATTTTACTTGTTTTCTTGGTCAATCTCTCGTCCCCAGCTTGCTCGTCTGTCTCCCGTCCGCATTTGTTAGGCAGTTAGTGTCTGACTGTCTGTCTGTCAGTCTGCCGTACGTTAATAGCTGCCTCTGTCGTGTTTGTCGGATTCGGTGTTAACGAATTTATTACTTGAAGTGTAATGGCCGAATTCCTGAAATATGCTTTTATCTTGCCTAACATGTTGAGAGGCGGTATATGTGTAATGTAGAGCATGTTTGTATATTTTATGTAAGACTGCATTTCATGGGTTTTTGTTTAAATGGTCATTTTAGTATATGAAGTTGCCACCCTTCTACCGTAAGAGTTTTTTTGTTTTTTAATCAAGTTGCACCTTCGGTGGCAAGTTAATTTTATAATGTTAGTGTTTTGTACCATTTCCATCCCTCCTACAGGGTGCATAATTTATGTGCTTCTGTGAGTTGTTAACATTTTTAGTTTAAAGTAATCTGGTGTGTTGCAGATTTGCACCAGTGTAGTCTTTCAGAGGTGGTTGTGAGCGGTCGTGACTACGGCCGTGTCAAAAGGGAGCGGTTAGGTTCTCAGCCCGAAAGCTCATACTGTCAAAATATGTTCTTTCTGCCTCTGAATAAATTGTAACTTGATATGTAGAGGGTGCTTTCTGATTATAATTTTAAATTTGTTTAAAAAAAAAGGGCTTTTAGGAATAAAATTTCCATTTGTTGAAAGAAATTTGATTGTTTTCGTTAGTTACCCAGTGGCAACTACTTCACGCACATAGTGTCATTAAATGTGTTAATGATATTGATGAATCGCTAGTAAATAAAGTAAGTTCTTAAAAAAATGGCTCTGAGCACTATCGGACTTAACATCTTAGGTCATCAGTCCCCTAGAACTTAGAACCACTTAAACCTAACTAACCTAAGGACACCACACACATCCATGCCTGAGGCAGGATTCGAAACTGCGACCGTAGCAGTCCCGCGGTTCCGGACTGTAGCGCCTAGAACCGCACGGCCACCGCGGCCGGCTAAGTTCTTAAGAGAAGGTTTTGAAAGTAAAATCCACGGTTCAGCGTCGAAGTCCAAAGACATCTATCTGAGAAGACGCGAGGTTCAGAAAGTTCCAGTTTTCAGCTGATTTGATGATTTTGTGAACGTGTAGATCCTGGTGGACTTTTATGGTAGGTATCCCGAAACATAGATTTTTGATATGGTATCGGAACGGTAAAGGAGTTTTGCTATTTGGGGAGCAAAATAACTGATGATGGTCGAAGTAGAGAGGATATAAAATGTAGACTGGCAATGGCAAAGAAAGCGTTTCTGAAGAAGAGAAAATTGTTAACATGGAGTATAGATTTAAGTGTCAGGAAGTCATTTCTTAAAGTATTTGTATGGAGTGTAGCCATGTATGGAAGTGAAACATGGACGGTAAATAGTTTGGACAAGAAGAGAATAGAAGCTTTCAAAATGTGGTGCTACAGAAGAATGCTGAAGATTAGATGGGTAGATCACATAACTAATGAGGAAGTATTGAATAGGATTGGGGAGAAGAGAAGTTTGTGGCACAGCTTGACCAGAAGAAGGGATCTGTTGGTAGGACATGTTCTGAGGCATCAAGGGATCACCAATTTAGTATTGGAGGGCAGCGTGTGGGGTAAAAATCGTAGGGGGAGACCAAGAGATGAATACGCTAAGCAGATTCAGAAGGATGTAGGTTGCTGTAGGTACTGGGAGATGAAGAAGCTTGCACAGTATAGAGCAGCATGGAGAGCTGCATCAGACCAGTCTCAGACCACAACAACAACAACATCGGAACGGTAAGCATATTGCATTCTCATATGCCGAGTGCATTTTCTGTGTTATTATTTATGATTACGAGTGCCATCGTTTTCATCCAATGATCCGGAATTGGATCTTTCTCACGATTACCTCCGGGGTATTGAACAAGTTATTCAGGAAACCCGCCAGGACATCCCGGGATCTGTGGCGGCGACGCCCTGGCCGCGGTTTCCCACTGACCACCGGGTCGATACTGGTCTGCTGTGCCCTCGTTTAGAAAATGTTTCCACACTCGAACTTGAGGTTTACTCTAGTCGCAGGTGGGTTGGGTACGCATATCCCGTCCCAGAGGCAACGCTGACGCGACGAGGCTATGGTTGTTTTGGTTGCGTATGGAGTACCACTGGGCTGTGTCCGTCTGATTAAGAATGCGATACGGTTTTACGAGAAGTTGAGGGGTTGGGGTTGTGAACGGGCTGTGTGTAAACTTGTGTTTGGTGTTTTATGTACGAGGGTCACTCCAAAAGAAATGCACACTATTTTTGTAAAAACACTGTTTTCATTCTGCATGTGTGTAGATACATCCTTCCCGCTTGTTTTCAAACTTAGTTCAACCTATTCCCGTGAGTGGCGCCATCACAGCATGTCTTCAAAATGGCTGCTACACTTGACGTTCGTCACAAGCAACGTGCTGTCACAGAATTCCTGTGCTGTGAAAACGAGACAGTGGGAAATATCCACAAGAGGTTGAAAAAGGTGTATGGAGATGCTGATGTCTATCGCAGTACAGTTAGTCGGTGGGCAAGCAGGTTACGTGATGAAAACGGGCACGGCAATATTGAGGACTGTCCTCGCAGCGGCAGGCCTCGTACTGCACACACTCCAGACAATGTGCAGAGAGTTCACGAATTGGTGACGCTGACAGAACGAATTGTCACGCTACGTTGTGTTAGGGGAAGGAAGTGTTTGCAGAATACTGAACGTTTTGGCGTTAAAAAGTGTTTGTGCCAGGTGGGTTCCCAGATGTTGACAGTAGCTCACAAAGAAACAAGAAAAACGGTATGCAGCGAACATTTGGAACAGTACGAATATGGTGGAGATGAATTTCTTGGAAGAATTGTGACAGGTGATGAAACATGGCTCCATCATTTTTCACCAGAGACGAAGAGGCAATCAATGGAGTGGCATCATGCAAATTCACCTAAGAAAAAAAATTCAAAACCACACCTTCTGCTGGAAAAGTTATGGGTACGATGTTTTTCGATTCCGAAGGACTCTTGCTTGTGGACATCATGCCAAGTGCAACCACCATAAATTCTGATGCGTATGTGACGACACTAAAGAAACTTCAAGCTCGACTGAGTCGCGTTCGACCACATCGGCAAAAGCAGGATGTTTTGCTGTTGCACGACAATGCACGGCCACATGTCAGTCAAAAAACCATGGAAGCGATCACAAAACTCGGATGGACAACACTGAAACGCCCGCCTTACAGTCTTGACTTGGCTCCATGTGACTATCATCTCTTTGGGAAACTGAGAGACTCTCTTCGTGGAACAAGGTTTGTAGATGATGACTCTCTTGTGCACGCTGCCAAAGAGTAGATCCAACAGGTTGGTCCAGAATTTTATCGCACGGGTATACAGGAGCTGGTTCCAAGATGGCCTAAGGCAGTTGAGAGGGATGGAAATTATGTGGAGAAATGAAAATATTGTTCCTAAAGGATGTATCTACACACTGTAAAAATTTCAAACATGTAGAATAAAAGATGGAATTAAGAAAAAATAGTGTGCATTTCTTTTGGAGTGACCCTCGTGTGTGTTATTGCTCCCTAACGAGAGTTGTAAAGGTTAATTTTGGGCGTCTGTGAGAAGCTTCTGGTAGCTCAAAATTGTGAATGAGAAAGTGGGGCGAAGTTTGGTTTGTTTTCGTAAAATTTTGTGGCTTTGTCCTGAATAAGTGTGCAGATGGTGTGTTGGCCTAGAAAGTCACTTATATATATGAATTGGGGACGTATCTGCCAGCGCCTGAGATGACACGGAAAATATTGTTCTGGAGACGTTGCAGTCCGGATAGTGCTGTGTCTGACGCCATAGACCATACCCCCGAGCCATACAGAATGACTAGAAGTATGATCTGGGGCCAGACCCTACTAAACCCACGATTTAGCTGGGTAACAAAAAGGTATCAGTAGAAATGCCAGAGATTGCAGGATTGAGGAACAAGTGTCCCACCTTGCCAGGCCTTGAGGACGCCCGTACGTATCAGGAACAGAACGAAACGGTGGTATGCGAGATGGCACAGCGTCTACAACGTCATCTGTGGTCTCTACCTGTATTTCCGACCGAGGGCGTCACCGGCCGAGCAGACAAGCCAAGGTGCGCGCGACAGGACCACTTGCCGGGAATTTTAATCGCCATCAAATTCCGTGCCCGTGGACGTCGCCGCTCACAGGTATCAGGTGTTGCGTTGACTACGGGGAAGTAGCGACTGGTCCGGCTGACCTTGAGCTTCCAGATGCGTCGGCGTTTCCCTGCAATTCATTACGAAAGGCAGCGCGCGCGGCGGTGTTTACGGCGACAGCGTGGGAGGGGCCTCGGAGGCGGTCAGCAGCTGATGGCTGGCGGCGGTGGCGCTCTGTGCAGCGCGCAACACTCTGCTGACGTCGCTGTCGCAGTTATACAGCACACCCCAACTGCAGTCCGGAGGTTGCGTCTCACTTACCCGTAATATTATCCATAGTGGATTTGACCTCTTGATTGTTATAATTCAGTGTTAAAATGTCGGTTCAGCCACCTTTCGTGCTGCAAAATCACTAAAATTGACGCGTTTACAAGGTGCAAAGCTCCATCGTCAGAATATGAGACCTGAGTTTCTCCTGGCGTATACAACTTTCAAATAACTTCCGGGAATTCAGCCAGGTAACACTTTCAGCGACCGCCGATATTTCGGTGGGAGAACACCCCGCCATTTTCGAGGCAAACTGCAACGGACAGGCGATGTGCATACAAATTTAAAACCTGCAGTGCAATGCCACCGTTGTTTTAAATAAACAGGATTATGACAAAAGATGCAACGTTTACTGTCTGATTCAGCGTATCGCAGAATCGATGCTGACCCTACAAAAAGCGTTGAGTGAAAGCCCAACAGCCTCTTGAAGAAAAGTGGTTTGTCGCAGGACACAATCAAGAGTCTTAACACCTATAGTGGTGTTCCTCCTAGGTCATATGACCTTCCGAACGTTCACAAGGAAGGGGTTCCTTTCCGTCTCAGGAACTCAGCTGATTTTTTACGTCGTTTGGAGGGACTGCGATTGAATGACTTTGATATTTTAGTGAGTTTCGATGTGGTCTTTCTCTTCACTCGTGTTCCTCTGTCTGATTCGTTGCGGTTAATTGAGGCTAGGTTTGGTGCTGAATTAACTAATCTCTTTCGGCATGTGTTGACATCCATTTACTTTTTATTCAATTACCAGCATTACGAGCAGACAGATTTGGTTGCGATGGGTAGCCCGTTGTCTCCTATGATCGCAAATTTGCTCATGGAAGACTTCGAGGAACGTGCATTGGAGTCGGCGCCTTTGAAACCCGCCTGTTTCTTTAGATATGTGAACGATACCTTTGTTGTTTGGCCTCACGGTAGGGAGAATTTGAATGCCTTTCTAGAACATCTGAACTCTATCCATCCGAACATTCGTTTTACGATGGAGGTGGAAGAGGATGGTTGCCTTCCCTTTCTTGACGTGTTGGTTAGGAGGAAGGATGATGGATCATTGGGACTTGCAGTCTACAGGTAACGTACTCACACCGACTTGTACTTACAGGCTAATAGTTGTCACCATCCGGCTCAGCGTGAAGGGGTACTTCGTACCTTGGTACACAGGGCACATGTCGTTTCTGACGCTGAGACTTTGCCAGCTGAGCTGTCCGATCTTGAAGTTACATTTCGTCAAAATGGTTATAGTGATAGACAGATTGAACGTGCGTTGCGCTATCGACCAACTGTACATCGGGTGATTGATGATAATTCTGAGTCAACACCAAAGTCTACTGCCATTTTGCCTTACGTAGGAAACACGTCCAACAATATCGGTCGTATTTTACGGAAATACGATGTGAAATGTGTTTACCGACCTCCATCTAAAATTAGAGCACTTCCGTTAAGGATGATCTTGGACTGCGGAAGGCGGGTGTATATCGTATTCCTTGTAGCTGCGGCATGGGACATATTGGTCAAACTATCAGGACCGTGAGGACCGATGTACTGAGCATAAACGGCACACACGATTACAGCAGCCAAATAAATCTGCTATTGCCGAACATTGCTTGGATACTGGGCACCCCATGTTATATAATAACACCGAAATATTGGCATGCACGCCCAGCTATTGGGACAGTGTTATTAGGGAGGAAGTTGAGATTAAATTAGCGAGCAACCTCGTTAACAGGGATGGAGGTTTCTGTTTAAACTCTGTTTGGAATCCGGCTCTCTCCCTTGTCAAGAAACTGAGGGACAGAGTCAATGCTACCTTACCTGCGAATTCGTAGTCTCACTATCGATAGCTCTGACTTTAGTCATCTTTGGTGGCACTAGTGTTCAGCGTGTGTGTCATCTTTCCTGCTGCAGTCCGAGTACCGAGATTTTAAATTTGCATGTACGCCGCCTGTCTGTTGCAGTTTGCCTTGAAAATGGCGGGGTGTTCTCCCGCCGAAATATCGGCGGTCGCTGAAAGTGTTAACGGGCTGAATTCCCGGAAGTTATTTGAAAATCGTTACAATAATTCCGCAAGAATTTTATAAAAGCAGTAAACGTAAAAATATTACAAATTCGTGGTCCCTCCTTGTAACAGTGTCTTCCTAAAATGTGCTTCAACATCATTCGTGCAGACGATAAAACAAAATGATGTGAACTGACGTCTGCTACAGCAGTAGCTATTCGCCTGCATGGTCTGTAAACATCCAGAAAGTGCGCGCCCACACACACACACACACACACACACACACACACACACACACACACACACATACATACACACGCGGGGACTGGAAATGGCCGGAAAAGGCCCTATGAACATGTGTCCAAAAATGTATCGTTGCAACCGTAGATGGGTCTGACGAATGACAGTTCCACTGACCACACCGCGCGTCCTCAAAATGGTTCAAATGGCTCTGAGCACTATGGGACTTAATATCAACCGAGCGAGGTGGCGCAGTGGTTAGCACACTCGACTCGCATTCGGGAGGACGTCGGTCCAATCCCTGTCTAGCCATCCTGATTTAGGTTTTCCGTGATTTCCCTAAATCGCTCCGGGCAAATGCCGGGATGGTTTCTTTGGAAGGGCAAGGCCGACTTCCTTCCCGTCCTTCCCTAATCCGATGACCTCGCAGTTTGGTCTCTTCCCCCAAACAACCCAACCCCAACAACGTCTGAGGTCATCAGTCACCTAGAACTACTTAAACCGAACTAACCTAAGGACATCACACACATCCATGCAAAAGGCAGGATTCGAACCTGCGACCGTAGCAGTCGCGCGGTTCCGGACTGAAGCGCCTAGAACCACTCGGCCACCGTGGCCGACTGACGCGTCTTCCTCGTGTGGTGTAGGCTGTGTGATTCACGCTTCGTACTGTAAGCTGCAGAAGGGTCCAGTATTCATGTAGGGGGCAAGTAGAGATGGTGTTTGTGTACGGCCAAGCAGACGGAAACATTCGAGAGGCAGCACGGATTTACCAAACCGAGTACGCCACGCGGGGTAGCCGCGGTGTCTAAGGCGTATTGTCAAGGTCCGCGCGGCTCCCCCCGTCAGAGGTTCGAGTCCTCCCACGGGCATGTGTGTGTGTGTGTGTGTGTGTGTGTGTGTCGTCCTTAGCGTACGTTAGTTTAAGTTAGATTAAGTAGTGTGTGGGCTTAGGGAGCGATGACCACAGCAGTTTGGTCCCATAAGACCTTACCACAAATTTCCAAATTTTTCCAAACCAAGCACCCTCACAGACACCAACCATGTCACACAATACCGCAAGCCCTTTTTGCGCGTTTGTGTGATATCGGTGCTTCCAGACAGATGAACGTGCAGGGAGGCGGTGGACTGCGCGTACACCAGATTTGGAAGACCGAGTCCTACAGGATACTGAGACGAACCCTAGCACAAGCTCCAGGCACGTGGCTCGTCAACATGATCTAAACCAATGTAGGGTTACGTGTCTCGTGCTACTGCCCCTATCACCTGCAATACACAAGAAACACACGGTACGTGGTCAGAGAAACTTCCACTCGTCAGCGCCATCTACCGTGGCAACGATACATTTCCGGACACAAATTCATAGGACCTTTTCTCCTCCACTTCCAATCAGGAATTCGTTACTGGTTTGTTGCGTGGGACAACAGGGGCCGTAATATGACATTGGTTTTTTGTTACTAGGTGCGGTCGCGTCAGAGATATGAAGGTCAACTTCGTTTTTTTTTTTTCTTAATGGTATTATATAGTTTGCTACTTATTTTCTGATAGCGGCTATCGAGACGAATCCAATGATGTGTAACAGTAAGGTCTTTGAAGGTAGCATGAACGGCCATTTACTGTTCGAAGTGATGAACATTGGTATCAATGCAGTGCTGAAATCTTCTTATCATGGACTGAGTGGTATTCCTTATTACTTCGGCGCTTATCGAAACACACGCTCTCAAGATTCTCTCTCGTATATCGCGTAAATAGTAAATATTCGCCGAATACGGCGTATTCATCTAACGTGCCATTGACATGTAATCACCATTCGACGGTTTCGCAATACAGCACTAATAGGAACTGTAGTATCAGCGAATCAAGCGAATGTGAAAGATGTAATCCTTCGAAGAACAAGTAAATATGCTTCTCATTTACGGAGAATGCCAACGAAATTCAGTGAGAGCTAGAGGCTCATACGCTGAAAGATATCCTCAACGTACTTACCCTACCGTCGAACGTTTAAATATGTGTGTGATAAATTGAGAACAACTGGATCTTTCATGCATCGGAAACATATCCAGCAAAGGAAAGTTACTAAAGAGGAACCGGAAATTTGTACTCTTGCCACTGTGGTTCGAGATCGTTGTGTTATTTCGCGTCAAATCGCAAGGGAATCTGGAATGAGCCAGAGTAGTGTTGTTCGTGTTCGGCATCGCCATAAATATCATCCTTACCATATCAGTCTCCACCAAGAATTAACTGGTACGGATTGAATGCGTCGCATTGAATTCGGCCGATGGGCTCAACTTCAGATTCAGAGGGATGACACATTAATTAATTTGATTTTATTTACTGACGAGGCTACATTCACGAACCATGGAAACGTTAATTTGCATAACATGCAACTGAAAATCCATATTGGCTGCGGCAGGTTGCACACCAAAAACCGTGGGCGGTGAATGTATGGTGTAGGAGCCTGGAAGACAGAATTATCGGCCCCTATTTCATCGAAGGAAATCTTAATGATAGGAAGTACACCACACTCCTGCAAGAAACATTAGGTGTGTTACTGGAAGAAACACTTTTAGGAACAAGGAACGGAATGTGGCATCAACACTATGTCCGCCGCTCGTGGTCTCGCGGTAGCGTTCTCGCTTCCCGAGCGCGGGGTCCCGGGTTCGATTCCCGGCGGGGTAAGGGATTTTCACCTGCCTCGAGATGACTGGGTGTTTGTGTTGTCCGCATCATTTCATCATCATCCAGGAAAGTGGCGAAATTGGACTGAGCAAAGATTGGGTAATTGTACGGGCGCTGATAACCACGCAGTTGAGCGCCCCACAAACCAAACATCATCATCATCATCTCATCAACACTATGAGTGTCCCGCACATTTTTCGCTGATGGCTAGAAATGAATTGCAGAGACAATTCCCAAATCGTTGGCCTGGACGCGGAGGAGGACGTGTCGTGGCCGGATCGTTGGCCAGACTTGACGCTTCTGTATTTTTTTCTTGTGGGGGTACGTAAAACACTTTGTTTATCAAGACGTTCCAGCTACACCAGAAGATATGCGAGAGATAACTGTCAGAGCATGTGCTTTGAAAAGTGCCGATGTGGTTCAGGAATACGACTCAATCCATGGCAAGAAGTTTGCAACACTGCATTGATACGAAAGGTCATCACTTCGAACACCTTCTGTAAACGCCACCTTTTTTTATCTTCATTGACATTCAAAGTCCTTACTGTTACACATTATTGGATTCGTCTCGATAGCCGCTATCAGAAAATAAGTCCCAAACAATAGCATCCCATTTAAAAAAACAAAGTTGACCTTCATATCTCTGAAGCGACCCCACCTACCAACAAAAAACCAACGTCATATTATGCCCCCTGTTGTCCCATGCAACATTTGTCCTACAAACGTTTCAGCTACTATCATACTTTCGGAGTTGTTCTAGGTGCCAATAGTTAGTGACTTGCCCTGTATAATGAGTAGTAAGAGTCTGCGGTATGCATGTCAACTTCCCTACATTATCCCAAACCGTGGAAAATTCTTATGTTAATAACCTGAATATACTTTTACATGGCAGATGTAATTACTTCACAGATTTCCACAACAGTTTTGCTAATTGTGTTTGCTGATACTACAGCACTTAACTTCAAAAATTTCAGTGGCCTGTCTCTCGCCAGAAATTTCAAAGTTACTCCTAATTCCCTGCAGACTGCGCTTGACTCTTGTATTTTCTTCTCTATTTTGTGGCGTACGAACACTAATAATTTGCCTTGTGTTGCCGAACTTATCCGAAGATAATCCGTGAAATGTTTCGGCCTGTGGTTGCAGTTTCAGTCAGTAATTTAACATGTTCGCTTCTTTTTTTGCCAGTCTCGGATCCACTTCCTCTTTTTTGCAGTTTTACGTTGCTTTTTGCCAGCCATATCCAGTATAATTGCGTCAGATACTACTTGTAAAATCGCATTGGCAACTGACGATGTTACTGACAGTGTGTCGGTCGCTTCTACATTGACTGACTAATATTCTAAGTAAATACTGAACGCGTACAGTCTCCTTTACAACAAACATTCGGCGTTTCACATAGCCTTTTCGAGACTCCTTGCTCCCAGGTACGATAAATGAATAGAGCACACTCTTCTACGTGTTTTCGAATACAGTTAACTTGGCAAATTTCTTCCACTTTTTGTCCTCCTCCTCGTGGTCTGTTCATACCAGTGGTGTCTTCTCTTCTGCACTTTCTTGAACACTCCATCAGCTTTTAGAGTTGCTCGGATTTTCTCTTTTGAAATCAGGTCCACTGTGGTGAATTCACACATCCACCTCAACAGCTTCATCTCGACTACACCTCGCTTACTGCACTGCCTCCTAGTTGTGCCCAGGTCTGTGCTCCACATAATAATGCTGGTCGTATGAATGCTTTATACGCCTCCCCCAGGATGTTACTACAAAGCTCCGTTGAAGGGCCGACGGTACCGACGGACCGCAACGTCATCCTCCGTCAATGGACAAAGACATGGAGGCGCATATGGTCAGCACACAGTCCTCCCTGCCGTTGTCAGTTTTCGGGACCGGAGCCACTCATTTCGGGGAAGTAGCTACTGAATTGTTCTCAACACTGCTGACTGCATCCAGCTTGCCAACAGATCCGGCGGTCACCCATCCAAGTGCTAGCCAAGCCCGACAGTGCTTCTGTGATCTGACGAGAACCAGTGTTTCCACTGTGGAGAGACGATTGGCGCTCCCCTTGAGGTTAATACACTCCTGGAAATTGAAATAAGAACACCGTGAATTCATTGTCCCAGGAAGGGGAAACTTTATTCACACATTCCTGGGGTCAGATACATCACATGATCACACTGACAGAACCACAGGCACATAGACACAGGCAACAGAGCATGCACAATGTCGGCACTAGTACAGTGTATATCCACCTTTCGCAGCAATGCAGGCTGCTATTCTCCCATGGAGACGATCGTAGAGATGCTCGATGTAGTCCTGTGGAACGGCTTGCCATGCCATTTCCACCTGGCGCCTCAGTTGGACCAGCGTTCGTGCTGGACGTGCAGACCGCGTGAGACGACGCTTCATCCAGTCCCAAACATGCTCAATGGGGGACAGATCCGGAGATCTTGCTGGCCAGGGTAGTTGACTTACACCTTCTAGAGCACGTTGGGTGGCACGGGATACATGCGGACGTGCATTGTCCTGTTGGAACAGCAAGTTCCCTTGCCGGTCTAGGAATGGTAGAACGATGGGTTCGATGACGGTTTGGATGTACCGTGCACTATTCAGTGTCCCCTCGACGATCACCAGTGGTGTACGGCCTGTGTAGGAGATCGCTCCCCACAGCATGATGCCGGGTGTTGGCCCTGTGTGCCTCGGTCGTATGCAGTCCTGATTGTGGCGCTCACCTGCACGGCGCCAAACACGCATACGACCATCATTGGCACCAAGGCAGAAGCGACTCTCATCGCTGAAGACGACACGTCTCCATTCGTCCCTCCATTCACGCCAGTCGCGACACCACTGGAGGCGGGCTGCACGATGTTGGGGCGTGAGCGGAAGACGGCCTAACGGTGTGCGGGACCGTAGCCCAGCTTCATGGAGACGGTTGCGAATGGTCCTCGCCGATACCCCAGGAGCAACAGTGTCCCTAATTTGCTGGGAAGTGGCGGTGCGGTCCCCTACGGCACTGCGTAGGATCCTACGGTCTTGGCGTGCATCCGTGCGTCGCTGCGGTCCGGTCCCAGGTCGACGGGCAAGTGCACCTTCCGCCGACCACTGGCGACAACATCAATGTACTGTGGAGACCTCACGCCCCACGTGTTGAGCAATTCGGCGGTACGTCCACCCGGCCTCCCGCATGCCCACTATACGCCCTCGCTCAAAGTCCGTCAACTGCACATACGGTTCACGTCCACGCTGTCGCGGCATGCTACCAGTGTTAAAGACTGCGATGGAGCTCCGTATGCCACGGCAAACTGGCTGACACTGACGGCGGCGGTGCACAAATGCTGCGTAGCTAGCGCCATTCGACGGCCAACACCGCGGTTGCTGGTGTGTCCGCTGTGCCGTGCGTGTGATCATTGCTTGTACAGCCCTCTCGCAGTGTCCGGAGCAAGTATGGTGGGTCTGACACACCGGTGTCAATGTGTTCTTTTTTCCGTTTCCAGGAGTGTATTTCACTCACAGAGGATTCCGGACACCCTCTCCATCCAGCTCGGGCTCTGCGATCTACGTATCTCGGAAACAAGATTTCCAGCACTTAACACAGTTGATCCGAGGTGTCTGAAGCTATCTGGGAGTTTCCGCAGGCATAATGGTTTTCCTGCCGCTGATGTTAAGTCCAAGGTCCCTTTTCTCCAGTGCTCGGCTCCAGTCAGTCTTCAGGCACCACTCCAAACCATCCTTGCTGATGCAACACAAAGATATATCGTCTGCAAACGACACCCAAGAATGAACTTGATTTTGAATTCGGCGAATGGTGTAACAGCGCATCTTTTAATATTTACCCCTTGATAGTGCGACTATTTACATTTCATTGAGTGGATTTCCAACAAGACAATGTTATTTTCTTTGCAATCACGACTTGCTCGCCGGCCGGAGTGGCCGTACGGTTCTAGGCGCTACAGTCTGGAGCCGAGCGACCGCTACGGTCGCAGGTTCGAATCCTACCTAGGATGTGTGTGATGTCCTTAGGTTAGTTAGGTTTAATTAGTTCTAAGTTCTAGGCGACTGATGGCCTCAGAAGTTTAGTCGCATAGTGCTCAGAGCCATTTGAACCATTATGACGACTTGCACCGTGTCCTACACGTCGTGTAAACATTAACTGAAATTTCTGCATAAGGGATAATCTCTGATCCCCGATTGCAAGAGAGGAGGTGGTTTCTGTGGCGCGCGGCGCTTCTCTGTGGATTTTGTTAATAAGCGGCAAGCCAATACGGAAAGGACACTCTGGTGTTAGTGCTCCAGTTTAGGACACGTACGTTCTTGTCTGAGGCTAATGTAAAGCATTTTGAAAGTCAGTCATCTTGTTAAATTTAGAATTTAGAAAATTTGATGATTTAACGATTTTCTGGAGTCTTAATAGACAGATAAAAACCATATTTTTTGTTATAAAAACCATATTTTTTGTTGTATAAAAAGAATGTAGGATAATACACCCTTTCTTAATGTGGAAACCTAATTTTATTTCAAGTGGTACAGCATACACGAACCTCAATGTGTTGCTCATCGGAATAGAACTTCGGACGGATGGACTCCGGCAGCAATCCGCTAGCCTGTGCACGGTCTGAACTTTTCTGGGAAAATTTCATTCACAACAAAAGAATTTCCCTCTTTCTTTTAAAAAAGATTTTCCTGGACGGATAATGCTTACCAGGATCCAGTCTATGATATTGTCATTCCCGAGCGGGAAGGCGTGCCGGTCCCCGGCACCAATCCGCCCGGGGGATTAGCGTCGAGGTCCGGTGTGCCGGCCAGCCTGTGGAGGGTTTTTAGGCGGTTTTCCATCTGCCTCGACGAATGCGGGCTAGTTCCCCTTATTCCACCTCAGTTACACTATGTCGGCGATTGCTGTGCAAACAGTCTCCACGTACGCGTACACCATAATTTACCACTCGTCTGGTGTGAGACGTTCCCAGGGAGGTTGACTGGGGGCCGAACCACACAATAAGCTTGTGTTCGGTGTGGGGCGGCGGTAGGGTGGGTGGACTGCTGTTGCCTGTTGTGGGGTGATTAGATTAGATTAGTTTTTCGTTCCATAGATCCGTGCTGAGGAGATCTTCGTGGATGTGGAACACGTCAATTTTTTTTTTTAGCTGAAATAACAATACTAATAGCATGAATATACAGGGTGTTACAAAAAGATACGGCCAAACTTTCAGGAAACATTCCTCACACACAAAGAAAGATAATATGTTATGTGGACATGTGTCCGGAAACGCTTACTTTCCATGTTAGAGCTCATTTTAATACTTCTCTTCAAATCACATTAATCATGGAATGGAAACACACAGCAACAGAACGTACCAGCTTGACTTCAAACACTTTGTTACCGGAAATGTTCAAAATGTCCTCCGTTAGCGAGGACACATGCATCCACCCTCCGTCGCATGGAATCCCTGATGCGCTGATGCAGCCCTGGAGAATTGTATCACAGCCGTCCACAATACGAGCACGAAGAGTCTCTACATTTGCTACCGGGGTTGCGTAGACAAGAGCTTTCAAATGCCCCCATAAGTGAAAGTCAAGAGGGTTGAGGTCAGGAGAGCGTGGAGGCCATGGAAATGGTCCGCCTCTACCAATCCATCGGTCACCGAATCTGTTATTGAGAAGCGTACGAACACTTCGACTGAAATGTGCAGGAGCTCCATCGTGCATGAACAACAAGTTGTGTCGTACTTGTAAAGGCACATGTTCTAACGGCAGAGGTAGAGTATCCCGTATGAAATCATAATAACGTGCTCCATTGAGCGTAGGTGGAAGAACGTGGGGCCCAATCAAGACATCACCAACAATGCCTGCCGAAACGTTCACAGAAAATCTGTGTTGATGACGTGATTGCACAACTGCGTGCGGATTCTCGTCAGCCCACACATGTTGATTGTAAAAATTTACAATTTGATCACGTTGGAATGAAGCCTCATCCGTAAAGAGAACATTTGCACTTAAATGAGGATTGACACATTGTTGGATGAACCATTCGCAGAAGTGTACCCGTGGAGGCCAATCAGCTGCTGATAGTGCCTGCACACGCTGTACATGGTACGGTACAACTGGTTCTCCCGTAGCACTCTCCATACAGTGACGTGGTCAACGTTACCTTGTACAGCAGCAACTTCTCTGACGCTGACATTAGGGTTATCGTCAACTGCACGAAGAATTGCCTCGTCCATTGCAGGTGTCCTCGTCGTTCTAGGTGTTCCCCAGTCGCGAGTCATAGGCTGGAATGTTCCGTGCTCCCTAAGACGCCGATGAATTGCTTCGAACGTCTTCCTGTCGGGCCACCTTCGTTCTGGAAATCTGTCTCGATGCAAACGTACTGCCTCACGGCTATTGCCCCGTGCTAATCCATACATCAAATGTGCATCTGCCAAGTCCGCATTTGTAAACATTGCACTGACTGCAAAACCACGTTCGTGATGAACACTAATCTGTTGATTCTACGTACTGATGTGCTTGATGCTAGTACTGTAGAGCAAGAGTCGCATGTCAACACAAGCACCGAAGTCAACATTACCTTCTTTCAATTGGGCCAACTGGCGGTGAATCGAGGAAGTACAGTACATACTGACGAAACTAAAATGAGCTCTAACACGGATATTAAGCGTTTCCGGACACATGTCCACATAACATCTTTTCTTTATTTGTGTGTGAGGAATGTTTCCTGAAAGTTTGACCGTACCTTTTTGTAACACCCAGTATACAATACATCATTTGTTTCTATTAACCACTGAGAGCTAAGGCGAGGATGAAGCCTCTCCTTCGTTTCCAGTTCCCCGGTTCAATACACACATACGCACACGCATATAATAAACGTCAAATACAAGCAATTTTGATTTCTCAGTGAAGTGTCAAAACATTATCTTTGATACTGCAAGATTAACTCTGGTTTTTTTTCTTTTTTTTTACGAATAAGGGGGCAAAAATCTTTCTCGTGCATTACGTAGCCTCCGCCACAGACCGTACGCCGGCTTTCGGAGTACTAACCGCGCCGTAACGCTTTAAACTGCGAGAAGGTGTCAAACGGATCGATGAAGTAACGGCGAATGAATGCCAGTGTCACGGGCGCGCCAACAGCAGACGGAGCCTGCGGTCGCGATGACTCAGCGCCGGTGCGGACAAGTCATCGTCCGCGGCCCTCGGCGCCTTCCTCAAACAAGGCAGGCAACCACCTTGCAAAGCAGGGGTGTCCAATCTTCCAGCCCACCTGCACCACACACCAAGAAGACTGTGTGTTTTTGGGCCGCACGTAATATACAAAGAGCAGTAAAAAAGTAGAGGCACTTCCGCAGTTTCTCGCCGTAAGGCTTGGCAACACTGCTAGTATCCAGGGTTCTAATGGCTAATGGCTCTGAGAACTGTGGGATGTAATATCAGTCAGTATCCAGGGCTGCAGAATTGTCGTCTTATAATATCCCTTCGCGAAGTTAATTGCAATAATGTACCAAATCTCTCTTGAATGAACGTGTATTGCACTGGGCGACTGTGCAGATAAAAAGAAATGAAAAAATGAAAAAAAAGAAAAAACAAGAATATTATGAATGTTTGTGAAGTTAATTGCAGGACCTTTCCTAACAAAAATCTTGAAGATTCTCTGAAAATAATAATAATTATTACCATTATTTTTGTATGAACAGCAATGAGATTCGCTGCAGAAAGAATTCTTTTTTTGAATCTCGGCGATGTCGATCCCGGGACTCTACAGCTGCGGCAATCGACGACTTAGTATTGACGGTTTTGCACAATCTCAAAGAAAAACGGGAGGGAAATGAAAATGGCATTAGATCATTAATCGTTGTAACGAGAACAAATTCGTCCGGGCTATTGCATGTAACTTTTGAGAGAAAATGGCAATGTCGCTGGTTTTCATCCGTGTTATTATAAATTCGATGCAGGATCATGAAAATATTTTCGCCACAGGATGTAAATCTTGCTGGTGAAACTTAAATAATGTCCAGTGTGAAGTATCGGGTTTTTGAAAGAATGAATTACCTTTTCCTATTTTGTTGTCTTTGATGATGATTATATTCGACGTTTATTCATCAAGATAAGCTCTTTCGAATTACAATGGATTTTTAATCGTTCTACCTTTTCTATATGCACACCAAACATTAAAGTCACAATTACAATTGCAATGGCGTACTATCCCTTTTATACCACTATATACTCGTATATATACGGGTTGGTCCATTCACAGTGACCGGGCCTCGACTTTGAACGTCGTGTACAGTTCTGCCACCGGGCACAAGATAAATTACGGGACGATGACAGATTTTTTACACGCGTTCTATTTACCGACGAAGCGTCATTCACCAACAGCGATAACGTAAACCAGCATAATATGCACTATTGGGCAACGGAAAATCTTCGATGGCTGCGACAAGTGGAACATCACCGACCTTGGCGGGTTAATGTATGGTGCGGCATTATGGGAGGAAGGATAATTGGCCTCCATTTTATGGATGGCAATCTAAATGGTGCAATGTATGCTGATTTCCTACATAATGTTCTACCGATGTTACTACAAGATGTTTCACTGCGTGACAGAATGGCGATGTACTTCCAACATGATGGATGTCCGGCACATAGCTCGCGTGCGGTTGAAGCAGTATTGAATAGCATATTTCATGACAGGTGGATTGGTCGTCGAAGCCCCTCACTTTCACCGGATCTGACGGCCCCGGATTTCTTTCTGTGGGGAAAGTCGAAGGATATTTGCTATCGTGATCCACCGACAACGCCTGACAACATGCGTCAGCACATTGTCAATGCATGTGCGAACATTACGGAAGGCGAACTACTCGCTGTTGAGAGCAATGTCATTACACGTATTGCCAAATGCACTGAGGTTGACGGACATCATTTTGAGCATTTATTGCATTAATGTGGTATTTACAGGTAATCTCGCTGTAACAGCATGCGTTCTCAGAAATGACAAGTTCACAAAGATACATGTATCACATTGGAACAACCGAAATAAAATGTTCAAACGTACCTAAGTTCTGTATTTTAATGTAAAAAACCTACCTGTCACCAACTGTTCGTCTAAAATTGTGAGCCATATGTTTGTGACTATTACAGCGCCATCTGTCATAAACCGAAAAAAGTGGTCCATCTAAAGTACTCATATTTCTTTATGTACTACACGAATATGTAATAAAAATGGGGGTTCCTACTTAAAAAAACGCAGTTGATATCCGTTTGACCTATGGCAGCGCCATCTAGCGAGCCAACCACAGCCCTTCAAACTAGACAAGTTTCGTTCTTTGTAGGTTTTTCGTTTGACGCTTATTTCGTGAGATATTTGGCCGTGTCACGATCAATGGACCACCCTGTGTACATCTCTCTATTCCCGCTAGGAAGACAACACAAAAAAACTAGAAATTACATGCAAGTCCGCTAACAAAGCCAAAGATAAAATGTACAACAGTCACTTTTTAAGATCGCTGGTGCCACTGGCTCTCAGTATATCACTGAGTGTCAATATTACCGTCGTAGTTTTCAACATATTAAAACAACGTATATCCTTTTTAGACTGTCCACATCGGACATAGAAAAACAATTATGCATTACATTTTAAAACATATGCGAAGTAAACATTTGGGCACTACGAGCTTTTTACAAAAGTAAAAGACACTTCTACCACTTTCACACACGCGTCGTAAGACAGAGAATACAATGAAATATCAAATTCTCTGTACGTGGTGCGTGTACAGTCTGCAACAGTTCTATACAACGTGTCACTCTTATTCCCGCGTTAGTCGTTGTATTGTAGCCGTTCCGCTGTCAACCTTCACCAAGGAGGAAATGAGGGCAGTGATCCACTGTTTGTTCTGCGGAAGGTGTTAAACGTGAGGAAATTACTCTTAGACAGGAAACGCCGTATGGTGACAGCGGTTTGTCGCCAAGCAAGATCAACGAATGGACAGAGCGCTTCAAACAGGGAAGAACTTCTCTATGTGACGAGGAAAGATCGGGCACGGCATCGACTTCAGCAACTGCGGACAATTTGGAAGTCGTTGAATGGTGATGGAAAAGAGACGAATCACAGTGGACGAAACGGCCAACACTTTATATGACTCACGTTCCAGCGTATTGCATCTTACATGACAGGCAAAATTTTCGAAAAGTGTGTGGAAGGTGAGTACCGAAAGATTTATCAGCGTAGCATAAAGCGCAACGGATGAATATCTCTCATAAACATTTGGCCCGCCATCATCGGGAGAGAGATGGATTTCTACAGAAAATCGTTACTGTAAACGAAACGTGGGTGCATTATCACGAACCGGAAAGTAATGCTTCGACATGCGGTGGGAACACCCATCATTATCATATGTATACATCAACCATCAGCTGGTAAGGTTATGTTAACACTATTCTGGGACGTGGAAGGTGAGGTAGCCGTTCATTTCACCCCAGGAGGTGGCACTGTGAACAGTGAGAGCTATTGTGGTGCGTTGCGAACTAAACTGAAACGTCGCGAAAATCTGCGAAAAGGTGTCATCCTGCAGCAAGATAACGCTCGGCCGAAACAACAACGGAGTTGAGACTCGAATTGCTGGACCACCGGTCTAGACCTGGCTCCAAGCGATTTCCGTACATTTGGACCGTTGAAGGAAGCGCTCAAGGGAAGAAGATTCGCAAACGATACAGAAGCCACTGGTGCCGTGCAAAATTGGCCCCAAGTGGAACCAAAAACTTTTTGTCCGACCGAATGAAAAACCTTGTGAAACGTTGGACAAAGTGCATTGAAGTCCAGGGAGGTTACGTACAAAAATAACGTGTGTTTCAGTTTTCTATTATTAGAATAAATATTGCTTTTCTCAAAAGTACCCTTACTCTTCAACTTCCCCTTGTAGGTACTTAAAATAACTCTGCCCCGGGTGGACCAATGCATGGCGTAGCGCGAGTTTCATATTGAAAATATTCAGTTAATCGTAATTTTACATAGACGGAAATTTATTAAAATTTTTATTTTTTTACCGATCGTCTGATGGATACTTATTCCTTGGGCCATTTTGATAGTTGCTTTTGCCCGCGTGCGCTCAACAAGTTTGACACGCCTGCTATGAAGGGGCATTCAAAAAGAGCGCAAGTTTATGAATGGCGTAGTATATTTTTGTCTATCAGTTGACCATATTTTTGTGTTTCATTTCGCCTTTCATAAACATTGTGATTGTTGCTTCAGTATCAGTTTCCTGGATTTCATCAAAAAAATGGTTCAAATGGCTCTGAGCACTATGGGACTTAACTTCTGAGATCATCAGTCTTCTATAACTTAGAACAACTTAAACCTAACTAACCTAAGGTCATCAAACACCCATGACCGACGCAGGATTCGAACCTGCGACCGTAGCGGTCACGCGGTTCCAGACTGTAGCGCCTAGAACCGCTCGGCCACCCCGGCCGGCTGGATTTCATCACTGTGTGTCTAATCACAGAGCAGTTTACTATTGTGCAGCGTTTGCTAATTGTGAGAGCATTTCACCGTAGTGGAGAAAGCTGTACACCAACTGTGAAGACGTCTTGGCCCGATTCTACGGCGCTGTGCGACACGGAACGAATCAACACTTGGCAGACTCATTGTAAAGTTCAGTGAAACGGGTTCGACAGAGGACAGCAAGTATCGTGGGAGCCCTAGTTCTGGACAACCTGTGCAGAGCACCGTGGTGCTTGCCGTTCCCAAGAATTAGCCTACGATATCCTTCGGTATGGCGAAGTCCCCTGTATGATCCCCAGAACACAAGAGAATTCAGTTAACGCAGTGATTAACAGAAGCTGATCGTGAGAAGCGGCGAAATTTTGTTGACTAGTTTCTGCGAGTACGGTGCTTCTGCAAGGAACAGTATCTTTGGTGACGAGGCGCCCTTTCACTCACTTGGATTTGTGAAAATCCCAACTGCGTCAT
Source organism: Schistocerca cancellata (assembly GCF_023864275.1). Lineage (NCBI taxonomy): Eukaryota > Metazoa > Arthropoda > Insecta > Orthoptera > Acrididae > Schistocerca > Schistocerca cancellata. The sequence continues at coordinate 504,980,346 of NC_064634.1, read as the reverse complement.
GTGGCGGTCATAACGATCGCACGGTTCAAGAGAAGGAAATGCATTAAAAAAATGCTTAAAATGGCTCTGAGCACTAGGGGACTTAAATTCTGAGGTCATCAGTCTGTAATGTCTCTTGCAGTGGTCTCTCCGCGATATTTTCAGAAATTTTATAAATTATATAACTCAGTACATATCTCGAAATAGCTCTTCTTATCTTACCGATTATCAATGCAAAGTAGTTTCAAGCCCAATTATTCCTTGTAGCGTCCATTTACTCCATGGAATAGCTTCTCTGCTATCTATGTTTTCTCTTATGAAAAGAATAGGGGACTTCTTGCCGATTAGTCGTGAAAGAAGGATGTATATGTATGTATTGTTGAGCTAGTCGCCATCTTGATGAGATTCTGTATGAGAAGGAATTTAATACATGAACTAAACTAAAGTAAGTGTGTTCGCGTATTATTTAACGGATTATTATTATTGACAGTGTCTGCTTACTACGCTGTGTTGCACGGGATCAGTGGGGAACGTCTGATTTACACTGGACGAACCTGCCGTTTTCTACGCTCAAGATATCCAGTTACTTCAAATAAATAGGCTAACACGGTCTTACCAGCAGATCTCCGGTCTTCTCCATGTGATCACCGAAAGTTAATAATTATTACAAATGTTTCCAGGAGATCGACTGACAATTTTCGTCGCACCGAGACTTCGAAATTGCTTCACTGCCTTATGGAATTGAAGTTAAGCTCAATTTAATCAGGATAGAACAGTATTGAACTGTGTGAATGTGATAAGCCTGCTTTGTCAATGAAAATTCCCTCAATATACGCATGTTTTTACTATCCTGATCAGTGAAGCTAAATCAGGCCGGTGTGAGAGAGGTTTTTAAATTTTAGATCCCACACAAAAAATATATTAAAAGTCCTCTAGAACTTAGAACTACCTAAACCTAACTAACCTCAGGACATCAATGCCCGAGGCAGGATTCGAACCTGCGACCGTAGCGGTCGCGCGGTTCCAGACTGTAACGCCTAGAACCGCCCGGCCACTCCGACCGGCGGAAATGCATCCTTAGCGAATGACGGTTTGCTGTGGCGCTTTTGGGCCCTCATATTTTGGAAGGTGGGGCTGGACAAGCTCAGACTGTTATTGTGCGGTCTTAAAGAGATTTTTTTTGTGGTCTCATTTCAGTGGAGTGGGTGTTCAATAGCCCTGGTTTCAGCAGCACGGTTGCACCTGTCACACTTGCTGCGAAACACTTGTGTTGCTCCACAAACGGTTTCCACGTCGCCCTATCTCGCGTGATGGAGACAACAATGGAGACCGAGGTCCTGTGGCTTAAACCTTGGCAATTTTTCTCTTTGGATGTATCCTAAATCATTGGTATATATCTATGATATACTCTTTCTACTGGGCCAATCAAACTATTCTCCCAATCAGTTTCAATAACAAGCGACAAACAATCAGGTATCTTTAACGGTAATGATAAGGGAAAGGATTAATTCGCCCCAACGCTTCACTTTAGATTTTGCATTTATTGTCACCCCCTTCAATGTAAACCACAGAACCAGCAAGTGTAACAATGAGAGAATATATGCACTCGTAATATTTGCTATATAACTTAAGAATTACTTAATAAACAATAGGAATCTAAAATTAGTCCTTTTTGTTGTAGTTGGCAGAAGAGCCAACACCGTGTTACTAGAGGAGGCCGAAATGCACGCGTTTTAGCTCACGCAGGCTGGCGTGAGGAGGGAAGAACTATAGTGACGTGAGGTCTGGAACATGACAAGGAATTAGAATTCAGAAAGCGGACGTAATTACTTTGATACTTAACTTTAATCCATTAATGATGAACGTCGCTCTTGACGGTACATGATTCACAATATTATCTGTTCAGGATACATAGTAACTGAATATGGCGCCTTGGTAGGTCGTAGCAAATGACGTAGCTGAAGGCTATGCTACTGTCGTCTCTGCAATGAGAGCGTATGTAGGCAGTGAACCATCGCTAGCAAAGTCGGCTGTACAAGTGGGGCGAGTGCTACGGAGTCTCTCTAGACTAGACCTGCCGTGTGGCGGCGCTCGGTCTGCAATCACTGACAGTGGCGACACGCGGGTCCGACGTATACTAACGGACCGCGGCCGATTTAAACGCTACCACCTAGCGAGTGTGGTGTCTGGCGGTGACACCACACTTCTTAGCAAACATTTTTTTAAGACCATAAACAATAAAGATGAACGGTTATTAAAGTCCCATAAACTTGACCTTTTCAGTCTCTGAATGAAGTCAGTAGGTGACATAGGGGACAATCAGACGTACATTAAATGTTACACCGTTAAGGACGATCACTCATTAAGAATTATAACCACAAATTAAAGAAGATTCATTTAAAGCAATTAACATCATAAGCAAATAATTAAGTCACGTCTCAGCAAATTTATCAGAACCAAATCTTTGAGTTCTATAACAATGTTGGATCGTGGATCGTGGAATACGCCGGATTACCGACACAAAAGGCTAAATTTTACCAAACAGCAATTTCTCCACACCTAGAACAATCTTAATAGTGTACAATACTTACTTTATTCAGAACTACTCTAATTCGCCTTCCTTGGGCATAACGGTGGAGTAGATAATTAACTTCTTATTTCATTGTCCTGGAACACTGAGAGGCAATAGACACTCGGCAACTTTTACCCCAGCGTGGTTCCGGAAAGAGGATGGCTTCACCAGGAGGAGGAACTGGAAAGGGAACTCGTCTAACACAAGCCGCTAGGTTGGACGAAGAGCAGTTGGCGATTTTTAATCATTAACCAAAGCTTGCTGGCCTGAGGACGAAAATTACAGAGGCAAAGGTAGCTTTATTTGTGCTCACAAGAATTTACAACTTTGTAAATGAGATTCCAGTAGAACTACCGCCGTAGTATCAATACGGGACTTCGGAGCTGAGGAGAGCAAGCCAACAACGGTCTCTACCCAATAGGCCCAACATTTCAGACAGACCGAGCAACCGACATCAGTCGTGGCTAGGCGGATTACCAAATAGAAACTCTAGCACTACCTTAAATACACTCCTGGAAATGGAAAAAAGAACACATTGACACCGGTGTGTCAGACCCACCATACTTGCTCCGGACACTGCGAGAGGGCTGTACAAGCAATGATCACACGCACGGCACAGCGGACACACCAGGAACCGCGGTGTTGGCCGTCGAATGGCGCTAGCTGCGCAGCATTTGTGCACCGCCGCCGTCAGTGTCAGCCAGTTTGCCGTGGCATACGGAGCTCCATCGCAGTCTTTAACACTGGTAGCATGCCGCGACAGCGTGGACGTGAACCGTATGTGCAGTTGACGGACTTTGAGCGAGGGCGTATAGTGGGCATGCGGGAGGCCGGGTGGACGTACCGCCGAAATGCTCAACACGTGGGGCGTGAGGTCTCCACAGTACATCGATGTTGTCGCCAGTGGTCGGCGGAAGGTGCACGTGCCCGTCGACCTAGGACCGGACCGCAGCGACGCACGGATGCACGCCAAGACGTAGGATCCTACGCAGTGCCGTAGGGGACCGCACCGCCACTTCCCAGCAAATTAGGGACACTGTTGCTCCTGGGGTATCGGCGAGGACCATTCGCAACCGTCTCCATGAAGCTGGGCTACGGTCCCGCACACCGTTAGGCCGTCTTCCGCTCACGCCCCAACATCGTGCAGCCCGCCTCCAGTGGTGTCGCGACAGGCGTGAATGGAGGGACGAATGGAGACGTGTCGTCTTCAGCGATGAGAGTCGCTTCTGCCTTGGTGCCAATGATGGTCGTATGCGTGTTTGGCGCCGTGCAGGTGAGCGCCACAATCAGGACTGCATACGACCGAGGCACACAGGGCCAACACCCGGCATCATGGTGTGAGGAGCGATCTCTTACACTGGCCGTACACCACTGGTGATCGTCGAGGGGACACTGAATAGTGCACGGTACATCCAAACCGTCATCGAACCCATCGTTCTACCATTCCTAGACCGGCAAGGGAACTTGCTGTTCCAACAGGACAATGCACGTCCGCATGTATCCCGTGCCACCCAACGTGCTCTAGAAGGTGTAAGTCAACTACCCTGGCCAGCAAGATCTCCGGATCTGTCCCCCATTGAGCATGTTTGGGACTGGATGAAGCGTCGTCTCACGCGGTCTGCACGTCCAGCACGAACGCTGGTCCAACTGAGGCGCCAGGTGGAAATGGCATGGCAAGCCGTTCCACAGGACTACATCCAGCATCTCTACGATCGTCTCCATGGGAGAATAGCAGCCTGCATTGCTGCGAAAGGTGGATACACACTGTACTAGTGCCGACATTGTGCATGCTCTGTTGCCTGTGTCTATGTGCCTGTGGTTCTGTCAGTGTGATCATGTGATGTATCTGACCCCAGGAATGTGTCAATAAAGTTTCCCCTTCCTGGGACAATGAATTCACGGTGTTCTTATTTCAATTTCCAGGAGTGTATAATTAAATAGAGCACTTAAATGCCACGGGGACTGAACTCCTTCACACAAGAATATATACACAATAACTGCATGGGGGCTTAATTAGAATGCAATAATTTTTGTAGCTGTGTGTCAGGTTACGAAGTCTCGAGTAGTATTAGTAGTATTAGTACGCAATCTGACTGCATAAAATAACAATACAGAATGAAAGGAAATTTCCGTTAACACAACTGATTAATTAAGTCCCCTGCAACTATAAAAGCTACGAAACAACAAAGCACAAGTGTAACTGTTCTGTGTGTGGCAGTGTGATTCAACGTACATGTATCTGGCACGGTTCTTACTCAATATGACAAGAAATTTTAAACATCATTTACAATGAACTAATTGAAAAACCAGAAATACTATAATTGCACATAGAAACCAGAATTACAAGTCTAATAAATGAACACGAGCCAGATGCTTTGTTGACTGAACCTGTGACCAAGAGGCATTGTCATTAAGGAAATGTGAAATAATTTTTATTTTGTTACCTCCATATATATTGATGAAAACTACACTGTGATCATTGCAACATCTTTCATCTACACATTACACCAACCGAACAGCATCTACACTCTCGCCCAACAGAACAACAACTGCACACGACGTCCTCTGAACTAGTACTGCTCTCGACATCCTCTCAACAAGTACTGCCCACGGCAACCTCTGAACTACAACTGCACCAGTGGAGGCGGCGGAATAATAATCTTTGGCGCAATCTCTGGCGCTGTGACTCAGTGTAGCTACCTTTCATAACCACTAAAGTTAAATATGGCTACGTACTAAAACACAACAGATATAGGGTAAAATTAACATAATCTCGCATTTCAGACCCATAAAATTAATTGGCTCTATCTTTCCGCCAGACAGTACAAGGTTATTTAACATTTTACAACGTGCTTGTCCAAATAGTGACCTACGCCGTCCATGTGAAAACAACGATTTGAAGAAGGTCCACAGTGAAAACTTTTTTTTTTGTTTCTTTACGACGCGAGACGTAAGTCAGTATGGAGTACAAATGCACGATCATGCAAGGGGGCAGTAACACACACGCAAGGCAATTTCCGAACACAAACTCAAAGCAGAGAAACGTTGCCACACAGTTATTAATAGCTCCCACAACACCGGAAGACTGGCGCCGACAGACGATGACCGTTGCACTAACTAGATGAGACATCTTACTGTCAGTGACGACACAACCTTCCGGAGGTTATTGACAGCCGCAGACGGACTTCATAGCTTCCCCAGCCCATGAACGGAAACCAAACGTTGTCCACAGATTCACGGCCTCTTGTGTCCTCACGCCCCGGGTTTTTGGGTCCATCCAGCACAGAGGGAGCGAGCGTCCCGCTGCAGAACGGTCGTCCAGGGCCAAACACTCGTCTCAACTGCTTCCTCGTCCCAGAAAGCGCGCTGCAGCGCGCTCGCCGAGGCTCCACAACACCCTCTAGGAAAGCGCGGAAACTGCAAACAGAAGTAAACCAAGGGAAAAACAGGAACCGTGGCATACGACACGGTTCAGTCTATAAACACAGAAACGCCACGAGCTGTTGGCGAAATGTGAGTGAAGTCTCGTCAGGCAGTCATAGCGAATTTCACGGACAGAGTTCTTGCTTGTCATTGACTGTGATGAACATGTTAAGTATTTCGAAAAAATGAAGTTCGTAGTTTGATATACGGAAGCCGCCGTGCTTTCCTCCACGTGCTGCGCCCGCCGTCTGACTGCAGTCAGGGAGAGCGGCTGCGGCTGCAGCTCCGGCGCCCACCATACCGCGGTTTTTATTTATTTTGCCACCAACCGGTTTCAACCCGCGATGGGGTCATCTTCAGGGCAATTTACACAATATGCATTATCTTGCTGCTCACAACACAATAGTTACCATCCGTGCACAGGCAGGGTGACGACTCCAGCGAGCGACCACATGGTGTAAATTGCCCTGAAGATGACCCCATCGCGGGTTGAAACCGGTTGGCGGTAAAATAAATAATGCGACTGTGACTGTCATTTTGAATAATTGATTATAAGTAAATTAATCACTGTTTATCTCCATACAACTATGGTTGTCTAAAAACTCCGTATTCAACAACTGATTCCCTATCAGTTCTTTCGAGTTATAACTGCGATTTGGTATCTCTATAAGCTGTAGATAACCTTCCGCTCTCCTTTTAAAACAAGAGCATAGGTGTATCGTTTCCGGAATTATTTCACAAACAGTTCATACATACAAAATAGGATGAGATAAAAAGTAATAACACAAAAGAGAGACAAGTGGAGACGTTATTGCAACTATATTCTTAAGTAACACCACGTGGGCTGCAGTTCTTGTGCGTTTTATGTTGCTACTGCTCTTGTCATGTGCCGCTGCTATGTAAGGTTCTACAGCTATCACAATGTGCGACTCTGAGTGGCCACACTCAGAACTCTTTTCTGCTTTCATCACACTCTTACAGACGTATGTTCCTTTACTGTCTATACCTCCGCTGTACAAGTATGCCTGCTGACATGCTCAAACCCAGCCTTTCGTCTCTCAGCTACTGACTGTGAAGCAGCAGGCTCCTTACAACCAGCTCTCGGTGAACTTCCACAGTAGTGACAGGTCTCTATCCCAGTCCTTGCATCTAAATGAAACTCACTCAACATTAGCACTTTAAAAATCTCTATAATTTAAACTATTCAGCAAATCGTCACATGACTTAGCGTGTACCAACAATACGGTAACTAACTGCCGTTTGTATCGCCAGCACGGCAATGGCAGGACGACAAATGCACTCCTCGCCCAGACAGTATAGGAGGACACAAGGGAGGGACTCGCTGCTACTTTCACTCGTTCTCCGGTCTATGGGCAACTCCAGCGCCAGTGTATCAAACAGCGTCGTTGTCGAGGCCACTATTACAGGCAGGTATTAAGGAATGGCAGGCTGGACACGTATGCTTCGGAGATCGCATCACGTTAGCGTCGTCGAGTTCGCGATGCCGAAGAGTGAGGACGATGCGCGCGCGGCCGGGGCAGCCGCCTCGGACGCGCCGGAGTCGGCCGCTGGTCGGTCGGTTGGGCCTGGCCCGCCGGACGCCCCAGCGGCCGCTCCACACAGGACGGATCCCAGGTTGACGACCCAGGCTGCGGCACCGGTTCGTGACAGGATAGAACGACGATCGACAGGCGCTATTCGACCGCAGAAGACTACACACCGCACGACGAAACCGTATTCGGACGTCGGCCATACATCACATCACGACGGACGCAGCAATGAAGACGACCGCCAGAACTACGCCAGAAGACTCGAAATATGTCGGGAGGAGGACAAAGAAACGCTGAAGGACATACAACGCCTTATCCGCTATTCACGGGAAACGCAAGAGCAGGATAACGACACTTGTCTGGCATCTCTATCTGTGGACTCAGATGTCGAATCACAGCACTCCCACCAAACGGTCGACGACGCGGAGATGGCAGCGGCCTTTCCAGCAGAAAACGACAACGACTCCCCACACGCAGAGGGGGACTTTACGTTCGTACACAACAAACGGCGCAGAAGCAACGCATTAGCCAAGGACTTAGCCAACCCAGCTAAGAGACGAACGGAGATCATCCCCACAACGAACCGATTCGCCCCACTGACACCTCAAGCTGCGCCTCCATCAACCACCAACAAGCCGCAGGCACAAACTTCTAATGCCGCAGAAGCCGTGGACAGAGACAAGAATGTGCTTCGCAAAGTGCCCCCAGTCACAATTTATTACACAAAGGATTACGTTCACCTCAATGAAACGCTCAACGGACTTCTAGAGGGCACCCTAGGACCGCATCAAATACCACTTTGAGTCATTCGAAGACCAAAGGCGTGCAATAAAATACTTCACGAACCACAGCTTCTCCTATTTTACGCATCAAGCACCAGACGACAGGGAACTGAAAGTAGTTGTCAAACGCCTTCCGGCGGAAGTTATCGAAGAACAACTTTACTATGCCCTCAAGGAAAAAGGCTTCAACGTGCTACAAGTCTACCAATTTAAGGAACGCGACGAGAAGACGAAACAATTGATACCGCAACCTGTGTACAGAGTCACCCTCCCATCTGGAAAAGACAGTGACAAGATATATGATGTCAAATACCTGCTCTACACACGAGTGGTAATAGAAACCTATAATAGTAAAGAAGGACCAGTCCAGTGCCGACATTGCCAACGTTTCGTGCATACAGCGAACTACTGCAGCATGCCAGCACGCTGCGTCCGCTGCGGTGGATCCCATAAATCATCGAATTGTACCCATCCTAGGACGGCGCCACCAAAGTGCGCCAATTGTGAACAAGAACATCCAGCTACCTTCCGTGGCTGCCCAAAATTTCAAGAACTCCTACGGAAATATACTAGAAGGACACCAAAGAAGTCGACCCCACAACGGCCTATAATTGCTAAGAACTCGGCCATGGCAGCGATTCCGGCCACCCAACAACAAGCGGCACCTCTCCCTGTGGAAACAATCGCCTCTCGGCCACAACCGGCACCCAGAGTGACTCTCCGACAGACAAGACAACAGCGCTCGTACTCCGAAGCAATACGTGCCCATCCACCGACGCCAACACCAGCGGAGACACCATCTGCCTGGTCGACCACTTTTACACCAGCGTTAACAGATATTCTTCAACTACTCACCGCCCTCCAGCAGAAGCTGACGTCTATCCTCTCGCTTGTAGAAAGCGTACTGACAGCTTTTCAAACACCCTAAATGGATAGACGGCATCACACGAGGCATCTTCTGCATTTGGAATGCCAACGGCCTGAAACTGAAGAAAATAGAATTCACGGACTTCTTACATCGCCACAAGATAGACGTAGCATTTGTCTCCGAAACACATCTCCGCGAGTCAACCGACCTCCGCTTGAGGAACATGCACATCTACCGGACGGACAGACGGGACCAACGGGGTGGAGGGACCGCAGTTCTGATCAAGAAATGTATTCGTCACCACCAAGAACGTTTACCCCCACTCCAGACTTTAGAGGCCACGGCAGTAACAATCCACACGACGCTCGGAAACATTACCTGTATTGCGGCTTACCTTAGCCCAAAGAAGCCTCTCCACCCAGAAGATCTTTACTCCGTTACAGAGGGTTACGACAAGATCCTCCTTGGAGGGGATCTTAATAGTAAACATGTTGCCTGGAATTCCCGTAAGACTAACCCAAAAGGACATATGTTGTTTGCACTGGCTGAGAATTTACATATTTCCGTCCATGGACCGCGGGAACCGACGAGGATACCTTACGTCCAGACACAAGACCCTGATGTTCTAGACATCGCCATAATCAAGAACATCAACCCGAATCTCCATCTGCGGACGCTGGATGATCTTTCGTCGGACCACAGACCGGTGTTAGGACTCATAGAGAGGGCTACTTTGCAACTCCCACTGCCGACGACAAGAACTTACGACTGGCAGCAGTTCCAAGCGTACCTCAACAACAATGTGCGACCAACCCAGGTTGTTACTACCAGAGAAGCGATTGATGTGGCAGTCGCAGTACTCACAAAGAAGATTAACAATGCGAAACAACGAGCACTCACGGAGCACCTGCAACCAGAAGTCAATTATGACGAGTTTCCACCACCACTGCAGGAACTTAAGGAAAAGCGCAATCGATTTCGGAAACGATGGGTCCGCTACCGCCATCCGGACGATAGACGGGAGACTCACAGACTAACCCGCGAACTCCGGCGGAAGGTTCAGGACTGGAAGCAACACACGTGGGAACTCAAAATGGACAACTTTCTATTACGCACCAAAGATGAATGGCGAATAGTTAAAAGTCTCAGACAACAACAGCCCCCCAAAAGGGCAATTCGAGGACCCCATGGCCTCTTGTACGACTCACTTGCGCAGGCGGAGCTGTATGCGGATACATACCAACAACAGATGACTACGCCCCCCACGGAGGATGGAGATGATGCACTCCACCGTGCAGAGGAGGACACAGCGGCGGAATGGGAAGCTATTCGGGACGCCCCGACTACCGCTATGCCCCGGCTGACAACGCCGGAGGAAATTAGGAGGATTATCAAGTATAGCAAACACACCTCACCTGGAGCAGATAGAATCAGCAATACGGAGTTGAAACACCTCACGAGAAAGCCTGTTGTGCTTCTCACCCGGATAGTGAACAGCTGCCTCGGGACTGGATACTTCCCAGAGGCATGGAAGATTGCCAGAATAGTGCCAATACCAAAACCGGGCAAGGATCTCTCACACCCTGACAGCTACAGACCCATAAGTTTACTGCCGACACTGGGAAAGGTACTGGAACGTGTCCTACTGAAACGCATGCTGGACATCCTTGTGGCACACAACATCATCCGGCCGAAGCAGTTTGGCTTCCAGGCGAAGCTATCGGCTACAACTACTGCGCATCACGGAATCTATCCAAGACAATTTCAACAAGAAACGACATACTATTGGAGTCTTTCTCGATATAGAGAAGGCTTACGATAAAGTATGGCGACGCAACTTGATCGTCAAGCTCCGACGTACCACTCCCCTACCAGACTGCTATTTAAAACTTCTCGACAATTTTCTTCAGGATCGCAGATTATATGTTCGCATTGATGACAAGAATTCATCAACACGGCCTGTCCTTGAAGGACTTCCACAAGGATCGGTCATCTCTCCACTGCTGTTTAATTTATATATTAACGACCTCCCGACGATGCCACATGTTACTGCCAGTTTCTATGCCGACGACACAGCGCTCCTGACTGCAGGCACCAGAATGGACCACCTGGTCACACGGATGCAGCGCCAACTAGATTTAGTGGACCACTGGACCCACATGAACAAAATAACGGTCAACGCAGAGAAAACCAAAGTTATTGTCTTCACACGTCGGAGACCCATCGTCAATGAACGCCTACGGATATCAGACCAGCCACTCCCCTGGGCAACAACTGTAAAATACATGGGAGTGCATCTGGACGCCAAACTGTTGTATAGTCATCACATTATGGAGAAGAAGACGTCTGGTCTCAAAATGCTGGGAGCTCTCCTCCCATTTCTGAAGAGCTCATACCTCAGCCAACGCACGAAACTCCAGTTGTACCATGCCACAGTCGAACCATCTATTTTGTATGGATCGACCTCTTGGGGTACTACGTGTGCCACTAACTACAAGAAGTTACAGGTTGTACAAAGCAGATGCCTACGATGGATCACAGGAGCCCAATGGTGGATCCGAAATCATGACATTCATCGAGCCTTAAGCGAATCTTACCTCTCAGACAAGGTCAAGGAGAAGGCACGAACCTTATTTCGGAAGTTGGACATGATACGTGACAGTACACCACAACTCACCTCAGTAGGTACGGTAGAACCCTTACGCAACCACAAATATAAAGTACCGAAGGCGATAGTATTTGAGCCTCCGTAAATGATATCCCTACGTACTTCTCCATAATTTAAGGACATATCGTCCTTTAGCACTTCTCTACACATGTTTTCAAATACACACCAAAAGCAGCGAGTTAAAGGACCCTTCTGTGTGCCCAAACTAAAGCTGAAAGAAGAATAAATAAATAAAGAGAAAATTTTTACCCCTTCCATTCGCTACAGAAGTAAAAATCAACGAAGTTGATCAGACTTCAGCACCACCACAAAAAAAAAAAACAGCGTTTGCGCATATCTCTGCCACCCGTGCGGTGTTGCTTCCACTATGATTTTTGCGTACGCATGCATAACTAGCCCTTCGTACCGGTATATAACAGGGTGTTCATTTTAACTGAAGACATTGAAATATCTCGATAACTATACATCGGATCAAAAAAAGTTATGATTCCTATTTTCTTGTCTCGGAAGGTGGAAATCTGACGATACCACACTCCGCCCGTCATCGCAACACGTGCGTAACCCTGTTGCTTTCACGTGTCCTTCGTTGGCATGAGTGCTGTAAGACTTTTCATGAGGCTGTATTGAAGGTAGGACAGCATGATAAAGTCTAACAGGTTGGATTATCAATTCATGTTTTAAGAATGAGTATGACAGAAAAACGAAAAACTATATTCATGCCACACGTACTAAGAAGTGCTTTAAACAAACTTGTTTCTGAGAGATATAGAAACGTTATTAAGTTCACTGAAACGGTGTGTAAACTTTATGTTAGCGGTACATAATACATTGAACAACGGACGGATCATTTAACGTGGTTTCAGATTGCAGCTGGATTCTTTTGCAGTGTGTACAGACATGCTACGAGCCTATAGTGTTTCTTTTTACGGATTTAATGGAATTTATATCTTTCGAAAACATTAGTACGAGTCTGAACTACAAAACCTACACACCTTAAGTTAATCTCGTTGAACGTGAAACAATTTAATGTAATTCTTCGCTGGAGGCTCTACTTCTGCAGAATAAAACATGAGAAAGTTAAATTTTCCTAATTGTTTTACTCCCTTATTTAACTGGATGATTTCTGAACTCCTGCTGTATCACTGCATCACGTCAACGAAACTGTTGCATGGCAACGTTGTTGGGCGGCTAATGACCGATCTGAAACATTACGTCTTTCCCGTGGAAACACACCTCAGATCACGAATAGAAAAAATCGGACAAATGACGCATGGATTTGAAATGATGGATTAAGTGACGAATTAACACTATCATTGTTCGTTCATCGACACACAACAATGTTAACGCAACTTCTCTCCAGTGAGGCCTGAAGCATTATTTAAAAAAAAAAATAACGTAATAAAAATCCATTATGGCAAGAATGAACTAGGAACAGGCATCAAAATAACGAGACAGCTACGTAATATAAATCCAACGTAATTATTCAATTAAAATACAAAAACATGGGAGACACTTATGAAATATACCTGCTACGAAGGTTAAGGAGAGAGAGAGAGAGAGAGAGAGAGAGAGAGAGTGGCATTCACGTTTTACTCAAGACAAGAGAAGGAAGTGCGCGCTCTTGTTCCAAAGAGAGCAAAAACTGATTTCACATAATTCATTTTCAAAGACGAATCGTTATCATATAATTAAATCTTTCAATTACATATTGTCTGATATTTACACATTTATTTACACAGACGAAAAGAATTATTCATCATGCTCAAAGAATATACATTAAGTTTGGAAGCTATTTTCGTTCCATGTCCTTACGTGAGTAATACTTAACCGGCCCCTTGAATACTTGGCTTTATTTTGTACACGTGCCGCATATGCATTCAACCAGAGAATCGTCGGAGACGTGTTTGGAGGCAACCTGGTCAGGCTGAACGCCTTAGACACTGTGCAGCTAGGTGGACGTTCCGTGCTGTTTTGGGGTGGCATTCTCTGGGGCCGCTGAACGCCGCTGGTGGCCATGGAAGGCTCCGTAACGGCTGTACGATACGTGAATGCCATCCTCCGACCGATAGTGCAACCATATCTGCAGCATATTGGCGAGGCATTCGTCTTCATGGACGACAATTCGCGCCCCCATCGTACACATCTTGTGAATGATTTCCTTCAGGATAACAACATCACTCGACTAGAGTGGCATGCATGTTCTCCAGACATGAACCCTATCGAGAATGCCTGGGATAGACTGAAAAGGACTGTTTATGGATGACGGGACCCATCTACCATTCTGAGGGATCTACGCCGAATCGCCGTTGAGGAGTGGGACAATCTGGACCAACAGTGCCTTGTTGAACTTATGGATAGTATGCCACGTTGTATACAGGCATGTATCAATGCAAGAGAACGTGCTACTGGGTGTTAGAGATACCGGTGTGTACAGCAATATGGACCACCACCTCTGAAGGTCTCGCTGTTTGGTGGTACAACATGCAATGTATGGTTTTCATGAGCAGTAAAAAGCGCGGAAATGGTGTTTATGTTGATCTCTATTCCAATTTTCTATACAGGTTGCGGAACTCTCAAAACCGAAGTGATGCAAAACTTTTTTGGTGTGTGTACATGACAAGTATTCAACCATAGAGTATGTAGCGAAGTGGTCAGTTAAAGTACTGTATTGGGACAACACCTTTTTATACAATCAAACTAATGAAATTTGCATTTAGTCCGCGTCCTTTCCTAACATCGTTCAAAACATGTTTTACACTTCATCATCACTAAGCTGTCACTGAATGAGTAGGTTTACAAGTTTCATAAAAGATACAATTCTCTTTGGTAAAATTATTCATTCTTGTTTGGAACTCGGATATTAAATAACAGTACAAAAATGAGTTTTTCATTAGTTTGAAAAATTTATATGTTTGTTATTTTATTGTTCATAAAAAATGGTAGGCGAATGTACAGGCAATAAGTGAAATGCAGTATGTGAATGCAGTATGTGAACTGCAGTATGAACCTACGTCTGAGTTGAACAAAAACGCTAAGAGCCTCTTACAAATGTGTTGCCAAACTGTAAAATTAAAGACGATATCTTGCTGCTAAAGCGTGTTAATATACTGCAGTTCGTATCACGGCAGCAAGTAGAGAAATGGATCATAGGAAATGTTGTCACTGGTAAGCGTTGGGTACAAATGTTCCACCGCTTCTACATCTACATCTGCATGGATACTCTGCAAATCACATTAAAGTGCCTGGTAGAGGGTTCATCGAACCACCTTCACAATAACTATTAATCCAGTCTCCTACTGCGGGCGGAAAAACAAACACCTATATCTTTGCGTGCTAACTCTGATTTCCCTTATTTTATTATTATGATACACTCCTGGAAATTGAAATAAGAACACCGTGAATTCATTGTCCCAGGAAGGGGAAACTTTATTGACACATTCCTGGGGTCAGATACATCACATGATAACACTGACAGAACCACAGGCACATAGACACAGGCAACAGAGCATGCACAATGTCGGCACTAGTACAGTGTATATCCACCTTTCGCAGCAATGCAGGCTGCTATTCTCCCATGGAGACGATCGTAGAGATGCTGGATGTAGTCCTGTGGAACGGCTTGCCATGCCATTTCCACCTGGCGCCTCAGTTGGATCAGCGTTCGTGCTGGACGTGCAGACCGCGTGAGACGACGCTTCATCCAGTCCCAAACATGCTCAATGGGGGACACATCCGGAGATCTTGCTGGCCAGGGTAGTTGACTTACACCTTCTAGAGCACGTTGGGTGGCACGGGATACATGCGGACGTGCATTGTCCTGTTGGAACAGCAAGTTCCCTTGCCGGTCTAGGAATGGTAGAACGATGGGTTCGATGACGGTTTGGATGTACCGTGCACTATTCAGTGTCCCCTCGACGATCACCAGTGGTGTACGGCCAGTGTAGGAGATCGCTCCCCACACCATGATGCCGGGTGTTGGCCCTGTGTGCCTCGGTTGTATACAGTCCTGATTGTGGCGCTCACCTGCACGGCGCCAAACACGCATACGACTATCATTGGCACCAAGGCAGAAGCGACTCTCATCGCTGAAGACGACACGCCTGTCGCGACACCACTGGAGGCGGGCTGCACGATGTTGGGGCGTGAGCGGAAGACGGCCTAACGGTGTGCGGGACCGTAGCCCAGCTTCATGGAGACGGTTGCGAATGGTCCTCGCCGATACCCCAGGAGCAACAGTGTCCCTAATTTGCTGGGAAGTGGCGGTGCGGTCCCCTACGGCACTGCGTAGGATCCTACGGTCTTGGCGTGCATCCGTGCGTCGCTGCGGTCCGGTCCCAGGTCGACGGGCACGTGCACCTTCCGCCGACCACTGGCGACAACATCGATGTACTGTGGAGACCTCACGCCCCACGTGTTGAGCAATTCGGCGGTACGTCCACCCGGCCTCCCGCATGCCCACTATACGCCCTCGCTCAAAGTCCGTCAACTGCACATACGGTTCACGTCCACGCTGTCGCGGCATGCCACCAGTGTTAAAGACTGCGATGGAGCTCCGTATGCCACGGCAAACTGGCTGACACTGACGGTGGCGGTGCACAAATGCTGCGCAGCTAGCGCCATTCGACGGCCAACACCGCGGTTCCTGGTGTGTCCGCTGTGCCGTGCGTGTGATCATTGCTTGTACAGCCCTCTCGCAGTGTCCGGAGCAAGTATGGTGGGTCTGACACACCGGTGTCAATGTGTTCTTTTTTCCATTTCCAGGAGTGTAGTTGCGCCCTACGTAGCTAGGACGAAATATTTTCGCGTTCGGAGGAGAAAGTTGCTGACTGAAATTTCGTGAGAAGATTCCGCCGCAACATAAGACCCCTTTGTAACATTTCAGTGACACTCTCTTCCCTGTTTCGCGATAACACAAAACGTGCTGTTCTGCTTTGGACTTTCTGCATGTACTCCGTCGATCCTGTCTGGCAAGGATCCCACACCATGCAGCAGTATTCTAAAAGAGGGCGGACAAGCTTATTGTAGGAAGTCTCTTTAGTAGACCTGTTACATTTTCTAAGTGTCCTGACAATTAAACGCAGTCTTTGGTTAGCCTTCCCTACAATATTTTACATCTACATCTACATCCACACTCCGCAGGCTACTAGTGGCGGAGGGTACCTTGAGTACCTCTATCGGTTCTCCCTTCTATTCCAGTCTCGTATTGTTCGTGGAAAGAAAGATTGTCGGTATGCCACTGTGTGGGCTCTAATCTCTCTGATTTTAATCTCGTGGTCTCTTCGCGAGATATACGTAGGAGGGAGCAATATACTGCTTGACTCTTCGATGAAGGTATGTTCTCGAAACTTCAACAAAAGCCCGTACCGAGCTACTGAGCGTCTCTCTTGCAGAATCTTCCACTGGAGTTTATGTATCATTTCCGTAACGCTTTCGCGATTACTAAATGATCCTGTAACGCAGAGCGCTGCTCTCCATTGGATCTTCTCTATCTCTTCTATCTCTATCTCTGGTACGGATCCCACACCGGTGAGCAGTGTTCAAACAGTGGGCGAACAAGTGTACTGTAACCTACTTCCTTTGTTTTCGGACTGCATTTCCTTAGGATTGTTCCAATCAATGTCAGTCTGGTATCTGCTTTACCAACGATTAATTTTATATGGTTATTCCATTTTAAATCACTGCTGATGCCTACTCCCAGATAATTTATGGAAATAACTGCTTCCAGTTTTCTGACCTGCTATATTGTAAGAAAATGGTGAAGTATCTTTCTTTCTGTGTATTCGCAGCACCTTACACTTGTGTACATTTGATTCAATTGCCATTCCCTGCACCATCGTCAATTCGTTGCAGATCCTCCTGCATTTCAGTACAATTTTCCATTGTTAGAACCTCTCGATATACTACAGCATCATCCGCAAAAAGCCTCAGTGAACTTCCGATGTTATCCATAATGTCATTTATATACATTGTGAATAGCAACGGTCCTACGCCACTCCCCTGCGGCACACCTGAAATCACTCTCACTTCGGAAGACTTCTCTCCACTGAGAATGACACGCTGCGTTCTGTTATCTACGTGTTCCTGCCAATTTAAGTTGTTCGTAATTGTAATTCCTAGGTGTTTAGTTGAATATAAGACCTTTACATTCGACTTCACATTCGATCATATATCTTACGAAATATTTCTAACAATGTGGAGCTTGTGCCACACAGTTATTAGTTGTGCTACATATCCCCGGTGAAATGCAACAATCGAGGGTGTATTTGAAAAACAAGATACAGTTATCAAAACTCGAATGAAGTAGAGACTGAAAGCAATAATGGCGATGAAAGGTTAGGTTAAATACAGTTGTTCGGAATTCTGTTACTTCTTAAATGGAAGCGAATATTTGTTGATCAAATTCATTCATCGCTGAAGTACACTGGTGTAAGTTCAAAATATTCAAATGTGTGCGAATTCTTATGGGACTTAAATGCTAAGGTCATCAGTCCCTAAGCCTACACACTACTTCACCTAAATTATCCTCAGGACAAACACACATACTCATGCCCGAGGGAGGACTCGAACCTCCGCCGGGACCAGCCGCACAGTCCATGACTGCAGCACCTGAGACCGCTCGGCTAATCCCGCGCGGCTGGCATAAGTAAATGAGTGTTAGAAGCTGTGTGTTGTTACGTAAGCAAGTGCTGTGTCCTGCTCACTTAAATCTTACGTGTATTATAATTACACAGTAACTCTGAATGTGCCAACGAATTAGATTATGTTATGTTGTGATGCCTACTACTCACCGTTGTGATATTTAATAAAGAGAATTACAGAGACCGTTGGATTCCGAGCAATGAGCAGATATAAAACTGTCCTCAGCTTCCACTCCCAGAAATATGGTTACCTTAGTTTAAAATAACTTTTAAGCATGGCGGTTGCGAACAACTTTCTAGTGTAGCTCCTAAGTCCTGCGAATCAACACTATGCGATATCACAAACTTGTGGTATTCAAAACACCGGTTGTACACTGAACAGCAGTCATCCTTTTAAATAATCACTTGGTAAACGCACCGCCGCAGGACCAGCTGGTGTGTTTTGCGTATTCCTCTGCAACGCATCGGCAGCGGCGGCGGCGCGTCTTACGTAAGACCGCCTCAAATGTTAAAAGAGCAGCCGGGCAGGCGGTGTGGTCCGACGCCTGCGGCTGCTGCGGCGCCTTCCGTGACGTAACCGAGTGTTGCGGGCCGTCTTGGGCTTCGGTCGCAGGCAGCTGGCCCCACAACACAGCAGCGTACATCGCCGCCCCCCCCCCCCCCCCCCATACGACTCGGAGCTCCAAAGTAGGGGGAACGGGGCGCTTTGGAATAACCCTAGACCTGTAGAAGTAGACGTCGACGGTTATTGACAAGCAGAGCACGAATCATAAAATCTGCAGATCCGCTTTCGCTGCCGATCACTTGCTACAGTATCGCAGGCAAGAGCATCCCCTGTCCACCCACTTCAAGGCAAGCACTTTCCTTTTCCAAATGTCCAACGACGTAGTTAATAGTAGTATACTACAGGCCATTAAAATTGCTACACCAAGAAGAAATGCAGATGATAAACGGGTATTCATTGGACAAATATATTATACTACAACTGACATGTGATTACATATTCACGCATTTTGAGTGCATAGATCGTGAGAAATCAGTACCCAGAACAACCACCTCTGACCGTAATAACGGCCTTGATATGCCTGGGTATTGAGTCAAAAAGAGCTTGGATGGCGTGTACAGGTACAGCTGCCCATGCAGCTTCAACACGATACCACAGTTCATCAAGAGTAGTGACTGGCCTATTGTGACGAGCCAGATGCTCGGCCACCATTGACCAGACGTTTTCAATTGGTGAGAGATCTGGAGAATGTGCTGGCCAGGACAGCAGTCGAACATTTTCTATATCCAGAAAGGCCCGTACAGGATCTGCATCATGCGGTCGTGCATTATCCTGCTGAAATGCAGGGTTTTGCAGGGATCGAGTGAATAGCAGAGCCACGGGTCGTAACACATCTGAAATGTAACGTCCACTGTTCAAAGTACCGTCAATGCGAACAACAGGCGACCGAGACGTGTAACCAATGGCACTCCATACCATCACGCCGGTGACACGCCAGTATGGCGATGACGAATACACGCGTCCAATGTGCGTTCACCGCGATGTCGCCAAACACGGGTGCGACCGTCATGATGCTGTAAACAAAACCTGGATTCATCCGAAAAAATGACGTTTTGCCATTCGTGCACGCAGGTACGTCGTTGAGTACACCATCACAAGCGCTCCTGTCTGTGATGCAGCGTCAAGGGTAACCGCAGCCATGGTCTCCGAGCTGATATTCCCTGCTGCTGCAAACGTCGTCGAACAGTTTGTGCAGATGGTTGTTGTCTTGCAAACGTCCCCATCTGTTGACTCAGGGATGGAGACGTGGCTGCACGATCCGTTACAGCCATGTGGATAAGATGCCTGTCATCTCGACTGCTAGTGATACGAGGCCGTCGGGATCCAGCACGGCGTTCCGTAGTACCCTCCTGAACCCACACATTCCATATTCTGCTAACAGTCATTGGATCCCGACCAACGCGAGCAGCAATGTCGCGATACGATAAACCGCAATCGCGATACGCTACAATCCGACCTTTATCAACGTCGGAAACGTAATGGTACGCATTTCTCTTTCTTACGCGAGGCATCACAGCAACGTTTCACCAGTCAACGCCGGTCAACTGCTGTTTGTGTATGAGAAGTCGGTTGCAAACTTCTCTCGTGTCAGCACGTTGTAGGTGTCGCTAACTTGTGTGAATGCTCTGAAAAACCAATCATTGGCATATCACAGCATCTTCTTCCTGACGGTTAAATTCCGCGTCTGTAGCACGTCATCTTAGTAGTGTAGCAATTTTTATATGTCGATAGTGTAGTTTTATTCGCCCGTGAATCACATCTACAAGGATATTCGACAAGTTATATACACTGAAGCGCCAAACAAACTGGCATAGACATGCGTATTCAAAGACAGAAATATGTAAACCGAAAGAATATGCGCTACGATCGACAACAAGTGTCTGACGCAGTTCAAAAATGGTTCAAATGGCTCTGAGCACTATGGAACTTAACATCTGAGGTCATCAGTCCCCTACAACTTAGAACTACTTGAACCTAGCTAACCTAAGGACATCACACACACCCATGCCCGAGGCAGGATTCGAACCTGCTACCGTAGCGGTCGCGCGGTTCCAGACTGAACCGCCTAGAACCGATCGGCCCAGTGGCCGGCCTCTGACGCAGTTGTTACATCGGTTACAGCTGCAACAATGGCAGGTTATCAAGATTTAAGTGAGTCTGAACGTGGTGATACTGTCGACACACGAACGTTGGGACACAGTATTTCCGAGGTAGCGATGACGTGGGGATTTTCCCGCACGACGATTTCACGAATGTACTGTAAATATCAGCAATCCGGTAAAACATCAAATATCCGACATCGCTGCTTCCGGAAAAAGATCCTGCAAGAACGGGACGACGACTGAAGAGAATCGTTCAGCGTGACAAAAGTGCTACCCTTCCGTAAGCACATTTCATTGCCAGGCCATCAAAAAGCATCAGCGTGCGAACCATTCAACGATATGGGGTTTCGGAGCCGAAGGCCCACTCTTGTACCCTTGATGACTGCACGACACAAGGCTTTACGCCTCGCCTAGGCACGTCAACACCGACATTGGACTGTTGATGACTGGAAACATGTTGCCTCCTCGGACGAGTTTCGTTTCAAATGGTATCGAGCTGATGGACGTGTTCGGGTATGGAGACAACCTCATGAATCCATGGACACTGCATGACAGGAAGGGACTGTTCAAGGTGGAGAAGGCTCTGTATTGGCGTGGGGAGTGTGCAGTTGGAGTGATATGGGAACCCTGATACGTGTACATACGACTCTGACAGGTGACACATACGTAAGCAGCCTGTCTTATCACCTGCTTCCATTCATGCCCATTGTGCATTCCGACGGACTTGGCAATTCCATCAGGACAATGCGACACGACACACGTCCAGAATTGCTACAAATTGGCTCCAGGAACACTCTTCTGAGTTTAAACACTTTCGCTGGTCACTCTGCCCCCCCCCCCCTCTCCCACGGACATGAACATTATGAGACACCTTGTGTTGTTCAGAAGAGATCTCCACCCCTCGTACTCTCATGGATTTATGGACAGCCCTGAAGGATTCATGGCGTCAATTCCCTCCAGCACTACTTCAGACATTAGTCGAATCCATGCCACGTTGCGTTGCGGCAGTTCTGTGTGGTCGGAAGGGCCCTACACGATATTAGGCAGGTCTGCCAGTATAACTAACACTTGAAACTCCATAACAACAATTTTTTTTAAATACCAAAGGCCTTATGAGAAACAGTTCTTTAATTTAGGCTGAAGGCCTTAAGGGCAAAACAAACTCAAAATCGGTTGAAGGCCCAACACTTAAAATTCAACAACATCAAAATTTTTAAAATTCCAAAGGCCTTACGTGAAACGGTTCCTTGAACTAGGCTGAAGGCCTTAAGAGCAAACAACTCAAACTCAGAATCAGTTGAAGGCCCAATACTTAAAATTCAACAACATTAAAACCTTTAAAATGCCAAAGGTCTTACGTGAAACAGTTTTTTAAATTAGGCTGAAGGCCTAAAGAATATTACGCCTTAAGGGCAAAACAACCTTAATTTAAAAAAAAAAATTGGCTAGTAGCCGACGGAGGAGATAGAGAAGATCCAAAGAAGAGCGGCGCGTTTCGTCACAGGGTTATTTGGTAAGCGTGATAGCGGTACGGAGAATTTTAGCAAACTCAAGTGGCAGACTCTGCGAGAGAGGCGCTCTGCATCGCGGTGTAGCTTGCTGACCAGTTTTCGAGAGGGTGCGTTTCTGGAAGGTGTCGAATATATTGCTTCCCCCTACTTATACCTCCGGAGGAGATCATGAATGTAAAATTAGAAAGATTCGAGCGCGCACTGAGGCTTTCCGGCAGTCGTTCTTCCCACGAACCATACGCTACTGGAACAGAAAAGGGAGGTAATGACAGTGGCACGTAAAGTGCCCTTCGCCACACACCGTTGGATGGCTTGCGGAGTATAAATGTAGATGTAGATGTAGATACAAACAAAAAGAGCAAATAAAAAAAGGCAGTACACCCAAGGGCGCTCAGATGTTCGGTGGTCGGCCTGTAATTCAAACGCCAACGAACAGAGAGGCTGCGCAACTGATATGTGCAGCACTTAAAACAACAAGAAAATTCAATCACAACTTGGACAACTCTGACGAATTCAATAACTGTCCAGCTGATCCTTGTAACGCTTAACATTTGAACGCAATCCATCGCCACTCAAGACAACCATAAAGTAAATCCCTTCGATGAACGAAAAAGCCAGGGCAAGTAGTGCGAGGCGGCGCACGCAACAATCGAGGTCCACTCGCAGTCGACCTTCCGACGCCAACGTCCCACGCGCCCCCCGCCCTAAGCAAGAGGGCACTGCCTGCTCACCCTGCGTGCGACAGATCGAACCAGCGGGGCTTTCAAACTAAATCCCAAGCCAACCCAAGCCGAAAGACGGAGAGCACACCACTGACAAGTTTTCCGGAAACCACTTCGTCGGACAGTCTCTTGTAACGTTGTCCACGACGCCTAAAGTGATTCGTGTCTTCTTACTCTGCCAAATGATAATCTTACAAGGGGACCCTCCATGCTGTAAATCACGGATTTTGATGCCCTTCAAGTATGTTGTAGAGGCACTCACCCTGAGTACCTAGCTATCCGTTTTTTTGTTTTTTTTTTACCTAAGGGCCTTGATTTTTGAGAAAATCGAGTTTGAACTTCATTGCTTAGTGTGTATACCCGTAAAATTACATACATTCTGAGTGTGTCAGCGTAAGGCAGCGGTAAAGATTTACGGCTACCGCGCTGGAGGTACTGTGTTCAAATCCTACTCGTGCACTTTTTTCTTCAAAAAATTTTTCAATTTTATTTCAAAGAATATCAACAAACAGTGCAAGATGTGCGAAATTATAATCTTCAGTTATTAATTTTTTCAAATATTCATTCCGTTTGTGGTTCGCAGTTGGAGTTCCACATATTCGTACAACGGTCGCTTCTTGTATTACCTGAAATCGATCTCGGTCCATTACCGTCCCCTCTCCTGTGAATACCGTTAGCCGTAAGGGGGACCCCATCTCCTAGTTGCGGCCAATGGGGATGCTAGTTGCATTCCTTTACGTTCGCATCTAACTACAGCGTCAGTTGCCCGCAAAGCGTCCTTAGTGCAGCGTGTTAGAAAACTTCTGTGAAATGGAAGAACCAAGTTTTTCCGCAGTAGTGCAACTAGAAGAAGATCCACAAGTAGAGGAGTTGAACGATCAAAAGTCGAAATCACAAATGCCATTAGATACGCCGAAAATCTACTTCGCGAGCAGGATTCGAACACGGTACATCCAGAGCGGTGGCCGCGAACCTTTAGCGCTGCGCTACGCTGACTTACTCGGAATGTATGTAATGTTACGCGTATACAAAGTGCGCAATGAACTTCAAAATCTATTTTCTCAAAAACCAAGAACCGTCGCTAAAGAACCGGGTAGCCAGGTACTCAGGATAAGTGTCTCTACAACATATTTGAAGCGCATCAAAATCCGTGATTTACAGCATGGAGGGTCCCCTAGTTGGATTAACTGTACACGATGTTCTAATCATAATAGAGAGTGAGACAAACGCGAAGATTAAAACAGTTCGTACAAACTGAGCATTTAAACAAAATTCAATCGTTTTTACATGAGTGGAATTTAATAGTTTACTTTGAGAGTTATGAATTTCTTTTGACATGGTATCACCCAGGAGGTATCCTTGGCGAAGGGTCTGGAGGTGAATGCGCCCACGACATTGTCTAGCATCCCAACGGAATGTTGTTGCCCAATTTGCTCCTTCGAATCATCTCCAGTTCATGAAAGGTTTTGCTGGAAAACTTCGGACTTGTAACCGAAAAACAAAATTTCTGGAGGGGATAAGGCTAGTGAACGAGTAGGCCACGGAATATCGCCATTTCTACTCAAGAGACGACCACGAAATGTGAGTCTGACACTGCAACGCTGCCGCTTGTTGCACCGCCCTGCCCTGTACCGTGCAGCTGATTTTCGCGGACTTGTCCATAAAGCTTTGCGCACACGATGGATGTTCTCTTGAGTCCGGCTTGGTTTCACTCTACCACTTCTTATCTTTGTTGTCGTCTGCAACTCGTGGTGTAATGGCTAGCGTTGCTGCCTCTGGATCAAGGGGTTCCGGGTTCGATTCCCGGCCGGATTCGGGATCTTCTATGCCCGGGGGCTGGATGATTGTGTTGTCCTCATCCTTTCATCGTCATCATCATTCGTGACAGTGGCTAGATCGGACTGTGTAACAAAATTGGACTGTGTAAAAATTGGGACTTTGTACAAGAGCTGATGACGGTTCAGTTGGGCGCCCCACAAACCAAACACCATCATCATCGTCTTATTACCAGTGGCTTCATGGCTTCTCACCCAAAGGTTTGTCACCGCTGCAAGGTGGCAGGGGAGCCTGTGGGGGTACATTAAATTCTCCACGGAAATCACATTGAGCACCGAGTTTTTCTTCTTCTCCTTCCGTCATGCATTAGGCTCTCACTCAGCCTGTTGCAGATACACCTAGTCCTTACATCGTTTTGCATATCTTCCAATGCATCATTTACCTTGCGGAGTATATCGCCAAAAATGTAGTGGTAATCTTGATTTGTCAATTCGTAACAGATGGAATATCCATTTTTGTCGGTATTCGTCAACCTTAGTGTTTATATCGAAAATTTTTAATTCTTTACTGACACCTGTATTTCTTTTGTAGTGTAGCCTGGTGTATCATGCTATGTACTAGAGGGATTTCATTTCACTGGCTTGTAATCTTATTTTGTCTTTCTTTTTCATTACCCAAGATTCACTTGCATATAATAATGCTGGTACTGACATAACTTTACAAAATTTTAAATATGTTTCTGTTCTTACTTTACGTTGTAGGGCTCTCCTGATAGTGCCATTTAAGTAGTTAAATTTCTCAATTTTGTCTTTTTGATCTAGGTCTCCCCTGTACGACAACATGGTTCCTAGAAATTTAAATCTATCTGCTTGCTCTATAATCTTGTTGTCTACAATTATTTTTGTTCTTACTGCATTTCTTGCACAGAAAGCCATGGCTTTTGTTTTTTTGTATTGATATTGACATATTATATACCTGGCATGTTTGGTATAGTTCGTAGGCAGCCCTCTGCAGTCCATCTTCATTATTCGAAATTAACACTTGGTCACCTGCGAATAACAAAGTGATAGTGTAATCTTTTTAGTTGAAGTTATATGTATACTTCTTCAAATGGTTCAAATGGCTCTGAGCACTATGGGACTTAACATCTGTGGTCATCAGTCCCCTAGAACTTAGAACTACTTAAACCTAACTAACCTAAGGACATCACACACATCCATGCCCGAGGCAGGATTCGAACCTGCGACCGTAGCATATAGTTCTTCAGTTTCATTCTCCGTTGCCGTACAATGTCGTCAATCTGTATATTAAAAAGCAGTAGAAAGAAGTTGCAACTTCGTCAATCTCCCAAATTAATAACCTTTGTTGTTTCTTCATTATCCCCAATTTTTCTATAACACCTTTGCAGCAGACACGTTGAGCTCTTGGCCAATTCACGGCTACTAAAATTTCCACCTTCCTAAATGTCCAAGGCCAAGTCTCCCCACCGCCTGCCCATTCACATAATCCCCCACCACACCCTGTAGTACAGTACTGAGAAGATTTCCCATTCTGGTGTGGATTACATCTGAATATTCACCTTGTTGTTATTAACAAATGAAAATAAGCGGTTTGGTGCGCAGACAGGAGGATGGTTGCGGCTAGCTTTCGCTGCAGCTGCCTGTCACAGCGTAAGCAGTTTCCGCTGGCGCAGTTTCCCACGAGGGCTCTATCACTGGTGTTCGCCTTGTCCCACCTTCTGACGTCAAACGTCTGCTTCTGTAGCCTCGCTAAGTTCAGATGTAATCAGTGGGAATAAAGCAGTGGCTTCGAGAACCAGAATTATCACAATATTCCTCTGTGTCCCTCTGCTATACAAAGGCGTATGTACACTGTTAGGTGTGTTGTCCCAAAGGAGTGTTTGAATGTTCTTTGTTTATGCAGTGCCGGAGGACATGGCACAGTGCTGTAGTTTCTTGATACACTATGTGATCAAAAGTATCCGGACACCTGGCCGAAAAAGACTTACAAGTTCCTTCATCGGTAATGCTGTAATTCAATATGAAGTTGGCCCACCCTTAGAGTTAATGGCGGCTTCCACTCTCGCAGGCATACGTCAATCAGGTGCTGGAAGGTTTCTTGGGGGATGGCAACCCATTCTTCACGGAGTGATGCACTGAGGAGAGGTATCGATGTCGGTATGCGAGGCCTGGCACTAAGTTGGCGTTCCACTACATCCCAAAGGTGTTCAATAGGATTCAGGTGAGGACTCTGTGCAGGCCAGTCCATTACAGGGCTGTTATTGTCGTGTAACCACTCCGCCACAGGCCGTGCATTATGAACAGGTGCTCGATCGTGTTGAAAAATAAAATCTCCATTCCTGAATTGCTCTTCAACAGTGGGAAGCAAGAAGGTGCTTAAAACAATAATGTAGGTCTGTGCTGTGATAGTGCCACCCAAAACAAGGGGTGCAACCACCACACCATAACACCACCGTATCCGAATTTTACTGTTGGCACTACACACGCTGGCAGATGACGTTCACCGGGCATTCGTCACACCCACACCCTGCCATAGGATCGCCGTAATTCGTCGTTCCACACCGTTTTTCCACTGTTCAGTCGTCCAATGTTACGATCCTCACACCAAGCGAGTCGTCGTTCGGCATTTACCGGCGTGATGTGTGTCTTAAGAACAGCCGCTCGAATATGGAATCCAAGTTATCTCACCTCCCGCCTAACTGTCATAGTACTTGCAGTGGATTCTGTGTGATGGTCTAGACTGGTGCCTGACTATTACACATTACGACCCTCTTCAACTGTCTGCGGTCTCTATCAGCCAACAGACGAGGTCGGCCTGTACTCGTTTGTGCCGTACGTGTCCCTTCACGTTTCCGCTTCACTATCACATAGGAAACAGTAGACCTAGAGATGTTTAAAAGTGTGGAAATCTCCCGTACAGACGTATGACACAAGTGACAACCAATCACCTGACCACGTTCGAAGTCCGTGAGTTCCCTGGAACGCCCCATTCTGCTCTATCATGACTGTTGCAGATATGGAG
Source organism: Schistocerca cancellata (assembly GCF_023864275.1). Lineage (NCBI taxonomy): Eukaryota > Metazoa > Arthropoda > Insecta > Orthoptera > Acrididae > Schistocerca > Schistocerca cancellata. The sequence goes on along the minus strand of NC_064634.1, from coordinate 504,952,148 downwards.
TGCCTGGAAGTAGGTGGCAGCGAAAATGAACCTAATATGAAAAGGGTATGTTTGGGGGTGTCCGGATACTTTTGATCACATATATCTTCTGTCGCAGCCGAAGAAATTGTGATTGCCATTTTGCTGTCCCAATGACGTGAAAAAGATTACGTTGAGGCGGCAGCGGTGCTGAAGGAATTTCACGTTGTTGGATCGAAGCCCCGCCATTGCCACCATAGGAGCTTCCGCTGTATCTGCAGTTTCGGTGCCATGGACGTGACGGGAGATTAGGTACCACTGCGGCACAGTTCAATGTGAAAGCTGTAAGTATTTTATACAGACGTTTCGACGTAGAAGTTACAAAAGCTGCTAACAGATGGCGCTATAATCGCAATATATAGTCGTGTGAATAGTATTCCGAAGATCAGATCGGCCAGACTATGAGCCAGATTCTCACATTGAGTGATAATGAAGGATTTGATCTTGTCTGCATCTGGCTCACGAAGGAAAAACACTTGCACCCGAATGGATCGTGAATAAACAAAACTCGCCATTTTGCGGTTCAATAAATTCCCAATTCTGTCAAGCGAAACCACTGTATTCTATCAAAGCTACTGTTTGGGCTGCGGTATGCAGCAAAGGCATTATCGGCCCCTTTTCAAGCGAGAATCGATAACTAGTGGACGATACGTTGCAATTCTGGAACAGTTGGTCGTCACGTAACTGACGTTGGAAGGTCTATCAAACACCGATTGATTCATAAAAGATAGAACCCGATCACATCGTATAAAACAGGCTTCTTGATTTCTTGCTGAATGCTTCTGGGGTATAGCAAATGTGATGGGTTATCATAAATTTTACTTATGCAAGCATGGACTGGCCTCCATTTCGCGTGATCGTACTCTTTGTTACTACTTCTCGTGAGGCACACTGGAAGATACCGTCTCCTTGAACCACGCTGGATGACTCAGAATTCTCGATCTGTGTGGCAAATAAATCAATTTCCCTTGAAACACTTCAAGGCATGATGCCAAATTTCGTTGTTCATGTGCATCACATCTCCATTGCGATCGGAGGACGTTTTGAAAAGACTGTCATGTAAAGGAGAAGAGGACGAGTTCATTTACGCATACTGTACAAGGTGGGGCCAATAAAGGTCGATACGACTGGACGTGAATGTATGCATACAAGCACAGGCCGACACGCGAACAGCACGAGAACGCCCGTTACGTTTTCCACGCCGGTTCAGAGCGTAGTGCGTGTTAGTGAGAGTGGAACTGTGCAAAGGGGAAGGTGGTACTCACAGTAGAGCAGCGGGTGTTCGTTGTGGAAAGTTGCGTGATAACAATTCGTGGAAACGGTAATGTCAGTTGTTTACTGAGAAGTTTAGCGGTGTCAGAGTGCCAGTAGAGAGAGCCAGCCAACGCTTTATCCGAAAATGGCGTCAGACAGGATATGTTTTGAACAAGTCTAAATACATTCCGAAACGCGCCATCAGACAAGAAAATGTGACTGCAGAAAATGCTTCATTTTGCTACCAAACCAACCCGACGCCTGTCGCAGGAGACCGGCATATCACGTCGATCATGGACTTGCACATGTATCCCTACCGAGTGTCTGCTGTTCGTGCATTAAAACCAGCAGACGCTCCTCAGAGCATCCAGTTTCGCAATTGGCTGATAACTTCACTGAGTTAGCAAAGTATGGCTTGGACATGGATCTGTTCTTTATGGCCGGCCGGAGTGGCCGAGCGGTTCTAGGCGCTGCAGTCTGGAACCGCGCGACCGCTACGGTCGCAGGTTCGAATCCTGCCTCTGGCATGGATGTGTGTGATGTCCTTAGGTTAGTTAGGTTTAAGTAGTTCTAGGGGACTGATGACCTCAGAAGTTAAGTCCCATAGTGCCCAGGGCCATTTGAACCATTTTTTTTGTTCTTTATGTCTGATGAAGCCTGGTTTCACCTCAGTGGTTATGTCAACTCGCAGAATCACAGGTTCTGGGCGGCGGCTAATCCGTATAACTTCCACGATCAGAAGGTTGGGATTTGCTGTGCAGTGTCTGCACGTCGCTTTATCGGCCCCATCTCCATTCACCAGACGCTGATTTCGGCGCGTTACATTGCCATCATTTTGAAACGCTTTGTGGCCGCCTTAACGGAGGAGAAGACCTACAGCTACTTCCAACAGCATGGAGCAACTGCCCATACAGCCGGCCGAACCTTGGAGCACATTTACACTACCTCCACGCCTGACAGAGTTGTTAGCAGAGGTGAGTCTGGTCACAGCCCCAGCTGGCCGCCCAGATCACCCAATCCGTCAGTGTGCGATTACTTTGTGTGGGGACGCCTCAGGTGTAAGATGTATCGCAGCAACCCTCATAGTCATTAAGAACTGCAGCAGAACATTTCGGATGAGACTGGAGCAATTCCAGCAGTCCAGATTCGATCCCCCATCAGCAACTTGTTGACAAGGGCCAAGAAGTGCCAAGAGATGAATGGAGGTCAGTTTCAACATCTCCTGAAGTCAGATTAGTACTGTATTTCCTTTCCTCTGCTGTGTTTCTTTGTACGCTGGAATTCTGTTCTCCGGGCCACTGGGGGCGGCGAGTACGTTAGTTCACCGGTTTAAAGTTTTTATGCCGTCTTTAATCACGTGAGCCTGGCAACTAATTTGGTTGGCAGCCAGAAAGCGAAGGGAAACATACTGACCTTAGTTTCCAGTCCGCATGGCCACATTCCGGTCCAGCCCACTGAAAGAAAAGTGTCTATTTCCCATTTCTTTGTGGGATCAGGACTATGACTTCAGTAACAGTTTAAAGTTCCAATCAAGATTTAATTTACGTTTCTCACAAACAACACTTACAATTGCGTTATGTTCAATTGAAAACAAGTCTTTCTAATCTAACAGCACCTTTAGCACTTCAGAGGCGACTTCTACGGTAACTTCCTGCCAGATTGTTTTTCGCCCTGACTAACATCACTCAATTGAAAGTTCGCAATAAATGTTAAAAAATTAATGCTCTCCATAAAAGTGGAAATAAATTCACCACTTGCCACGCGGAATTGAATTTCAGACGGACGGCACACTAACAGTTATTTTACCGGATTCTAAACGATCCAGGACGGTGTACAGTCCTCGCGAGTTCACTATCCGTTTTCACTGCCAAATACGCGCTTGTCACAGCTCGGCTCTGACGTCATCCGAGGCAGAGCGCGACCAGGCGTTTAACTGGCGTGGACCTCACAGTGTCTGAGAGCGAAGTGAACCTTCCTACGGCTTCAGGGGCTGTATTTATAAGGTGCCGGTGCGGACTGCCGAGAAAACATCAGTTGTCTCTATTTCCATAGGCGGCAGTCTACAAACGACCGCTATCTCGGGCACATAAGCTTTAATAATATAGTTACCAATTACTTCAGAAACTTCTTAATTTTTTCTGGTATGCAGACAAGCAGTTTGAAAGCACGTAGAAAGTTTCAGCACGCTAGAATTAAAACTTTGCTTAGTAGAATTTATTTGGTGGAACTAACAGTAGATTGATACCTCTGAACCATACCTTTGCTAAGACTTATATCAGTTGCTATTTATGTTACAAGTCTTAAACTTGGTTAGCTCTATTATTTGATATATTTGATCATCTGGTTTAACTAAAATCCTCTATCATTAAAATTTCAAGTACTTAATCTACAACACTTATTTTAGTTACAAAATTACTTTTTATTTAATTACTCCAAATGGCAGTTATAAGAGTTGAGGGGCATGAAAGGGAAGCAGTGGTTGGGAAGGGAGTGAGACAGGGTTGTAGCCTCTCGCTGATGTTCTTCAATCTGTAGACTGAGCAAGCAGTGAAGGAAATAAAAGAAAAATTCGGAGTAGGTATTAAAATCCATGGAGATGAAATAAAAACTTTGAGGTTCGCCGATGACATTGTAATTATGTCAGAGACAGCAAAGGACTTGGAAGAGCAGTTGAACGGAATGGATAGTATCTTGAAGGGGGATATAAGATGAACATCAACAAAAGCAAAACGAGGATAATGGAATGCAGTCGAATTAAGTCGGGTGATGCTGCGGGAATTAGGAAATGAGACACTTAAAGTAGTAAAGGAGTTTTGCTACTTGAGGAGCAAAGTAACTGATGATGGTCGAAGTAGAGACGATATAAAATGTAGACTGGCAATGGCAAGGAAACCGTTTCTGAAGAAGAGAAATTTGTTAACATCGAGTATAGATTTAAGTATCAGGAAGTCGTTTCTGAAAGTATTTGTATGGAGTGTAGCCATGTATGGAAGTGAAACGTGGGCGATAAGTAGTTTAGACAAGAAGAGAATAGAAGCTTTCGAAATGTGGTGCTACAGAAGAATGCTGAAGATTTGATGGGTAGATCACATAACTAATGAGGAGGTGTTGAATAGGATTGGGGAGAAGAGAAGTTTGTGGCACAACTTGACCAGAAGAAGGGATCGGTTGGTAGGACATGTTCTGAGGCATCAAGGGATCACAAATTTAGTATTGGTGGGCAGCGTGGAGGGTAAAAATCGTAGAGGGAGACGAAGAGATGAATACACTAAGGAGATTCAGATGGATGTAGGTTGCAGTCGGTACTGGGAGATGAGGAAGCTTGCGCAGGATAGAGTAGCATGGAGAGCTGCATCAAACCAGTCTCAGGACTGAAGACCACAACAACAACAACATTTAATTACTCAAAAACTATAAGAGGTAGATTAATGTGGACTCTCTGTTATTATTTTTGGGGTGTACCGAAGCATAAAACAAATTTTCAAGTTTATACGTCCATTATTTAGCGCCTCTGATTTTTCCGAAAAACGTGGATTCTGGCGTTAATTTTTGTTTTATGGTTTTGGAAACCAGAATCACTTATTTATTACTTCTAACTGCACCTTGTGACTTAATTCTGGCTTCCTAGCGACATTATATAGCACCTCTGATTTTTCTCTTAAAACGGCATCTTTGCGTAAACTATTAAGTTTAGAACATCAAGACTTGGTATTTGGAACATTATTACACTAAACTATAATTTACATAGTTTTAAGCATAAATTTTTATTTTTAATTTCACACTAAATTGTGGTGCAATACTTGTGGGCTACATGCAGACGCGTTGGTTAAGGTGACGTTGCGCTACTAGCAGTGAACTGGAGTAAGTCCCGGCGCACTCGCTCGCCTCCGTATCTCACACTAGAGATGGGTCGAACTCGTTCATTCCCGTGAACTACTTCATTCATTTCACTCTTTACCGTGAAACGTTCAAATGAAGTAGTTTATTCATGAAGTAAGGAAGCCTGACGAAGTTGTCCAGTTCGCCGCTCAGCCGCGGCTACGCTCGCTTCGCCTCACTCGTACAATAAAGCTTCGTAATACTTCATAATTTTACCAACAGATGGCCGAACTATGCAGTAACGTGCACACAACGTTTTATGCTCTTACAGTGTCTGAGTTAACTTAAATAGAGCATGGTCGAAGGAGAAGAAGGAAAGATAAATAGAGAAGCCTGTCACATATAAAGAAGTATTACATTTAATCTTGCTCGACATTTTCTCATGAAGCCCTCAAAAAAGGCTTTATCTGCCAATTGAAACATAATTTGTTGTATTCATGGACTGAAAACTTGGGCTACCAACGAAATGCAGTCCAATTTTATGTTCCTTTTAAAATTTAATCCAAAATAGAATGAGTATGTTTACCACTGTCACAAAGTCTATATACCTACGTTAAGTAATTACTCATAAGTTTTCAAGTAGATTTTATTTTTGTTGAGAATAATAACCCTCCAGATTCAAAACGTAAACTGTCACCTGTAGTCATTGGTACGATTTCAGGTAAAATCCCTCTTTCAGTGTTATTAAGAAACCTTTTATATTCATGTTGGGTGTGCGTGCTCACACAGCCAGCCTCTTCGTTTGTATCTTTAATATTCATTGGTCTGCAAGCGCTGCCAACAGCAGGATACCCGTAAACGCGAAGTTTAACTGCACAAATAGTCACGGGTAATGATCTCAGCACTGCAGGAAGCATCTGACGCTGCCTTCCACTCGCCCCACACCGCCCCATCCCCTCGTAAACCTTTCGTTCCCCACAAACACCGTGGGATTCGTCGACAGGCAGTAGAGGGAGGACTGAAGCGAAGGGAGGATGAGTGACCTAGCGCCGATGTGATGGGAGAGGGAGAGGGGAAGACAGTGAGTGAACTAGAAAAAAGTGTGGAGTGTGCTATCTGTGAAGAGTTTAAAGTACCAGTTCATTGAAATTGACTGGTTAGTTCACACTTCACTGGAGTGAAGCGTTCATTTGAACAACTCATTCACGAGCTCCCCATCACTTTCTCACACATGATACAGCGCTTGGTTTGCTTCACCGCTTTTATCTGCCCCACCATGTACAGCGTCCAGCCCGTCTGCTAGCAGCTTTTGTAACTACACTCCTGGAAATTGAAATAAGAACACCGTGAATTCATTGTCCCAGAAAAGGGAAACTTTATTGATACATTCCTGGGGTCAGATACATCACATGATCACACTGACAGAACCACAGGCACATAGACACAGGCAACAGAGCATGCACAATGTCGGCACTAGTACAGTGTATATCCACCTTTCGCAGCAATGCAGGCTGCTATTCTCCCATGGAGACGATCGTAGAGATGCTGGATGTAGTCCTGTGGAACGGCTTGCCGTGCCATTTCCACCTGCCGCCTCAGTTGGACCAGCGTTCGTGCTGGACGTGCAGACCACGTGACGACGCTTCATCCAGTCCCAAACATGCTCAATGGGGGACAGATCCGGAGATCTTGCTGGCCAGGGTAGTTGACTTACACCTTCTAGATCACGTTGGGTGGCACGGGATACATGCGGATGTTCATTGTCCTGTTGGAACAGCAAGTTCCCTTGCCGGTCTAGGAATGGTAGAACGATGGGTTCGATGACGGTTTGGATGTACCGTGCACTATTCAGTGTCCCCTCGACGATCACCAGTGGTGTACGGCCAGTGCAGGAGATCGCTCCCCACACCACGATGCCGGGTGTTGGCCCTGTGTGCCTCGGTCGTATGCAGTCCCGATTGTGGCGCTCACCTGCACGCCGCCAAACACGCATACGACTATCATTGGCACCAAGGCAGAAGCGACTCTCATCGCTGAAGACGACACGTCTCCATTCGTCCCTCCATTCACGCCTGTCGCGACACCACTGGAGGCGGGCTGCACGATGTTGGGGCGTGAGCGGAAGACGGCCTAAAGATGTGCGGGACCATAGCCCAGCTTCATGGAGACGGTTGCGAATGGTCCTCGCCGATACCCCAGGAGCAACAGTGTCCCTAATTTGCTGGGAAGTGGCGGTGCGGTCCCCTACGGCACTGCGTAGGATCCTACGGTCTTGGCGTGCATCCGTGCGTCGCTGCGGTCCGGTCCCAGGTCTACGGGCACGTGCACCTTCCGCCGACCACTGGCGACAACATCGATGTACTGTGGAGACCTCACGCCCCACGTGTTGAGCAATTCGGCGGTACGTCCACCCGGCCTCCCGCATGCCCACTATACGCCCTCCCTCAAAGTCCGTCAACTGCACATACGGTTCACGTCCACGCTGTCGCGGCATGCTACCAGTGTCCGATGGAGCTCCGTATGCCACGGCAAACTGGCTGACACTGACGGCGGCGGTGCACAAATGCTGCGCAGCTAGCGCCATCCGACGGCCAACACCGCGGTTCCTGGTGTGTCCGCTGTGCCGTGCGTGTGATGATTGCTTGTACAGCCCTCTCGCAGTGTCCGGAGCAAGTATGGTGGGTCTGACAACCCGGTGTCAATGTGTTCTTTTTTCCATTTCCAGGAGTGTATTTCAAATTCTTATAGCTTTCACAATAAACATACGGTTTGCGCATTCTTCTATCGCTCTTTGTTGTCATGTTATTTGCCTTTGCGAAAGAGATCATCTGGTGGGATTTTATCGCCTTTCGCTACAGTAGCGCACACAGCTTCCTCGGCCAGAGCGCCTGCTCCAGCATTCCCCCTCAGCCCGCGGTGCGCCCGGTGGCTGCCTCACTTAGGCACGAAGCGAAGACGTGAGGCGACAGCGGACGTTCCCACCGCCGGCCTCTCGTCAGTCACGCACCAGAGCCGACCAAGAGTGCTCGCACCTCTGCTGATTCTGTATCGCCTTATGCAAATTGCGACATAATTGTGACCCTTTCTGCGATGATTATTTACTTCCCATCTCGTAAACGCGCTTAATTTACTTAATTTCCTCTTCAATTACTCCCGGCGATAAAGAGAATAATTTCAGCTTGAAACACGATCCACAAATTACAGTACCTAAAATTCCAAGTCTGTCACAATGTCGTTTATTAAATTCTGCCACTTTCGGTGCATGATCGTGCATTTTCTCGCGTTTTAATGTAGCCAATTAGAAACTCATGGCAAAGAATTTTCCAGACACTTTTCCAGTAAGTATAGGTGGCCACGCGCACTGGCAGCAATCTTGGATCGTTTCCGTATAAGGTCTGTGTACTTATTTGTAAAGTTGGTCGTTTGTACCACTCTTCCCTTTGGGTGCGCTGTTTTCAGTGTTCCCGAGTGTGTTATAGAACCAGAATACTTTGAATCTGAGGATCCACCTAACATTATCAACGTAATTTACGTTGAAGAGTGATTCGTAGGCCTTCGCACTCTGACGAGGTATTTCGTCGGTTTTTATCCGCACATACTTCATACAACATATCTGCCACTTGAAGATTTGCCGGCCGGTGTGGCCGAGAGGTTCTAGGCGATTCAGTCTGGAACCGCGCGACCGCTACGGTCGCAGGTTCGAACCCTGCCTCGGGCATGGCTGTGTGTGATGTACTTAGATTAGTTAGGTTTTAGTAGTTCTAAATTCTAGGGGACTGATGACCTCAGATATGAAGTCCCATAGTGCTCAGAGCCATTTGAACCATTTGAAGATTTTCGATGTGATATTCTAACGAAAACAGAAAACAACAAATAAGGTGAAACACAGAAATTAATTTGCAAAAATTATTACCTCTAATATTATGCGTAATGAAGCGTTACGATGACAATGTAGTCAGTATGCAAAAAAGATCGCTTACAAAACATTCGCGCGACCCAAGCACACTTCTGTTTGATCCGTGACAGAGCCTCACGGAAACGCAGAAATACCTGAGCTGGAAGATGTCTGAAGTTAGACGCAAACTATATCTCAAAAATAGTATTGATTGGCGACTCCATGGAGTGTCCTGTGCACCACGACCAGATAATGGATATACTTGGAAGCAGAGACAGCATTGGTCGTATTTTTTTGTTTTATTAACCGCAAAATCGATTTTTGGTCACTAAGTGACCATCCTCAGTGCTGTAATATACAATTTAAATTTGTAGGCACTGGTGTCAACAAGCTTAGAGCGATCACATAACACATGTGATCGCTCTAAGCTTGTATTTTATTCCTTTCCGTGATCTGAGCAGTATTAAAGTAATGACGGGCGTTCCCTTCAGGATGAATGGCGCGCACGTGCCTGGCGCTGATGACTCACCTACGGCTTGCCAAAGTGACAAATGTGTGGTTCGTGAATAGAATTGTTGTCGTTGAGAAAAGTAAACAATTGGTCCGTTGCACAATATGATGGCCTGTGTACTGTCAGGAGCTGAGAATAATGCGCGCGACAGGAACGAGGAAGGTAGCCAAGGGTGCCTTGTGTTGGGAAGAGTTGAACTCATTCGAAAAAAACAAAAACCTTTTCATGAATGTAGGCCTGCCTTTGTCAGCGACACATTTCATCAAATTAAAATCACCACGCTCTTCCAGGATACTCACAGTTTCGGAATAATACCGACCACTTCTTCATTTGTTTAGCCTGTTGTGTAATTAGTTTATTGATGCTGATATCGTGTAAACAACCACTGAAATGTTTTTTCTCGTCACCACGCTCCAATTCAAACATTGTCATTCGTGGGCATTTCTCGACTGTTTTACTTTTAGTAAAAAGTCTCTTACTACATCCGTAACCAAGTAATCACAGTGAAAGCTTTTCAGCAGGAGCACAAAGGGGCCACATCTATGGAAATTGCCAGGTTCCGAATTTTTCTAACAGATCGTACAGAGGTATCAGCATAATTAGCACGTAGACAAACTTGTTTCATTGAATAATATTTACAATTTCCTGTCTTGCTTCTTGATCACAGGATTTTTATAATATTAATTCATATTGTACTTCCCTCTCAATGAATTGTCTGTCCTTTTCTGCAATTTGAAGATATTGCGCAAGCAAAACATGTAATCCCAGTGGCTATTGGCTCACTAGTCACTGAATTGTGCATTGTTCTTGAGAGAAGAAAAACAATAACAAAATAAACCAACAATACTACACTACTGGCCATTAGAATTGGTTAGCACACTGGACTCGCATTCGGGAGGACGACGGTTCAATCCCTCGTCAGGCCATCCTGATTTAGGTTTTCCGTGATTTCCCTAAATCGCTCCAGGCAAATGCAGGGATGGTTCCTTTGAAAGGGCACGGCTGATTTCCCTCCACATCCTTCCCTAATCGGATGAGACCAATGACCTTGCTGTTTGGTCTCTTCCCCAAAACAACCCCAACCCAACATTAAAATTGCTACACCAAGAAGAAATGGAGATGCTAAACTGGTATTCATTGGACAAATATGTTATACTAGAACTGACATGTGATTACATTTTCACGCAATTTGGGTGCATAGATCCTGAGAAATCAGTACCCAGAACAACCACCTCTGACCGTAATAACGGCCTTGATACGCCTGGACATTGAGTCAAACAGAGCTCGGATGGCGTGTACTGGTACAGCTGCCCATGCAGCTTCAACACGATACCACAGTTCATCAAGAGTAGTGACTGGCGTATTGTGACGAGCCAGTTGTTTGGCCACAATTGACCAGACGTTTTCAATTGGTGAGAGATCTGGAGAATGTGCTGGCCAGGGCAGGAGTCGAACATTTTCTGTATCCAGAAAGGCCCGTACAGGATCTGCAACATGCGGTCGTGCATTATCCTGCTGAAATCTAGGGTTTCGCGGGTATCGAATGAAGGGTAGAGCCACGGGTCGTAACACTTCTAAAATGTAACGTCCAATGTTCAAAGTGTCGTCAATGCGAACAAGAGGTGACCGAGACGTGTAACCGATGGCACCCCATACCATCACGCCGGGTGATACGGCAGTATCGCGACGACGAATACACACCTTCAATGTGCGTTCACCGCGATGTCGCCAAACACGGATGCGACCAACATGATGCTGTAAACAGAACCTGGATTCATCCGAAAAAATGACGTTTTGCCATTCGTGCACCCAGGTTCGTCGTTGAGTACACCATCGCAAGCCCTCCTGCCTGTGATGCAGCGTCAAGGGTAACCGCAGCCATGGTCTCCGAGCTGATAGTTCATGCTGCTGCAAACGTCGTCGAAATGTTCTTGCAGATGGTTGTTGTCTTGCAAACGTCCCCATCTGTTGACTCAGGGACCGAGACGTGGCTGCACGATCCGTTACAGCCGTGCGGATAAGATGGCTGTCATCTCGACTGCTAGTGATACGAGGCCGTTGGGATCCAGCACGTCGTTCAGTATTACCCTCCTGAACCCACTGATTCCATATTCTGCTAACAGTCATTGGATCTCGACCAACGCGAGCAGCAATGTCGCGATACGATAAACCGCAATCGCGATAGGCTACAATCCGACCTTTATCAAAGTCGGAAACTCCTCCTTACACGAGGTATCACGACAACGTTTTACCAGGCAACGCCGGTCAACTGCTGTTTTTGTATGAGAAATCGATTGGAAACCTTCCTCATGTCAACACGTTGTAGGTGTCGCCACCGGTGCCAACCTTGTGTGAATGCTCTGAAAAGCTAATCATTTGCATATCACAGCATCTCCTTCCTGTCGGTTACATTTCGCGTCTGTAGCACGTCATCTTCGTGGTGTAGCAATTTTAATGGCCAGTAGTGTATATAGATATAAATAACTGAGAAACATAATGTACTAACGAAAAATGATCGAGAGCTTAAACGGCGAAAAAGGGAACACTATTCAATGACAATAAAATTGCTACAGAGTGAGGCTATAATTTTCGGATGGTCAATGCTACCACTGCGCACATGCGCGGACCCTGTGGCAGGACTGCTTTCCCGCTCCCCGCCTCACCCCTCACGCAGTGACAAACTATGCGAGTCGCGCCACCATCGCGTCTCGTCCCAATTTGTGCGGTCGCTGAGCTGCGCCGCACCACACGCGCCGTATTCGTCTCACACGGGACGAGGCAGCAAACGTTGGCCTGCACGCGGACAGGACACCCGGCCTCGCGAAAGAGCAGGCCGTCGCCAACCGTGACGATCTGATTAACGTGCTGCGTGCTCCCAGCCGCCGTTGTCGGCTTCATTTGGCTGGCAAACCGCACAGCCTCTTTACGATAATAAGCGCGCGTAAAGTAGCTGCAGTAGCTCTGTTAGCGATTGTCCAAGAAGAGCGCAACAAGTCGCACAGAAGATTCTGGCCTCTTTGATGTCTCAAATACTGATAGAGGAAAACTACACTGGTAGTAATTATTCGTTACGTGCATTGCATTTTCATCCCATTTTCTGTTTCAGATTCAATGTGGTTAAGGTATAGTGCCTAATGTCAGTTTGCGAATTCATCATATCCATATTTTCGATGTTGTATTGACTGCCAGCTCTCAGAAATAATGTATTGCATTACATAGAGTTTATGATCGAAATTCCTTTCGTAATTTCATCCGTATGTAACAGAAGATTTTTTCGAACTTGGTCACCATCATCGAAAAAGATAATAAGTCGTAAAAGCAGAAACTTCTAATGTATAACTTGTATTTGCTTTCTCACACAAACTGGCACCCACGTGAAGATTTGTGGCCTTGGCCTTTGGAACAAGAACCTTTTTTTCTTTTTTTTTTTCAACAGTCTTGTGACTGGCTTGATGCGGTTTGTCACGAATTCGTCTCCTATGCCAACCTCTTCATCTCAGAGCAGCACTTGCAACCTACGTCTCAATTTTTTGGTGGATGTATTCCAATCTCTTTCTCTACAGTTTTTACCCTCTACAGCTCCCTATAGTACCATGGAAGTCATTCCCTCATTTCTTAACAGATATCCTATCATCCTTTCCCTTCTCCACATATTCCTTTCCTCTCCGATTCCGCGCAGAATCTCCTCATTCCTTCTCAGTCCACCGAATTTTCAACATTCGTCTGTAGCACCACATCTCAAACGCATCGATTCTCGTCTGTTCCGGTTTTCCCACTGTCCATGTTTCACTATCATACAATGCTGTACTCCAGACATACGTTCTTAGAAATTTCTTCCTCAAATTAAGGCCTATGTTTGATACTAGTAGACATCTCTTGGCCAGGACTGCCATTTTTGCCAGTCATAGTCTGCTTTTGGTGTCCCCCTTGCTCTGTCCGTCATTGGCTATGTTACTACCTGGGGAGCAGAATGCCTTAACTTCATCTACTTCGTGACCATCGATCCTGATGTTAAGTTTCTCGCTGTTCTCATTTCTGCTGCATCTCATTACTTTCCTCTATCTACGAGTTACCCTCCGTCCATATTCTGTACTCATTAGATTGTTCATTCCGTTCAGCAGATCATGTAATTCTTCTTCACTTTCACTTAGCGAATCGTATCATTGACATCCTTTCACCTTGAATTTTAATTCCGCTCCTGAACCTTCCTTTTATTTCTGCATTGCTTCTTCCATGTACAGATTGAACAGTAGGGGCGGAAGACTACATCCATGTCTTACACCCTTTTCAGTCCGAGCACTTCGTTCTTACAGAGCGAGGTGGAGCAGTGGTCAGACACTGGACTCGCATTCGGGAGGACGACGGTTCAATCCCGCGTCCGGCCATCCTGATTTAGGTTTTCCGTGATTTCCCTAAATCGCTCCAGGCAAATGCCGGGATGGTTCCTTTCAAAGGGCACGGCCGACGTCCTTCCCTAATCGGATGAGACCGATGACCTCGCTGTCTGGTCTCCTTCCCCGAAACAACCAACCAACCACTTCGTTCTTGGTCGTCCATTCGTCTCTCATGGCATATTACATATTAGCCGTCTTTCCCAATGCCTTACCAATATTTTTCTCAGAATTTCGAACGCCTTGCATCATTTTACATTGTCGAACGCTTTTCCTAGGTCTACAAATCCTACCAACGTGTCTTGATTTTTCTTCAGTCTTGCTTCCACTATCAACCGAAACGTCAGAATTGCCTCTCTGGTGGCTTTATGTTTCCCAAAGCCAAACTGGTCGTCATCTAACACATTCTCAGTTTTATTTTGCAACTTTCTGTATATTACCCATATCAGCAACTTGGACGCATGAGCTGTTAAGCTGATTGTGCGATAATTCTCGCACTTGTCAGCTGCTGCAGTCTTCGGAACTGTGTGGATGATATTTTCCCGAAAGTCAGATGGTACGTCGCCAGACTTATACATTCTACACACCAACGTGAGTACTCGTTTTGTTGCCCCCCCCCCCTCCCAATGATTTTACAAATTCTGATGGGATGTAGTCTATCCCTTCTGCCTTATTTGATCTTCTTAAAAAAGAAAAAGAGGAAAGAAACTAGGGAAAGGAGTGGATTCGAAAGTGCAACTTTATGTTCACACCGCAAGAAGCTTACAATTTTTTTAAGTAATAGGTCGGCTGGGGGGGGGGGGGTGGAGGCTGAGCCGGCAGGGGTCGTTCTTGGGGGCCTGGCCACGGTCTCCACCTCTCCTGACAGGATAAGGGAGAGGCAGCGGCCGGCTGCGGTGGTCTAGCGGTTCTAGGCGCTCAGTCCGGAACCGCGCGACCGCTACGGTCGCAGGTTCGAATCCTGACTGGGGCATGGATGTGTGTGATGTCCTTAGGTTAGTTAGGTTTAAGTAGTTCTAAGTTCTAGGGGACTTATGACCACAGATGTTGAGTCCCATAGTGCTCAGAGCCATTTGAACCATTTTTTGAGAGGCAGCGGGAAGGAAACATTGTACCTTCATTTAATTTCTTTTTTTTTATCCTAGTGAAGGAAAGAAAACAATCCTTTCTTCCAGAATAGCAACTGATGTAAACCATCATCCGTTTGAGGAAGGGCGCAATGTGCGACCCCTGGAGAAAGCCGCACTGAGAGAGCACCCCTGTTGCTAGCGAATCGGAATGATACTCTATTGAGTCGCCAGCTTAAGGAGATAACTGGAATAAAATCACATTACTGTGTACATTTTTATTTACATTAGTTATAGTTAACTGCAAATACTATCATTTACACAATGAACATACCATTTGTACTGTATCTTACAAACCATGCTGAAACTGCCTGCTATCTACTTCAATACAATCATGACATCAGTGAACAAGACACTAACGCACCGTGACAAATATCTCTGATGCGTTTCGAATCACATCACAGGCAGCTACAATTCTGGCAGCTAGTTTCCTTCGCAAGCGGAAAGGCATTCCGGCCCCCAGCACAAATCCGCCCAACGTATTCGTGTCGAGGTCCGTTGTGCCGACCAGCTTTTGGATGGTTTTTAAGGCCGTTTTCCAACTGTCCCAGAGAATGCGAGCTGGTTCCCCTTATTCCACCTTGAGAGGTGGCATGAGCCCCCTCTCATATTTCTATCTTACGATTCTCCTCTCTAATTGCATGCGGTGGAAAGTTGCTATTCCTTCACACGCAGACTTCCCACACAGCGTCTCTCGTCACCCGGTGACAGGCGGGCTCTGCTGACTTTGAAAGGGTAAGCCGACAGGTGCGAGGGAGTCGAGCGAATGCTTTCCAGACGCCGACATTGTCAGGAGACGCGCCCGCGGGGGCCTGAAGTGGTGGCTGGGCTGGAGGTTCCGTTACTTCGCAGAAACTTGGCGAAAACACTTTCTGGCGGGCTACCAGCGAGGCGTGGGAATGACTTGTGTACCCAGGCAGTTGTGGCGGGCAAATTCCCGCGCTTTCTGCAAAATCGTAACTGTGATTGGCTTACTCAGGGCATAGCTCCGTGACGTAGCAAAATCGGCGCAGAAATTGGCGCCAAGAATCTCCATTGGTGGAATGGTAGTGTTCCAGCAATGGAGTGGAATTTTCCGCCAGTTTTCGTGTTGCTGATTGGAACGGTTAACCATGGCCACTGTCGTGGGGGCGGGAATGTTCTGTGTTCGGTTTTGTACTGGTGCTCTTGTGGGTAGTCGGCTCTCGCCTTTCGGTCGAGGACGTCGAAGCAACCAGCCATCGGCTCCGGTATGCCACATCGTGTTCTGGCAGTTAAGAAGACAGTTTGGTAAGGTATGTCCGCAGCACCAGCAGACAGGGATTTTCCTAGGTGATAATCAGAGCTCAGCAGAGCGCGCCTGTTTTTCTAACTTTGTTCTGTCTTGGGTAGCAGCAATTAATGTTGGGTTGGCTATGTGTTTTCTCTAAGATTTGAGTTGCAAGGAATTGGCTGCACATACCACTTCGTCATAATCCTCACAATCTAGTTTAGGGACAACTTCACATTCACAGCGTTTGTCTGAGTATCCAATTTGAGCCAATTTGATGTATTGTAAATGTTTCATGTATTTTTGTTTATTATTTTGTGTTTAGTCTTAATAAATCATATTGTTATTTTGGACAGAACTTTCATTCTGTTAATCGGTAGAGCAACCCTATCATTCCTCACTATGTTAATGAAACCTTCGTTTATTTAACTTATTTATCAAATTAAATTATTGCAGGTGCCAAACTCTCTTCTACTCCACTGGCAGGGTTGATTAGAGTCAGTTCGCGTTTTTTTTTTTTTTTTTAATCCTTGTGCAACAGCAAAAGTCGGAGTTAGAATAGGGGGCGCTTAGAGCATCATTTACATATGTAGATTCTAGAAGAATTTAGTGTTAAATACACTGCTTGCCCCGGCACCTCGCAACCTTAGCTACACTATGCCAGCGATTGCAGCGCAAACACTGTCTTCACCTATGTGTGCTCCATAATTACTGCACCACACAAAAATTTGGGGTTGTACTCGTCTGGTATGAGACGTTCCTGGGGTGAGGGAGAGTGGGGGGAGGTCCAGTGGGGGCCGAACCGCCCAATAACCCTGGGTCGGTGAGGTAGGTGGACTGCTGTGGCCTGTTGTGGGGTTGTGAACCACTGAGGGCTACGGCAGGGACTAAGCCTCTCCGTCGTTTCTAGGTCCCCAGTTGAATACGGATTCCACTGGGGTCCCATACACAAGTGACTTTAGATGTCACCTTAGGAACAGGGGTATTCAGGTGAGGTGACCTCGCAGGCCACGGAATAGGACCTCCCCTTCCTACCCAGCCACCAGGAAATACAGCACTGAGATGGTTGCGACCATCCTCACTGAAGTGAGGCGGTGCACCGCTATGTTGCATCCACATCCTCTCACAAACAGGCAGGGGTATGAAACTTCCTGGCAGATTAAAACTGTGTGCCCGACCGAGACTCGAACTCGGGACCTATGCCTTTCGCGGGCAAGTGCTCTGCCATCTGAGCTACCGAAGCACGACTCACGCCCGGTACTCACAGCTTTACTTCTGCCAGTATCTCGTCTGCTACCTTCCAAACTTTACAGAAGCTCTCCTGCAGGTTTGCAGGAGAGCTTCTGTAAAGTTTGGAAGGTAGGAGACGAGGTACTGGCAGAAGTAAAGCTGTGAGTACCGGGCGTGAGTCGTGCTTGGGTAGCTCACTGGGTAGAGCACTTGCCCGCGAAAGGCAAAGGTCCCGAGTTCGAGTCTCGGTCGGGCACACAGTTTTAATCTGCCAGGATGTTTCATATCAGCGCACACTCCGCTGCAGAGTGAAAATCTCATTCTCGAAACATCCCCCAGGCTGTGGCTAAGCCATGTCTCCGCAATATCCTTTATTGCAGGAGTGCTAGTTCTGCAGGTTTGCAGGAGAGTTTCTGTAAAGTTTGGAAGGTAGGAGACGAGATACTGGCAGAAGTAAAGCTGTGAGTCCCGGGCGTGAGTCGTGCTTCGGTAGCTCAGATGGCAGAGCACTTGCCCGCGAAAGGCAAAGGTCCCGAGTTCGAGTCTCGCTCGGACACACAGTTTTAATCTGCCAGGAAGTTTCATATCAGCGCACACTCCGCTGCAGAGTGAAAATCTCATTCTGGAGGCAGGGGTACATTCCCCATACTATTTGGACGAACCTCAAGTACAGGTGGCCATTCAGATGGTATCATAACTTCCTAGTAATCAGGCTCGTCCATAAAGAATGTACATGTAAACAAAGAGCACAGTACGTGTAAACTTGTACGCATGTTAGTTGTAAATAAGCCCGAAAACAGTAATGCTAGACAAAGCGTTAGACAAGTTTACTGCCACATCTCCATAAGATGGGTGCCTGGACCCCAGGTTCCCTACCTCAAATTGTTCAGTGCAACATTCTCTGTGTCCTGTTACGTTTCCGCATGCTCTTGAGAAAATACCCTGTAGAGTATGTAATGGTCGTATCTGCAAAAGTTATTTGATATTTAGGTACCAGTACGACAAATTATACCGGAGCGACACACTTTTCATAGAGTGTCATTGTGCCGTTGAACTAAAATGGTATATTTTCATAGCGGATAAGTAATAAAACTGAAACATCTGATACGGGACGACTTTTAAGTTTCGATGTGGAGCTTTCAGCCGTTTTATATATCTCACCTAAAAGACGCGTTTATGAGAGATTCTCAATTTGCTGATTTGAAACAGCTTATATTCGTACCATTTACTCTTCAACAATGCAGGGTGGCGTGAATAAAAGAAGCCAGCACGATTGTATATCACTGGACGTGAATCTGTGCGTAAGAGGAGACGCTGTGACCCGCACACCACGTGAAAGACCGCCACATGACCCACACCGGTTCAGAGCGTAGTGCGGCCTGTCTCGGTCAGGGCTGTGTCAGTGTGAGTGGAGCAGCGCAAAGGGGAAGATGGTACTCACGACGGTCAGTTGCTTGCTGAGAAGTTTAATGGTGTCAAAGTGCCAGTAAAGAGTGCCATGCAACGCCTAGTCCGAAAAAGGCGGCAGACAGGGTCTGTTTTGAACGAGTCATAAAACATTCCGAAAAGTGATCGTACACCAGAAAATGTTGCTACAGTTCCCAGAAAATGCTTGAGAGTCCTACCAAACTAACTCCACGCAAGAGACTGGCATATCACGTCGATCATGCGGACGAATTCTTCACCTGGACGCTCGCATGCATCCCTATAGATCGTCTGTTCTTCGTGCATTAAAGTCAGCGTATGCTCCTCAACGCCTCCTGTTTTGTGAGTGGCTGCTCGCGGATATAACAGTGAGTGGCTTTGGCGTGGATCTGTTCTTTATGTCCGATGAAGCCCAATTTCACCTGAATGGATATTTCGACTCACGGAGTCACAGGTTCTGGGCAGCGGAGAATCCGCATAACTTACACGAAATACAGCTGCATGACCAGAAGGTTGCGGTTTGGTGTGCAGTGTCTGCAGTGTCGTGCGATCTTCTTTCATTAGACGCGCGTTACATTGCCAACGTTTTGAAACCTTTAATGGAAGCATTAAAGGAGGAGGAAAATACCTACAGTTACTTCTAACAGGATGGAGTAACTGCCCATACAGCCGGCCGAACCTTGAAGCACATGTACACAATCTTCACGCCTGACACAGTTCTTAGGAGAGGTCAGTTTCCAGAATGAGATTTTCACTCTGAAGGAGAGCTTCTGTTAAGTTTGGAAGGTAGGAGACGAGATACTGGTGGAATTAGAGCTGTGAGGACGGGGCGTGAGTCGTGCTTGGGTAGCTCAGTTGGTAGAGCACTTGCCCGCGAAAGGCAAAGGTCCCGAGTTCGAGTCTCGGTCGAGCACACAGTTTTAATCTGCCACGAAGTTTCAGAGGCCAGTTTGATCGCGGCGCTAGCTGGCCACCCAGATCAGGTCACCCGTCAGCGTGCGATTACTTTGTGTAAGGTGTATCGCACTAACTCTCATAGTTTCCAAGAACTACAGTAGAAGATTTCAGATGAGTCTGCAGCAATTCCAGCAGTCGAGCTTCGATGCGGCTACAGCAAGTTGCTGACTGGGGCCGTAAAGTGCCAAGAGATAAATGGTGGTCACCTTCAGATTAGTTCTGAATTTCCTCTGTTCTGCTGTGTTTCTTTGTTAGCTGGAACTCTGTTCTGCGGCCCTCTTTTATTCGCCCCACTCGATATTAAAAGATATGGTGTGGTGTCACCGCCGGACACCACACTTGCTAGGTGGTAGCTTTAAATCGGCCGCGGTCCATTAGTACAAGTCGGACCCGCGTGTCGCCACTGTCAGTAATTGCAGACCGAGCGCCTCCACACGGCAGGTCTAGAGAGACGTACTAGCACTCGCCCCAGTTGTACGACGACTTTGCTAGCGACTACACTGACGAAGCCTTTCTCTCATTTGCCGAGAGACAGTTAGAATAGCCTTCAGCTAAGTCCATGGCTACGACCTAGTAAGGCGCCATTAACCATTTGTAGAGAGAGTCTGACTTGTATCATCAAGAATGCTGTATACAAATGATGGATTAAAGTTAAATATTACAGAAGCTACGTACTTTTGTTTATAGCATTCATTACGTATCCTGTTCCAGACTTCACGCCAGTCGGCGTGAGTTGACGCGTGCATTTCGGCTACTTCCGAGTGGCGTCGCTGTCTTGCTACGCCACAACATACGGCATGGAGGCCTCTAAGTTCATCTCGTGACGTATAAACGATGTCGCATCACACTAGCCACGTTCCTCTGCGCGAGTTGCCAGACTCCTCATTTCTCGCTTCACAGTGTGGTGGTAAGCGGAACTGCACGCTGTGACGTTACGAGTTCCTCGATCACGTGCGTTTTCACGTCCCCCGAGAGAACTGCTTTACCGACAGTTCAAAAATGGTTCAAATGGCTCTGAGCACTATGCGACTTAACTTCTGAGGTCATCAGTCGCCTAGAACTTAGAACTACACTCCTGGAAATTGAAATAAGAACACCGTGAATTCATTGTCCCAGGAAGGGGAAACTTTATTGACACATTCCTGGGGTCAGATACATCACATGATCACACTGACAGAACCACAGGCACATAGACACAGGCAACAGAGCATGCACAATGTCGGCACTAGTACACTGTATATCCACCTTTCGCAGCAATGCAGGCTGCTATTCTCCCATGGAGACGATCGTAGAGATGCTGGATGTAGTCCTGTGGAACGGCTTGCCATGCCATTTCCACCTGGCGCCTCAGTTGGACCAGCGTTCGTGCTGGACGTGCAGACCGCGTGAGACGACGCTTCATCCAGTCCCAAACATGCTCAATGGGGGACAGATCCGGAGATCTTGCTGGCCAGGGTAGTTGACTTACACCTTCTAGAGCACGTTGGGTGGCACGAGATACATGCGGACGTGCATTGTCCTGTTGGAACAGCAAGTTCCCTTGCCGGTCTAGGAATGGTAGAACGATGGGTTTGATGAGGGTTTGGATGTACCGTGCGCTATTCAATGTCCCCTCGACGATCACCAGTGGTGTACGGCCAGTGTAGGAGATCGCTCCCCACACCATGAGGCCGGGTGTTGGCCCTGTGTGCCTCGGTCGTATGCAGTCCTGATTGTGACGCTCACCCGCACGGCGCCAAACACGCATACAATCATCATTGGCACCAAGGCAGAAGCGATTCTCATCGCTGAAGACGACACGTCTCCATTCGTCCCTCCATTCACGCCTGTCGCGACACCACTGGAGGCGGGCTGCACGATGTTGGGGCGTGAGCGGAAGACGGCCTAACGGTGTGCGGGTCCGTAGCCCAGCTTCATGGAGACGGTTGCGAATGGTCCTCGCCGATACCCCAGGAGCAACAGTGTCCCTAATTTGCTGGGAAGTGGCGGTGCGGTCCCCTACGGCACTGCGTAGGATCCTACGGTCTTGGCGTGCATCCGTGCGTCGCTGCGGTCCGGTCCCAGGTCGACGGGCACGTGCACCTTCCGACGACCACTGGCGACAACATCGATGTACTGTGGAGACCTCACGCCCCACGTGTTGAGCAATTCGGCGGTACGTCCACCCGGCCTCCCGCATGCCCACTATACGCCCTCGCTCAAAGTCCGTCAACTGCACATACGGTTCACGTCCACGCAGTCGCGGCATGCTACCAGTGTTGAAGACTGCGATGGAGCTCCGTATGCCACGGCAAACTGGCTGACACTGACGGCGGCGGTGCACAAATGCTGCGCAGCTAGCGCCATTAGACGGCCAACACCGCGGTTCCTGGTGTGTCCGCTGTGCCGTGCGTGTGATCATTGCTTGTACAGCCCTCTCGCAGTGTCCGGAGCAAGTATGGTGGGTCTGACACACCGGTGTCAATGTGTTCTTTTTTCCATTTCCAGGAGTGTAATTAAACCTAACTAACCTAAGGACATCACACACATCCATGCCCGAGGCAGGATTCGAACCTGCGACCGTAGCGGTCACGTGGTTCCAGACTGAAGCGCCTTTAACAGCAGGGCCACACCGGCCGGCTTACCGACAGTCATTCTTTCCGCAGACTAGGGAAGAGGGAGGGAGGGGAGCGACAGCGGTACACAAAGCACTCTCCGCCACACACCGTCAAGGTGGGTCGCTGCCGAATCCAGTCGCGGCCGTAGAGACCGCGGCGTTCGCGCACGCGAGGTTACGGGCGAGGTGAGGTGCGGTGAGGTGCCGGCGCGCCGTGGTAAGCAGAGCCGGGTGGCGGCCAAGGGCGAGGCCGGGGAAAGGGCAGCCTCAGGCATCAGCCTCAGCCTCGGCCGGCTTTTTGGTGAGAGCCGGGAGTGGGGGCGAAGACAGCGGCGCGGCCGGCGCCTTCTCTGCGGGAGGCAGTTGGCCGCTGACCGACCGACCAGCTGCACGCGGGAGCCGAGCCACGGTGAGTGTCGGCGCCGACCGCCCCGGCAGGCCGCTCCGCAGTTCGGCAAAGCTCGCCTCCCGTTCGCTCTTTTCCATTGCTTGCGGTCTAGTCATTTTTGTTGGTACCATCACAACGGCCTGTCTTAGCGTTTTCAATCTACCACGGCTTCTTAACAACAAAAGTAACTGTGAAACACGGACCGAAATAGCTTCTAGGGTGCAGGTCACGCCGCAGAACGGCAGCTGATAAATAAATACGAGACAGCAATCACGATTCTGTGTAATTCTCGAGCTTTCGCTCGTCCCGCGACCTAGTGACGTGTTGCGGTGCTACCTGCAAGACGGACCATTCCACTCTGGCGCTAAAAATTACAGTAACTATACTACCACACATTTCGTTTGTTCGGTATTTAATTCTCGATTCGTTGTTTTGATTATTTCATCTGAACGTTGCCGTCTTGTTTTAAATGTGATTGCAATCTGGTAAGCCGGCCGCGGTGGCCGTGCGGTTCTGGCGCTGCAGTCGGGAACCGCGAGGCTGCTACGGTCGCAGGTTCGAATCCTGCCTCGGGCATGGGTGTGTGTGATGTCCTTAGGTTAGTTAGGTTTAAGTAGTTCTAAGTTCTAGGGGACTTATGACCTAAGATGTTGAGTCCCATAATGCTCAGAGCCATTTGAACCAACCAATCTGGTAAGATTTTCTTTCTATTATAGTAATATGTGAACAGTGACCGAATTGCAACCCACTTCGTAAATCATTGCCGCCTCTCACAATCATGTAAAATACTGCTTTCAACCAAGCAGCATTTTTTGCAGGCAACATATTCGTCTTTGCCTGTTACTTTTGCGTAACGTTTATATATGCATACATAGTATATGAGAACTCGTAAATTTGTTCATGGACGATAAATAGTTTGGACAAGAACAGAATAGAAGCTTTTGAAATGTGGTGCTACAGAAGAATGCTGAAGATTAGATGGGTATATCACATAACTAATGAGGAAGTATTGAATAGGATTTGGGAGAAGAGAAGTTTGTGGCACAACTTGACTAGAAGAAGGGATCGGTTGGTAGGACATGTGTTGAGGCATCAAGGGATCAGCAATTTAGTATTGGAGGCAGCGTGGAGGGTAAAAATCGTAGAGGGAGACCAAGAGATGAATACACAAAGCAGATTCCTACTTAATCCTATTAATGAAGTATAAACATCTTTCATAAATTGTGGTTTGACAATAGAAATATACACGTCTTACAGAGTTTGTGGAGCGGTAGGATTTAATGGCGTTCCCTCGTTGTTCCACGGAATTCTTAAATTTATGAAGAAGCATAGCTTAATGTTGTTAGTTTGTAATTTCTTGCGTATAACATGCACTAGCGCTGCGCCACTCAAATGTCACGTTATTGTTCAAACAAACTCTATACTGTATCGAACGCAGTGGTGCAACGGCAAATACCGGCGCCGTTCGAAAGCGAGTATCGTTTGCCCAGCCCTAGTGCCGTGTTCCAGTCTCAGTCACTCCATCTGTCGGCTCGGCCGCGTTCGTACCGTAGCTCTGCTGTAATGGCAGTACCGTACGAAACTTGAGTTTCTCCCGGCGCTTAAAGTATTCAGACAACTCACGTAAATGCAGCTCCGTGACCGTTTTCGATAAACGCTGATATTTCGACAGGTGTCCACGCCTCCCTGTTAGTATAGAGGGAATGCGTTTGAAAGGCTCTGATATTTTACTAAGTTTTGTGTGGCCTCTTTCTTCAGTTGCGTTACGGTTAGTGATGTTACGTTTGGTGTTGGACAGACAAACCTATTTCGACATGTGTCGACTTCTACTTACTTTTTATTCAATGACTTCAATGACCGGTTCTGTGAACAGAAAGATGGATTTTCGATGGCGAGTCCTTTGTTACCTGTTATTTCCCATCTGTTGTGGAAGATTTCGATGCCCTCGGAATCGGCATCTTTGACACTAGCGTGTTTCTTCCAGTCTCTTAGGCAATATTTTTTGCTTGGCCTCAAGGAAATGACAATATTAACGTCTCTTTAAAACACCTGAATTCCGTGCGCCCCGATATTCGCTTCGTGTTTCTTCCAGTCGCTTATATATATATATATATATATATACCTGCGTCTTCCATGCACCCACACTCGCATCGAAACGCTTTCTTTCACTCTGCTATTCATAGAGCTACTTCTATTCCACTCTCAAAAGAAAAGTTCGAGGAAAAAATTAATTTAATCAAAACGAATGCGAACATGCCATAGCGGATAGCATCCTTAAAAAGAAAACTGTTAAAAGAGTTATTACACCAGCCTATATATATATATATATATATATATATATATATATATATATCCTCGAATGTCTGCGTTGGAATTTTTTTATGGAAACTGGGACCATATCAGAAACTATCCTGACGACCTGCGCCTGGCCTTCCTGGTTCCTACTTCACAGCAACGAATCGACGATTTAGCTTTAACATTTTATGGAAACAAAATTAATTATTCAGCTGCTGTAATTGTTTTAGAAGAATATATATATATATATATATATATATATATATATATATATATATATATATATGCTTGGCCTCAAGGAAATGACAATATTAACGTCTCTTTAGAACACCTGAATTCCGTGCGCCCCAATATTCGCTTCACAGTGAGTGTGGGAAAGCGTGTCTGCCTCCCATTCATTGATGAATTGGTCAGCGGGAAGGTTGGTGGTACGTCGCGACACTCCTTTTACAGGAAGCCGAGTCGCACTGATTTGTTTCTGCAGCCTCACAACTGCCACCATACGCCCCCACTTTGCAGATGTGCTCCTCCGGATGGGCGTACTCTCACACCCGGAAGGGTTGTCGACCGAATTTGCCCACCTCGTAGTTTTTTCTCGTCAAGTTCATTGAAGAGATTGAAAACACGGTCAATGCCATCAACAGGTCACTTGTATCGGCATATCTCAAATAGGAGAGAATGCCTAGCGCCGTAGCTGGGAAACAGTTGAAGAACTTTTCTTCTAGAGAGTTAACGAAAATTCACCAGCGAAGTCGAAAACGAGGCCCGTCAATTGAATTTTCTTTACTTGTCGTTTACAGTAGAAGAAAATAAAATCTCGTTTAATGTTTCTCGTAAAGAAACATCTACCGATCAGGTCGTACCTGCGTCTTCCATGCGCCCACACTCGCATCGAAACGCTTTCTTTCACTCTGCTATTCATAGAGCTACTTCTATTCCACTCTCAAAAGAAAAGTTCGAGGAAAAAATTAATTTAATCAAAACGAATGCGAACATGCCATAGCGGATAGCATCCTTAAAAAGAAAACTGTTAAAAGAGTTACTACACTCGGCACCTTTATCATTGAGTCCAGTCTAAAGACGAAGTTTTTTTCTTTTCCTTTCTTGGGGCTCATCTCCTATCAGATTCAACGCCTTCTTCGTAATAAATACGACTGTAATGTCACCTTTTCAACCAATAACAGTTTGAAAAAAAAATATTCATAATTTAAAATCGACCCGTTCCCCTTTGAAAAACTCTGGTGTGTATAAGATTTTTTGCGACACTTGCTCTTCTTACTGCATAGGACAAACAGGACGTGCCTTTATAGTCAGATACAAAGAACGTCTTCTAAGAAAAAATGGTACTGACACCCAAAATTCGCCTTTTGCCGAGCACCTTCTGATTACAAGTCACGCACCTACAGCCGTTCGCGATAACAACATTTTGCACACTGAGAAGAAAGGACGTAGATTAGATGTTCTCAAAGAATTAGAAATTTTTTAACATTTATCTCGAAATGATGGCCTCATTCTTAATGAGCAGCTACAATTACGCAATAAAAGCTTCTTCAACGGTATATTTGATTTCGTGTTCCTTCGAGCAATTACCGAAATTTTTTTTTTTCTGTCTAAGTCGATTAATAATTTTTGTTCATTAAATGGTTCATATTCACTACATTTCATGTTATAGCGTTTTTCTACTCGCTGAGTTATTCAGGACCCTTTGTAATTCTGTAATGGCGTTTTCAGCCTATAAACTGCACTTCTAAGCTCTTATGTAGACAAATTGTTACCACGACTGCTACTGTAAGGTAAAATATTGTATTAAATAATATTCATCATAATATTCGTCTGTCTATGATTCTAATGTTAAGTAGCCTGTTTGCATTTGCGGCTACTAGATGGCGCTCCTGGTGCAATTGTTAACTTGGGCGCCTCAGTCTGATGCTACCGTAGCTCGACATGTATGAGCAGCCCATAGTGGCTTTCCTTCTATGTTTTCTATTTTAAAATTTTGTGACTAAAGCTTTATCGCTTGATATTTATTTTATACGTTACATGTAAGCACTGTTTCTTTTCTGTTTCGTACTGCTAGTCAGTAAAAATAATTTTTCCTAAAATTTTGAACTTATGTTATAGGCCAGTTTGAGTGTTTTACTTCTGATGAAGGCGCTCTTAGTAGCTGCCGAAACCTAGTAAAAAAAAGACTTCTTTTTTGCTACCGAGGGCTGTTATTGCTTTAATTTTACTTTGGAAACGTTCGCTGACAACGCAGCCATGTTCAAAACTTTAAGAATTCGTACTAGTTTTCGTTACATTATTAATTTCGATTATTATTTCATGAATGAATCCAGAAATAAACATAGTAAACACTACAATATTGCGTAATTAATAATAGAAATTTTAAATGTGCAAATAATTCGTAATTTAAAACGTTCCTAAAAAATTCATTTTAACTGTACATTCAGAACTAGTGCTTAAGTATTACAATATCGAAACTAAAATATTTTGTAAATTAATTACTTTTATAAATTTTAGCTTGAAATATGACATACTGTGTATAAAATTATATGAAAGATTTTAGAAAAGCAACTGAGATAACATTGACCTGTCCAAAATTCGAAAAATAATACTGGTATCGATAACTACTATTGAGGAAAAGTAGTACTAGAGGGGGATGTCCCGTTACAAGGTCTACGGCCCTTTACGGCCCTTTCTGCTTTATGCTTGTGCCATTTGCAATAGGGTTGATCGTATTCCGCTGAAACATAAGGTGAAAGCTGTTCGAACATCAGATAAGTCTACGGGCTCTTTTCGAGTCTGGTAAGGATGATCGTGGTTTGTGTAAGACGGTTGTCTATCGTATTCCTTGCAGCTGTGGCGCGTCACACATTAATCAGACTCTCAGGACCGTGAACGCTTACAACAGCCGAGCAGATCTGCTATAGGTGAACATTGCCTTGGCCCCGACCATTCAGTGGAAAAATAAAAACCCAGAGATTTTGGCGTGCAGTTACAGATACTGGAACAGTGTTATTAAGGAAGCGGCTGAGTTTAAATTAGTAAGTGAATAAAAATGGTTACGGAGGTTTATGCTTAAATTTTGCTTGGAATGCTGCTCTCACGCTGATCAAACAAGAGACAAGCAGAGTTAATGGTACAGATTGGGTCGTTGCTCATCTTTGGTTGTGTGGTGACGCTACTGTTTTGATGTGTGTGTGTGTGTGTGTGTGTGTGTGTGTGTGTGTGTGTGTGTGTGTGTGTCGTCATATATTCCTCATACCGAGATTTTAAATTGCGCTGCACAAAGCTCTCGCACTGCATTTGTGCCTTGCAAATGACGAGGGTGTGCACCTGTCGAAATACCGGCTGTTGGCGAAGTCACCACCCGTCTGCACGTAATACTGTGCTTGCGCACCAGCACCAACGGGTGTAACCAACACCGACTCAAAGGAAGGCCTCGGCGCTTGTTGGTGACGTCACGTCAGCTAGGCACGGCGAACGCCAGGTCTGTTGCAGGCATACTCATAATGGTGGTGTCTCCCTCTCTGACACGGGAAAATGTGAAACTATTGGCGGTAGTGGACCAACACACATTGTTTTGAGAGATTTCTGCAATCAATTAATTGTGCAATTCATTACACTTCTTAACAAATAGTGTACTCCTGAACTTAAATTTCCACTAATTTTAAAGACTGACATACAAAAACAACTTCATGGTCCAGCAGCAACAGAATTCGTGCTTCTTTACATTATTTGTAAACCTGAGGAAGTTACGTTTGTACTGGGTTGCTTTTACAAGAAACTGTGAACATATTCGTCCTCTTCTTTAGGTATCTTGGTTGACTATGGGGTGAGGAGTACTGAATGTTAATGAAATATCTTGTCCGCAGCTCGTGGTCGTGCGGTAGCGTTCTCGCTTCCCACGCCCGGGTTCCCGGGTTCGATTCTCGGCGGGGTCAGGGATTTTCTCTGCCTCGTGATGACTGGGTGTTGTGTGATGTCATTAGGTTAGTTGGGTTTAAGTAGTTCTAAGTTCTAGGGGACTGATGACCATAGATGTTAAGTCCCATAGTGCTCAGAGCCATTTGTTAACGAAATATCTTGCGATTGTACACGTTGGGGGAGGGGGAGGAGGACAGAAGAAGAGGCAAAAGAGAGACACTTGTTTTATCAAATAAAGTTTTTTTGTCTTATAAAGTTTCTCCTTTCAGTTGCAAGAGGGGAATATTTATCTTTTATAATGTGCATGTTAAAAAAGTTTAAGCTCAGCAGTATTTTCGATGTATGAAGCTATTTTGTTTCCTGTTAAGAATTCCTTTCGTTGAAAACGACTGTAATCTAATGACTGGCAACAGTTGGACATTTGCACATGTAAATTAGTTCACATTTCCAGTGACGATGTCAAACGAAAATAAATAAATAAATAAAAGAAACGAGTTAATTGTAAGGGACTTGGGGTAAGTTTCGATAACAAAGTGGATCAAGTAAATATAGTTATTTGAATGTAAAATTTACGAAGCTTGCAATGGGGCAAAGCATCTTCTCATATTGATCTACGTTTGTTTCGACAGGATCAGTAATACAGAACTATGATCTTTGTGGTGTCACCGCCAGACACCACACTTGCTAGGTAGTAGCCTTTAAATCGGCCGCGGTCCGTTAGTATACGTCGGACCCGCGTGTCGCCACTATTAGTGATTGCAGACCGAGCGCCGCCACACGGCAGGTCTAGAGAGACTTCCTAGCACTCGCCCCAGTTGTACAGCCGACTTTGCTAGCGATGGTTCACTGACAAATTACGCTCTCATTTGCCGAGACGATAGTTAGCATAGCCTTCAGCTACGTCATTTGCTACGACCTAGCAAGGCGCCATTACCAGTCACTATTGATGCTGTAAAACATGTACCGTCAAGAGCGATGTTCACCAATTATGGATTAAAGTTAAGTATTCCAGAAGCTACGTACGTTTTTTGCTAGTCTCAATTCCTCGTCCTGTTCCAGACCTCACGGCAGCCTGCGTGAGCTTAAACGCGTGCCTTTCGGCTTCCTCCTAGTGCGTTGACTGTCTTGCCAATCCACAACAATCTTCATTTGTAGCTTCACGATAGTAAGAAAACCTTTCATCTAAATAAAACTGCAGAATCCAAAACAACACCAAACATTTTGTCCAAAAATAAGAGATTTATAGTGATAAGCACGCCCAGGCGTTTCTGCCTGCAACAGACCTGGCGTTCGCCGTGCCTAGCTGACGTGACGTCACCGACAAGCGCCGAGGCCTTCCTTTGAGTCGGTGTTGGTGTAACTCGCAGTGCACGTCGCTTCAATACAGGAAAGATTCTCATTACGTCATATCTTCCCCAGCTGCGACAGTGCATTTCGTTTCGTTGACACAACGTAGCGTTTTGCGTGATTGCATTTCTTTTCATGCCGATCACACGCTCTGTTGACAAAACATATCGGTGCTGCAAAGTCGCAAGTCTACTGACGGTGTGTGTCGGAGGCTACTCCTGGTACCACCAACTGAACCCCTCTTCCCTGCTCCATTCACGAATGGCGCGTGGGAACAGCGATTGTCGGCAAGTCTCCGTATTGGCCATAATTTCTCGAATTTTCTCGTTGTGGTCATTATGCGAGATGTATGTGGGAGGCACTAACATATTGTCTGACTCTTCCCAGAAAGTGCTCTCTCGGAATGTCCACAGTAAACCTCTCCGTGGTGCACAAGTCTTCACTCGCAGCGCCAGTTTGTTGAGCATTTCTCTACCGCTCTGGCGCACGACTGCAGTATCCCGCGACGAAACGCACCGCCCTTCGTTGGATCTTCTCTATCCAGTCTATCGGTCTTACCTGCTAAGGATCGCAGATTGGTAAACAGTACTCAAAAATCGGTCGAACGAAAGCCTTATAAGCTCCTTCCTTCTTGGATGAGTTAAATTTCCTTAACATTCTTTCAGTAAATCACAGTCTGTCATCTGCTTTTGTGCTATTTATTTTACGTGGTTATTCCACTTAAGGTCGCTATAGATATTTTACGGTACATACTGCTTCCAACAGTTTCTCATTAATAGTGTAGTTGTACAGTAGTGGATTTCTTTCCCTATGTATGCGCAATGTGTTACATTTACCTACTTTCAGATTCAACTGCCGTAGCCTGCACCATTCACCAGTCCTCTGCAGGTCTTTCTGCAAATCGACTCTGTCTCCCGGCGTTTCTACTCTCTTAGACAGCCGCGTCATCTGCGAACTGTCGTGAAGATCATCCGACGCTTACTGCCAGATCATTTATGTACGTTTTGAACAATAAGGGCCCTATCACTCTTCCTTGGGGTACTCCGGAAATTACCTTCACATCTGTGGATTTTCTTCCGTTAAGAGCGACGCGTTGAGTTCTGACTGCAAGGAAGTCTTGGATCCAGACGCAGATGCGGACCTATACTCGATAACCTCGTATTTTTGTTTTCCTAAACGGCAGTGCAATACGGTGTCAAACGCCTTCTTGAAGTCAAGGAACACGGCATTTACCTAAGCGCCGTTGTCTCTAGTGCTGTGGATGTCATGGGAGTACAGAGCGGGTGGAGTTTCGCAGGATCTTTGTTGGCGGAATCCATGTTGATTTTTACAGAGGATATTATCGTCCTGCAGAAACGTTGTAAATCTTTAACATAAAATATGCTCCATAATTCTATAACAGGTTGACGTCAACTATGTAGGCCAATAATTACTCTGTTCGAAAACAGGGAATGACGTACTCTTTTTTTTCCAGTCGCTAGGTACCTTTCGTTGCTCCACCGATCTACGATAAACTGCTGCTAGATGAGGAGTAATCTTTGTAGAATTTTATAGGTATTTCATCTGGTCCTGATACCTTCCCTGTGCAAAGTGATTTTAATTCCTTTTCTATTCTGCGAGCGGTTATCTCAGTATCTGCCATTTCGACGTTCGTACGATGATATTTGTTTGTTTGTGTTTACGATTTTTCCACGGTGAAACAGTTCCGGAAAAACGAATTCAATATTTCCATTTTCTCTGTGCTACCTTCCGTTTCGGTGCCAGTACGGCCTCTGAGTGAACGAACATATCATTTCTAATCGCTTACTGATTTTCGGGTGACAAAATTTTACTTTCAGAGCCATTGAACGCTTCTGCCATTGCTCACCTTACGCTCATTTCGCTTCGTTCACCTTTTGTTCGTCAGCTATGTTTTGAGTCCTCTAGAATCTGGGATGAAGCTCTCTTTGTTCACGGAGTAGTTTTCAAACCCGGCTGTTAACCCACGATGGGTCTTTCCCATCAGTTAAGACCTCACTCGGAACATGTTGAACATGTTGAATGGTGCTTTTGATTTTTTTTTTCTCTTTGTGGTCCACATCTTCGTCCTCATCACTGAATATTTGATGCTAGCTGCTTAGATACTCTGCAATCTGTATCGTGTCACTCTCGCTAAACAAAAATATCTACCTACCTGTCTTAACATTCCTTTCAAACCCCGTAGTCGTGGTAGCTATCACAGTTTGATGATCACTGGTACCTCCCTATGGTTAACTGATTCGATAAGTTCAGGTCTGTTTGTTGCTAGGAGGAAGAATGGTTCAAATGGCTCTGAGCACTATGGGACTCAACATCTTAGGTCATAAGTCCCCTAGAACTTAGAACTACTTAAACCTAACTAACCTAAGGACATCACACACACCCATGCCCGAGGCAGGATTCGAACCTGCGACCGTAGCAGTCCCGCGGTTCTGGACTGCAGCGCCAGAACAGCTAGACCACCGCGGCCGGCGCTAGGAGGAAGATGTTACCTTCACGAGCTGGCTTTCTAACGATCTACTCAAAGCAATTTTCGGACAAGTCATTCAGAAAAATATCACACGAACTCTTGTCCCTGGGGCCAGTTTTCGTAGTATGACTCCCCAAATCTATACCTATCAGACGAAGTCCCGCCCCCTCCCCCCCCCCCCCAATTACAATAGCATGACCAGGAAAATTAATAGCTATATTTTGTTAGTTCTCTTTTAAGTGGTCTACCAGTACAGGTCCTGACACAGTCGGTCTATAAAAGCATCCGATTATCATTTTTGGCCAAGCTTTGTTGCTTACACTGAAACGTCCCCTTTGAAAAATTATACAAGACTGTGCTTAAACTGACACACAATATTTTTAGCGCAGCGCAATCTGACTTTCAAAATTCCCTACAAAAGAATGGCCCTGACTAACATTAATCTATACCTTTCACAAATCACTACTGCCAGCTAAATAAAAGATTCAAACTACGGAAGGCACTAACTACTGATAGGCATAGTTAGCAAATGAAAGATTTTAATAGAGAACAAACAATGTATTTACCTTAATAGTCATAATATATGATATCCAGTATTACAAACTTCAAAA
The DNA here is from genome assembly GCF_023864275.1 of Schistocerca cancellata. Taxonomy (NCBI): domain Eukaryota; kingdom Metazoa; phylum Arthropoda; class Insecta; order Orthoptera; family Acrididae; genus Schistocerca; species Schistocerca cancellata. The sequence goes on along the minus strand of NC_064634.1, from coordinate 504,918,620 downwards.
CTCCGCCATCTCTCTCCCCACGTCCACCACTGCTGGCGGCTCACCTCCAACTGCGCAACGCTACGCGCTGTTCACATCCAGCTGCCGCTGCCCAACACTACAATGGCAGACAACAATGCAAACTAGCCACAAACTGCACACAGCACAGCCAGTGATTTTCATACCGAGCGGTACGTAACGTTGCCGATAAGAAAACATAAACAGCCTACTTACAAAATTCACCCCGATAAATCCGCATTAAGGAACCGTGATAACGTCGCTAGATATTATCCAGTTATTTAAAGCAATAAATACGCCGCCACCTATGTGCACTAACCTATCCTTGCGCTAAATACTGCAGTCTGAACTTGGGATTTCGTTACTGTTCATTTCCCGTTTCAGCCAACTTTCTGTTTCTACTACTGTCCAGGCATTATAACTTTCAAGGACCGGCACGAACCCGCCCGGCGGATTAGCGCCGAGGTCCGGTGTGCCGGTCATCCTGTGGATGGGTTTTAAGGCGGTTTTCCGTCTGTCGATGCGAATGCTGGCTGGTTCCCCTTATTCCGCCTCAGTTACACTGACTCGGCGATTACTGCGCAAACACCGTCTCCACGTACGCGTACACCATAGCTACTCTACCATGCAAACATCTGGGGTTACACTCGTCTGGTATGAGACTTTTCCGGGTGGGTCCATTGGGGCCCAACCGTACAATAGCCGTGGATTCGGTGGTGTGGGACGGCGGTGGGGCGGGTTGACTGCTGTGGACTGTTGTAGGATTGTGAACCACGGCGGGACGAACCATCTCCGTCGTTTCTAGGTCCCCGGTTTAATATACAATATACAGTCTTCCCTATATCCAATCTGCCAGGGTGAGCATTATCTCAGAATACTGTAACTGATGTAACTTCAAATGCGAACAGTTTAGGCTAGGATTTACCGTGACTGTTATTGACATTAAATGAAACAACAAGTTTACTGTTACCAGTCACCGTTTTACCGTGCACCCAGCAGATTCCAGACGCCATATTTATTTACAAATGTGACAGTATACATGTGATGTGTTACGGCAGCGAAAGGATCCTGTGACCACAGGAGGCAGTGCCACAAGTTCGTCCAAAAAAGCGTAATACAACACACACACACAAATGTCATAGTAACCAACGTGAATCCACCCGATGACGGAGGTTTAAACCTTTGAAACGCGTCGTGGAAATAAATAAAATGGTGGGTGGTAACAGTAAACTTGTTGTTTCATGATGTAACTTCGACTTTGGCAGGTAATTAGTCTCTGATCCCCAGGGCATTTCTCTAATCTAAAAAACCTCCATGTGCATGTCACATATACTCCGTTACCCTTGTAGCCAGTTCCTGCGTTTATTGCTTGCCTGGCCTATTAAGGGAACCCTACGTGCAATAGTAGGAACCGAGGACGGCCTCAGAACGAAAGTCGGTTCATATATGGTTCATACGGCTCTGAGCACTATGGGACAACTGCTGAGGTCATCAGTCCCCTAGAACTTAGAACTACTGAAACCTAACTAACCTAAGGACATCACACATACCCATGCCCGAGGCAGGATTCGAACATGCGACCGTAGCGGTAGCGCGGTTCCAGACCGTAGCGCCTAGAACCGCTCGGCCAACCCGGGCGGTAGGGAGGTCGGAAGCGCCAGTATTTGCAGCCGGATGCACCCAGCGCGCTCGACAGCCCCCGGCAGGGCTTCATCCACGTGACGGACGAGGCCCCACCAGCAAAGACACCCAGGGTGCACCGGTATTTTCTCCCGCCCTGCACGCTATTTGTCCGAGGCGCTCCATCGTCCTCCAGACGTTGGAGCTGGGCAGGGGAAACGGCCGAGGGCCCATCAGGAGAGACATCCCGTGCTGGCTCAGAAGCGTTATCAGCACAGGACACCACCCCCGTACCTGTTGCTATCGTGTAAGGAACCAGCCGTGTGGTGCGTTCCCTCTTCCGCCTTCCGCCGCGTGACACGCGAACCCACCACTGTCCACCAACCGCTCTCGAATGCGGACGGACCGGTCAGATGTTGGGTATCGAAAGGCGCAGTGACACCCGGGTCTCCAGGGGATTCCAGTGGCTCCAGAGGTGTCGCAGACCTCGTCACCAGCGCCCCGATGTCGCCGCAGCTTTGAGCATTAGCCAGGAGCCTCTGGGCAGCAGCCAACGCGGCTACCAGCTTTTTACAGTCAGCAGCCAGTTCTCTTTCTGTCCGCTCCCAACCTGTACGGTCGATGGCCGTACCGTACTGAGTAGAAATCTGACATAAGATCTCATGAACACAAGCAGGGCAGTCTAGATTAACTTACAGGTCACTAGCAGAACTCGCAAAAGAAAAATAGTGGACGACTGTGGTACTACTGAGGCTGGAATGTACGTAAAATATAACAAGGAGAATAAACGTAGAGTAACATCTCCTCTGCAGCGTTCTAGCACCGCAAGATCCGCAAGCTCTTAGAACAGATAAAAGTTTCTCTACTGAAAATGGATGTATCAACATTAAATTTTTACTAGAAGCTCTGCTTACCCAGAAGCTACTGCTGGAAATAAATATGTAAACTCCAATGCGGTGACCTATACTACACTGACGAAACAAACCGTAACACCAAGAAATACTTGTTGTTGTTGTTGTGGTCTTCAGTCCTGAGACTGGTTTGACGCAGCTCTCCATGCTACTCTATCCTGTGCAAGCTTCTTCATCTTCCAGTATCTACTGCAACCTACATCCTTCTGAATCTGCTTAGTGTATTCATCTCTTGGTCTCCCTCTACGATTTTTACCCTCCACACTGCCCTCCAATGGTAAATTTGTGATCCCTCGATGCCTCAAAACATGTCCTACCAACCGATCCCTTCTTCTAGTCAAGTTGTGCCACAAATTTCTCTTCTCCCCAATCCTATTCAATACCTCCTCATTAGTTACGTGATCTACCCATCTAATCTTCAGCATTCTTCTGTAGCACCACATTTCGAAAGCTTCTATTCTCTTCTTGTCCAAACTAGTTATCGTCCATGTTTCACTTCCATACGTGGCTACACTCCATACAAATACTTTCAGAAACGACTTCCTGACACTTAAATCTCTACTCGGTGTTAACAAATTCCTCTTCTTGAGAAACGCTTTCCTTGCCATTGCCAGTCTACATTTTATATCCTCTCTACTTCGACCATCATCGATTATTTTACTCCCTAAATAGCAAAACTCCTTTACTACTTTAAGTGTCTCATTTCCTAATCTAATTCCCTCAGCATCACCCGACTTAATTTGACTACATTCCATTATCCTCGTTTTGCTTTTGTTGATGTTCATCTTATATCCTCCTTTCAAGACACTATACATTCCGTTCAACTGCTCTTCCAAGTCCTTTGCTGTCTCTGACAGAATTACAAAGTCATCGGCGAACCTCAAAGTTTTTATTTCTTCTCCATGGATTTTAATACCTACTCCGAATTTTTCTTTTGTTTCCTTTACTGCTTGCTCAATATAGAGATTGAATAACATCGGGGAGAGGCTACAACCCTGTCTTACTCCCTTCCCAACCACTGCTTCCCTTTCATGCCCCTCGACTCTTATAACTGCGATCTGGTTTCTGTACAAACTGTAAATAGCCTTTCGCTCCCTGTATTTTACCCCTGCCACCTTCAGAATTTGAAAGAGAGTATTCCAGTTAACATTGTCAAAAGCTTTCTCTAAGTCTACAAATGCTAGAAACGTAGGTTTGCCTTTTCTTAATCTTTCTTCTAACATAAGTCTTAAGGTTAGTATTGCCTCACGTGTTCCAACATTTCTACGGAATCCAAACTGATCTTCCCCGAGGTCGGCTTCTACCAGTTTTTCCATTCGTCTGTAAAGAATTCGCGTTAGTATTTTGCAGCTGTGACTTATTAAACTGATAGTTCGGTAATTTTCACATCTGTCAACACCTGCTTTCTTTGGGATTGGAATTATTATATTATTCTTGAAGTCTGAGGGTATTTCGCCTGTCTCATACATCGTGCTCACCAGATGGTAGAGTTTTGTCATGACTGGCTCTCCCGAGGCTATCAGTAGTTCAAATGGAATGTTGTCTACTCCCGGGGCCTTGTTTCGACTCAGGTCTTTCAGTGCTCTGTCAAACTCTTCACGCAGTATCTTATCTCCCATTTCGTCTTCATCTACATCCTCTTCCATTTCCATAATATTGTCCTCAAGTACATCGCCCTTGTATAAACCCTCTATATACTCCTTCCACCTTTCTGCCTTCCCTTCTTTGCTTAGAACTGGGTTGCCATCTGAGCTCGGAAATTTAACCGACAGGAAAAAGATGTTGTGATATGCAAATGATTAGCTTTTCAGAGCATTGACACAAGGTTGGCGCCGATGGCGACACCTACAATGTGCTGACATGAGGAAAGTTTCCAACCGATTTCTCATACACAAACAGCAGATGACCAGCGTTGCCTGGTGAAACGTTGTTGTGATGCCTCGTGTAATGAGGAGAAATGCGTACCATTACGTTTCCGACTTTGATAAAGGTCGGATTGTAGCCTATCGCGATTGCGGTTTATCGTATCGCGACATTACTGCTCGCGTTGGTCGAGATCCAATGACTGACTGCAGAATATGGAATCGGTGGGTTCAGGAGGGTAATACGGAACGCCGTGCTGGATCCCAACGGCCTCGTATCACTAGCAGTCGAGATGACAGGAATCTTATCCGCATGGCTGTAACGGATCGTGCAGCCACGTCTCGATCCCTGAGTCAGCAGATGGGAGATGTTTGCAAGACAAAAACCATCTGCACCAGCAGTTCGACGACGTTTGCAGCAGCATGGACTATCAGCTCGGAGACCATAGCTGCGGTTACCCTTGACGCTGCATCACAGACAGGAGCAAAACATCATTTTTTCGGATGAATCCAGGTTCCGTTTACAGCATCATGATGGTCGCATCTGTGTTTGGCGACATCGCGGTGAACGCACATTGGAAGTTTGTATTCGTCATCGCCATACTGGCGTATCACCCGCCGTGATGGTATGGTGTGCCATTGGTTACACGTCTTGGTCACATCGTGTTCGCATTGACGGCACTTTGAACAGTGATTTTCCTGAGCCGCTTCAGGTGACGGGGTGTATGGTACATTTGAAAAGCAAACGACCGATTTCCTTTCGCATCGTTCTACTCTCCGAGCTCTGGAGGAAACAAGGCGAGCCAGCCCCACTTGCTGCAATTTTACACACGTCCTAAGTTCCATTTTTCCCAAAACGCGTAAGTTAGTTTAAGTTAGACGAAGTAGTGTGTGAGTCTAGGGTCCGATGACCTCAGCAGTTTGGTCCGATAGGAACTTACCACCAAAATATGACGAATAATTCTGTCTCTCAAACTTACATTCAGATTCACGTCCGCCAAGCGATTATTTAAATGGAAGTGAGAGATCTCTGTTTTATTCTGACTGAAGTTTCCTGATTTTGAAGTAATTGTCCAATACAGACAAGTCTTCTGTCAGGATATTTTCTGTTGTCTCCATTTAATGGTGTATGGCAAGAGCCAGGTCATCGGTGTAGCAGAATTTTCTGGACGAACAGCAACGGCGAGAGAACTGATCCTCGGGGCTATGCGGTGTTTAGCTTCCTCTCCTTGCTAGTCTTGCTTCGAGTGATTACCTGGAACCCCCCGATTACTTAACATGTCGTTAACCAGTTATGTCATCTTTCTGCTTGGTACGATACGAAGAAATTTATAGATAAGGCCTTCCCCCCACACAGAAAGTAGTTAGCATTGCCTACGGAGAGAGAATGTGCAATTTCAGCGAGATGTGTTTGGTGCCTTAAAAAGACGGAACAGACGCTGTGTCGAATAATGTACACTCCTGGAAATTGAAATAAGAACACCGTGAATTCATTGTCCCAGGAAGGGGAAGCTTTATTGACACATTCCTGGGGTCAGATACATCACATGATCACACTGACAGAACCACAGGCACATAGACACAGGCAACAGAGCATGCACAATGTTGGCACTAGTACAGTGTATATCCACCTTTCGCAGCAATGCAGGCTGCTATTCTCCCATGGAGACGATCGTAGAGATGCTGGATGTAGTCCTGTGGAACGGCTTGCCATGCCATTTCCACCTGGCGCCTCAGTTGGACCAGCGTTCGTGCTGGACGTGCAGACCGCGTGAGACGACGCTTCATCCAGTCCCAAACATGCTCAATGGGGGACAGATCCGGAGATCTTGCTGGCCAGGGTAGTTGACTTACACCTTCTAGAGCACGTTGGGTGGCACGGGATACATGCGGACGTGCATTGTCCTGTTGGAACAGCAAGTTCCCTTGCCGGTCTAGGAATGGTAGAACGATGGGTTCGATGACGGTTTGGATGTAACGTGCACTATTCAGTGTCCCCTCGACGATCACCAGTGGTGTACGGCCAGTGTAGCAGATCGCTCCCCACACCATGATGCCGGGTGTTGGCCCTGTGTGCCTCGGTCGTATGCAGTCCTGATTGTGGCGCTCACCTGCACGGCGCCAAACACGCATACGACCATCATTGGCACCAAGGCAGAAGTGACTCTCATCGCTGAAGACGACACGTCTCCATTCGTCCCTCCATTCACGCCTGTCGCGACACCACTGGAGGCGGGCTGCACGATGTTGGGGCGTGAGCGGAAGACGGCCTAACGGTGTGCGGGACCGTAGCCCAGCTTCATGGAGACGGTTGCGAATGGTCCTCGCCGATACCCCAGGAGCAACAGTGTCCCTAATTTGCTGGGAAGTGGCGGTGAGGTCCCCTACGGCACTGCGTAGGATCCTACGGTCTTGGCGTGCATCCGTGCGTCGCTGCGGTCCGGTCCCAGGTCGACGGGCACGTGCACCTTCCGCCGACCACTGGCGACAACATCGATGTACTGTGGAGACCTCACGCCCCACGTGTTGAGCAATTCGGCGGTACGTCCACCCGGCCTCCCGCATGCCCACTATACGCCCTCGCTCAAAGTCCGTCAACTGCACATACGGTTCACGTCCACGCTGTCGCGGCATGCTACCAGTGTTAAAGACTGCGATGGAGCTCCGTATGCCACGGCAAACTGGCTGACACTGACGGCGGCGGTGCACAAATGCTGCGCAGCTAGCGCCATTCGACGGCCAACACCGCGGTTCCTGGTGTGTCCGCTGTGCCGTGCGTGTGATCATTGCTTGTACAGCCCTCTCGCAGTGTCCGGAGCAAGTATGGTGGGTCTGACACACCGGTGTCAATGTGTTCTTTTTTCCATTTCCAGGAGTGTAAAAGTGAAACACGGTTGTGGACTAAAAGTTCTCAGAATTGTAAATCGCTTTCTAACTAAGCGGCGTGTGAAAACTGAACTGCAAAATTTATGTCCTGCATAGGCTGAGAAGCAGCGAATCTTCTCTGTGGTGGAACTGTCTTCAAGCATTATGCGCCCGGTATCGTAAGCAGTAAATTTTCGACCGAAGTTTGTTTAAGTCACTGGAAACGTTTGCAAACGTGCCGTAGAGCAGTGTCTTTCAAAGACACTGGGAACGTTCTGGGTGAGTGCTAATGCCGCTGTCGCAGCAGGGGAACAGAACGCCTATTGAACCCAAAGGACTCGTGAGTGGTCGGCACGCCTGACGAGTTACCTGGCTGGCGTTGACGTGGCGCTCCCTGGGTTTCGGGACATCACTTCCTGCTGTTTCACATTGAGGGTCCATTTCGCCACGTGAAGCGCAAAATACGTTCTGCCATATCTCAGCGACGTGCCGCGTAAAGGAGAAACAAAAGGAATCAAGAACGAATTAAGCGGAAAGCTTGTGGTCCGCAGAAGGCAAGATGCCGTATCGTATTTGTCATTTTCAGTAAACGTGCGTTTTGTGTTATACCTCACATCCCAAGAATACGTGCTGTATTCTAAGCTCCAGCATATTGAACGCCTCGAGAACGAATAGTTATTGGCACTATTTATTCTAACAGATCGACGGGAAACGTCGTATTGGAGATTAAAGAATTTTGGTAAGTTATTATCGCGTTATGAGAGTAAGCCGTTTTAATGCAACGGTGCATGAAGATGCATGAAAAACCTGTCGTTCATAGTGGGATTTGTTATAATTGAATGTAAATCTATAACACTTCGGCAATTAAAGCCTGCAGAAGACTGTAAGATAAAATACAAACTCACTGAGTACGAAGCTACAGCGTAGCGTTATGAGTGGACGAGCCACATTGCGGAACAGACTGTGAACGGTTGAGGGGTCTAGTCCTGCTGCATCTGACTTCGTTTTCTAAAAGGTTGCGTGAGTTTCTTACGAAATTGATGGAAATAATTTATGTATTACGTGATGTTTTGTAAATATAAATGCGTTGTCTGTTAGGAGTGAATTTGTTGGAATTTGTGAACTTTTATAAATTGGTATCTTTACTGACTGGATATGTATGTCTCCTTTTTGAATTGGTATATACACTATGTGATCAAAAGTATCCGGACACCTCCAGAAACATACGTTTTTCATATTAGGTGCAGTGTGCTGCAACCTACTGCTAGGTACCCCATATCAGCGACCTCAGTAGTGATTAGACATCATCAAAGAGCAGAATGGGGCGCTCCGCGGAACTCACCGACTTCCGACGTGGCCAGGTGTTTGGGTGTCACTTGTGTCATACGTCTGTACGCGACATTTCCACACTGCTAAACATCCCTTGGTCCACTGTTTCCGATCTGATAGTCAAGTGAAAACGTGAAGGGACATGTACAGCACAAAAGCGTACAGGCTCTGTTGACTGACAGAGACCGCCGACTGTTGAAGAGGGTCGTAATGTGTAATAGGGAGACATCTATCGAGACCATCACAGAGGAATAACTGCATCAGGGTCCACTGCAAATATTATGACAGTTAGGCGAGAGGTGAGAAAACTTGGATTTCATGGTCTAGCGGCTGCTCGTAAGTCACACATCACGCCAGTAAATTCCAAAAGACGCCTCGTTTGGTGTAGGGATCGTATATATTGGACGATTGAACAGTGGAAAAACGTTGTGTGTACTGAAGAATCACGGTACATAACGTGGCGATCCGATGGCAGGATTTGGGTATGGCGAATGCCCGGTGAACATCGGCCACCGTGTGTAGCGATGCGGTGGTGTTGTAGTGTGGTCGTGTTTTACATGATGGGGACTTGCACCCCTTGTTATGTTTAGTGGCACTATAGCAGCACGGGTCTACATTGATGTTTTAAGCACCTTCTTCCTTCCAAATGTTGAAGAGAAATTCGTGGATGGCGAATGCACCTTTCAACACGATCCAACACCTGTTCGTAATGCACGGCCTGTGACGGAGTGGTTACACGACAATAACATCCCTGTAATGGACTGGCTTGCACAGAGTCCTGACCTGAATCCTACAGGACACCTGTTAGATGTTTTTGGAACGCAGACTTCGTGCCAGGCCTCACCGACCGACATCGATACCTCTCGTCCGTGAAGAATGGGCTGCCATTCCCCAAGAAACCTTCCAGCACCTGATTGAACGCATGCCTGCGAGACTGAAGGCTAATGGTGCGCCAACACCACATTGAATTTCAGCATTACTGATGAAGGGTGCCACGAACTTGTAAGTCAGTTTCAGACTGATGCCCCGATACTTTTGATCACATAGTGTATCCACTGATACTGTAGTTCTTGCTTACAGAATGGACGAGGGAGGAAATGCTTAATAGATCTAATGTAGGAATTTTATGCGCGTCTGTTTTGTTTGCGTCTTCCCACCAACTGCCGCTGGAGGGCGCGGAGTGCGCAAAACCGTGTCGCGCGCCGGCGGCGCTGTCTTTCGTCACGTTGGACGTCCCGCCCACGGCTTTAGAAGCGTTCTGCAAAGGCCGTCCGCTCAGAAGGCAAGTACGCTAGCGAAGGACAGACAGCAGTCGGTGTACTCGTCACGTTTAGTGGAACAGGGAATAGCCAATCAAAGAAGGAAAACTAGGGGAAAAATTTCTTCTTGTCCAAAATTTTGTATAGCGGTAAGAGTGAGTGCCGCACCGTGAGCAACATACTAAAAATCCAGACCGGTGGGGAGTGATCTCAGTGGTACGGACTAGGGCGGGACGCTAGAGGGGTGGGGGGAGGAACATCCAATGAAAGAAGGAAAACTTGGGGAAAAATTGTTGTTGTCCAAAATTTTGTACAGCGGTAGGGTTGAGTGCTGTGCCGTGAACAACATACTAAAACTTCCTGGCAGATTAAAACTGCGTGCCCGACCGAGACTCGAACTCGGGTCCCGAGTTCGAGTCTCGGTCGGGCACGCAGTTTTAATCTGCCAGGAAGTTTCATTTCAGCGCACACTTCGCTGCAGAGTGAAAATCTCATTCTGGAAACATCCCCCAGGCTGTGGCTAAGCCATGTCTCCGCAATATCCTTTCTTTCAGGAGTGCTAGTTCTGCAAGGTTCGCAGGAGAGCTTCTGTAAAGTTTGGAAGGTAGGAGACGAGATACTGGCAGAAGTAAAGCTGTGAGGGCCGGGCGTGAGTCGTGCTTCGGTAGCTCAGTTGGTAGAGCACTTGCCCGCGAAAGGCACAGGTCCCGAGTTCGAGTCTCGGTCGGGCACGCAGTTTTAATCTGCCAGGAAGTTTCATTTCAGCGCACACTTTGCTGCAGAGTGAAAATCTCATTCTGGAAACATACTAAAAATCCAGATCGGTGGGATGTGAGCTTGGGGTTACACTTGGGGGTACAGGCTGGTGGGGTGGGGGGGGGGGGTGATTAAAGATCACTATCATATTTTTCTCTTGAGTAAGTTGAAACTCAAAGCTTTTAGCGAAAATGTTTCCCTTGAAAATTAAACAGTCTTCGTTTTTTCTCTAGGACTAATAGTTTTCTCGTTGCAGGGAATGTAAAATACGTACCTGCATATTACGGCTGCGAAGTGTTTAGTTTATAAGCGTGATGTTGCCAGTGACGTATGCAGTGTCGGTGGGATAGGGACTGGATTGATTAAAGTGACACATTGCTGCTACCTATCGTTGACAGAGCCGTGTAACTGTGTTGCTGTAATTTAGCAGTGAATTAATTAATGACCAAAATATTACACAACTTCTCTCGCCATTAATTGCGTTACTTGTAGACTGCATAAATCTTTTCCGTTCAATAACTGCTGGCACTTGTAGAGTGGGATGCACTGACATAAGTCACTTCCCGTACGTCCACAGAATGTCTTCCGAGATGAGCGTGAATATGTCCGATGGAATGGGACTGATCGAGTCTAGAATGGTAATCTGGTGTAATGCAGTGTTTGACTGGTGTCGAAGTATCTGAAGTTTCATAATACCTAGGTGCCCTAATTCTGTTGCTGATATGGACAATTTAAGACTCTTCAGATATTGAGTAAGCTGAGCTGGCGGTGATGCATTTGATACTCCTCATGCTCTGAAAAGTAATCCAGTCAGTGGTAGCGCAGACAATGAAATCGACACTGTCGGAGATGTACTGAGAGCATTGTTGCTCTAGGGGTAGTCTCTTTAATGTGGGAGATAGTCGACAGCTCCAGATATTGATGCTTTTTACATAATGGCTCACTAAACAACTGGAAATATGTACTTACTTAATAACTGCACCATATAAACACGATCTCACTGAAGTTATCATTTCTGTTCACATACGAGATGTGAATAGGAAATGCTAGTGAGGTAGATCCTAGAAAACAGCACACATTATGGAGGAAGTCACCTTTCGTGGAAGAACGCTCCAGCTACTGCTCGGGATGGCTAATAATCAATTTCCCCTCTAGCGTTGCAGAACAGTGTGCAGAGATTCTTGTAGATTCTGTGCTTATGCGTCTCTTCTGTTAGTATTATTCGTAACTCATGTCTGTATTGCCACGGCCTTGCTGCAGTGGTAATACCGGTTCCCGTCAGATCACCGAAGTTAAGCGCTGTCGGGCCAGGCTAGTACTTGGATGGGTGACCTTCCGATCTGCAGAGCGGTGTTGGCAAGCGGGGTGCACTCAGCCCTTGTGAGGCAAACTGAGGAGCTACTTGATTGAGAAGTAGCGGCTCCGGTCTCGTAAACTGACATACGGCCGGGATAGCGGTGTGCTGACCACACGCCCCTCCATATCCGCATCCGGTGACGCCTGTGGGATGAGGACGACGCGGCGGCCGGTCGGTCCCGTTGGGCCTTAAGGGGCTCCGGAACGCCCTATACTTGCAATGTTAAAATAACGCTTATAAATTACATCTTTCCTCACAAAGTATTTGAGGTAGGAAGTTGAACTTTTTACAGATTATTTATTGGAATATGGGCTACAACTTAACACAGGGATTTTACAAAATTTTAGTTCAGTTATTAAAGATGATTTTTTTTCAATTGTAATGAAAATCACAACTCTTTGCAATTTTTTATTTATATATTCAAAAATATACAGTTTTTTGGAAAAAGGCTGTGTTAAATTATGCAGAAGGTATTGTGTAACGTTTACTGAAAGTTTGAAACAAATATGTTTGGAAGATCCTTAGAAAACATGTAATTAGTATGAGAAAATAAAAGTTTTGGGAATCGAGCGACAAAGAATGGATTAACTTTTTAGTGCATTCCAGGTCCATAGGATGGATTATCTTCATCCTCTGCGAACTCCTCCTCCAGCTTACTCTTGTTCCTCCTCCTGTTTACTCTTGCTTGTATTTCTAGACTCTTTACAGCCCTGTCTGCAGCCCGAAGGCGTTCGTTGTCTAAAGCAAGCATCGCTCGTACCATGTTAGAACCTATCTTCATTCCCATATTTCTAAATACCTTGCATCTTACAATGTTGCCATCATTGAAAGTCGCAACAGCATCATACACACCAAAGTGAAGTGTTTCTATTGCAACAAATACAGTCTTGGGGATTCTCGGCCATATAACACTATTTACACTTTCATTGGGGTTTTGAGTTTTTCCGTTTTTTTTTTTTTTTTTTTTTGTGGTTTTAGGGCGCACAACTTCAATGGTCATTAGCGCCCTGACTACTCTAAAAATGCACCGCGAGGCACAAGTTGACAACGACAACTAAAAGGGAAAACACGCTAAAAGAGACTGACAGGCATAGGATTAAAAAACAACATCAAATGTCCTTAGCGAGGTTTGTCAAATTGATAAAACAAAGAACACGAGCAGCTGCTCGTGGGTCATCCGCTAAAATGGCATCGAAAGTATTAGGCAGGTTAAGATCGAGGCGCAGTTGGTTAAGATCGGGACAGGACATTAAAATGTGTCTAACCGTCAGCAAGTGCCCACATGGGCAGAACGGCGCCGGCGCAGCCGTCAGCAGATGGCGATGGCTGAACCGGCAGTGTCCAATCCTTAACCTTGCTAAAACGACCTCCTCCCGCCGAGAAGGGCGTGAGGAGGACGTCCAAGCCACGGGAAGAGGTTTTAAGGCCCGAAGCTTGTTGTCGGTAAGTGCAGCCCAATCGGCATGCCACAGCGACACAACGCGCCGACAAATGACCCTGCTAAAATCGGACGAAGGGACACAACAAGAAGCTGTCCGAGGCTGGAGGACCGCAGCCTTGGCCGCGGCATCTGCAGCTTCGTTCCCAGGGATACCGACATGGCCAGGAACCCACATAAAGCTAACCGGCGGACCGACGTCCACCAGCCGCTGAAGAGAGCGTTGGATCCGGTGTACGAAAGGGTGAACCGGGTACGGATCACTGAGGCTCTGGATGGCGCTCAGGGAATCTGAGCAGATGACATAAGCAGAATGTCGGTGGCGGCAGATGTAAAGAACAGCCTGGTAGAGGGCAAAGAGCTCAGCTGTGAAGACCGAACAATGGTCATGGAGCCGGTATTGGAAACTTTGTGCCCCGACTATAAAGGAACACCCGACCCCGTCATTGGTCTTAGAGCCATCTGTATAAATGAAAGTCATGTTGATGAACTTCGAACGAAGTTCCAAAAAACGGGAGTGGTAGACCGAACTGGGGGTGACCTCTTTTGGGAGCGAGCTGAGGTCAAGGTGAACGCGGACCTGAGCCTGGAGCCAAGGTGGCGTGTGGCTCTCGGCCACTCGAAAGGTTGCAGGGAGTGAAAAATTAAGGTGTTGAAGGAGGCGACGAAAGCGAACTCCAGGGGGTAGCAGGGCAGAGACATACAACCTATATTGACGGTCAAGAGAGTCGTCAAAAAAGGAACGATAAGACGGATGGTCGGGCATTGACAGTAGCCGACAGGCATACCGACAAAGCAGTATATCGCGCCGGTAAGTGAGTGGCAATTCGCCAGCGTCAGCATGAAGACTCTCTACGGGACTGGTATAAAATGCTCCGATCGCAAGTCGTAAACCCCGATGTTGTATGGAGTTGAGGCGGCGTAAGATGGATGGCCGTGCAGAGGAGTATACGAAGCTCCCATAATCCAGCTTGGAGCGGACGATCGACCGATATAGACGAAGTAGGACGGTTCGATCCGCTCCCCACGACATACCACTGAGAACACGGAGGACATTTAAAGAACGGGTACAACGGGCGGCCAAATATGACACATGTGGAGACCAGCTAAGTTTCCTGTCAAAGGTAAGGCCTAAAAATTTGGTTGTCTCCACGATTGGGAGAGCAACGGGACCAAGTCGTAAGGACGGTGGGAGAAACTCTTTGTAGCGCCAGAAGTTAATACAGACCGTCTTCTCGGCAGAAAAACGGAAGCCATTGGCGACACTCCAGGAGTAAAGACGGTCAAGAGAACGCTGAAGACAGCGCTCCAGGACACGTGTACGCTGCGCGCTGCAATAGATGGTAAAATCGTCCACAAAAAGGGAGCCTGATACATCAGCTGGGAGGCAATCCATTATTGGATTGATCGCGATGGCGAACAGAGCGACGCTCAAAACTGAGCCCTGTGGCACCCCATTCTCCTGGCGAAAGGTGTCGGACAGGACAGAACCCACACGTACCCTGAACTGTCGATCCATTAAAAAGGAACGAATAAAAAGAGGGAGGCGACCGCGAAGGCCCCATGTATGCATGGTGCGGAGAATGCCCGCCCTCCAACAGGTGTCGTAAGCCTTCTCCAAATCAAAGAACACAGCCGCGGTCGGGCGCTTCCGCAAGAAGTTATTCATAATGAAGGTCGACAAGGTAACCAGATGGTCAACAGCAGAGCGGCGCCTACGAAATCCACATTGGACATTGGTAAGTAGGCGTCGAGACTCAAGCAGCCAAACCAATCGAGAGTTAACCATTCGCTCCATCACTTTACAGACACAGCTGGTAAGTGAGATAGGTCGATAACTGGAAGGCAAGTGCTTGTCCTTCCCCGGCTTAGGAATCGGGACAACAATAGACTCGCGCCAGCATGCGGGAACATGTCCCTCAATCCAGATGCGATTGTATGTACGAAGAAGAAAACCTTTACCCGCAGGAGAAAGGTTCTTCAGCATCTGAATATGAATAGAATCAGGCCCTGGAGCGGAGGACCGTGATCGGCCAAGTGCGGTTTCGAGTTCCCGCATGGTGAATGGGGCATTATAACTTTCACAATTCGAGGAGCAAAAGTCAGGTGGCCTAGCCTCCTCTGCCTGTTTGCGGGGTATGAAGGCAGGGTGGTAATGAGCGGAGCTCGAAACCTCGGCAAAAAAGCGGCCGAAGGCGTTGGAGACAGCCTCAGGGGCCACAAGGACTTCATTCGCGACCTTCAAGCCAGAAACTGGGGAGTGGACCTTAGTGCCAGATAGCCGGCGCAGGCTACCCCAGACAACAGAAGAAGGAGTAAAACTGTTGAAGGTGCTTGTGAAAGCAGCCCAGCTGGCTTTCTTGCTTTCGTTAATAATACGACACTGAGCACGTAATCGTTTATAATTAATACAATTCGCTACTGTAGGGTGGCGTTTAAAGGTGCGTAAAGCACGTCGACGAGCACGTAAAGCGTCGCTACATGCTGCGGTCCACCAGGGGACCGGTACGCGACGTGGAGAAGAAGTAGGGTGAGGGATGGAATATTCAGCAGCAGCGAGAATGACTTCCGTGAGGTGTGCGACCTGACGATCGCAGCTTGTGAAAGTTTGATCCTGAAAGGTCGCCCTGGAAGAAAAGAGCCCCCAGTCTGCCTTGGAGATGGTCCAACTAGAGGAGCACGGAGAGGGAGTATGCTGCAGGAGATGGATAACACACGGGAAGTGGTCGCTCGAATATGTATCAGCAAGTGCATACCACTCAAACCGGCGTGCAAGTTGGGGAGTACATATAGAGAGGTCTAAATGGGAATAGGTATGAGATGTGTCCGAAAGAAAAGTAGGGGCGCCAGTATTAAGGCAGACAAGATTGAGCTGGTTGAAAAGGTCTGCTAACAAGGAGCCCCTCGGGCAGGAGGCTGGAGAACCCCAAAGGGGATGGTGGGCATTGAAGTCTCCAGTTAACAAAAACGGTGCAGGTAGCTGAGCAATAAGTTGCATCATGTCTGCCCTGGTAACGGCAGATGACGAGGGAGTGTAAACGGTACAAAAGGAAAACGTAAAAGTGGGGAGAGTAATGCGGATGGCGACTGCCTGCAGGCCGGTGTGCAACGTGATGGGATCGTAGTAAATATCATCCCGGACCAGCAACATAACCCCTCCATGAGCTGGGATTCCTACCATAGGGGGTAGGTCAAAACGCACAGAGGTGTAGTGTGCCAAGGCAATGTGATCGCATGGGCGTAGCTTCGTTTCCTGGAGGGCTACGACGAGCGGACGATGCAAGCGGAGCAGCAACTTCAAGTCCTCTCGGTTGGAGCGAATGCTGCGAATATTCCAGTGAATAAGTGCCATCGTAAGAAAAGGAAGATGAGAGAAGGGGTCACCTCGAAGGCCGCTTAGGGCCTGGCTTCGAGCGAGCACTGCCGCCGCTATCAGTAGGCGGACAGTCATCGTCCATGGGGTCTATAGGGTCATCGGCCATCTCGGGAGGATGGCCGGGAGGGGGAGCTTCCTCCGCCGGTGAACGGCCAGATGTACGGCTACCGGCGGTGCGGCCAGGCGAAACGGATGACGGCCTGGGGCGGCAACCGCTGGGTGGCGCAGGAGAAGAGATGCGCCGTGGCGGAGAAGGAGAACTGTGCTTCCTATGCGCCTTTTTGGAAGGACGTTTGGTGGAAGTACCGGTCGAAGGCTGGGAGGTCGAGGGACGGAGGAAGTCTGCACGGGATGGTTCCTTCTTGAAGGACCGTGCATCTGACTTCGGGGCTTCGACTTAGCAGAAGCTGAGGAAGTGGCTGGTGTCTGTGGTGTGATGGGAGGAAGAGGAGACGTCGACCGCGCGATCTTAGCACTGGCCGAACGGACGACCGTAGTGCTGAAGGTCAGATCGCATGTCTGGGTTGCGACCTCCCGGGTAGTCCGAGGAGAGGCGAGGACAGTACTATATTTCCCCGCTGGGAGCAGCGTGGGCTTCCTACTAGCCAATAGCTTGCGAGCAGCCGAGGTGGACACTTTCTCTTTGACACGAATTTCTTGGATGCAACGTTCGTCCTTATAGACAGGACAGTCGCGGGAGGATGCGGCATGGTCACCCTGACAGTTCACACAATGAGGAGACGGAGGTGGACAGTCACCCTCATGGGCATCCCTGCCACAAGTGACACATTTAGCCGCATTGGAACAAGACTGTCGAGTGTGACTGAAACGCTGACACTGGTAGCAGCGCGTAGGTGTCGGGACATAGGGGCGAACAGAAATAACCTCGTAGCCCGCCTTGATGCGCGATGGCAGCTTAACACTATCGAAGGTCAAGAAGAGTGTCCGGGTCGGTACAAGGTCGTTGTTGACCTTTTTCATGACCCGATGGACAGCCGTCACGCCCTGCTCAGCGAGGAAAGATTGAAGCTCCTCGTCAGTCAATCCGTCGAGGGAGCTAGTATACACTACACCACGAGACGAATTCAAAGTTCGGTGGGCCTCCACCCGGACAGGGAACGTGTACAGGAGGGTGGCCCGAAGCAGTTTTTGTGCCTGAAAGGCACTCTCAGTTTCTAGTAATAAGGTGCCGTTACGCAACCTGGTACAAGATTTGACAGATCCGGCTATGGCATCAACGCCCTTCTGAATAACAAAAGGGTTGACAGTGGAAAAATCCTTTCCGTCCTCAGTGCGAGAAACTACGAGGAACTGTGGGGCAGGCGGTAGTACTTTTGTCACTGTTGGCTGGTCACGTTTCCGTTTTTGGGTCGAAGTCGAAAGCGATGGAGTAGAATCCATTGCGGAGGAATCCCCCATGATTGCCAGCGTCTCCGATGGCGCGCTCCTTCCTTGTGGGGACCCTCTCAGAGGGCACTCCCGCCTTAGGTGAATGTTTACACCTCAGGTCACACCTCCCGAGAAACAGACGGAGGGACCAATCGGCATGGTCAGAAGGTATCAGCTCAGGCAATCACCCCTCCCCGGGCCTGGCCTTTAACAGGGGGTACGCGCGTGCCTTACATGTCTACCCAGGGCGGGGACTTACGCGTTACCCCGTCACCGGCTACGCGTGCGAACGCGTGGGTCGGCCTTCAGACACGCACAGGGAGGAAGGAAGAAGAGGAAAAAGAAGAGAGAGAGGGAGAAAGAGGACAGACTGTCTCAAACGCCGAAGCGGAGACCAGAGAAGGCAAGGAGAAGAAGGCAATGAGAAGGCAAGGAGAAAAAGGCAATGAGAAGGCAAGGAGAAAAAGGCAATGAGAAGGCAAGGAGAAAAAGGCAATGAGAAGGCAAGGAGAAGTCAAGGGAAAGAGTAAGGAAGACAGTGAGGTGGAGAAGAGCAAAGAAAGGGACCAACAAAAGGAAGGAAGAAACGAGAAGTGAAAAACCAAAAAGACCACGATTATAGGTCGTGAAACCGTCCGTCTCCGGACGCAGGCGCTAACTACCCCCGTGAGGGGGATGGACTCCTTTTAGTCGCCTCTTACGACAGGCAGGAATACCTCGGGCCTATTCTAATCCCCGGACCCGCAGGGGGGGGAGTTTTTCCGTGAATACACTTTTTCAACAGTTCAGGTGCTGCTAAGTCTCTGAAAATAGGTTTTATCACCTCCATTATTGCATGAGGCAGACTATGCTTATGAGTGTACACTTCACCAGTTAGCAATCCTTTGTTATATTTACACCAACTGCCTTCTTCTTTGGGATACAAGCTATGTTGGGGATTTTCATCGGTTGAAGAAGTATGAAAAAAAAGAGCCCAAACAGCCATCTTCATTTCGTCGACACTTTGTGTATTTTGTCTAATAACCATTCCATAATAGTTCTGTATTTTGTCAATTACACTGTCAGTTAACCTTCCCTTCCCATCCAACCCTTTACCATAACTGAGTTTTTGTTTTTTGTACGAAGCTTTCAGTGGCCGAAGTCTTATTCCCATTTGCTTCTGTACGTGTCCAATACACTCAAATTTCTGCACTACAACATCATCACCATAGGGCTTCAGTCCTTGAACGTGTTTGAAACTTTTAGAATGACCGTCACCAAGGTAATTAACATATCGCACAGCGCCACAGTGGGTCACGCCCGTGTAGAACACATTTCAAAAAAAATTTAAAAAGAGTTGTAGTCTTCGGAATTGAATAAATTATATATCTATTAAAAGGTAATAGTCTACAGATTCAGAAAACACAAAAAAGTAAAAATTGAACTTTTCGTGATTTTGAGCCTTTCCGGAGCCCCTTAAGAGGCCTGTTCGGACGGAGAGTATATCTGTATTCCCTCCAGTGTTAAAGCACTTTGTGCAAAATAAACACACACACACACCCAGGTGTGTACACGTACTGAATCGTCAGTGATTCACGAGACGCGATGCGAAGGGCCGATATAACTTTCTGAAACACACTGTAATTTTTACTATCAAAAACTGTCTTGATCACAATTTATTTATTACGGTGACCGGTTTCAACCACTACTGTGGTCATCTGCAGACCAATGAGTAAGAATCTCATTCTGGTGGTGTAATTGTTTCTTGTGGCGTAGTGGGGTAGACATAGGGTGAGGAATCATCTGGTCCTTTTTGTTTCGCAGACCTGGCGACGTATCTTCCCTCGTGCTACTGCCCATAGCTCTGCCCCCCTCCTCCCCCCCCCCCCCCCTCCGCTTTGTTACAACCCTGAATACATTTTATCCCTTAATGCGACTCTACTCCACTATCTGGACACAGGTTAATATTTGTTCTTAAACCACTTCATTTAACAATAATCACTAAATTTTATGCTGTTAAAACGCTGTTTATGATAATCTGAGTACATTCCATCCCCTGAAAAGCCGATTAAGGATCTTTTATGTAGAATATGACCTCAGCAGTATGGTCCCGTGGGAACCTACCACCAAAATATCACGAATAATTCTGCCTCTGAAACTTACATTCAGATTCACGTTCGCCAAGCGATTATTTAAATGGTCACCAGCTTTCTCTTCCGAATGCGAAAATATTTTGTTGCGCCCAACCTACATAGGTAGGAATGACCATCAAAATAAAATAAGAGAAGTCAGAGCTCGAACAGAAAGACTTATGTGTTCGTCTTTCCCGCGCGCTGTTCCGGAATGGAATGGTAGAGAGATAGTATGATTGTGGTTCGATGAACCCTCTGCCAAGCACTTAAATGTGAATTGCAGAGTAATCATGTAGATGTAGATGTAGATATTTAACATAGTGGTCCGAACTTTTCTGTACTATGAAATTCTTGAAGGTAATCAAGCATAGGCTGTTTTATTTTCATTAGCGAAATCATGAAATAAAATTATTATTTCAAAGTAAAAGAACTTACACAGGAAAATGATTTCCCTCAATAAATTCGTGGGGACTATAGACCCAAACATACGAAACACCATTGATGCTTTATGAAACCTGTCGCCTCCCCGTGTTAAACCATTCATCACAGATAGACAACTCGTTGCAGTTTGACGTTCAGACGATCAGGTGTTGCAGCAGACGGGCTGCGCGGTCCCACTGAGAGCGTTTAACTGTAAAAACTTTTTGTTTATTTATAGACACAATCACATGTTTCTGACACAGTCATGACCTGTTTCGGCCATAGAATGACTATCTTCAGATGCTAAAGGCAGCATAGACTGAACACAGGTTGAGTTTGACAACGCATGGACCTGTGTTCAGTCTATGCCGTCTTTAGCATCTGAAGATGGTCATTGTACGGCCGAAGCCGGTTATGACTGTGTCATAAACATGTGGTTGTGTCTATAAATAAACAAAAAGTTTTCGCAAGAGAATCAATCACGCACTCCATAGACAAAATGTCATTTTTTCCAAAAGCGTTTAACTAACCTTCCTTAGCCAGTGAGCAGTTACGTCAGCTTCCAGTAACTGAATACGCCTCACACAATTAACAGTAAATTTTAGAGTCAGTGTGCCCCGCATCCAGTTTTTGTCGTTGTGGCCTTCAGTCGAAAGACAGGTTTTATGCAGCTCTGCAGGTCTGATGCTGCTCGGCACGCTAATTTGACTTGCGCAAGCCCTCTTACGTCCGCTACTGCGACGTACATCAACTTCAACCTGATTCCTGTAGCTGAGCTTCCCCCATTAACAAATTATTGACCTACGCAAAAAAAAAAAAAAAAAATGGCTCTGAGCACTTACGGGACTTAACTTCTGAGGTCATCAGTCCCTTAGAACTTAGAACTACTTAAACCTAACTAACCTAAGGACACCACACACATCCATGCCCGAGGCAGGATTCGAACCTGCGACCGTAGCGCCTAGAACCGCTTGGCCAATCCGGCCGGCCTGCTTACCCAAAGTACTGACGAACCGTTTATATAATCGTGAAACGGCGACCTATGCATGATCCGTCAGAATGTGCCCTATCCCTTCATGCCACAGAAATCTTTCCTCCCCTGTTTGACTCACTACTTCATTATTACCTACTCAGTCCAGCCATCTAATCTCCAGGGTTCTTCTTTCCTGTAATACTATCACCGCCACCCAACAATCATTGCTCATTAGACCTTCGATTTCCACACTACTTACGAATTGCTGTATGGCATTACTGTCATATACCACTTAGCGATATTGTTTCATTTTCTGTCACTATTTCTTTGTTATCGTATTGGACATGTGGGCTTGGGAGAAAGGCTCTGCCTTTTTCCGCACTGAGAAGCAACACAACCGGTGTGGTCGCAGGGTCCCGTTATAGGCAGAAGGCGGTGTATCTCGTAAGAAGTGTCGTAACCCGCCGAGGTCCGCAACACACTTACGTGAATGCGCGAGTCGAAAAGGAAGTGATGTGTGATTTTTCAGGTATAAAGGCTCAATGGCTAGCAAACGACTTCGTGCGAGGTTTATTAGGCCTCTATATCTGAAGACAGTACGGAAAGGCTCGGGTATGAGGCTAGGGACAAAGAAATGAAGAACCGCGCTTCTGATTGATTTTAATGCTTCTCCCCTAGTTTACGTGGATATGTAGAAAACCACAGACACTGGGTCACAATGTCAATGAGCGTAGAACATAGATGAGGTTTACTATATACTCAAATTACTAGAAAAAATAGCCTGCCTGGCTTTGACTCGAATCGTGAAAAGGAGCCATTCTCTCATTGCCGAAATTGAACCCTCAGGTTCCGTTACACATCACACTGTAAGTAACCGTCAGTCAAAGGTACAAGAAAGCCACGATAGACGCCCACGTACAGGCGAGAATGCAAGTCCTCCTTAACGTACAACCATAACTGAACAGATTCTTTCACTCACATAATTTACTGCTCTCGGCTGACGGACACGCGAAGCTCGTCTGCTGACAACAGCTCTCGAACTGTTTAACCCTGCCCTGCTCGTCACCTGCTGGCCTCTTCATACTCCGTTGCGACTGTTTGCTTATCAAAGGTACGTGACGGCGGCGTCGCTTTTTACCCGCAATTCGCAATGAGCCAGCTTGAAATCAGCGGTTTCTTGATGCTCGCGACCTCTTATTGGTGCCAGCCGGAGTGGCCGAGCGGTTCTAGGCGCTACAGTCTGGAACCGCGCGACCGCTACGGTCGCAGGTTCGAATCCTGCCTCGGGCATGGATGTGTGTGATGTCGTTAGGTTAGTTAGGTTTACGTAGTTCTAAGTTCTAGGGGACTAATGACCTAAGAAGTTAAGTCCCATAATGCTCAGAGCCATTTTTCATCTTATTAGTCTGGCGAAAGCGTCAAGCACTGTTCGTCTCCGTCTAGGTTTCCAGGCTCTACTTGTTAAAATTCTTACCAAAACGATTCCTTTTTTTCGTTGGCAATCTCTTCATGATTCGGTCGTTACAGGAGATACGGGCCTCCCAGGCAAATGAGCCGTCGCCTGCTTAGTGTTTTTGTGGTCAGAGTCGGCGCTTAGCGGATACCGTACCGCCACTGCCCTCCCTAGAGAGAATAATTAAGTATGACATTTTTGCCTTTCCTCATGAACGCAGCGCCGTCCAGTTGAAACGTCCCCTTAGAACAATTGTACATATGAAACGTCCACTTAGAACAAATTATACAAGACTGTGCTTAACCTGGCACACAATAATTTTAGCGCAACGCAATCTGACTATCAAAGATCCCTGCAAAAGAATGGCCCTGAGTAACATTAAACTATACCTTTCACAAATAACTTACCTCACAAAAATCTTCGTTACTGGAACTACTGCAATACAGCGAGCACCACTACTGCCAGCTAAATAAAAGATTCAAACTACTGAAGGCACTAACTACTGATAGGGATAGTTAGCAAATGAAAGATATTAATAGAGAACAAACAATGTATTTACCTTAATATTCATAATTAACATCCAGTATTACAAAACTCCGCCATCTCTCTCCCCACATCCACCACTGCTGGCGGCTCACCTCCAACTGCCCAACGCTACGCGCTGTTCACATCCAGCTGTAGCAGTTCATGACAACAATGGCAGACAACAATGCAAACTAGCCACATACTGCACACAGCACAGCCAGTGATTTTCATATAGAGCGCTACGTGGCATTACCCATATAAAAATCTAAACAGCCTACTTACATAGCCCCCATGCTCCCCACAAAAAATTTTACAAAATATTTTTGGGCAGTGGCCAATAAAGATTTGATAAAATTTTTCTTAATTACAATAACACAGATGTCAAATGCACACACTTATTGATACAATGTTGGTCAACAGCTAAAATTTTTTCACAGTCAACAAAGACAGTCCTGATCATTCATCATAAGAGTAAACCTGCAGTTTGTTTGCTCAAAGTCTGAGCAGTAAAATACAATGCACACGGAAGTAGTGGATTTCCATGCAGTCTTGAAGAAGTAGTATTGTCCTTCCAACGGTAAGACAGTGCTGACTCTTGACATGCTGACAGGTAATGGGCCACAACAGAGCAAACCCACAGCAGAGTCAGTCGACGTTTCGAAGAATATTGGTAGGTAGGTCATCACAGAGTAGACCCACTGTAGTCCTGGTAGAGATTGTGGTATTGGTGGGCCACCAGAGGTGCAGACCCACTGTAATCCTTGTAGAGATGGCCAGCAGCCATCTGTTGCGACTGTGCAGGTGCACAATCACCACTGAAGACTCTTGCGGATAATAGAGCAAGTCCATAACCACCACTTGTGCACTCACAAAGTTTTTGGAATTGTCCTTAGAACCAGCAATGCTGTTATCCAGTCCCTAGCTGAATTAGTAACACACGTGCAAACACTAACAGTCCCAACTTCTCACATAGTGTCCATATAGTATGACCAACAGAAAAGTGTGCAGTGAAATGAATGCTTACAAGTTAATAATATGATGAACTGGTGTCAATTACAATTTTATGACGTAAGAATACAATTACAATGGTACAAAATACATCATTAAAAACATAACAATACAGATAACATTTGTAGTACAGGCTTTACAAAACAATAGAAATAAACATATACATCAGTGTTACAAGAATTATGACATAAGTAAATACATAAAAGATCAGAATAACTTTTGAAACATCAACTTCACACATGAACATTAAAACAAAACAGAATAAATAATGTCTCAACATCTTTACAAAGTAAATAACATAGTATTAGAAAAATTCTACAACATAGCTCTCATCAGCTAAACACATAAAGACAGGAAAAACACAAATACACACGGGTACCCAAACACATAGTGGGATAACACAAAAGGAAAGGACAGGGTTTGTTTCATTGCAGTATTTTGTAAACAAAACTTTCTTTGCTTCTTGGAGATCTCCCTTCGTTCATCATCATTCCCAAAAAGTCCTATCTATACCTCCTTCCTGTATTCTATTCATATTTTTTTTCAAAATAATTATTTCTGATTGTACAATACTCATTGGGGCCCAAATCGTTTTCATATAACTTCGCATTGCATTCTTTACCTATTCTCCATAGTCAGTTTCTTATATAGTCTACCCCTCTTAAGCTAACTTAAATCTACTGAGCTCAGATGCTAAACTAAGGGACGAGGCAATGCAGCAAAAAAAATAATTAACACAAACATCAATGACAAAAAATAGAAATGGCAAAGCAAGCAGCATAAATTAGCAAAGCAAGTGCAATATTACAACTAATATAAGGCAATGCAGGAAACAAGAAAAACTAGCTTAGAAGAGTAACACAAAGTCAAATTCAGTAACACTATGCCTGACAAACAGCAGCAGCAACTTATATCTAAACATGACAAAGCTCAAGCAGAAAAAATATTACACTAAAGACGATAATGCAGACAAGGGAAATGTATATTCACATCTTAATGTCTATGTAATTAAAGTGGTGCACCATAACAACTTATTGTAAAAAAAATATTACCATGTACTTGAAAAGAAAATTATGTGTTACTGTTACTAGTTCCTTCTTATTGTTCTTTCCTTTCCAAGTGCTCCTTTTTTAAAGAATGTGGATCATAAAATAATTATTTAATAGATCTGTTGACAGAAAGTGTTCACATTAGCAAATGCATTTCATTTTATAAAAGCAATGCTGCAACACAGCTGGAAACCAGATATCAAGTGAAATAAGCAACTACGCAAACCAAAGCATAAAAATATCATTCAATAGTCATGTGGCATTTCGTAAGTCAGTAGAAAAATCTCTCGTAGAAAGACGCTTGTCGTAATCAGGTGTGCAGATGTAAAAATATTTCTTGTCATTTTATTACGCATTTCAGTAAATATCATAAATTACGAGCTGCACAGTATGCTTTCAACAAGGAGATGTCAGTAGCGCGGACAATGGCCTTCCCTTTCTCTTTTTTTTTTTTTTTTTTTCTACCTGTGCTTCAGACGAGGCACTCACACTATTGGCTTGTTCTCCAGGCGTCTGACACACCTGGGTGCCCATGTCGCATTATGTGCAGGTGGTCACTTAACTTTCTTACGGAAATATTTACGACAGCAGTTTCCGCTACAGTGACAGTCTCATATACAAAATTTCACAGGTCAAGAATTAGCGTTGCAAATGTGTAGAAACAAAATCTTATGAATATAACAGTGTCCAAAAAATTCTCGCTGGCATTGTGATACATCCACGCATTTACACACACATTTCAAAACTCTTAAAGTACGATTCTCGGTTTCCAACATCCTTTTTCAAAAGTCAAGAGTCCCTAACTTCTATTCATTACTCATATACATATAAACACGTAATCACATTCCTCATATATGGTAGCATCATCTTATTGACATAAACATACCCCAACAGCATAATACACATCGTCGTCTTAAAAATTACATCATAACACCTCACTCAAATTTCAAAAAGTCGTAGCTTTCTGCAATAATTTCAAACCATAAAAAAATATTCTCTGCTTATTTCAGTAGTGTCATCTGCCTCAAACGTACTTTAAAAATCATGATCTCATACCAAATACATCATTCAAAGCTCTCATTGTATCACAATGGTTCCAAAAAAATATGAAGAGTTCACACAGTACAGACAAAATACAATTTCTTAAGTGTGAAGTAATCCAACTCTGTAATTGCGTAAACATCTGTCACTGACGTAGTAAAAAGATGTTTGTTTCTCTGTTAAATGATCAGATAGCTGTGTAATTTATGTGTTAGAGAAATATGGTACCGATGTGTTAAATTGTATAAGCAAATACCATACTAGCTAGGGCTCCTTGTGCTTGCCAAACACATGGTACACAAAGTAGGCGTGTACCCCCCTGAGGTTTATTGTAATTATACCCTCAGGTGTTACAGATTACAGCAATGGAACGAAATGTATCACGAAAAACTTTCTTTGTAATTCAAAACTCTTTAAAAATAAATGTTTTAAGTACAAAATTAATCACTCAAATACGTGTCCTGTAGCGCTAAATATGCGTCTTGCTGTAAGATAATCTCTGGGAAGTGTCGTAGTTATTGTCCTCCGAAAGCTAAGTTCTGCAGAAGTCAATGTACTTATCTCATGATACACAAAAGTGAAATGCTTTGCGTATAGATAACTTAGTTATTACGCTTATTGCCGTGATGAGGAAAGTACTGTGCTGTAACGTATTGTTGTCCTACGGAAAAGGCTGTCTCCTTGTAGCAATAGCACAAAAGTCACCACTAAAACATGTCTCACTTTATAGAAGAATTCAGAAAAAACTGTGCAGATATAAAACAGATACACCGCAAAAGCAACATTGTAAATTGTCACGCATTAGCAGCGTCGTGATAAAATCGTGTAGCTGTCACATAAACTAACCACTGTGTCATCTGGCATTTCACAGAAAGCACCTCAAATCCAGAATCCACTCTCAAGCAAACCAAAATGTTGCATGAAAATGTCATTAGCAGTGCTGGTATATGTTCTAAGTATGTAAGCCGTATATTCGTTATGTAATCGTGCAACTAACAAGGAGGAATGTATAAATAACAACACTGTGTCGTCTGTTCGCAATAACAATGCATTAGCAATTACTTGTCTAAGTTACCTACGTTCTTGACTGGATGGTTAGTTAGCTTTAAAACATAGTTGCATGTTAACAGTTTCTCAGTGGGACAAATTGTACAAGTAGCGTGAAGTGAAAATTGCAAAGACTAAGTTAAAAAGCAGATTATCTGTCAATAAATGGTTTTACATGAGAAATGTGGTGTAAACCTTTACTCTTCCTAGTACGCAGAGTTTCAACTTCAACGCAATTATCATGTGGTATACGTCGGATTCTGTAAGGTCCATTGTAAACTAGAAAGAATTTGTGACTCAAGTGTTTCTTCTTGTGTGACAATGAATGAGCTTTAATGAGAACTTTCTGACCAATACATAATTTCTTTGCATTTGCTTTACCGTTTAGTTTTCTCCTTTTGTCTGCTGCAGATTTTATATTTTTAAGAGCCAAATCAATTATATCTTTGTGTCGAAGTTTACGTGTATTCGGGAAATGTACAAGCTCTCTGATTCTGTTCGGTGGTTCTTCATTCTTCAGTACAAGAGTAGGTGGTAAAGCAGTGTAATCATGAGGCATTTCATTCAGCACATTTTGAAATAAGTGTAAATATCTGTCCCAATGCTGATGCTTTCTGTGACAATAAAGTCTGCAAAGCTTATTGATTTCTTTCATAATCCGTTCAGACGGGTTACAATGTGGTGAATACAATGAAATAAAAACAGGTTTGATTTTATGATTCCGAAGCATGCGTGACCAAACAGCAGATCTGAATTGCGGTCCGTTATCTGAAATGACTTTACTAACGTGTCCAACTTCACGTAAGAAATTTTTAACAAAGGCGTTGGATACAGACCGTCCAGTGGCTTTACGTAACGGAGTGAAAGAAACAAATTTTGAAGTAAGTTCAACAGCGACTAGAACGTACGAAAATCCATTCGATGTTCTGACAAGGGGTCCCAAAAGATCAACAGCAGCAAATTCTTTTAATTTAGAAGGAATAATTGGAAACAACGGAGCACGATGTGAGATAGTAGACGGTTTCGCCTTTTGACAAAGTTTACAAATAGACAAGACTCTTCGAATTCGCTTTTCCATATTGTTAAAATAACAAGTCGTTCGAAGAATATGATAACATTTTCGTGGGCCAAAATGTGCATAGCTGAAATGAATGTACCAAATGAGCTTATTAACAAAATCGTCTGGAATGCAAAGTACCCATAGCTTGTCATCAACAGTGCAGCGTTTGAAGAGTATGTTGTTTCTAACCAGATAATAATGCCGAATCTGAGTGTGTGTCTTTTCATGCCATTTACTTTTGATATCTTTCCAAATCGGATCTTTATCTTGTTCATGAGCAATGTCCTTTAAAGATGTGGTGATGAAGTTTTCAAAGGCGACTTTCTGAATGTAAAGAATACTGAAATTTTTCTCGAGGTTGCCTTCTGTGTTACTTTTCTCAAGCCCAGCCGGTGCGCGTGACAGCGCGTCCGCAACAATGTTCTCCTTGCCGGGAATGTAGACTATTGTGAAGCGGAATTCTTGCAGAAACAATGCCCAACGTTTTAACCTATCATGATTTAATTTTGAAGACATAAGAAATTGTAATGCACGATGATCACTGTATACTTTTACGTGCTTACCAGAAAGAAAGAAACGGAATTTGTTAAATGCCCAAACGATAGCTAAAGCTTCTAATTCAGTAACGGAATAATTTTTTTCAGATTTTGTTAGCACTCGGCTAGCAAATGCAATGGTTTTCTGAACAGTAGTGTCATTTTCTATGGCTTCTTGAAATAAGTGGGCACCAAGACCGACTTTAGAAGAATCCGTGCTAAGGCAGAAATCTTTTGACAGATCTGGATGAGCTAGTATTGGCGCGTGAAGTAACGCTTCTTTCAAAGAATTGAATTCCAACTGTGCTTGTTCGTCCCAGTTCCAAATAGTATTTTTTCCAGTGAGAGAACAAAGTTTTGGTGTAACTAGAATTTGCATATTCAGAAAACGACGGTAAAAATTTACGAGACCTAGAAAACTGCGGACTTGTCTTTTTGTGGATGGAACTGGAATGGCTCTGATTGCTTCTAACTTTTCAGGATCCGGCTGAATGCCTTCAGAAGAAATAATATGTCCCAAAAACTTCACCTTTGACCTACCGAATTCAGACTTTTCCAAGTTAACTGTAATTCCAGACTCTGCAAAAATACGTAACAAACTGTCGAGGATGCGGTTATGTTGTTCCCATGAAGCTTCTGCTATTAGAATATCGTCCACATATAAGGTGATGTGACGTTTTAAGAACTCAGGTAATATGGAATTTAACCCACGAATGAATGCTGCCGAAGAAATGTTCAAACCAAAAGGAAGTTTCCGAAACTGATAACAAACGCCGAAACAAAGGAAAGCTGTGTATTTTCTGCATTCTGGATGAAGTTCGATCTGATAAAAGCTGGATCTGAGATCAATGGAAGACAATACTTTTACACCATTAAAATTTTGAAGAAGTTCTTCCATCGTCTGCGGCCTGTCTGTTTCAGGAATAATGATAGTATTGATTTGTCTCGAATCTAAGACAAGTCTGATCGATCCATTTTTCTTCTCAACAACATGTAAAGGATTGTTGTATGAGCTTACTGCAGGCTCAATAATGCCCTCGTCAAGCATAGATTGTATTTCTGTTCTAACACGGTCCCTATAATGTGCTGGAATTACGTATGGTCTAACACAAAATTTAGTATGCTCACGAACACGAAATTGGTATTGAAATCCCTTGATTGTTCCTGTTTTGTGAGTAAATACTGTGGAATGTGCTTGTAAAATCTCAAAAAGGTCCTGCCTATCAGTGTCATTACAATTCTCAATTGTTTGAATTTTATTCTGAATTAACTCATTAATTTCAAATATGCCGTCGATGTCATCCCTGTCAGTACTTGCAGAGTGATTGTTAATGTCTAGTTCCGTAGAAAATTCCGAACTGTTATCTAACAGAAGGTAAAGCCGATTAATTTCCTCATCATGGTTTGAGAGCCAGTCTTCAAATTTCAAAGCTATTGACTTACCTTCTTTCTCTAAACTTATTTCAGCATCGTGAAAGCTTAAGATTGCTTTGTATTCATTCAAAAAGTCTACTCCCAGTATAATTTCCGTCGACAATAATGGAACAACAAGAAAGTTCATAGAGAAGCTGTGGCTTTGGCAAACGAATTCTAAATTGGTTTTTTGGCGTACATCTACACTTTTTCCAAAGATTGCACCTTGTAATTTAATCTTACGTAACGGAAGTGTGGGGCAATCGTTCGATTTGTTGCATTTGCTAAAAGCTGTTTCACTAATTACTGAAATGGGACTGCCAGAGTCAAGTACTGCCGTAAATTTTACGTCATTTACAGTAATGTGAATCACAGGATATGCAATGTTGTTATGTTTTACGTCGTGTTCCTGGAGTAAGATGTCCCTAATGTCTTCCATTTTTACGTAATTACTAGCTACGGCAGCTCCGTCGTCAGTTTCATAAGTACGTATTGTGGCTGCCAGTGGTGTGAGTCATTGCCTATTGTCTCTTTGTTGGCGCGCGTCGTTATTGGGATTTGGAGACCTAACTTCTACAAATTCACGTTGACCAGAGGGCCCAGCTCTGTTAGAAACCCGCTAGTTCTGATGAAATTCACGTCTGTCGTTTTGTCGGTAGTTTACATAGTTTCTTTCTTGTCTGTCACGTGGTGGAGGATTTCTCCCTGAGTCGTAACTGCGTGCTGGACCGTTGCGTCTAAAGTTATTCTGTCTCCCTTGATAATAATTGTTTTGGTTCCCATATTGTCTGTTTCTCTGATTGTCTCTGTGATAGTCATTACTGCGGAGAGGTGATCTTTCCCTGTAATTATTACTACTCTGCCAACGGTTGTCATACGGGTGGTGTCTATTTTGGTCACGATTTGTGTGGTGAGAATAGCCTTGTCGCGTCCAGTTATCGTTTCTGTCGTCACGGAATTGTGACGGATGTGACCTGTAGTGATTGTTTTCCTGTTTTCGCATCCCGCGACTGTCTGTGTCAATTTCTAATTCTTGTAACAGTCCCTGAAAAGCTTCAATGTCGTCTTTGCAACGTCCTGCTAAAATAATATGTCGTAAATTTTCAGGCAGTTTGATTAAGCAAATGCGGATGAGTTCTGAGGGGCTGTATGGGTTTGACAGATATTGATTCTTGTGCAACATGTCTTCAAAATATTTCACAAGACTGGAAAATTCAGATTGTTCAAAGTGTTTCATCATCATGATGCTATGTTTTACGCGGTCTTGTGTAGCTTGAGACCAATATGCTGAGAGGAAGGCGTGGTAAAATTCTCCTTCACTGTGACAATCGTGAATGACCGATCGCATTCTTACAGCTGGTTCATTCTCCAAGTAGCCACACATAAATTCTAACCTGTGCTCCAATGACCAGTTGGGAGGAAAACAATGAGAGAATTGATGGAGCCACGCTTGTGGATGAATGTCGTTGGCAGAATTCTTAAATGTTTTGAATTTACGTGTAGTAATGAACAGTTTATAATCAAAATCATCGTGTCGGCGAGTAGCATATCGGTCATTGTTACGTCGTGTCGGCGGTTCCATCTCAAAATTCGGTGTACCTTGCCAATTTCTTTCATAATTACCGAAAAGCCCTGTGTTATTATTTTGTGGCTGTTCCGTATTTCTATGTCCCTCTTCCCTTATTGGGGCGCGAGTGTCCTCTGAAATACGTAATTCTTGTATTAACTGTGTCAGCTGATCTTGTACTTCCCGCATTTCTCTTTTGTATTGCGTATTAATTTGATTCTGATTTTGTTTGAATTTTCTTATTTGTTCATACTCTTCTGTGTCAGTGAAGGCTACGGGTCTTGTGTCATTCAGATCATCATCTACCTTTGTAGATAAGTTAGTGACCTGATCCGAAAGTTCAGCTACTTTCTCCGATAGTGACTCAGTGTGTTTTTCTGAACCAAGTTTCAGAGTGTCCATTTGTGTTGAAATCGAATCTACTGTGTTCTTTAAGTTTTCCTGAGTTTTTGCCAGTTGCGTAACCGAATCGGTAGATGCAACTGAATCAATTTTAGCCCACAAGGTCTCATGATTTTCATGAACAATGGTTTGCAGCTCTTTTATGGCTGCTTCGTGAATCTGTAATGCATTTTCATGCCGCGAAAAAATAGGTTGAAAATGCTCACAAATTTGTGTTTTTACATCATTACAGACTTTTTGACATTTCGATTCAATGTTATGTAATTCAGTAGTTAAGTCTTCACGTGTTTGTTCAAGTGTGGTGTCTAACTTTTGAAGATTTTGTTCCACTGTGTCTAACTTTTTAAGATTTTGTTCCATTGTGTCTAACTTTTGCTGTGTTTGTCTCTGGTGTTGTTCCATTGTGTCTAACTTTTTAAGATTTTGTTCCATTGTGTCTAACTTTTGAAGATTTTGTCCCATCTGTCTCTGATTTTGTTCCATTTGTTGCATTAATTGCAATAATAATGTATTAGTGTCTGGAATCTGTTTCTCTATGCTTTTTGGCAGTGCGTTTTCACCGGCAGCATTCACATTTTGACAAGCAGAAAATGTGTCTTGACTCATTTGAGAAAACGGTGAGGATGCAAAACCTGAATCTACAGTATTTGCAAAATTGTGTCCTATCATTTCGGATTCCTGAGGCGAGCTGTTGCCGACCGATCGATCGATAATGCTTCCCTGTTCACTACCTGTTTGACTGTCTACGCCATTGTTTGACGCCCGCTCCATTTCCCTATGCACAGTTACCAAATTACTACTTTGAACATTAGTTAACTCATTACACAGTGGCGCTAACACATTGCTTTCGTCTTCACTGTCGTTTCTCAGTTTACTTTGGAGCCGAGTGTTACGTTTTTCACACGCCATTATTGTGACAATATTTCACACGATAACACAGAAAAACACAATTTGAAGAGCAAAAATAAGAGAACACATTAACATAGCACTGAAAATAATATCTAGTTAATTGCAGCTGCGAAATACTTGGTGCAAATCTACATGCATGCCACAACTGTTTTACAGTACAACAATGAAAGACTGCAACTACAAAGGAGATTCTCTCTACAATTACGCACTAGCAATAAACAAAAGCTACACTAATTACACAAACTACAAGAAAAAATCAGAAGATTCCAGTGAGGTATCCTAGGCTAAGGGTCGCCATATGAAACGTCCCCTTAGAACAATTGTACATATGAAACGTCCACTTAGAACAAATTATACAAGACTGTGCTTAACTTGGCACACAATAATTTTAGCGCAACGCAATCTGACTATCAAAGATCCCTGCAAAAGAATGGCCCTGAGTAACATTAAACTATACCTTTCACAAATAACTTACCTCACAAAAATCTTCGTTACTGGAACTACTGCAATACAGCGAGCACCACTACTGCCAGCTAAATAAAAGATTCAAACTACTGAAGGCACTAACTACTGATAGGGATAGTTAGCAAATGAAAGATATTAATAGAGAACAAACAATGTATTTACCTTAATATTCATAATTGACATCCAGTATTACAAAACTCCGCCATCTCTCTCCCCACATCCACCACTGCTGGCGGCTCACCTCCAACTGCCCAACGCTACGCGCTGTTCACATCCAGCTGTAGCAGTTCATGACAACAATGGCAGACAACAATGCAAACTAGCCACATACTGCACACAGCACAGCCAGTGATTTTCATATAGAGCGCTACGTGGCATTACCCATATAAAAATCTAAACAGCCTACTTACACAGTCACAGTGAGAACAGCGGGCGCTTTTGCCCCAAAATTTTGGTTATTTATTCCCACCACCGTGTTTGGGGCAAAGAGGCTGTCCAATCGAGGAGCCCCTGCACTTGCTCAGTATCATCCTCACGATTATTAATGTTCGTCTTGTATGCCAACAGTGGGAAGTTTCCGCTGCGTTCCCCAATTTTTTCATGAAAGGAGCGATATTCGTGTCCGTCACATTAGCAACAGTACTAAGTCGTCCCCACCATTTAAAGTTATTTGGAGAGGAAGTTTCATAGCCAGCCAAAGTGGCCGAGTGGTTCTAGGCGCTACAGTCTGGAACCACGCGACCGCTACGGTCGCAGGTTCGAATCCTGCCTCGGGCATGGATGTGCCTGACGTCCTTAGGTTAGTTATGGGACTGATGACCTCAGAAGTTAAGTCCCACAGTGCTCAGAGCCATTTGACCCATTTTTTGTAGTTTCATAGCATTTGTGTTGTTGCCACCGTTCACTGATTTCCCAGACACCGTCTGGTGTTGACGGGTGCACACTCTGCTGATTTTGGGAAAATGTGAGTTTCGCAGTCTGCAGTAACGCGATCCTTACTCTGAACAACACGCAACTTACATCTTCTGGCACGCAACTTGAATTGTCCATTTGGTTATACACTGACGAGCCAAAACATTATGACGACCTGCTTAATAGCTTCTTGGGCGATCTTTGGAGCGCAATAAATCACCTGTTCTGAGTATCATTTGTTCTACAGTTCTTGGTAGGGTTGTGGAGGTATGTAGTAGCGAATGTCCAAGCACAAGTCATGTAATTCCCGTAAAAAACGGGCTTATGACACGTGTACTCGGTGATGGCACCTTGTAGCGACCCAGAACGGGTTCAACCGGATTCACTTCAGGCAAATTTGGTGACCGAGACATCAACGTGAGCTCAGAATCATGCTCTTCAAATCACTGTACCACGAGTCTTTGAGACACGAACAGTTATTCAGCTGAAATACATCTTTGTCGGGGAAAACATCGATGAATGTGTACGGCTGTCAGCTTGTCTTCCATTACTACCACAGGTCCCATCCAAGCGCAGGAGACTGTGTATCAGAGCATAATACTGTTGCCACCAGCCTGCGTCCGTGGTGCGCTGCACGTTTCGAGCCGACATTCAGCTCGATAATGGTCTTTACGGAGGTGACCGTCGAGCAGGTGCAGTAAGAAACAGGATTCATTTGCCCAGGTTCCCATTTATTCGTGGTCCTGTCTCGCTGATCCCGTGCAACCTGGAATCGTAACTGGCGATGTCGTTGCGTCAGTGTGGGAACACATAGGGGTCTTCTGTTGCGGAGCCAAATGTTCAACAATGTGTGCTCCGAAACACTTGTGCCTGCACCTGCGTTGCGCTGTTTCGCCAGAGATGCCATAGACCGCCGCCTACCCCACGTTACAGAGCAGGAAATCCTCCGAACGTCACGTTCTGTGCAGGGTCGTGGACATCCAGCCATTTAGCGCCTGGTGGCAGATTCACTGCCTCTATACCACTTTCCGTAGGTGCTCACCACAGTAGCACGTAAATAAATATCTGTTACATTCGGACTTTATTTAAATTACAAGATCGTTTAAAATATCTTACAAGTATTTCATGGTTAAGTGATCCATTAATAATAAATATGACATGTTGCATACCTACGCTAATTGAGACGGTGTAGTTGTGCACAGTGCCCAAACTCAACGATCATTCCTTATTATTCAGCGAAGTTAACGGCCATGACACTCTCTTATCTTGTTTGATTATAAATCTGTTTATTGGCTAGAGATAGCTGTTTCGATTTTCCTCTTGCATTATAAGTTTGCTGTGTGATTATTTGCCTAATGACCTTCAAGTATTCAGACGTAATAAGCAACAACCTTTTATAGCAACGTCATAGCATGAAACAAATCCAAGTTAGAGTGGCCACACAAACAGGCAACACTTTCAGCTGTGAAAGAAAACAACATTGTCGTGATAGCGATACGGTACAGATAAACCCAAGAAAGCGATTGAGCATGCGCAATGCGACAATGGTGTTAAGTTTTGCTTGTACATGGATGGGTCTGGTACTGAGGCGAGCGTCTTTTATCCTTCTTCTAATCATTATTAATTTTTTCTTTAGGTTTTAGTACTGTGATGGCATTCTGCGAAAGATGTATGCCTCAGTTGAAACTTACGGCTTCGGTTCGTATTCTACATATCTTGTTTGTATGTAGTGTCCAGACTCTCTGCTGTGACGTATCTAGATAGATCTACATACGTATAACAACGTTGGCAACTGCATTTCGTCTGCCGTTCCGTATTTGTTAAATTAAGTTAGGAACTAATTTCGTATGACAGCAGCTTCAAAATTGTGAAATCACTGCTATAAAAAATTAACTATTAACTTAATTCAACAAATATAGAACAACAGTCAAACAAGAACTGCCAATGATTTTATTGTTTGTCGATACATCTAAACAATATATACATTACTCGATAGTGACAATAATAGGCGAGACGGATCTGTAGTGAAAGTGAATGAAATGAAAGTTAACTACACAAAGGAATGAGTCTGGACACTACTCATAGCCGGCGGGTGTGGCCGAGCGGTTCTAGGCGCTACAGTCTGGAAACGCGAGACCGCTACGGTCGCAGGTTCGAATCCTGTCTCGGGCATGGATGTGTGTGATGTCCTTATGTTAGTTAAGTTTAAGTAGTTCTAAGTTCTAGTGGACTGATGACCTCAGCAGTTAAGTCCGATAGTGCTCTGAGCCATTTGAACCATTTGAACCACTACTCATAAATGTCACCCGCTGACTTTTACTACGCTTAAGCCCTATGGAACATAAACTATATATTTTAGCTTGCAGTATATCTAATCCACCTAGATCGTACGAGAAACCAGTTTAGTCAAGTCTATATTGCACAACGCAGGAACCCGTTAACATTCAATGAAATCGCACCTGGGTACCATAACTCGTGCGTAAACTGGCCATCATATACGCAAAGACTAATGAGATCTGGTATACGCACTGGGCCTTTATTTATTTAAGAATTTTTGATGGAGAAAATAACCTGCCATAAATGCTTTTAGAAATATCTACTTCACGGCCATTACTGATTTCTGGCAGTCGTACCCAACTTCAGGTGGGTACGCTTGTTTCATTGCGCCACTCTTTCCGTCAACAGCATGTCCTCCGCTCCGGCACTACATGGGGATAGTGGCATAGTTAGCGTCACTTTATATGCTTTGTGAATGTCTTTAGTAATACAGAAAAATATGCTAATGTGGCTGCAAACGACAACATACACTGATGAGCCGAAACATTATGACCACCTGCTTAATACCTCGTTTGTCCGTCTTTGGAACGAAACACTTCACTGATACCGTTTATCAGGCATCCGACAGTTTGTTGGTAGGTTTTTGCAGGTACGTGGAATTAGATTTCTACGCACACGTCGTATAATTCCCGTGAATAACGGATGACGGCGTTTGTGGAGAGATTGTCGACCTAGTGTAGCAAAAATGTGATTCACTCGAATAGCCGACACGTTTACATTGATCGACGGTCGATTCCTGACGGTTCCGTGGCCGCTGCAATCGTAATTAACGATGTCGTTGCATCAACATGTGAACGCTTAGAGGCGGACTGCTACGGAGCTCCATGTTCAACAATTTACGATGGACTGTGTGCTCCAAAACCGGCACTGTGCCCTTTCGGCAGAGATGCCACAGGTCACCGTCTATCCTGCGTTACAGAGCAGACGAACCTCCGAACCCCACGATCTGTGGAGAGCCGCGGTCGTCAACCATTTAGCGCCCAGTGGTTCTTCTACCTCTTCCAGTAGGTGCTCTCGACAGTAGCACGTGAACTTACGACCAGCTTTGCCGTTTTCGAGATATTCGTTCACAGCCTCTGCGTAATAATAATCTTCCCTTTGTCAAAGTCGCTTATCGCAATGGATTTCCACATTTATCTGCATCTACATCCATACTCCGCAAGCCACCTGACGGTGTGTAGGAGAGGGTACTTATTGTGCCTCTATCGGTTCTCCCTTCTATTCCAGTCTCGTATTGTTCGTGGAAAGAAAGATTGTCGGTATGGCTCTGTGTGGGCTCTAATCTCTCTGATTTTATCCTCATGGTGTCTTCGCGACATATACGGAGGAGGGAGCAATATACTGCTTGACTCCTCGGTGAAGGTATGTTCTCGACACTTTAACAACAGCCCGTACCGAGCTACTGAGTGTCTCTCCTGCAGAGTCTTCCACTGGAGTTTATCTATCTTTCGCGATTACGGAATGATTCTGTAACGAAGCGTGGTGCTCTCCGTTGGACCTTCTCTATCTCTTTCTATCAACCCTATTTGGTACGGATCCCACACTGGTGAGCAATATACAAGCAGTGGGCGAACAAGCGTACTGTAACCTACTTTGTTTTCGGACTGCATTTCCTTAAGATTCTTCCAGTGAATCTCATTCTGGTATCTGCTTTACCGACGATCAAATTTATATGTTCATTCCATTTTAAATCACTCCTAACGCCTACTCACAGATAATTTATGGAATTAACTGCTTCCAGTTGCTGACCTGCTATTTTGTACCTAAATGATAAGGGATCCATCTTTCTATGTATTTCCAGCACATTGCACTTCTCTACATTTAGATTCAATTGCCATTCCCTGCACCATGCGTCAATTCGTTGCAGATCCTCCTGCATTTCAGTACAATTTTCCATTGTTACAACCTCTCGATATACTACAGCATTATCCGCAAAAACCTAAGTGAACTTCCGATGTTATCCACAAGGTGAAATGGCTCTGAGCACTATGGGACTTAACTTCTGAGGTCATCAGTCCCCTAGAACTTGGAACTACTTAAACCTAACTAACCTAAGGACATCACACACATCCATGCCCGTGGCAGGATTCGAACCTGCGATCGTAGCTGTCGCATGGTTCCAGACCGTAGCGCCTAGAATCGCTCTGCCACCCCGGCCGGCTATTCACAAGGTCATTTATGTATATTGTGAATATAAACGGTCCTACGGCGCTCCCCTGCGGCACACCTGAAATCAGTCTTACTTCGGAAGACTTCTCTCCGTTGAGAATGTCATGCTGCGTTCTGTTACCTAGTAACTCTTCAATCCAATCACACAATTGGTCAGATAGTCCATATGCTCTTACTTTGTTTATTAAACGACTGTGGGGAACTGTATCAAACGCCTTGCTGAAGTCAACAAACACGGCATCCACCTGGGAACCCGTGTCTATGGCCCTCTGAGTCTCGTGGACGAATAGCGCGAGCTGGGTTTCACACGATCGTTTTTTTCGAAACCCACGATGATTCCTACATAGTAGATTTCTAGTCTCTAGAAAAGTTATTATACTCGAACATAATACGTGTTCCAAAATTCTACAACTGATCGACGTTAGAGATATAGGTCTATAGTTCTGCACATATCGTCCCTGAGGCGACCCCCCAACGTCCATCTCTACTCCACTTGCATACGTTCGTTACCGAATCACGTGCCCCCAACGCCACGAGGCGGCATCCAACGTTGTGGTGGCTACTGGTCATAATTTTTTGGCTTATCAGTGAATATACTGAGTCAGTTACATGAACGAACGGTACTTTGTTCTAGTGAAAGTCATTTCGTCTCACTCATTCACTATATACACTGAAGCGCCAAAGAGACTGGTATAGGCAGGCGTACTCAAATACAGATATGTAAACAGGCAGAATACGGCGCTGCGGTCGGCAACATCGATACAGGGTGTTACAAAAAGGTACGGTCAAACTTTCAGGAAACATTCCTCACACACAAAGAAAGAAAATATGTTATGTGGACATGTGTCCGGAAACGCTTACTTTCCGTGTTAGAGCTCATTTTATCACTTCTCTTCAGATCACATTAATCATGGAATGGAAACACACATCAACAGAACGTACCAGCGTGACTTCAAACACTTTGTTACAGGAAATGTTCAAAATGTCCTCCGTTAGCGAGGATACATGCATCCATCCTCCGTCGCATGGAATCCCTGATGCGCTGATGCAGCCCTGGAGAATAGCGTATTGTATCACAGCCGTCCACAATACGAGCACGAAGAGTCTCTACATTTGGTATCGGGGTTGCGTAGACAAGAGCTTTCAAATGCCACCATAAATGAAAGTCAAGAGGGTTGAGGTCAGGAGAGCGTGGAGGCCGTGGAACTGGTTCGCCTCTACCAATCCATCGGTCACCGAATCTGTTGTTGAGAAGCGTACGAACACTTCAACAGAAATGTGCAGGAGCTCCATCGTGCATGAACCGCGTGCTGTGTCGTACTTGTAAAGGCACATGTTCTAGCAGCACAGGTAGAGTATCTCGTATGAAATCACGATAACGTGCTCCATTGAGCGTAGGTGGAAGAACATGGGGCCCAATCAAGACATCACCAACAATGCCTGCCCAAACGTTCACAGAAAATCAGTGTTGATGACGTGATTGCACAATTGCGTGCGGATCCTCTTCAGCCCACACATCTTGATTGTGAAAATTTACAATTTGATCACGTTGGAATGAAGCCTCATCCGTAAAGAGAACATTTGCACTTAAATGAGGATTGACACATTGTCGGATGAACCATTCGCAGAAGTGTACCCGTGGAGGCCAATCAGCTGCTGATAGTGCCTGCACACGCTTTACAGGGTACGGAAACAACTGGTTCTCCCGTAGCACTCTCCATACAGCGACGTGGTCAACGTTACCTTGTACAGCAGCAACTTCTATGACGCTGACATTAGGATTATCGTCAACTGCACGAAGAATTGGCTCGTCCATTGCAGATGTCCTCGTCGTTCTAGGCCTTCCCCAGTAGCGAGTCATAGGCTGGAATGTTCCGTGTTCCC
Organism: Schistocerca cancellata; assembly: GCF_023864275.1. Classification (NCBI taxonomy): domain Eukaryota; kingdom Metazoa; phylum Arthropoda; class Insecta; order Orthoptera; family Acrididae; genus Schistocerca; species Schistocerca cancellata. The sequence goes on along the minus strand of NC_064634.1, from coordinate 504,877,180 downwards.
TAAGACGCCGATCAATTGCTTCGAACGTCATCCTGTCGGGTCATCTTCGTTCTGGAAATCTGTCTCGATACAAACGTACCGCGTCACGGCTATTGCCCCGTGCTAATCCATACATCAAATGGGCATCTGCCAAGTCCGCATTTGTAAACATTGCACTGACTGCAAAACCACGTTCGTGATGAACGCTAACCTGTTGATTCTACGTATTGATGTGCTTGATGCTAGTACTGTAGAGCAATGAGTCGCATGTCAACACAAGCACCGAAGTCAACATTACCTTCCTTCAATTGGGCCAATTGGCGGTGAATCGAGGAAGTACAGTACATACTGACGAAACTAAAATGAGCTCTAACATGGAAATTAAGCGTTTCAAGACACATGTCCACATAACATCTTTTCTTTATTTGTGTGTGAGGAATGTTTCCTGAAAGTTTCACCGTACCTTTTTGTAACACCCTGTACATAGCTTCGCTACTTTGAATTACATCTCTTATAATGAACGAGTGCTCATAACATTTAAGGGATGCATTTTAGAGCACATGTTTATTGGACATTTTTTCTTGTTTTGGTCCATAGTACCACTTCCCAAAATATGGAAAGCAAAGTGGTTGCAGTAGCAGAGATTTATTTCACAGTATCGAAGATCAGGAATTGCTGATGTGTTTTATAGTCCATGTTTACTTGATTTTTTTTTTCGAATGCTCATTCCTGTCATATCCCCGAACCTGACGACACCTCCAAAACCAGCCCTTGCCAATCACAGGTTTTTCTGTCTGGTAGCACTCTTGGTATGCACTGTGCGGGTGTGGAGATACGAGTGTTTGAAGTGGTCGTGACTCGTCCAGCTTCGCCTTCACTGAAAGCTCTGACATACACTCTTGCCGACCGATGACTAGTTCATTTAACGGCGACTGAGCGAGATGGCGGAGTGGATAGCACACTGGACTCGTTTTTGGCAGGACGACGGTTCAAACGAACGTTTTCAGATTATCGCCGAGATGTTTCATTTGAAAGTGGCACTGCCGATTTTCTTCCCTACCTATGACGCAGTCCGAGCTTGTGCCGCGTCTCTGATGACCTCGATGTCGACGGGATGTTAAATCCAATCTTCCTTCCTTCCTCCCTTCATTTAATGAATTCTTTAAGCGCTCGCAATGCACTAAAGTTAAAATAATTATGTTTTATCGATTTCTCGTTATTCTCTTTGTTGCAGGTAAGCACACAGTTACTTCGATCCTCTGCCATGATGTCAGCATCACGTGAGTAGTACCTATAATACCCTCGTACTTTTACGAATATTATGGAATGTTAACAAACTTTGATAAAGTGTTCTACGTAGAATACAACTTGGAAATGCCGTAGGTGGCACTGATCCGCACTCCGGCAAAATCGTCTTACGCGACAAGCTGTGCAACGTGGTAAAGACAGAGATCAGCTAACCAAAAAAAAAAATGCATCCCACTTATAGGGGGAAACTACGTCAGCAAAGAATACTTGAATTCGTGTATAATTTTAGCGAGAAAAAAGTGGCGTGGTTCAACAAACAAATCAGCGAATAAATATGACAACAGGGGACGAAAAAATAATTAAATCCATGATGAACCGAGACACAAGCGTAAATTTCCTAACAGAACTCCTAAATTTGTTCATTGTTCCGGAACGCCCTCAAAAAAGCTTCTAAACGTCACAGAAGCGGAAACATTAACATGAAAAGAAAAAGATAAGTCAGCGTTGAAAACACTCAACAAAGATAAGTCAGCGTTGAAAACACTCAACGTCGTCGGCAGTGTATTCGTACTGCCGAACGACTGCCTAGAGCACGGTTGCGAGCGATGCCTATCTAACAGCTTCCAGGGGCAACAAAAATTTTATTTTCAACATTCTATATAAACACTGACCGAATTTAAAAATTTAAAATGCTGTCAGAATCTACACATTAAGGAATGTAATGCTTTGTCAACGGTTGATTACAATTAGATAGTTATTACGGTTATAAACTGCACACACATCTTGATGCCCAGTAACTTACAAGGGAACCTCCCCATCGCACCCCCCTCAGATTTAGTTATAAGTTGGCACAGTGGATAGGCCTTGAAAAACTGAACACAGATCAATCGAGAAAACAGGGAGAATTCATGTGGAACTATGAAAAAAATAAGCAAAATATACAAACTGAGTAGTCCATGCGCAAGATAAGCAACATCAATGAGAGTGTTAGCTCTAGAGCGTCGTGGTCCCGTGGTTAGCGTGAGCAGCTGCAGAACTAGAAGTCCTTGGTTCAAGTCTTCCCTCAAAAGAAAAGATAATTTTGTTTTATTTTTAGACTATTGTTATTTGTCCGTCCGTCCGTCCGTCCGATGCGACGTAACTGCGCCTTGGTATGGGGACGCTACACCTAAACAAACATCGAAACACACGACGTCAGTCGACTACAGTGCACGGAAGAGAGAGTATTCCTGCTAACGAGGCTCCTTGGCTGGCAGTTGACTGTTCGCTACTTTGGACGAGAGTGCAAAGTAGCGTACGTGAGATGTATTCCATGGGCAATGTGAATCCAGCAAAACACACACTAAACTTATTACAGTGAACAGAGACGTCAATGAACGAACGGACAGATCATAACTTTGCGAAAATAAAGAAAGTAAAATTTTCACTCGAGGAAAGACTTGAACCAAGGACCGCTCATTCCGCAGCTGCTGATGCTAACCACGGGACCACGGCGCTCCTGAGCTTACATTAACCTTGATGTTGCCTATGTTACGCATGGACCATTCAGTTTGTATATTTTGCTTATTTTTACATAGTTCCACACAACTTCTTCCTGTTTTCTTGATTGATCTGTGTTCAGTTTTTCAAGGCCTATCCACTGTGCCAACTTATAACTAAATCTGAGGGGGATGCGATGGAGAGGTTCCCTTGTTAGTACACTCGAGTACCCAAACAATACTCACCTAGTATTTAACAATGAGAGAGCTTCGTGACTTGCAACAAACCTTACACATAATTTCAAAACTTTTTCTCCCTGACAACCCCCACAAAATGAAAGGAAAAATTTATCGCTTGCTACATTTTCGCTGTTGACGCAGTAAAACTGACACCATTTTAATTTACTTCGTTTTTACTACTAACTGTATTCGTAACACATTCTGCAGACACTGTCAGCATACAACACTGAATGTACGTACAAAATAGTACCATTTTACGACAAATGGTTCAGGAGATATAACGTCATAAACATTGAGATGCGTGAAAAACTGGCTCCTACGCAAAACGGAGCGGAAATTACCCAGAATATACTCATCCACTGTTTTATGTTGAAAGCCCTTGGCGACTTACATTAATCTTTAAACATAATTCCAAACCGTTTCTAAACATTTTCTCGCTTTTGTCACATTTTTAAAATATTAACTCATTCGTACAGAAATCAGAAGTTTGGCGTTGTTTTATACACGAGAGTTTGACTCTTTTAAACAGTCGGGGTTTACTGGGTTCAAGTAACTCACCATTCATCTTCAAAAAGCTCCAAGTTCCAGTAAGGTTACCGTATAATATGACCATCATAAAGCGGAAGGACAGCAAGGACAGACATTGGAAAGTTGTGAAGTGAGTTTCAAAGAAATCATATTTTTTGCACAATCAAGTATACGTAACGTGTTTGTATGTTGGAGTGCCACAAAATTGTTCGTCTTTGTGCCCAACAGCGCAACAACAAATGATAATATACATTGAATGAAATCGACGCTGTACAAATGTGACGGTTAATTGTACTTTTCTTCCAGTTCAGAAAAAAATGGGAAGAAAGACCCTACGGAGTGGAACCTTTTCAGCTAGTAATAATAATAATTTTTATCATTAACTAATAGTGGGAATAATATCTATCAATAAGAATATTAATGTTAAAAAATTTGAAAAAGCAATCAAATGTTTGTGAAGTGATATGTCTAAAAGTAAGAAATAAAGTACATTAGAAAAATATTTCACGCGCCTTCGAATGATGTTCGATATCCTGTGTAGCAAATGAGGTGGCGACTGAGAATTTGGTGATACGCACAGCTACCCTAGCTCTGCCACCGCGCGGGGTAGCCGCGTGGTCTTGGGTGCCTTGGCACGGTTCGCGTGGCTCCCTGCGTCGGAGGCTCGAGTCTTACTTCGGGCATGGGTGCGTGTTTTGACCTTAGCGTAAGTTAGTTTAACGTAGATTAAGTAGTGTGTAAGTCTAGGGACCGATGACCTCAGGAGTTTGGTCACATAGGAACTTACAACGATTTTCCGAATTTCCTAACTCTGTCGTTAAGACATTTAACCACTTGACTTTTCACAACAATAGTATCTCAACTGGAAAAATATTTACCGCTTGACTTGGCATATCAATAGCACCTGAAGGCCACACAATGGCAGACTTCTTTGTCTACGTTATCCACCGGACAAATATCCACCAGTATTCTTTACCAACTTCATATATGCAATCCGCACTTTCTTTGCTGTACGTGCTTTACAGCATCATATCAAGGGGCTTCAAACGTTTCTAGAGAAACTTACTATTAGAAAAATCATTTCACAAAACATTTGAATGTTTCTTTTCAGTTTTTTTTATGTTTACCTTTTGTTCTGGACCCATGTGTTCGTAATTTTTTCAATTTTCGCTCAAATCACTAATTAAGTATTTATTAATTACCCTGATTACATCTTCCTTTGCAAAACTGGACCTCACGCTGGTCAGTTTGATGCCTCATTTCTCCATTTCCCACTCCTCATAAGGCTATGAATAAGCGCCCAAAAATCGAGCGTGTAAATTTCTACAGAGCCTTGTTTTCGCTCCGCTCAAACATTTGACCAAATAAAAGTATGCATTCATATATTCGTTGGCGATATAAATGACAATTTAAAAGGAAGGATGAAAACCAGAGAGAGGGAATTTGTAGCAGTGAGATCCATCTCGAACATGATCGTAAGTGAGAAAGACGTGGGCAGAGATATATTGTTATTTTTATGGCACTCTATGGTTTTGTTGCGTGGTAATATGTCGGTAAAGAGCTGTCGCAGATTTCTTGTTACGTGCTTTTGAGTCCGTTAAAGGTCACCGATTTGCTGGTTCGTTCGCCAATCTCCCTATCGTCTCTCCAACTCCACGTCAACGTAATGTAGCTGAAAAATTAGGATGACTAGAGAGAGTAGTATTTACGTTCGAGTCTCACCTAATTATTTATCAGAGATGAGAACTCGTTTATTTCTTCCTCGAATACAACTTTTTCTCTTATTATCGAACTGAGATACGTAATATTCACAATTATAAGTTCGCTTCGTCTTTGTTAGCACAGGAACAAAATCGGAGTCCTTAACATTACATTCAGCAGCAGAGATAATAAAAATAAGAGCTAATCTAATGATATGTTCACTTTTCTAAAGTACAGAGTAACGTCTCTGTTCCTACAGGCAGCACAGTACCTGACACAGTTATTTCCGTAATATAATGTGATACTACAGCGAGTAGACGGTCCTCGCTCTCATCACCGACAGAGTTCCCGTGATAGCAGCTACCTCCGCCCACAAGTTCTCTTTCACACAGTAGCCATGACCGTCAGCACTAGACGTGGGTGTCTAGGGATGAATCAGTGTACTGCACGGCTAGCGCCTAGATCTCCGCAGTTTCCCGCCACTGAGTCTGCGGTCTCTGGTCCCTACTGTGCGAGCCACTTCACTTCCGCGCCGGCAGCACAACCTGCATCCGCCCAAACCTGCATACTGTACAGGGTCTTTACAACTTTGAAAATTCATATAAATTAATTCATAGTACCTACAGAGATGATTGTAGTGTCAATTTGTAGAGAAATACATCTAGTTTTGTCCCGCCCAGTTTGCTAGTGCCGAATCGTATCGTGAGAAGCGCTAGCGGCAGCTGCGTTAAAGATGGCTGCCTTCACTGGACCCGAGCGTGCTAGCTGTGTGTTTTGGTTTGAAGAATCGAAGTCGGCGGCAACACTTCATCGTAATTTCCGTACCAAGTACGCTAAAGATCCTCCTAGTAGGCCTACAATTTATGAGTGGCATAAATATTTTGTAGAAACAGGGTGGTCAGGAGGACATGGGAAATCATCAGGTCGTCCAAGTACACGTGACAACGTCGTACCTGGATATGTTACAACAGTTTTTGACACCACAGATCGATGGGGATAACCAAGAACGAAATGTTTACTTCATGCAAGATTGTGCACCACCCCACTTCCTGGCTGACGTCCGAGATTTTCTCAGTGACTGCTTTCCAGGTTAATGGACTGGCCATGATGCGCCAATTTGCATAGCCCCACGTTCACCAAACCTGACACCATTCGATTTTATTTCATGGGGATTCATCAAGGATATCTATCCTGTTTGCACCTTCTGTGCTGGCTTCTCTACCTGAACTTAGAGCAAGAATGTACGCCGCCAGTGACCAAGTTACACCTTCAAAGCTACAGCGAGTTTGAGAAGAAATTGACTTCCGATGGGATATGAGCAAGATAACCAACGGAAGCCACACACAACATCTTTAGTTTAATGAAAAATACTTGATATGTTTCCCTACAAAATAACACTGAACTCAGCTCTATATCTTCTTTCAATAAATTTATATGAGTTTTTAAGGTAGTAAAGTCCTTTTTGAAATATTCTGTATTCGATAGAGATGGGCAAAACTGTTCTTTTCAGAGATCGGATCAGAACTGTTCACTCCCTGAAATGAATTATCTCTTTTTCGTGACTCACCACTCATTTACAATAGAAAATAAATGGAAGGCACATTGCCCTTTAAACTTGGTTTATTCCAGTACTATACCTGTATTTTGATCTTATTTGATCTTATTTTGAAGTAACACAGATAATGAGTAAGAATTTTGTATTGTTTATTGAAATTTCCACGATATGACAAAGTTTTTGATTATCGATTTATTTTGCACTATCGTGGTTTTTTGGGTGATCGGAAAATGTTGTAACCTCAGATTTACATTAACAATATATTTGGCTATAATGTATTAAAATTTCATTAACCTCGTACAAATACATCGCAAGCCATATATTTTTAAAGTGAACGTTTCCTTCCGAAGACGCCTAAAATCGCAAAATCCGTACCAGAATAAGAAAAAAAATATATAAATTTGACTGTAAAACGAAAGTGCTGCATATAGCCTTACGCAGAATAAAACAAGGAAAATATTGGTGTATCACATTTTGCGATACATTTATCGGTTCGCTCGTAATTAAAGCGTAAATTCGAGTGTCCATAATAAAAATCCTATAGTAAGAGGAGTCGTCAGGAACCTAATCTGATCAGTTTAAACAAATAAAAATAAAATAAAAACAAATGATGTATGCATAACATAATAATGTAATATACATAGCGGTATTACTACGAAGAACAATATCCAGTAGAGACAAACTCCGATGCAGAAGCACTGAGTCGAGCAGGCCGAGCCGCGAGCTGCATTACTGCGTGAGCTAAGACCGCAGAGACCAGAGTGACACCTGAGTTGCTTTGCTCAACGCTCTGGCTAGAGTCGAGAACGGTGGGGTGAGCGTTGAGCGGGCGAGTTCCGAGGGTGGGGGGAGCGGTGAACTCACCCGCTCCGAGACAAATCGTCCGTTCCCTTGCGAGCAGGTTGTTGCAAGTAGTTCCTATGTTATCCGCTAGGTGGCTCTCTGTCCTGTTGCTCGCATCAACTGCCCAGAGGGCAGGACGTGCGACTGAAACGATCGCCGACAGAGTGCGATGCGAAGTTAAGCTGCGCCAGACACTGCACGCGGCAGACGACGCACAGAGACGGCACGGCATATGTGAAACACAAAATCCAATGGGGCACTGCACAATGCAGGCAGCCAAGGTAGAAGCAGGGCAGAGGCCGGCGCTGGCTGTGTTGTGTGGTGTGCACTGCGCTGTGACCAGCAGAGGCGCTGCTGATATGCTCCGTCTCTCTCTCTCTCTCTCTCTCTCTCGCTCTCTGCCATGGGAAACGTTTAGAGCTACCGTTCTTTTTTTCTGAATCAGTGATTGTTCACTACTTTGAAAGATTCAACTCTATGAATCAGTTCAAGAGCGCATCCCCCATCTCTAGTATTCGACCCTTGGCCTCGCTCTGCATTGTTTAAACCCCACATATCCCTTCACTACAAAGTTGCTAACTGAGGGGCTCCTCGATGCCTCAGAACGCGTCCTGTCAATCGATTTCTTCTGTAGGTCAAGTTTCACAATAAATTTCTTTTTCCCCAATCCGATTTAGTATCTCCCCATTTATTATTCGATCTACGCATCTGATTTGGCTCTGAGCACTATGGGACTTAACATCTGGTCATCAGTCCCCTAGAACTTAGAACTACTTAAACCTAACTAACCTAAGGACATCACACAACACCCATGCCCAAGGTTGGATTCGAACCTCCGACCGGAGCGGTCACGCGGTTCCAGACTGAAGGGCCTAGACCGCACGGCATCTAATTTCAAACATTCTTCTGTAGCACTACATTTCAAGAGCTTTAATCCGTGTCGGAACAGCTCGTCTTTCACGTTTCACTTGTGGACCAGGTGCGCAGCTTGTGGTCTCGCAGTAGTGTTCTCGCTTCCCGAGCACGGCGCCCCAGGTTCGATTCCCGGTGGGGTCAGGGATTTTCACCTGCCTCGAGATGACTGGCCGAGCGGTTCTACAGTCTGGAACCGCGCGACCGCTACGTCGCAGGTTCGAATCCTGCCTCGGGCATGGATGTGTGTGATGTCCTTAGGTTAGTTAGGTTTAAGTAGTTCTAAGTTCTAGGAGACTGATGACCTCAGAAGTTAAGTCCCATAGTGCTCAGAGCCATTTGAACTATTTTTTTTTTTTTTCGAGATGACCGGGTGTTGTTGTGTCGTGTTCATCATCAACATTCATCCTCATTACGGTCGGAGGAATGCAATGGGAAACCACCTGCTCTAGGACCTTGCGTAGTACGGCTGTGCGGCAAGTACCACCATAAAATATTTCGTAACGTTCAAATTTAATACGATGTTTAGAAATTTATCTCTGTCAGCAACGCTTTTCTCGGTATTATCAATCTCCATTTTACATTTTCTCTACTCCGGCCATCGCCAGTTACTTTGCTTCCCAAATAGTAAAACTCGCCGATTGTTTACAGTGCCTCATTTCCTAATCTAGTGAGTATCGTCTGATTTAACTGTACTACATTGTATTATCCTTGTTTTACTTTCGATGAAGTTCATCTTGTCTTTTGTAAGCCCTTCATCGTCTCAGAAACAATTACACTGCGATCGCCAAATGTCGAAGTTTTTATTTCTTTTTAGTGAACTTTATTTCCCTTTCCAAACTGCTTCTCGTTTTCTTTAACTGCTTGCTCAGTGTACTGACGGATTAACACCGCGGACAGGTTAGCGCTGGTTCACTCTCCTTCCCTTTCCCGGCCTTCGATTCTTATACCTCCAGAAAAGTTTTAGATAACCTTTTGCTCCGTGTATTCGATCGCTGTTGCCTTCAGAATTACGAAGAGTGTTGTCCGGTCAACATTGTCAAAACCTTTATCTAAATCTACAAACGCTATAAATGTCTTTCTTCAGTGTATCGTCTAGGATAAGCCGTAGGATGTTGTTTTCACCAGTTTTTCCATTATTCTGTAAGTAATGTGCTCAGTACTTGCAACCGTGACCTATTAAACTGATGGTTTGATTGCAGTCACGCCCGTCAACACCTGCTTTCGTTGCAGTAAACTGTACTTGCGTTGTTCTTGGAGTCTGACCGCCCGCGAGACTTCTAGCAAATACCTGCGCGGTCGCCTTTGCGTCCTCCGCACGGGACCACAGTGTCCACTTACTGCACTGGCCTCGGCCCAACACTTCCGCAACGGCAGCGAGGCTGAGAGTCAGGGAAGGGGGGGGGGGGGGGGGGTTCTCCAGCTACCACGGTCCGTAGCGACGCCGTAACGCCGTGCGTTGCGTCACGCAGGGCCGCCACCCAAGGCTAGGCACCCACTCCCTCCTGCCACACTCGTTCACGCTGGTATTATTAAGTTACCGCCAAATTCTGCGTCACGGTTATGTCCTCGGTTCAGCTCCGCGAACAGGTAAAACGTCAAACTTCCTGGCAGGTTTAAACTGTTTGCCGGACCGAGACTCGAACTCGGGACCTTTGCCTTTCGCGGGCAAGTGCTCTATCCTTTCCTCCAGGAGTGCTACTTCTGGAAGGTTCGCAGGAGAGCTTCTGTGAAGTTTGGAAAGTAGAAGACGAGGTACTGGCGGAAGTAAAGCTGTGAGGACGGGGCGTGAGTCGTGCTTGGGTAGCTCAGATAGAAGAGCACTTGCCCGCGAAAGGCAAAGGTCCCGAGTTCGAGTATCGGTCCGGCACACAGTTTTAATCTGCCAGGAAGTTTCATAACAGCACACACTCTGCTGCAGAGTGAAAATCTTATTCTGGAAACATACCCCAGGCTGTGGCTAAGCCATGTCTCGGCAATATCCTTTCTTCCAAGAGTGCTAGTTCTGCAAGGTTCGCAGGAAAGCTTCTGTGAAGTTTGGAAAGTAGGAGACGAGGTACTGGCGGAAGTAAAGCTGTGAGGACGGGGCGTCAGTCGTCCTCGGGTAGCTCAGATGGAAGAGCACTTGCCCGCGAAAGGTAAAGGTCCCGAGTTCGAGTCTCGGTCCGGTACACAGTTTTAATCTGCCAGGAAATTTCATATCAGCGCACACTCCGCTGCAGAGTGAAAATCTCATTCTAGAGGTACAACGTCGAACGCTAGAAACTGCTATAAATTTTTCGTCCATGGTTTTGCTTTTGCATAACTTTTGTCCTATACTCCGTTCATCATAAGAGTAAACCTGATGTAAACATTACATCTTCCGCGTTTTCCGGGACCTCACTGGATTTCGTTTCACTTGGAGCGGAAGCCAAGGTATATCGAGTACGTCAAGTACGGTAATGAGGATACTTTTTATGCTGTGCGTTACGCGTACAAGGACTCCGCGATAATACGGGGCAACAGCTTTACTGGCGCATTTAGCTTAGACAGCACTGTCCAGGCAAGTGATCCAGCTTACCTGCAGTGATACGAACAGTTGCAGTAAAGACGTAAAAAGAGGCGCGCACAGAACAATATAGCTATGAATGTCATTCAATTTTTAAACAGAGGGAAGTAATAAATGGTAAAATTCAGTCGATACACTTCTTAGGTGACCGGACGGAAAACATAACATGGTCTCGATCTTAGGTAACGTATTATTGTAACTAAAACAAGAGTGAAACTTCCTGGCAGATTAAAACTGTGTGCCCGACCGAGACTCGAACTCGGGACCTTTGCCTTGCGCGGGCAAGTGCTCTACCAGCTTAAAACAAGAGTGATGAAAATTCCCGACTTGAACAAGGGTAATTTTTCTGTGTGATCTCGCTATTATCCATTTCCCCATCGTTCGGCAGTGATGTGCAGCTTAAATGTCTTGTTATATCTGTCGACAAATCCCGTAACTTGGCTCCAGATCAACTCTGTTGCGTTTCAGACTGCAGTGTTTAGGTGACAACTGTAAAATTCCAGCGTCTGTACAGCGTACAAATTATTGTTTTTCATGTTTCTACGACGCTTATCACTCTGGTTCGTGTGGGACCATATCAGTCCTCCAAACCAGTGGGCATATTCAAAGAAAGAGTATTTGATCTTTCATTTTTCGCCAAAAATTTAATTGTGCAATATCATATGAGTTGAAAAGTATATATTTGATGAATATCATATTTAAATGATTTAGGCATTCAAACCGAACAAAAAATTATATACCACAACGAGTTTCGAAACGCCGTCCGCCAGCACGCGTTTATTAAACTACTACGTGACTGATTACGCCAAGCATAAATTGCAACTACGTTTTATATATGAAGTCTTCACGGCTTGTCAGCCGAGTAGCGTCGTCGTTTCGTAGCGACGTTTCGACGAAATGCGTCTCCATCATCTTCGCCTGAAGATGATGGAGACGCATTCCGTCGAAACGTTGCTACGAAATGACGACGCTACTCGGCTGACAACCCGTGAAGACTCCATATATGAAATTCGCCGAGAAAGCCTGCACTCGCATGTTGTTGTTGTTGTTGTGGTCTTCAGTCCTGAGACTGGTTTGATGAAGCTCTCCATGCTACTCTATCCTGAGCAAGCTTCTTCATCTCCCAGTACCTACTGCAACCTACATCCTTTTGAATCTGCTTAGTGTATTCATCTCTTGGTCTCCCTCTACGATTTTTACCCTCCACGCTGCCCTCCAATACTAAATTGGTGATCCCTTGATGCCTCAGAACATGTCCTACCAATCGATCCCTTCTTCTAGTCAAGTTGTACCACAAACTTCTCTTCTCCCCAATCCTATTCAATACTTCCTCATTAGTTATGTGATCTACCCATCTAATCTTCAGCATTCTTCTGTAGCACCACATTTCAAAAGCTTCTATTCTCTTCTTGTCCAAACCATTTATCGTCCATGTTTCACTTCCATACATGGCTACACTCCATACAAATACTTTCAGAAACGACTTCCTGACACTTAAGTCTACACTCGATGTTAACAAATTTCTCTTCTTCAGAAACGCTTTCCTTGCCATTGCCAGTCTACATTTTATATCCTCTCTACTTCGACTATCATTAGTTATTTTGCTCCCCAAATAGCAAAACTCCTTTACTACCTTAAGTGTCTCATTTCCTAATCAAATCCCTCAGCATCACGCGATTTAATTCGACCACATTCCATTATCCTCGTTTTGCTTTCGTTGATGTTCATCTTATATCCTCCTTTCAAGACACTGTCCATTCCGTTCAACTGCTATTCCAAGTCTTTTGGTGTCTCTTACAGAATTACAATGTCATCGGCGAACCTCAAAGTTTTTATTTCTTCTCCATGGATTTTAATACCTACTCCAGATTTCTCTTTTGTTTCCTTCACTGCTTGCTCAATATACAGATTGAATAACATCGGGGAGAGACTACAACCCTGTCTCACACCGTTCGCAACCACTGCTTCCCTTTCGTGTCCCTCGTATCTTATAACTACCATCTGGTTTCTGTACAAATTGTATATTTTTAGTAGATAGTGTTTCTCGAAAAACGTCAAGCTGATTTCTCTGTAATCTTGCGAAAAACATTAACAACAACTTGTTTCTCGCCATGAACAGTGTTCTGCTTGAGTGTTTCACTACGAAGCAGGAAGCAGTGTCTTATCGGGAACTGCCTGGGCCCCACGCGGTCGCGAAGTGGGGCCCAGGCAGTTCCAGGTAAGTTTTATAGTCTGACGATAATTTATGGATTTGTAGTTTCAGTTAGAGGATGTCCGCTACGGACAAACGGATGTTACTGTTATTCTGAAGAAGGTTGGGTTATCCCGACTGAAACCTAGGTAATTTCTAGGTAAACGGTGCAACTGAGGCTGTTGATAATTAAAATTAATAGAGACTGTGTTTGTTTGTTTGTTTGTGTGTGTGTGTGTGTGTGTGTGTGTGTGTGTGTGTGTGTGTGTATGTTTGCCTGTGACAGAGGGGTGGAGCGAGGGAGGGAGAGATTGTGGAGCGCTTTTGATCTTTAGGGCGAGCAGAGCACCCGCCGCTTTCGGCTCCGCCTTGTCTCTAGGTGTGGTCTGTGGCGGGTGTGGCTAGCCTAGCAGCGGCGAGGCTTTCCAAGGCCTTCAGAAAGTACCTGCAGCGGCTGCACGCATGGCCGGCCACACGTGCCTCAGTATCTGACGCCGCCGTTGCTCCGCCTGCAACGAAGAAATACACCGCGCCGAAAACCGAGACTCGCTAAGGCAGTCGCTGGAAATGCCAGAAGCGCTCTGCGCCATCCCGTAAATATCGCGAAAACATCTCCGAGGTAGCGACGGAGTGGGGATTTTCCTGCACCACCATTTCGCGAATGTACCGTGAATACCTTAGTCTTTTGAAGGCTGATGAGTAGACCAAATTTTTCACAGGCATGTTCTAATTTGTTGATTATATACTGTAGCCCATCTTCTGTATTCGCTACTAGAGCTGCATCGTCCGCATATAACAATTGTATTTACTTTGGTCTTGGCCTTGAGGCGAGCAATGTTGAAAAGTTTTCCATCATACCTCGTATGTAGATACACTCCCTCCTCACAGTCTTCAAAGGCAAATCTGAGCAGAAGGGAAAAGAAAATCCCAAATAATGTAGGAACTAACAAACACCCCTGTTTCACACCGCTATTAACAGGGAATGGATGTTTTACCGTTGAAGCAGATTGTTGCTTGTGTTTTCTCATGGAAAGAGACAATTATTTGTAGTATTTTAGGTGGGCATCCAACCTTCTGCAACAGTTTGAAAAGCCCATTTCTGTTCACCAAATCAAACGCTTTTACAAGGTCAATGAAAGCAATATAAAGTGGCCTCGGCTGCTCACGACATTTCTCTTGTAGCTGTCTTAAGGAGAAGATCATATCTACGGTTGATCGGCAGGGCCTGAAGCCACACTGAGATTCTGGGTAGATTCTGGAAGCTAAGATTTGTAATCCCATTAGGATGACTCTTGCATAAGCTTTCCCGACAACACTTAGCAATGAAATGCCTCGGTAATTGTTACAGTCACTTCTGTTCCCTTTCTGTTTATCCTCGAATTTCGCATACTCATCGGGACATAACCTTCTTCCCAGCTGGTTGTGATAAGTGAATACAAATGTTTGAGAAGACTTGTTATACTTAATAACCTTTGCAGGGATCCCATATCAGGCAGTATACGCTATTTATAACATAGTAACGTTGAACATTGCCCTGTAGGCTCTCCCTACCATTGTGGCTACAGGGCAATGTTCAACGTTACTATGTTATAAATAGCGTGTATTGCCTGAGGATGCACCGATAAGTGGTGCGAAACCGGTCGCAGATTTAATCAAAATCATTCATACAGCGAGTGGGGAATTTTCTTTGGAAAAATGTCAAAGTCTGGCTGTGGTTGCCCGCCCGACAAAACAACCTCATGAATGTGTGGATCCTGCATGTCAGCAGGGGACTGTTCAAGCTGGTGGAGCCTCTGTAATGGTGTGGGGCGTGCGCAGCTGGAATGATATCGGATCGCTGATCTAGATACGACTCTGGTAGGTGTCACAAGCATACTGTCTGGGTCACCTGCATCCATTCATGTCCATTGTGCATTCCGACGGACTTGGGCAACACCAGCATGACAGTGTGACACTCTACACGTCCAGAATTACTACAGAGTGGCTCCAAGAACACTCTTGTGAGTTTAAGCGCTTCCGCTGGCCGCCAAACTCCCCAGACTTGAACATTATTGAGTATATCTGGGATGCGTTGCAACGTGCTGTTCAAAAGAGATCTCCACACCCTCGTACTCTTACGGATTCAGGGGCAGCCCTGCAGGATTCAGCACTACTTCAGACACTACTCGAGTCCATGCCACTTTGTATGGCGGCCCTTGCGTGTGGTCGCGGGAACCGTGCACGATGTTAGGCTGGTGAACCAGTTTCTTTGTCTCTTGAGTGTATGCTGTTCTTCAACTCTGCAACATATATTACACCGCTGGTGAACCAGTTTCTTTGGCTCTTCAGTGTATGCTGTTCTTCAACTCTGCAACATATATTACACTCATGTGAACGTAGGAGTACTTGCTGCGTTCAAGCTTTTGTCTCCCTCTAGAATTTTTACCTCTTCGCACTTCCGTCGTTTACCAAATTGGCGTTTGACTAGGATACAACGGCGAGACCGCCCGACTTCTAGTGTGGCACTTTGCCCGTGAGCCACCTGAATTACGGAGCAACACCGGCGTCAGCCTTTGCGCGCCGAGGTGCGTGGGAACGTACGTACCCGCGACCAAATCGGCGTTCTGAAGTGACAAGCCAGTTGTCTCCGCGTAACCGGTAAGACTTGCACGCAAGCGTGGCGCGTGCAGTTTCGCCACTTTTAAAATCCTGCGTGGCGTGTGCCCGACGGGCTGTTAGGTGCAACTGCCTTCCGTGCGAAATCGGATCGAACAGCTACCCTTACCACTGTCGCAGGAGTATCTGTTGCAGTTCTCGTCACTATCAAGCTAAATCGGATCGACCAGCTATCCTTACCACTGTTACAGCAGTAGCTGTTGCAGTTCTCGTCACTGTCAAGCTTCGCAGCTGTGAACATCGACCTGCACGATAACTGAAGGAAACGTGGTGCTTGGATTAACGAGTACAACTGCCGTCAGTCTCACACATATCTGATTAAAAAGCTTGCAGACAGTTACCCAGACGACGATCGAAACTATTTAAGCTGCTGAACATCATCAGAGACAAAATCAGCCAGAAGGCCGCAGTAAGCACGAAAACCTGGGAAACGTCTTGCAGGTACTTCCTGATTTTTATCAACGCACCAATCGATCGAAGATTTAAAATTCGGCACAGGAATTTTCGCATCGTCGCTGTGTAGCATAATTCCCGAGACATGCAAATCAGCTTATGATTCACTACAGCACGAGGTCATGAAGGTAAACAAAAGTATTTTTATTGTACTAATATTTTTTGTTGAAGAAATCGTCCAAAATTACTTGGAAGAAAGGAGACAGAGACGTCTCTGTTACTGCTTTGTGGTCAGATAATTTCCATACTGGTCGTAAAATGTGATAAGGGAGCGTATGAGACCCTGCAGGTGCTTGTAGCAGTCCGACTTTAAGACATAGTATTGTCAGACAAACCGCGTGGAGTGGCAGCGCGGTTAGAGGCGTCATGTAACGGATTGCGCATGTATGTGTGTGTTGCTCTTAGCATAAGTTAATTTAAGTAGTGTAACATCAGCAGATGACCTCAGCCGTTTCGTCCCTTAGCAATTCACACACATTTGAACATTTTTTGTAGTCACATGTTGGCCGCTTATGATCTGCAGTAAATAAAAGCTAGTCGTAGTACCAGAAAATTGATACATAAGTGTTCAAAATGATTCAGATGGCTCTTTACATCTGAGGTCATTAGCCCCCTAGACTCTAACCTAAGGACATCACACACATCCATGCCCGAGGCAGGATTCGAACCTGCGACCGCAGCAGCAGCGCGGTTCCGGACTGAAGCGCCCAGAACCGCTCGGCCACAATGGCCGGCGATACATAAGTCTAATCGAGAGACCTACCACTGTTTATGGTCACAAACTGTCATTTGTTTCGCCGGCCGGTGTGGCCGAGCGGTTTTAGGCGCTACAGTCTGGAACCACGTGACCACTACGTCGCAGGTTCGAATCCTGCCTCGGACATGGATGTGTGTGATGTCCTTAGGTTAGTTACGTTTGCGTAGTTCTAAGTTCTAGGGGACTGATGACTCAGAAGTTAAGTCCCATAGTGCTCAGAGCCATTTGTCATCTGTTTCTTTCCACATACGCCGCACGGGATTAGCCGTGCGGTCTAAGGCGCTGCAGTCATGGACTGTGCGGCTGGTCCCGGCGGAGGTTCGAGTCCTCCCTCTGGCATGGGTGTGTGTGTTTGTCCTTAGGATAATTTAGGGTAAGTACTGTGTAAGCTTAGGGACTGATGACCCTAGCAGCTAAGTCGCATAAGATCTCACACACGTTTGAACGTTTCTTTCCACACGAGGAAAACTGGTTTGCAAAACGCAGCCAATTTATCATAGAGATTCAGTATTTAAATTTTTGTACATAAAGTACTTAGATTCCAATTTCCACAAACGCCGTTGTTCTTTCTGTATGTTTACGCATTTCGTCAAAAAGTGCAACGGGAATCGGCCACGATCGTGCCGCGTACTGCAGGTTACCTACATATAAAATCTGCGAAAGAACGCGCGACACTGCCGTCGCGTACTGTGGGCCTGACGAGAGAGACCGCACAACAGCTCGCGTGATGGCACCACGCGAAATACGCCTGCAGGTTGGCAGGTGTTGGCAGCACACCTGCCACCTCACTGACGCTGCATTCACGTGGACACTGCGCAACTCCTCCCTGATCGCGCGCTTAGGAGTGTCTGGGCCCCACGGCTTGACTGTAGAGATGGGCAAAACTGTTCTTTTCAGAGATTGGATCAGAACTGTTCACTCCCTGAAATGAATTAGCTCTTTTTCATGACTCACCAAATGGCTCTGAGCACTATGGGACTCAACTGCTGTGGTCATAAGTCCCCTAGAACTTAGAACTACTTAAACCTAACTTAACCTAAGGACAGCACACAACACCCAGCCATCACGAGGCAGAGAAAATCCCTGACCCCGCCGGGAATCGAACCCGGGAACCCGGGCGTGGGAAACGAGAACGCTACCGCACGACCACGAGATGCAGGCTCATGACTCACCACTCATTTACAATAGAAAATAAATGGAAGGCACATTGCCCTTTAAACTTGGTTTATTCCAGTACTATACCTGTATTTTGATCTTATTTGATCCTATTTTGAAGTAACACAGATAATGAGTAAGAATTTTGTATTGTTTATTGAAATTTCCACGATATGACAAAGTTTTGGATTATTGATTTATTTTGCACTATCGTGGTTTTTTGGGTGATCGGAAAATGTTGCAACTTGAGATTTACATTAACAATATATTTGACTATAATCTATTAAAATTTCATTAACCTCATACAAATACATCGCAAGCCATATATTTTTAAAGTGAACGTTTCCTTCCGAAGATGCCTAAAATCGCAAAATCCGTACCAGAATAAGAAAAAAAATATAAATTTGACTGTAAAACGAAAGCGCTGCATATAGCCTTACGCAGAATAAAACAAGGAAAATATTGGTGTATCACATTTTGCGATACGTTTATCGGTTCGCTCGTAATTAAAGCGTAAATTCGAGTGTCCATAATAAAAATCCTATAGTAAGAGAAGTCATCAGGAACCTAATCTAATCAGTTTAAACAAATAAAAATAAAATAAAAACAATTGATGTATACATAACATAATAATGTAATATACATAGCGGTATTACTACGAAGAACAATATCCAGTAGGGACGAACTCCGATGCAGAGGCGCTGAGTCGAGCAGGTCGAGCCGCGAGCTGTATTACTGCGTGAGCTGAGACCGCAGAGACCAGAGTGACACCTGAGTTGCTTTGCTCAACGCTCTGGCTAGAGTCGAGACAGTGGGGTGAGCGTTGAGCGGGCGAGTTCCGAGGGTGGGGGGAGCAGTGAACTCACCCACTCCGAGACAAATCGTCCGTTCCCTTGCGAGCAGGTTGTTGCAAGTAGTTCCTATGTTATCCGCTAGGTGGCTCTCTGTCCTGTTGCTCGCATCAACTGCCCAGAGGGCAGGACGTGCGACTGAAACGATCGCCGACAGAGTGCGATGCGAAGTTACGCTGCGCCAGACACTGCACGCGGCAGACGACGCACAGAGATGGCACGGCATATGTGAAACACAAAATCCAATGGCGCACTGCACAATGCAGGCAGCCAAGGTAGAAGCAGGGCAGAGGCCGGCGCTGGCTGTGTTGTGTGGCGTGCACTGTGCTCTGACCAGCGGAGGCGCTGCTGATATGCTCTCTCTCTCTCTCTCTCTCTCTCTCTCTCTCTCTGCTGTGGGAAACGTTTGGAGCTACCGTTCTTTTTTTCTGAATCACTGATTGTTCACTCCTTTGAAAGATTCAACTCTATGAATTAGTTCAAGAGCGGATCCCCCATCTCTACTTGACTGACCGCGATAGTACGGCGGCAACAGCCAAGCTGCGGCTGCTACCTCTTCCCAGTCCTGAGACGCGTAAGGCGTGTAGGCCGCCTGCGCCGCTGGGCTCACTTGCTGCATAAGCTCCTCCCGTACAACCATAGAGCATAAATACCTGTGCAGTGAGCATTCGGATGCGCAGAACTGGAAATCTACCCACAACATCTCCCGCTGCTCAAGTCACGTGTTAGTGGGACGGCGCGCGTCAGTCCTTATAGCGCTTAGCGGGATTACTTCACTGGAACAGATAGGTCACCTACAGAAGTATACTGAAACTTTGTATACGCGTTTTACAGACAGCTTAACTGTGGTGTCACCGCCAGACACCACACTTGCTAGGTGGTAGCTTCAAATCGGCCGCGGTCCATTAGTACATGTCGGACCCGCGTGTCGCCACTGTCAGTAATTGCAGACCGAGCGCCACCACACGGCAGGTCTAGAGAGACGTACTAGGACTCGTCCCAGTTGTATGAACGACTTTGCTAGCGACTACACTGACGAAGCCTTTCTCTCATTTGCCGAGAGATAGTTAGAATAGCCTTCAGCTAAGTCCATGGCTAAGACCTACAAGGCGCCATTAACCATTTCTACAGAGAGTCTCACTTGTATCATCAAGAATGCTGTATACAAATTATGGAGTAAAGTTAAGTATTCCAGCAGCTACGTACTTTTCTTTATAGCATTCATTACGTATCCTGTTTCAGACCTAAGCAAGCCTGCGTGAATTAAGCGCGTGCCCTTTCGGCTTCCTCGCCCTGTGTCTAGACTGTCTTGTCTAGACACAACATTAACAATTTTATACCTGGAACTGAAATAGTTTTAAAACTGTGAAGAGCTAGAGTATTGTGCTTCTTCACAATAGCTCAGTTCCACTTTACTTACGTTTTTTCGGGTGCGTGAAAAGAAGTGACAGCCAACAATAGCTTTTCAGGTTTTCTATACCGAGCGAGGTGGCGCAGTGGTTAGACACTGGACTCGCATTCCGGAAGACGTCGGTTCAATCCCGCGTCCGGCCATCCTGATTTAGGTTTTCCGTGATTTCCCTAAATCACTAAAGGCAAATGCCGGGATGGTTCCTCTGAAAGGGCACGGCCGACTTCTTTCCCCATCCTTCCCTAATCCGATGAGACCGATGACCACGCTGTCTGGTCTCCTTCCCCAAACAACCAACCAACCAGGTTTTCTATTCCACTCCGGGTAGCCACGCGTTCTGGGGCGTCTTGTCACGAACCGCGCGGCTCCCTCCGTCGGAGGTTCGCGTCCTCCCTGGGGCCTCGGTGTGTGTGTTTTCCTTAGCGGAAGTTAGATTAAGTTGTGTGTAAGCTTAGGGACCGATGACCTCAGCAGTTTGGTCTCATAAGCCCTTACCACAAATTTCCAGTTCTAATTATTCATATTGTCGAATTTCCGTTATAATTAATTACGTCACAATGTATTGGGCGCCGATGCATCACAGGAAGGAGGGGGAAATACGCATTTGTAGCAATGAAATTGTCACTGTAAACAAGCAATTTACACCACCTCCATTATTTATTTGACAGTGGACAATATGTTTTTAGGTTTTCTGTTGCACTTTTTTATGTAATCGAATCTTTATTCCAATTAATTACGTTACAATCACACTGCATTGGACGCCGATTACAGAAAGAGGGTAAAACCGAGTACAAAAATTATAGGGGGAAACTGTCTCATGCGGAAGTACCTTAGATACACACAAGGGTTTGAGGACTTGAATAAACTGGAGGAAATTAATCACACAGACTTATATAAATTTTATCTGCAGATGAACATAGCACGAATACGCAAAAGACGGACTGGCAGCTTAAACGGACTTGCAGTTTTATCTAGCATTTCTCTCGTAAACACTATTGGAAAAAAATCGCAGAAATTTGCTCTATGATACAAGACATTATAAAAGCGCGTCTCGATATTTTTAAACATATAAACGGCCTCACATCAATATGACATTCACTATAAGAGACTTGTTGTACGTACCTATGAAAAGCAACTGATTCTCCTTTCACGTACTTCTCTTTACATCCGTAGCAATAAAAGTACTGTACGATGGTTGTTAATACTACTAAGACGTGTAGAAACGTATGTAAAAACAGGTGACAACATGCAATATTAAAGATTCGCTGTTACCACAAATTGCAGACAAGCAGCGACGTCCGAGTACCACGTGACTAGCCCAGTTTGATGTTGAGAACATGCGCAGTAGGCTAATGCTGACACCATAGATATTTATACTCTATGCGCACACAACCGCGGCTATACAACTGAGCCACATCTCGCTTCCTGTACCCAACGCTGGCGCAGGGCCACCACGCCTGTAGAGAAACAATAACGCAATTTTGCCAACGGGTTACCGCACGTCTGGTCTGCCTTATCGATGCTGATTCCCGACAACTTCATTGCTGTCAATGTGCAACCGAACAATAACGTTGTCCAATTGGCGCTGGTAAGTTCTACAGGGTGTTTCAAAAATGACCGGTATCTTTGAAACGGCAATAAAAACTAAACGAGCAGCGATAGAAATACACCGTTTGTTGCAATATGCTTGGGACAACAGTACATTTTCAGGCCGACAAACTTTCGAAATTACAGTAGTTACAATTTTCAACAACAGATGGCGCTGCAAGTGATGTGAAAGATATAGAAGACAACGCAGTCTGTGGGTGCGCCATTCTGTACGTCGTCTTTCTGCTGTAAGCGTCTGCTGTTCACAACGTGCAAGTGTGCTGTGGACAACATGGTTTATTCCTTAGAACAGAGGATTTTTCTGGTGTTGGAATTCCACCGCCTAGAACACAGTGTTGTTGCAACAAGACGAAGTTTTCAACGGAGGTTGAGTGTAACCAAAGGACCGAAAAGCGATACAATAAAGGATCCGTTTGAAAAATTTCAACGGACTGGGAACGTGACGGATGAACGTGCTGGAAAGGTAGGGCGACCGCGTACGGCAACCACAGAGGGCAGCGCGCAGCTAGTGCAGCAGGTGATCCGACAGCGGCCTCGGGTTTCCGTTCGCCGTGTTGCAGCTGCGGTCCAAATGACGCCAACGTCCACGTATCGTCTCATGAGCCAGAGTTTACACCTCTATCCATACAAAATTCAAACGCGGCAACCCCTCAGCGCCGCTACCATTGCTGCACGAGAGACATTCGCTAACGATATAGTGCACAGGATTGATGACGGCGATATGCATGTGGGCAGCATTTGGTTTACTGACGAAGCTTATTTTTACCTGAACGGCTTCGTCAATAAACAGAACTGGCGCATATGGGGAACCGAAAAGCCCCATGTTGCAGTCCCATCGTCCCTGCATCCTCAAAATGTACTGGTCTGGGCCGCCATTTCTTCCAAAGGAATCATTGGCCCATTTTTCAGATCCGAAACGATTACTGCATCGCGCTATCTGGACATTCTTCGTGAATTTGTGGCGGTACAAACTGCCTTAGACGACACTGCGAACACCTCGTGGTTTATGCAAGATGGTGCCCGGCCACATCGCACGGCCGACGTCTTTAATTTCCTGAATGAATATTTCGATGATCGTGTGATTGCTTTGGGCTATCCGAAACATACAGGAGGCGGCGTGGATTGGCCTCCCTATTCGCCAGACATGAACCCCTGTGACTTCTTTCTGTGGGGACACTTGAAAGACCAGGTGTACCGCCAGAATCCAGAAACAATTGAACAGCTGAAGCAGTACATCTCATCTGCATGTGAAGCCATTCCGCCAGACACGTTGTCAAAGGTTTCGGGTAATTTCATTCAGAGACTACGCCATATTATTGCTACGCATGGTGGATATGTGGAAAATATCGTACTATAGAGTTTCCCAGACCGCAGCGCCATCTGTTGTTGACAATTGTAACTACTGTAATTTCGAAAGTTTGTCTGCCTGAAAATGTACTGTTGTCCCAAGCATATTGCAACAAACGGTGTATTTCTATCGGTGCTCGTTTAGTTTGTATTGCCGTTTCAAATATACCCGTCATTTTTGAAACACCCTGTAATTTGGCCCGAGTACGTGACCTGCAACATCAATGAACTGTGAAACCGAAATTTTTATTTTCTAACCTCATTTCCTATTTCTGTGTGATCCGTGCACAAACTCGTTAGGCCGATTGTTGAGTGTCGCTAATCGGTCTGGGACCCTTAGCGAGTAGGCTTAAGTGAAGAGAGAGAGAAGAACCGGCCGAGGCTGCGGCGTTCCGCCACCTAATCGTCGGTGACATGCTCAACAAACTCCAGCTGCAGACGCTGCACGAGAGCCATCGTGCGTCGCTGTTACAGTTTCGAGAGGGTACGTTCCAAGAGGAGCCGGGCAGCACATTAGTGCTTCCCCCTCAGGTTGGGTTGTTTAGGGGGAAGAGACCAAACTGCCTTCGGTCTCGTCTTTTTAGGGATGGACGGGGAAGGAGTACGGCCGTGCCCTTTCAAAGGAACTCTGGTACCGCGCTACGAGGAAATTGAACCCCCGCCAGATGGACGTCGAAGACTCCTAGAGGTCTGTGCACCACCGCGCCGTAAGCTGTGGCGGCGCGCGCCTCCTGGCCCGCACTGAGAGTGCAGAAGGAACGGACTGATTTGAAAGGTAACTCCCGTTTTAAAGACATTAGCACTGTCCAGATCGTCTACAGTGTTTTCTTTGGGCAGAGTTTCCGCGTCTCCATAATTAGATTGTAAAAGTGATACATTTCGATCAACGTATGAGTGTGTGAAAGACGTTTTTGTGATTATGAAATTAAATAAGTCACGATTACGTGGCCAGTTGGGTGCGAAAATCTGTGAAGTTTTCTGCGTGTGCCTGTATGTCGAAAGTCTGTACCAGAAAATAATTATAGCTTTTCAATGCGCCAAAAATAATTAAATAATACGGAAGATTTGTTTTGTTTAGGTTGGTTGGTTGGTTGGTTGGGGGAAGGAGACCAGACAGTGTGGTCATCGGTCTGATCGGATTAGGGAAGGATTGGGAAGGAAGTCGGCCGTGCCCTTTCAGAGGAACCATCCCGGCATTTGCCTGGAGTGATTTAGGGAAATCACGGAAAACCTAAATCAGGATGGCCGGACGCGGGATTGAACCGTCGTCCTCCCGAATGCGAGTCCAGTGTCTAACCACTGCGCCACCCCGCTCGGTTGTTTTGTTTATTTACGTGTGTTGATGAAAAATGGAAAATGTAAAACCAGGTGTTACGCATAGCGACCGCGTACCGTTCTCGGTTTCGACCTCCTCAAGCATAGAGAATGTGCGGTAGTGGTGGGGCAGGCGTGCCAACCCAACTGACATCTGTGGCAGGACACGGTCTGGGCACCCCTGGTCTATAACCGAGCGCGACGTGTGCGCTCAGCACGATAAAATTTCTACCTCCCAATAGGCTGTCGCCATGCGGCCATTACTTCAAGTGGCTAACGTAAATGGTTGGCCCCGAGGTTCTGACGATCTTATATTTTAACTAAAGTTCAGTCTTGATCACTCATGTATGTTTTAATGATACAGGTAACCGGTTTCGGTTCTTTCTACAGAACCATCATCAGACCCATGGCTCCCTTAGGATGGTAGGCGGAGCTCTCCTCGCTGCTACGCAGTCAACTAGAGTTTTTATAACGCAGTCAACTAGAGTTGACTGCGTAGCAGCGAGAAGAGCTCCGCCTACCATCCTAAGGGAGCCATGGGTCTGATGATGGTTCTGTAGAAAGAACCGAAACCGGTTACCTGTATCATTAAAACATACATGAGTGATCAAGACTGAACTTTAGTTAAAATATAACAATTAATTGATCACTGTTTCCAAAAATGTTTACCAAAATCTGACGATCTTGTTTTCCTGCCTTCTACGGCTGCTCTTTGATACAGATGGTGCGATATATTCTAACTTTCCACATAATTCTAGCCTGTTTCCCTCCAGGAACGTGACCCAAGTCTGTGCCGTATCTGTTCACGGTCTCTTCTGCTGTTTGTCTCCTGCTTCCCGCTAGAGACCTTACGAACGCAGCGTTCCGTTGCTTTTCCCATCACAGCTCGGCAGGAAGCGCTCTTCCGCTACTGAAGGTGAGTCCAGGCAGCGAAACCACGTCCGCTGCCTGCCGCAGTACACCGCCGCTGCACGCAGCTCCCACTGACGTGCTTCCTATCCGCTCGGACTCACCAAAGCTGTCCAACCAGTTTGGTTTTAAACCTGCCGTATGTCCACTGAACATCCGGAACATTATGACCACCGTTCTACTGTCGTTATAAAAACCCGTCTAAGCGATAGCAGCGTCACCTGCCGAGGAATGACTCCTAGTCAGACACGCACGTCATGTACAGGGTTATTACAAATGATTGAAGCGATTTCACAGCTCTACAGTAACTTTTTTATTTGAGATATTTTCACAATGCTTTGCACACACATACAAAAACTCAAAAAGTTTTTTTTAGGCATTCACAAATGTTCGATATGTGCCCCTTTAGTGATTCGGAAGACATCAAGCCGATAATCAAGTTCCTCCCACACTCGGCGCAGCATGTCCCCATCAATGAGTTCATCGTTGATGCGAGCTCGCAGTTCTGGCACGTTGCTTGGTAGAGGAGGTTTAAACACTGAATCTTTCACATAACCCCACAGAAAGAAATCGCATGGGGTTAAGTCGGGAGAACGTGGAGGCCATGACATGAATTGCTGATCATGATCTCCACCACGACCGATCCATCGGTTTTCCAATCTCCTGTTTAAGAAATGCCGAACATCATGATGGAAGTGCGGTGGAGCACCATCCTGTTGAAAGATAAAGTCAGCGCTGTCGGTCTCCAGTTCTGGCATGAGCCAATTTTCCGCGGGCTACGCGTGAAACTTGCCCGCACGCGTTCAACCGTTTCTTCGCTCACTGCAGGCCGACCCATTGATTTCCCCTTACAGAGGCATCCAGAAGCTTTAAACTGTGCATACCATCGCCGAATGGAGTTAGCAGTTGGTGGATCTTTGTTGAACTTCGTCCTGAAGTGTCGTTGCAGTGTTATGACTGACTGATGTGAGTGCATTTCAAGCGCGACATACGCTTTCTCGGCTCCTGTCGCCATTTTGTCTCACTGCGCTCTCGAGTGCTCTGGCGGCAGAAACCTGAAGTGCGGCTTCAGCCGAACAAAACTTTATGAGTTTTTCTACGTATCTGTAGTGTGTCGTGACCATATGTCAATGAATGGAGCTACAGTGAATTTATGAAATCGCTTCAATCATTTGTAATAACCCTGTATGTAGTATCAGTGGGCGTGCTATCCGTGTGTAGACTGGAGAAGCCGCGCGAAGTACTTGAGTTTGGCCCAGGGCACATTGTGATGGCCTGGAAGCTCAGCACGAGCATTTTGGAAACTGCACGTCGGGCGTTGACGAGTGCTGTGGCGAGTGTCTTCAACACGTTGCAAAACCAAGGTGAAACCACATCCAGACGTCGTGGGGTTAGGGACCCACATCTCGTAGGATGGGCAGAGTGGTAAAACAGGACAGCCGGCGAACTGTGACGAAACTAACATCAGACTTTAATGCTGCGCAGAGCAAAAGTGTGTCTGAATGCACAGTGCACCGGGACACTGCTAGCGATGGGCCTCCGCAGCCGGCGACCCATTTATGTGTCAATGTTAACACAACGACATCGGCAAATGCGACTGAAATGGCATGTGACCGTCGGCACTGGACGCTGGCGCAGTGACAGAGCGTTGCCTGGTCTGATCAACCGGGATACCTTCTTCATCATGTTGACGGTACGGCGCGAATCCGTCGTCTTCCAGGGCAGCATCTCCTTGACACCTGTACTGTGGAACGAAGATACACTGTCGGCGGCTCCGTTCTGGAAAACATTCACGTGGGCGTTCATGGGTACAGTGGAGCTCATGCAAGGCACCATGTCGACAAAGAAGTATCGTACACTAGCCGGCCGTTGTGGCCGAGCGGTTCTAGCCGCTTAAGTCCGGAACCGCGCTGCTGCTACGGTCGCAGGTTCGAATCCTGTCTCGGGCATGGATCTGTGTGATGTCCTTAGGTTAGTTAGGTTTGAGTGGTTCTAAGTTCTAGGGGACTGATGACCTAAGATGTTAAGTCCCATAGTGCTAAGAGCCATTTGAACCATTAGTATCGTAGACTGGTTGCAGACCACATACACCCGGCAGTAGTGGCATTTTTCAACAAGATTATGCGCTATGTCACAAGGCCAGGAGTGCGATGGAATAGTTCGTAGAACACAGTGGCAAGATCCAATTGATGTGCTGGACCCCCAAGTATCCAGATCTGAACCCGATCGAACAGATCTGGGATGTAGCGTCAGAGCTGACCGCCCCTCTCCCCGATATGTACGCGAATTAGGTGACTTGTGTGTGCAGATGTGGTGCCGGCTCCTTCCAGCGACCTACCAAGGGGTCATTGGTTCCATGCCGAGACGTGTTGCCGCTGTTATCTGTGTCAAAGGTGAACATATCGGCTATTATGTACGTGATAGTAATATTTTGGCTGCTCACTGGAAGTGTGTCACATTGCTCAGTAAAAAGTAAAAAAACAGTTTTGTACATCGTGCACTTGTAGTAAAATTGGCATAATCGACATCTACGTACATACACTCCTGGAAATTGAAATAAGAACACCGTGAATTCATTGTCCCAGGAAGGGGAAACTTTATTGACACATTCCTGGGGTCAGATACATCACATGATCACACTGACAGAACCACAGGCACATAGACACAGGCAACAGAGCATGCACAATGTCGGCACTAGTACAGTGTATTTCCACCTTTCGCAGCAATGCAGGCTGCTATTCTCCCATGGAGACGATCGTAGAGATGCTGGATGTAGTCCTGTGGAACGGCTTGCCATGCCATTTCCACCTGGCGCCTCAGTTGGACCAGCGTTCGTGCTGGACGTGCAGACCGCGTGAGACGACGCTTCATCCAGTCCCAAACATGCTCAATGGGGGACAGATCCGGAGATCTTGCTGGCCAGGGTAGTTGACTTACACCTTCTAGAGCACGTTGGGTGGCACGGGATACATTCGAACGTGCATTGTCCTGTTGGAACAGCAAGTTCCCTTGCCGGTCTAGGAATGGTAGAACGATGGGTTCGATGACGGTTTGGATGTACCGTGCACTATTCAGTGTCCCCTCGACGATCACCAGTGGTGTACGGCCAGTGTAGGAGATCGCTCCCCACACCATGATGCCGGGTGTTGGCCCTGTGTGCCTCGGTCGTATGCAGTCCTGATTGTGGCGCTCACCTGCACGGCGCCAAACACGCATACGACCATCATTGGCAACAAGGCAGAAGCGACTCTCATCGCTGAAGACGACACGTCTCCATTCGTCCCTCCATTCACGCCTGTCGCGACACCACTGGAGGCGGGCTGCACGATGTTGGGGCGTGAGCGGAAGACGGCCTAACGGTGTGCGGGACCGTAGCCCAGCTTCATGGAGACGGTTGCGAATGGTCCTCGCCGATACCCCAGGAGCAACAGTGTCCCTAATTTGCTGGGAAGTGGCGGTGCGGTCCCCTACGGCACTGCGTAGGATCCTACGGTCTTGGCGTGCATCCGTGCGTCGCTGCGGTCCGGTCCCAGGTCGACGGGCACGTGCACCTTCCGCCGACCACTGGCGACAACATCGATGTACTGTGGAGACCTCACGCCCCACGTGTTGAGCAATTCGGCGGTACGTCCACCCGGCCTCCCGCATGCCCACTATACGCCCTCGCTCAAAGTCCGTCAGCTGCACATACGGTTCACGTCCACGCTGTCGCGGCATGCTACCAGTGTTAAAGACTGCAATGGAGCTCCGTATGCCACGGCAAACTGGCTGACACTGACGGCGGCGGTGCACAAATGCTGCGCAGCTAGCGCCATTCGACGGCCAACACCGCGGTTCCTGGTGTGTCCGCTGTGCCGTGCGTGTGATCATTGCTTGTACAGCCCTCTCGCAGTGTCCGGAGCAAGTATGGTGGGTCTGACACACCGGTGTCAATGTGTTCTTTTTTCCATTTCCAGGAGTGTAATTTTCGTTTGTGCACTCCTTTTCCTTCACAAATTCGAAAGTAATGGGTTTTAAGTCGAAAAATCGTACCAGTCATGCCCCTTGACCTAACCAGTGTACTTTGCAGTAATATGTAAAGTCTCCATACTCTTAATCGGGCAGGTAGGTTAGAAAATTTAAAAAGGGAAATGGATAGGTTAAAGTTAGATATAGTGGGAATTAGTGAAGTTCGGTGGCAGGAGGAACAAGACTTCTGGTCAGGTGACTACAGGGTTATAAACACAAAGTCAAATAGGGGTAATGCAGAAGTAGGTTTAATAATGAATAGGAAAATAGGACTGCGGGTAAGCTACTACAAACAGCATAGTGAACGCATTATTGTGGCCAAGATAGACACCAAGCCCACGCCTACTACAATAGTACAAGTTTATATGCCAACTAGCTCTGCAGATGACGAAGAAATTGAAGAAATGTATGATGATATAAAAGAAATTATTCAGATAGTGAAGGGAGACGAAAATTTAATAGTCATGGGTGACTGGAATTCGAGTGTAGGAAAAGGGAGAGAAGGAAACGTAGTAGGTGAATATGGATTGGGGCTAAGAAATGAAAGAGGAAGCCGCCTGATAGAATTTTGCACAGAGCACAACTTAATTATAGCTAACACTTGGTTTAAGAATCATGATAGAAGGTTGTATACATGGAAGAACCCTGGAGATACTAAAAGGTATCAGATAGATTATATAATGGTAAGACAGAGATTTAGGAACCAGGTTTTAAATTGTAAGACATTTCCAGGGGCAGATGTGGACTCTGACCACAATCTATTGGTTATGAGCTGTAGATTAAAACTGAAGAAACTGCAAAAAGGTGGGAATTTAAGGAGATGGGACCTGGATAAACTGAAAGAACCAGAGGTTGTACAGAGTTTCAGGGAGAGCATAAGGGAACAATTGACAGGAATGGGGGAAAGAAATACAGTAGAAGAAGAATGGGTAGCTTTGAGGGATGAAGTAGTGAAGGCAGCAGAGGATCAAGTAGGTAAAAAGACCAGGGCTCTTAGAAATCCTTGGGTAACAGAAGAAATATTGAATTTAATTGATGAAGGGAGAAAATATAAAAATGCAGTTGATGAAGCAGGCAAAATGAATACAAACGTCTCAAAAATGAGATCGACAGGAAGTGCAAAATGGCTAAGCAGGGATGGCTAGAGGACAGATGTAAGGATGTAGAGGCTTATTTCACTAGGGGTAAGATAGATACTGCCTACAGGAAAATTAAAGAGACCTTTGGAGAAAAGAGAACCACTTGCATGAACATCAAGAGCTCAGATGGAAACCCAGTTCTAAGCAAAGAAGGGAAAGCAGAAAGGTGGAACGAGTATATAGAGGGTCTATACAAGGGCGATGTACTTGAGAACAATATTATGGAAATGGAAGAGGATGTAGATGAAGATGAAATGGGAGATACGATACTGCGTGAAGAGTTTGACAGAGCACTGAAAGACCTGAGTCGAAACAAGGCCCCCGGAGTAGACAACATTCCATTGGAACTACTGACGGCCTTGGGAGAGCCAGTCCTGACAAAACTCTACCATCTGGCGAGCAAGATGTATGAAACAGGCGAAATACCCTCAGACTTCAAGAAGAATATAATAATTCCAATCCCAAAGAAAGCAGGTGTTGACAGATGTGAAAATTACCGAACAATCAGTTTAATAAGTCACAGCTGCAAAATAATAACACGAATTCTTTACAGACGAATGGAAAAACTAGTAGATGCCGACCTCGGGGAAGATCAGTTTGGATTCCGTAGAAATTCTGGAACACGTGAGGCAATACTGACCTTACACCTTATCTTAGAAGAAAGATTAAGGAAAGGCAAACCTACATTTCTAGCATTTGTAGACTTAGAGAAAGCTTTTGACAATGTTGACTGGAATACTCTCTTTCAAATTCTAAAGGTGGCAGGGGTAAAATACAGGGAGCGAAAGGCGATTTACAATTTGTATAGAAACCAGATGGCAGTTATAAGAGTCGAGGGACATGAAAGGGAAGCAGTTGTTGGGAAGGGAGTAAGATAGGGTTGTAGCCTCTCCCCGATGTTATTCAATCTGTATATCGAGCAAGCAGTAAAGGAAACAAAAGAAAAATTCGGAGTAGGTATTAAAATCCATGGAGAAGAAATAAAAACTTTGAGGTTTGCCGATGACATTGTAATTCTGTCAGAGACAGCAAAGGACCTGGAAGTGCAGTTGAACGGAATGGACAGTGTCTTGAAAGGAGGATATAAGATGAACATCAACAAAAGCAAAACGAGGATAATGGAATGTAGTCGAATTAAGTCGGGTGATGCTGAGGGAATTAGATTAGGAAATGAGACACTTAAAATAGTAAAGGAGTTTTGCTATTTGGGGAGCAAAATAACTGATGATGGTCGAAGTAGAGAGGATATAAAATGTTGACAGGCAATGGCAAGGAAAGCGTTTCTGAAGAAGAGAAATTTGTTAACATCGAGTATAGATTTAAGTGTCAGGAAGTCATTTCTGAAAGTATTTGTATGGAATGTAGCCATGTATGGAAGTGAAACATGGACGGTAAATAGTTTGGATAAGAAGAGAATAGAAGCTTTCGAAATGTGGTGCTACAGAAGAATGCTGAAGATTAGATGGGTAGATCACATAACTAATGAGGAAGTATTGAATAGGATTGGGGAGAAGAGAAGTTTGTGGCACAACTTGACCAGAAGAAGGGATCGGTTAGTAGGACATGTTCTGAGGCATCAAGGGATCACCAATTTAGTATTGGAGGGCAGCGTGGAGGGTAAAAATCGTAGGGGGAGACCAAGAGATGAATACACTAAGCAGATTCAGAAGGATGTAGGTTGCAGTAGGTACTGGGAGATGAAGAAGCTTGCACAGGATAGAGTAGCATGGAGAGCTGCATCAAACCAGTCTCAGGACTGAAGACCACAACAACATGTCCCTTATGCGATGGCATAATATATATGGGGGTTTCTAATCTGTCTGCTCTGTCATAGCCATTCGTCTTTTAAAACCTTGTGAAGACTGCTCCCCGCTTTTTTATTTTTTTATTTAAAAAAAAAAACAGACGCTGCACCAGTGAACGTCTCCACACGACGGACAAATAGTAAAAGATAAACATCGCTGCATCACGAGTCTGCCGGACTGAAGATGGTTCTGTCGACCGAAAAATGTCACACCGCAAAACTAAACGGAACTTCGCGCTGTGTGGAATTCCTTGTGGGAATGGACGAGCAAAATCGAAGAGGACGGCCGATGTGTCGCGGTGCTGGTCTGCTTATCACTCGCACGCGCCCTCACTTCTACGGTCTTCGCGGTTCTTTCGGGTGATATAAATTGGTAGCAGTACAATCGTTCTGCAGTCAACTGAAGACGCCGGTTCTCTAAATATTCTCAATAACTTTTCAGCGAAAGAACGTCGTTTTCTCCTCAGGGATGCCAACATGATCTCGAGGAGCACTGACGTAATATTCTCGTATTGAGGCAACCTACCAGTAACAAATCTGAATTACTTCGATGTGTTCTTTTAATCTGACCTGGTGTCGATTGGAGCAGTACTCAAGAATGGTTTGTCCGAGGGTCACTCAATAATTAAAGAGGCAAATTGATCTGCAGAAAAAAGCGTTTATTTTTACAAAACAATACTTTTTTCTACTTTTCAACATAATCCCCTTGCACATTTATGCACTTGTTCCAACGGGCTACAATCTTTTTTACTCCTGCTCAAAAGAATTCTTTACCTTGATGTTTGAACCAATTACCCATAAACTTTTTCACGTCCTCGTTGTCCTGGAACCTCTTCCCACGTAATGCCTCCTTCAGTGCACCAAACAAATGAAAAGCACTAGGTGCTAAATCAGGACTGTAAGAGGGATGAGGCAGTACTTCCCAGCCCATTTTGTCGATGGTTTCACGGGTTAGTTGAGCAAGACAGATGTGCGTTGTCTTGCTGGAGAATCACACCTCTCCTCTGAGATCCACGACGTCTCTCTCTCATGGATGGCTTCACCTTGTTTACGCTGCTCTTCGAGATAATCACAAAAAACTGGATCGTCTGTTGGCAGGAGAGCCAACACCGTGTTATTAGATGAAGCCGAAAGGCACGCGTTTTAGCTCACGCAGGCTGGCGTGAGGTCTGGAACAGGACAAGGAAATTAGACTTTAGCAAAAAACGTACGTAGCTGCTGGAATACTTAACTTTAATCCATAAATGCTGAACATCGCTCTTGACGGTACATTATTCATAATCTCAATAGTAACTGGTACTGGCGCCTTGCTTAGTCGTAGCAAATGACGTAGCTGAAGGCTATGCTAACTATCGTCTCGGCAAATGAGACCGTATTTTGTCAGTGAACCATCGCTAGCAAAGTCGGTTGTACCTCTGGGGCGAGTGCTAGGAAGCCTCTCTAGACCTGCCGTGTGGCGGTGCTCGGTCTGCAATCACTGATAGTGGCGACACGCGGGTCCGACGTATACTAACGGACCGCGGCCGATTTAAAGGCTACCACCTAGCAAGTGTGGTGTCTGGCGGTGACACCACATCGTCAGCATCCGAAAACATCGTCAACATGATTTTTCCTGCTGATGCTTGGGTTCTGAATCTTTTTTTGACAGGTAAGTTGGTGTGCTTCCACTCCATGCTTTGTCTTTTTGATCCTGGGTCATAACAGAGTACCCAACTTTCATCACAAGTTAAAATTTTGTTGAGGAAGTCCTCACGTTCTTTTTCATAACGTTCCTTCAGATCTGTGCACATTCTCAACCTTGTTTTCTTGTGTAGCGGCGTCAACTACTGTTCTGTGACAGCATCGAAATCTGATAAATTAACGAAGTCAAAAGATACTTGACCTCAGTACAGGAGAAAATGTTTATTATTGTTATTTTCCTCTGGAGGTCACTTAGAAAGATCCGTTTTGAGCATCGACCCTGACTACAAGGATCTTGTCATCGGTGATCCCTGAATGCTCGACAGGACAGGTACATCCGTTGGCTATACATGGCATTTGATGTTGGAAGAACTTTGTGAGGGAACCTTTAGATCCAGTTCTGCTTAGTGATTATGATGTCAATCTCCAGTTGAAAAACAATGTACTCAAGCTGCAGCCACTAGTACATAATCAGTTCTCTCTGTGATGACTGTTCAATGTACTTAAAAGTGCCTGATATAAATCAGGATATTTAGAGGATCAGGTACGAAAATTTGTGAATCCTGGTAAATTTTGTTTTATATTGTGCTATCCATCGTGTGTATCAAGTGAAAAAAATTAGTTCATTCTGTGTGCATGGTGCAAAAGAAGTTATGTTTCAAGCATTTATTTACACATTTATCATTATTGTGATGATTTTGTGTCATAATAATGAGTTACTTATTATTTTCAATTCATAAAATATACGATGTTACACTGTGAATTGAAAAACAAAAAAAAAAACATGAATGTAGAGCAACAAGATAAAATATGAAACAGAAATAAGTAAATGAGTCAATGGAACAATAATGAACGTTTAGATATTTTAATCAGGTACGTTGAAAATACTCCGACACCACACTGTGTACAGCTTGTTTTCCAAAAATGGCGTTACACTAACCAGCTTTATTACATATGGATGTATGTGACGTGAAAGCTTCTTCAATTACGTTGTAACAAAAGTTTTCATGAAACTTCCTGGCAGATTAAAACTTTGTGCCGGACCGAGACTCGAACTCGGGACCTTTGCCTTTCGCGGGCATGTGCTCTACGAACTAAGATACCCGAGCACGACTCACGACCCATACTCACAGCTTTAATTCCGCCAGTACGTCTCCTACCTTCGAAACTTCACTGAAGCTCTTCTGCGAACCTTGCAGAACTAGCACTCCTGGAAGAAAGGATGTAGCAGAGACATGGCTTAGCACCAGCCTGGACTTAGAGCACTTGCCCGCGAAGGGCAAAGGTCTCGAGTTCGAGTCTTCGGTCGGCACAATGTTTTAATCTGCCAGGAAGTTTCACATCAGCGCACACTCCGCTGCAGAGTGAAATCTCATTCTGAAAAGTTTTTATTTTCGTAATTAATTAATGGTGGTGATGTATTTTCTAAAATTTTAAATTATTGCAAAATTCGATTCTACAGTTTTCAAGAACGTTAATTACATTTCACCGTTTATGTGAAGTAGGTGTTTCGTATTTCGTGGTTTCGAAGATACTGCCCCTAAGCCTAATATGCAAAATTACCTTTCGCGGTGGTTTTTGCCCCTTAAAAGTGTAACTGGACAAATACATACTCGCCGAGTGTGATCGAGATCGTTTATTTACGTTTGGAATGTTCCCTCTCCAGTGACACAGGCCCTTCGCCTCGCCTCACCTCGCTTTGCTTTGTTTCCTTTGCTGCGCGACGTATGAATGGGCCGCTCCAGAAGGCAGGTAGCTTTCCTGCGTCTGCGGGAAGTCCCCGGCTGGCGAAAGCTGGCCGCCTGATCGGTATTCCGGCCTGACGGTCGCCGCGTCGCTGCCGCCTGCACACTAGTCTCCCACTTGCGGGCGCCTCCCGCAAAACCCGCTGGGAAAGCCCGAACGCCACGCGGATACGGGCGACGTCTTTCAGAAACTGTGGCACGGCAGGTGGACGCTGCGCTACATGCTACAGCTGGGCGCCCACATGCCACAAAAATGACGCCACTTTGGCGCCACTCGAGTGATGTCACCGAAGTTGCGAGAGCAAACACCCACGTTTCTATAGAGCCACTCAAGTCACGTCATTAGCCGTACCGTGTAATTTGAGAATACTTTGTGACATCTCTTTCTTTCACCTGCCACGAACTAGCCTCAGAAGGGTCAGCCATCTTTCAAGCTAATATGTAGTATTTGATATATTTCATGTCTATGATTATCTTTTGCGAAAATATGTGGTTTCTGTCACACACCGCATCAAGAATCTCTCCAAGCCGCGTTATTTTGAGTATGCTCTATCGCGCTACACTGGTAAGATGTGCGATTTTATTGTATAAACCTTTTGCCAATGGGGTTACGAGCACATAATGGTTAATTTACGTGTCCAAAGTATATCACGTTTATATTATATGATGTATGGATAAAAATGTGAATAAGTAAGTCTTATTTAAGTAGCGAAAGGAGATTTGTGGTTTCGCAGCAGCTCACTTCATTTTAAAATGCATTCATTAATGCAACACTGCCAGTATATTCGGACAGATTCTAGTAGTAAAAACTTCAATATTCTTTGGACATTTGCACAATGGATTTGAGAAAGGAACCAATAATGTTTCTGATGGCAGTACTATTTCAAATCGAGTCTGGTTTGTAAGAAGGGACTCAACCATATTACAGTGTCTTTTAGTGCACTTGCACGATGCACAGAGCCAAAATTCGGTACTGGATAAATAAAAAAATTCGTCTTATTTGACTGATGTGGGGTGCAAAGTGAAAATATTAGCTTTCAAATAACTCTTTAGGGCATCGTAAATAGCATCCAACATATCACATAAATACTTTGAAATTGTACTTGTGAGAACTTTATGTAAGGCCTATTAAATGAAAAGAGGTAATCGACATGTGTGAAATATTGAAGAGCCACTTCCAATTGAGCCATGTCTGTTTCATTAATGTATCGCTTTTTTTTTAATAGGGCATGAATCACATCTCTACAAATACTCTAAATTGGCTTTAATTATCCGGAAGTGTCTCACGATAGAACTTGGTTCGTGAGTGCAGTGACAATTATTTTGTTTGATGCTACTGAGTTATTTGTACGTAAATTCCACTTTCATATCCAACATTTATGCTTTCTCTTCTTTTCACTGGACTATTGGCTCACTTCTAATACCATTACCTTAATGGCAACACCAATGTCCGCATTAAAAATCCCAGCTGACGCCATGTTGAAAACAGTATCACGCCAATTCAGACGCAGCCTGTAGAAACAGTAGCACATGGCGCCACTGTCGTACCAGCCGTCCCGTCACTTGTTGTGGTGCCACTATTGTTGCACATGGAAACCTAGCTTTAGCAGCGCAAGTGGGTAAACTGGGAGCTCTGCATGTCCAGAAGTCTCCATTCCCAATACACACAATTTAATCGTACTGGATTCGGCTTTTACCACAGATTTTAAAGTCTCTGAGTTGGTGCTGTAGACATTTAACTCACCGTCGCATTCTGTCTCAGAGGAACCACTGTGGGTGCTTTAGTGCCACTTTAGGTGCCACTGCCCTTTGTGATGTCGCATAATGAGGAGGATTTGTCTAAAAGCTTTGATTGTTGGCGTTTATAGCGCAAAGTTTTCCAACGATATTAGTAGAACCTTTTGGGACATAATGACATGAGTAATTGTTAGAAGAGATCTCGCCAGAAGCCATCACCAAGAAGAGATCTCAAACTGGTGCGGTAAGTCATTAAAAGTCGTCTCCACTAACGATAGCTTTGTGGAGGTATGTGGCATTAGATGTCTACGCACAGGTCATGCAATTCGCGTAAATAATGGGCATCTGATTCGCGTACGCGGTGATTGTGTCCCATAGCGACCCAGATGGGTTCCACGGAATTTACATCAGGCTAATTTGGTAGCCGAGACATCAACGTCAGTTCACTATAATGCTCCTCAAACCACTGAGGCACGGTTCTGGCTGCGAGACATGAACAATTGTAGTCCTGAAAGATGACATCGCCGTTGGGGAATACATCAAGCCTGAAGGGATGCAGGTGGTTCGCATGTGTCAGCACGTCTTCGATTGATACCACAGATCCCATACAAACGCAAGTGAATGTCTCCCATAACATGGAACTGCTCCCAACAGCCTGCGTCCGTGGTGCGTCGCACGTTTCGAGCCCCGTTCACGTCGATAACGGCGTTTGTGGAGACGACCATAGACCATGTGTAGCAACAGTGTGATACATCTGAAGAGCCGATACGTTTCTATTGCTCTATCTATATCTGGATCCCGCTCCAGCTACTGCCGCGTCTGGGTGCTGATGAGTCCTCTCCATTTGGCTCGGTCCTCCCGTCACTTTTCTTCCTCCACTTGCTGCCAGGTCACACCTCTCCTTTCCACAGATATTCTCACTCCCATTTTCCACCGTGTTCTTGGGCGCCCTCTAGGTCTTTTCCCATCCATCTTTAGTTCTTCCATAATTTTGGGGAGTCTCTGCGCATGCATCCTCTTAACATGACCGTACCATCTTAATCTCTTTTTTTCAATTTCTTGTCTCATACTTCCTTGTTTAAGGTCCTTTCTTACCTCTACATAACTTACTCTGTCCATTCTTGTTTTTCCCTTAACCGCTCTGAGAAATTTCTTTTCCCCTGCTTACAATCTGCTCCAGTCCCTTTCTGTCATTGTCCATGTTTCTCCAGCATAGGTGACAATAGGGAAGTAATAATTCTTATACGTACGGAGTTTTGCTTTTTCTGAAACTTCCTTATTCCGAATCAGGTGTTTTATTGTTTGGTAGAAACTGCCTCCCTTCTGTAACGTCCTATTAATTTCCTTAGATATTTGACTCCCTAAAGAAGTGAAACTTTCTACCACTTTGAGGGGTTCTCCATTCAAGATAATATTTCCGTTAATCCCTTTCTCTCTTCCAAATACCATTACTTCACTCTTATCTTTATTTATTTTTAATCCAAACCTTTTCTTTATTTCCTTCCACGCATCAAGTTGTAACTGTACATCTACCTCTTTATCACCCCATATTACCACATCTTCTGCAAAAATCATCTTTTACGATGGTTACGGGTGAAGATCTTAATTTCAGCGACGTCGGAGAAGGAAGACTTCGGAACGACGTAGCTGGCAGATGAGGCAACCCTCCTTTCTGGGGATTAAAGAAGGAGGAGGAGGAGGAGATTAGTGTTTAACGTCCCGTCGACAACGAGGTCATTAGAGACGGAGCGCAAGCTCGGGTTAGGGAAGGACGGGGAAGGAAATCGGCCGTGCCCTTTCAAAGGAACCATCCCGGCATTTGCCTGAAAGGATTTAGGGAAATCACGGAAAACCTAAATCAGGATGGCCGGAGACGGGATTGAACCGTCGTCCTCCCGAATACGAGTCCAGTGTGCTAACCACTGCGCCACCCCGCTCGGTGATTAAAGAAGGGAACCACTGCTTTGTGGTGGAGTAGAAACTCCAAAGGCTAAGGGAGACAACCCCAACAGAAAATCCCTTCTTGCGTTAGGCCTAGCAAGCCAGTAGGAAAGTCTTCATATATTGCTTTCAAAACACAGACGAGCTTCGGAACATTTCCATTGATAGACTGTCGAATTCCGATGGTCCCGTGTCTCTGCAATCGTAACTGACGTCATTTGGTCAACATGTGCAACGTAGGTCGGGTCTGCTGCGGAGCTCCGTGTTCAACAATGTGCGAAGAACGGTGTGCTCCGAAACGCTTGTGCGTGCGCCAACATTGTGCTCTTTCGGCAGAGATGCCATAGATCACCATCTATCCTACTTTACAAAGCAGACAAGCCCCCAAATGTTCAAATGTGTGTGAATTCCTAAGGGACCAAACTGCTGACGTCATGGGTCCCTAGACTTAAACACTACTTATCCTAATGATCGGTTTACACTAGCAAGTTATTACAGCAATTTACTTGCGAGGAGGAACTTGCCGCGCGATTTGCGAGTGTAAACATATCGCCAAGTCGACTTGCGGCCGTAGCAATTTATGTCGGAAGTGACTTGCTGCACGTTTTCCGCTTACAGTGTGAACATCACGCAATAAGTATCTGCAAGTAACTTGCAGCTTTTAGGATTTATTTCTATTTCCTGCAAGTAGGAAGCGCAAGTTATAGTAAGCATGTCGTCTGCATAACACTCATATTTAACAGTTTACTTAATGTGGTGACTTAATTTTATTCAACCATCTTACGTATTATGTGCAAATAAATTTCAAAATTGGAGGAGAAACGGGAATGGATGAAGCAGGATATAGAACGTTTTATTGAAGCCGTGGAGAGCTACCCCGAAATACGGAACGTGCATAACCGAGACTTTAAGGATAAAGTGAAGAAGATGAGCGCATTAAATGAAATCTCGTCGATATTCGACACATCTATACAAGAAGTACATAGAAAGTAGCATAACTTGAAGACACAATCCCTTTGCCACCTGCATCCACTCGCTTGTTGTTTTAGGAGTCTAGAAAAAGACGATGTGTAATTATTACATGTTCTATTTACTTAGCATGTCACTTTCCATTTTATGAGCATTAGAAAAAAAAAAACATTTTTATAAGCATATCATTCTGTAAAATGCAGTTTCTTTCAATAAAAATTTAATTTCATTGTTGTGTTTTCGCACACCTTCAAATAATTTTCCCTTTTCAAGACGTTAAAAATGGCTCTACAGACATCGGGTACGATCAGAGAAATCGTGTTGACGGGTGTGGTGTCACCGCCAGACACGACACTTGCTAGGTGGTAGTCTTTAAATCGGCCGCGGTCCGTTAGTATACGTCGGACCCGCGTGTCGCCACTATCAGTGATTGCAGACCGAGCGCCGCCACACGACAGGTCTAGAGAGACTTCCTAGCACTCGCACCAGTTGTACAACCGACTTTGCTAGCGATGGTTCACTGCCTACTTACGTTCTCATTTGCCGAAACGATAGTTAGCATAGCCTTCAGCTACGTCATTTGCTACGACCTAGCAAGGCGCCATTATGAGTTGCTATTGATATTGTGAAGAATGTACAGACAAGAGCTACGTTCAACATTAATGGATTAAAGTTAAGTATTCTACCTCCTTTTTTCTAAGTTCTAATTACCTTGTCCTGTTCCAGACCTCACGCCAGCCTGCGTGAGCTTAAACGCGTGCCTTTCGGCTTCCTCCAAACTCCGTGGCTTGGCTCCTGCCAATCCACAACAACGGGAATATGAAACAAGTACATTAGGGACTTGTATGAGTCTCCTACAAAGAAAAGATTTCAGAATTCAAACTTTTTTTGGATGTATGTTTCACATAAATAAATGAAATGCCTATTTTATTCGTAGTTCGCCGGTAGCTATAAATCATAGAGTGACTTGCACACGTTCCTTTGCTGAAATAGCAGTACCGAAGTTTGTATCTCGTTTGATATCACAAGGCGCTATTAACATCAACAAATAATCCAGATCATTTGAGGACATTCTGCAAAAGTTTTCAAAAGTATCCATGCTGTCGATACTAAGTTCTTGCAAAAGTTTATTACAGGCACCATTTTGCGATCTTCTCATTGTCTTCTCTCTAACCCAAATACTTCTCTTTTTCTTTTTCACGTTTTGCATTACAATTACAAGAGCTGCAGCATGTCTCACCCGCATACTTGTCATTTTACACTTCAGCTGACACTCGTAGTGGTACTGAAAGCATATGTAAACTGTATCTGCAAGTTGTTGACGCAAGTTTCTTGCCAAAGAACTTGCGGAAGAATCTTGCTTAATTCTTGCGCTGCTGTGTAAACACAGCTGCGAGCGGCTAGCAATAACTTGCAGCAATGACTTCTGCAAGCGACTTGCTAGTGTAAACCCAGCTTAACAACAACACTCTGAGGTGTGGGGTTGATCAATTATTCTATTATTCTGCGCAACGGATTAATCTGAGATATACCTGCAAGATCCAATTTCCACCCCAACACTACTACAGAAGTCAGACAGACGCTCCTAACGTTCTAAAGAGAAATGCCTAAAAACCTTTCAGCAATAAATATCTTCTGGAGTCGTCCGCTGTAAGGAAATGACACAAAAATTCAAAAAATTTCTTACGTAACTAGTGGGATACTTGGGTGCTGGAGTAGTGCTAGTTAGTGTAAGAAAAACATGGAACTAACGAAAGTTATTATTTATTTTGCAAAAATTCTGAGAAATCACAATGACACTTTAAGTTATGAATTGAACAAGTTATATCCTGGTTCTTTTCGGAATGAGAAAGTAACCTTTCAAGGATAGGATTCGCTAATGAAATTTCTACACAAAGTTTAAGATGATGTTTAACTTGGCAAAATGGCTGAGAGGCACGCCTACTCAACTTGAATAATTATCCTTTAGAATATTGCTAGGTACGGTCGAGGCTTTCGCGTGTGAAATGCAGTGAAGTGTACTGTTGTGGAGGAAATATGGGGCTCGCAATAGGTGTAGCGCACAATACCGTAAGCTGCGATGACTGCTGTCTGCGCCGCTCGCTGCTGACAAATAAGATAACTCTCGTTCTATCTGGATTGACCTTCGCCAATCAAACTCTCCCTATGCCTTGATGAAGTCAAGGATTCCTATT
Organism: Schistocerca cancellata; assembly: GCF_023864275.1. Taxonomy (NCBI): domain Eukaryota; kingdom Metazoa; phylum Arthropoda; class Insecta; order Orthoptera; family Acrididae; genus Schistocerca; species Schistocerca cancellata. Next base: position 504,834,279 of record NC_064634.1, on the reverse strand, counting down.
CGCCCCTAGTCTAACTAATGGAGTGGCACACCGGTCAGATAACCAGTCCACTGCGATGCCATTCAAAATTCGCTCGCAGGCGTTTAACTATAACCCTGTCCATTTGCACCGCACAATAAGTGTGCCGGCCAACACAGTGAACAACACTTAATCGCAAGGACTCAATATAGAGTCGCTCTTTGATTCGCTCTCGACAGAGGTGCTCTCCCAGTGAAGTGCTGAGGAGAGACTTGTTCCTCGCTCTTTCGAGTACACGTATGAGCGCGCACGCTCTCGATATGTGTTCTTGCTCCAAGAGCGACAATGGAACGGCGCCTCTCCACGGCAGACGTGAAGGGGTATATCTTTCGGTCTCTTCCATTATTCCTTCAGCTCAAGGCGTCAGAAATATCGTCTGCCAATCAGCATTGCTCTTCTAAAACGGGAGAATGACGTTTCGTTTAAGGCGACCAATCCGGAAGCTAGTAGCTTTGGCGTTTGCCTTCTCCCTGTGAAAATCTCTGAAACTGCATGCTATGTGTAAAGAATGCGTAGGCTGGCCGCTCCCACACAATGTAGCGGAATTTGCTTTTAAGCCGAACACGGGGTCGTGCCCCCTTTTCAATCGGGCCCACGCTGTCCGCTACGGGCGGTCACCAGCCGTCATGGGCTGGGTCGTCCTCTGAAGGACCGGGCGTCCCGTTATACAGGCTCTCTCCCGCACTAAAATCTTTTGTGACCGTCATGTCTGGAATGTATCTGTGTACACCAGCCTCGAGTATTTCAACCACAGTGCGCTCACTTGTCAAATGCATATCGTTTACATGAATACATTTGACCAGTTTCGCCGTTTTAGAGACACTCGTGCACAGGTTCCGCGTAATAATAATCTGCCCTTTTTCACAGCCGCTTATCTCAATGGATTTCCCCATTTTCAGCCCACACCTTCGCTGGGGTGATTCCCCGTCCATGTCTGCTCCGTTTACCGCCTGTCACGTGACAGCAACCACCCAGACGGCTGTGCTGTGCGCTGCGGGCGGTTGCAGGCGGGATGCGGCTCCCCAGTGGAGCGATTCGCCCACGAGTGCAGCGTGTCGCGCCCAGCGAGATGTTCAAGTTGATCGGCACGTTCGTCGAGACTGTCCAGGTGGATGGCGACGGATCATAGTGCCTACCATATAAGGTCGTGGTCCGCTCAAATGTCTGTACAGTTTGTGATCCTAACTGAGGCGCTACACGTACCATCATAGCAGAAGAACGCAACACGTTGATATTCCCATAAACAGACACGGATAATGTTTTTCCACCAGATGTTTACTATGTACGAGGTCCCTCGTTACTAAAAGACAGTGTGTGTTCAACAGGTTCCAAATGACCTGTCCGATTTCGATAATTCAGTAAATATATGAGCGCTTATGTACCTCTTGTCATATGAATCAGATAAAATGTGCTTCTCTTTAAATAAATGAAGGAAAAGAATGACTTCCTCGACAGTCCAATACTTTTTTCTTTTCCTTCGCTTTCCACAAAATCATTTGCTACCCAGTAACCCACATTCTAAAGAGTACACTAACATCATCTGTATCCAATGGGACACAAAAAACACAATAGGTAGGCTATGCTAGATAGCACATTATGTTGCGCACAATAATTCAAAATTGGCTCTGAGCGCTATGGGACTTAAATTCTAAGGTCATCAGTTCCCTAGAACTTAGAACTACTTAAACCTAACTAACCTAAGGACATCACACACATCCATGACCGAGGCAGGATTCGAACCTGCAACCGCAGTGGTCTCGCGGTTCCAGACCGTAGCGCCTAGAACCGCTCGGCCACCCCTTCCAGCCACAATAATTCCATTCCGTACGTTTTAGGTCCATGTTTATCTTCACAGAGCCGCCACGTACACGCACGAGCAACGTTCACTTTAGAGAAAAAATACAAAGCGATCGCCTTGCATTTTCAAACACTTCGCCATTCGCTGGATCATGCTTTGCTGGGCCCTACGCAACATATCTGCATCACAATTGCCAATGCAGCATGCACGCAAGATGTTATGTCGTGGAGTACGTTGCCGGCCGTTCGTGGCCGAGCGGTTCTAGGCGCTTCAGTCTGGAAACGCGCGACCGCTGCTATCGCAGTTTCGAATCCTGCCTCGGGCATGGATGTGTGTGATGTCGTTAGGTTAATTAGGTTCAAGTAGTTCTAAGTTCTAGGGGGCTGATGACCTGAAATGTTTAAGTCCCATAGTGCTCAGAGCCATTTGAACCATTTCTTGGAGTACATTAACTTGTTTCTTTGTCGCCTGCATCTCGTGGTCGTGCGGTAGCGTTCTCGCTTCCCTCGCCCGGGTTCCCGGGTTCGATTCCCGGCGGGGTCAGGGATTTTCTCTGCCTCGTGATGGCTGGGTGTTGTGTGCTGTCCTTAGGTTAGTTAGGTTTAAGTAGTTCTAAGTTCTAGGAGACTGATGACCTTAGATGTTAAGTCCCATAGTGCTCAGAGCCATTTTTTTGTTTCTTTGTCTGTCCCCGCAAAAATAAAATCTAGTGGATTAAGTCCCGAGAAATGTGGAGGCCACAACATCGGACTTCCATGACCAGTCCATTTCTCTGGGAACACTTCATTTAAATAGTTAGTATTGCGGTGTACCATCATGCCGAATCCACAACTGTTGCCGAACACGAAGTGGGACGTTTATTAACGCTGCAGGCAAAAATTGCAAAGAAACGTACGATGCAGGAGCGCGTTAAACTTCTCCAGCAATAGAGAATGGGTCAGAAGCACTCCTCCCACGATTCCAACCAACAGATTTATGCCAAAGAGTGCCGGGAAGCTACGTTCGAGGGTGACATGCGGGTTGCGTTCCGACCAATAAAAATGTTTTAGCTATATCGAGTGGAAAAAGAATAATAGTACTCCACAAAACAGAGGGAGAAACATGGTGAACTGTGTGAAAAAGTTCGGGATACAGAATTGTGCTTATGTCTCGGAAATAAAGTGGTACTGCGACCTTCAGATCAGATGAGAGGAAACACAGATCACACTGATGACACCTTAGAGCAAGAAAACGGCGAAACGCGACTGGAAAAATAAATTACTCTGTAGCAAGGAAAGGCGCTTTTATTTACAAAGCAAATAAATCTTTTCTTGCAGCACAGTTGGAACCCTTGGCGGATGTAATGAACGGATTACGCAGCTGCCAACAGACACACACAACAACTAACGCTAAGGATCAAACAACGATACGACACACGCGAAGACACAAACAAGACAGAGGAAAAGCTACGAAGATGCGCGACGCTGCGGTGAGAGGCTAAACTTGACAACCGTTCCTCTCGGCCCTCGAGGCAGAACTCACCGAGTGAGCTACGACAGCTGGTACAAAAAAACGGCTCTGAGCACTATGGGACTTAACATCTTAGGTCATCAGTCCCCTATAACTTGGAAGTACTTAAACCTAACTAACCTAAGGACATCACACACATCCATGCCCGAGGCAGGATTCGAACCTGCGACCGTAGCAGCCCCGCGGTTCCGGACTGCAGCGCTTGAACCGCACGGCCACCGCGGCCGGCCAGCTGGTACAGTATTGTGGGGCTATACACGTCCCTCTGTACTTTCCGATGCGCTGCACGACGTGACAGATGTTTTCAAAAATCACACGATCTGATTTTGCAAGACAGACTTTTGTCTTGAATCTGGGTGAAGAATCGCACGCCGACCTCTAAGTTCAAATGGCTCTAAGCACTATGGGACTTAACATCTGAGGTCATCAGTCCCTTAGACTAAGAACTACGTAAACCTAACTAACCTAAGGACATCACACACATCCGTGCCCGAGGCAGGATTCGAACCTGTGACCGTAGCAGCCGCGCGGTTGCGGACTGAAGCGCCTAGAACCGCTCGGCCACAGCGGCCGACGACCTCTAAGTAAGCATTTTTTTTCTTCACCCTATGTTTCTTGAAGCAGTGTTACTTACGGCATCGAAATTACCGACACTATACTCATACAGTATTTGAGAATGAGAGTAGTTAGCGACTTTCAGCAATCTTTGCAATGCAATTCCAAAATCTTTTCGAAACTTTTCCTCGCTGACGCCAGCCACAAAATAATGAATGGAAAAAAGTTTATCTCGTACTACATATTTGCTGTTATAAGGGCCAATTAGTTGAAAACGAGGCAGATGGAAAAAAGTAAGTAAATTGTTTCTCATTTCAAAAATAATCGACATAACTGTTAAAACATATATCCCACTGTGAGACGAGATGGGCGGTTATTTCTCTATTGCAAATTTAAAGACCTGTTACCTGATATTTTAAAGTAGGTCGTAGATATTACAGTTACAGGTCTCGTTTGTCATCTGTTCTGCAGGATTTTGCTTTATCTGCAACATGTCAAAGGTTTCGTGGCAAAATGTCTTCCGGTAGCTAGGTGGATATCTCTTCGTCCTAAGCAACTCGACTGCCACGAATTTCATCCTTTGGGGCCCCATAAATATGGGAATCACATGGGGAGGGATTGGGACTGCATGAAAGATGTGTAAGGACGTTCCAGCGAACCTTTTCCAGAGCAGCCGAAACAAAAGGCGTGCCAGTTCCGGAAAATTCACGATGATCTTTCTCTTTGACTGCTCGGACCTGCTGCTCGTCGTGTTTCTGGAACGCGGAGTCACAATCAACGCACAGCGGCACGTGAAAACTTAGCAAATATAGAAGCGCGCCAATAAAGCCTAAACGGAGAGCATCATTCTGTTGCAAAATAATGCTCGCCCACACTTTGCCAAGACTGTTTCACCCGCGCTGCCGAAGTTTAGCTGGGAAGCCGTTACGTATTCTCGATACAACCCGATCTCTTCCCATGTGATTTCCATATTATTTGATCTCTCAAGAAAGACTATGTGGTCGTCGATTTGCTTTGGACGAAGAACTGTGCGCTTGGGTACTGTCATGGCGCCACAGGTAACCACAAGGCATCGGCCGTCTTGTCTCTCTCTCTGATAAAAGTATTCGCAATTATGGCCATTAGTTTTCAATTAATAAACAATTTACTTACTTTTTTCCACAGGCCTGGTTTTCATTTGACTGCCCCTTATGTTAACTCTATTCGCAACACATTTTACACGGAGTATCCACGTATGCCACTTAAAGTACCTGCAAAATTATATCCCTCTACGACACATAATGCGGGGGACATTACGTCGTAAACACTGAGACGCGTGAGAAACCAGATATTCCTAAAACTACGCACGATTTGCCAGAAAATTGTTGTATGATTATATAAACGGTTTGTCAGTACTTTGGGTAAGCAGTTTTAGTTTTGACAATTCGTTAGTGTATATGTGAATAATCGGATACTAACAGTACACATGTAATTAGGGTTTATCGTCTTCAACCATAAAGGTTTCACATGCTTAAAGTCAAATATTTAACATATTGAAACATCGTATGCGTATTACCAATAGATAAAGAGAAAGAAGATTAGGCGGTTCTGAAACAAATCACTGGAAGGTATTACTTCCATAGAATGTATAGGAGAATATGTATGCAGCGCTTTAAAGTAGAACGGCGACATAAACCTGATCGCAGGAAACGCAGATGACTGACGGAGATTTACAGGAAGAACCCTAAGGGGAGAAAAATCCATCAACAAAGGAGGCAGGTTACAAAAGCGTCGTTCGACCAATACTTGAATATTGCTCGTCAGTAGGAGATCCGAGCCAGACCGGATCGATAGAGGGAATAGAGAAGGTCGAAAGAAGAGCGGCGCGATTCGTCACAGGTTCGTTCATCAAGCACGGAAGTGTCACAGAGATGATAGACGACTTCCACTAGCAGACGCAGTAAGAGAGGCATGTGCACCAGACTGTTGTTCCGAGAGCCTACGTTCCTGGAAGAGACAACAAACATTTTGCTTCTTAGAAGCGGGAAAACTGACGAAGATAAAAGAGCCCACACACGGAAGGGTACCAGTAATGGTCCTCCCCCCCGGACTTCCCGCGAGAGAAACAGGAAAGGGGGGCACATTGAGTACCCTCCGCCACACACCGCAAGGTGCCCGGAGTATAGGTGCAGATTTGTGAGGTAATGAGACATTTGAAGGTGTTTTATACACAGGAGTTGACTTCTTAGAAGAATAAGGGCTAATTGTGCGTTCCAGTTGGGAAACACGTCGGCGGTTCGAGTGCTTCCTGGAACACGCCCACAGACGCCGCAAAAGGGTGACTAATCGGGAAAGTTGCGTCTCCGCTGACGACGGTGTAGCGGCCTTGCACCGCGGAAATGGAGGCTGCGAGGAGAATTCCTCAGCGAGCCGCGAAACTGTGAATAATAGTCGGTGGCGGGAGGTTCGTGGAAGGTGGGTGGGAGGAGCTGCGTGGAGCGGCCTCCAGCGGCCTCCAGCGGCATCGTACCGCGGGTGCAGTTGGCCGCCCCACCCCCACTCGTAGCCCCTTCCCCCCCCCCCCCCTCCTACGTCACGCTACGAAGACGCCGCCTGGTCGCGGCTCCGACATCGCCGTTCGTGCTCAGTTCAGGTAGCCTCTTCCTTGTTGACACTGAGAGCTGGACTACTTCTTTCTGCATTATTTGTACTGAGTCTTCGTACACTTGGAGAAACATTCATTACTCTATTAAGTTGTTCACTAATAATTTCTGGGCCGGCCGGAGTGGCCGAGCGGTTAAAGGCGCTACAGTCTGGAACTGCACGACCGCTACGGTCGCAGGTTCGAATCCTGCCTCGGGCATGGATGTGTGTGATGTCCTTAGGTTAGTTAGGTTTAAGTAGTTCTAAGTTCTAGGGGACTTACGACCACAGCAGTTGAGTCCCATAGTGCTCAGAGCCATTTGAACCATTTGAACCAATAATTTCTGCTCCTGTCCAGCGTTCCTATGACGAAAGTTGTCACACTACTGCGCAGCCCACCTTTCCTTACTGTAGTGTGCAAAGCTGTAAACAACAGATGGAGACGAGACAGATGGTAAAAAGTAAGTTGACTGTTTCTACACACATCAAAAACAGTTTTGCATCATCCCAGTTACCAGAACTCCTGAAGATAGACGTTGACTGTGGATATTGTATCACAGGCACAGTCCCTTTGACTTTCAGAGATGTCACTCAGTCCGCCCAAAGACGTAAACAACCATGCCTGAGCAGCGCCTATTCGACGGAGGGCGTCCGACAGCCGACCAGTTCCAGTCAATCCACCAGGAAGAAAGTACACGCCTCGTGTTGTCTGTAATTCAACCATGCCTAGACGGTCAATACCGCGGGTCGATCGCGACCGCATTGTTACTTTGTGCCACGAAGGGCTCTCAACAAGGGAAGTGTCCAGGCGTCTCGGAATGAACCAAAACGATGTTGTTAGGACCTGGAGCGGGTACAGAGAGACAGGAACTGCCGATGACATGCCTCGCTCAGACCTCCCAAGCGCTACTACTGCAGTGGATGACCGCTACCTACGGATTATGGCTCGGAGGAACCCTGACAGCAACGCCACCATGTTGAATAACGCTTTTCGTGCTGCCACAGGACGTCGTGTCACGACTCAAACTGCGCGCAAAAGGCTGCATGGCGCGCATCTTCACTCCCGACGTCCATGGCGAGGCGCTGTTTGCAATCACGACACCATGCAGTGCGGTAGAGATGGGCCCAACAACATGCGGAATGGACCGCTTAGGCAAAGGTCCCGAGTTCGAGTCTCGGTCGGGCACACAGTTTTAATCTGCCAGGAAGTTTCATATCAGCGCACACTCCGCTGCAGAGTGAAAATCTCATTCTCGTCGGAGACGTGTTTGGACGCAACCCGGTCAGCCTGAAAGACACACTGTCGAGCGAGTGCAGCAAGGTGGAGGTTCCGTGCTGTTTTGGGGTGGCATTATGAAGGGCCGATGTACGCCGCTGGTGGTCATGGAAGGCGCCGTAGCGGGTGTACGTTACGTCAATGCCATCCTCCGACCGATAGTGCAACCATATCGGCAGCATATTGGCGAGACATTCATCTTCGTGGACCACAATTCGCGCACCATCGTGCACATCTTGTGGCTGACTTCCTTCAGGATAACGATATCGCTCCACTAGAGTGGCCAGCATGTTCTCCAGACATGAACCTTGTCGAACACGCCTGGGATAGATGGAAAAGGGCTGTTTATGGACGACGTGATCCACAAAACACTCTGAGGGATCGATGCCGAATTGCCATTGAGGAGTGGGACAATCTGGACCAACAGTGCCTTGATGAACTTCTGGATAGTATGCCACAACGAACACATACATGCATCAGTGAAAGAGGACGTGCTACAGGGTATTAGAGGTACCGCTGTGTACAGCAATCTGGACCACCACCTCTGAAGATCTCGCTGTATGGTGGTACAACATGCAATGTGTGATGTTCATGAACAATAAAAAGGACTGAAATGATGTTTATGTTGATCTCTGTTCCAATTTTCTTTACAATCCATTTTTCTGACGGTTTCCGGAACTCTCATAACCGAGGTGATGCAAAACGTTTTTTGATGAGTGTATTTCAAAAGTAATCGTCCTAAAAGTTAGTACATTTATTATCCCACTGTGAGACAAGGTGGTGATTGCCTTCACGGAAAAATGTTTGCGGCTGCCTACATAACTGCAGTTGCACCCATGCGTGCACCTCTAAGTTCGAAGGAAATCGACGGCCTCGAATGTGTTTCTTCAGGGCGCCAAAAATACAGAAAGCGCACAGGGAGAGATGTAGAGCGTATAGACGATGTGTAAAGGGCTTCTCAGCTAAACTTGTGCAGTCTAGTCGAAACTGTCTTGGCAGTGTGGGTCGACACATCAAGAGGTATCAAGGAACAAATAATTTTGTAGCGGAGGTAAGTGTGGGGAGCAAAAACTGTACGGAGAGACCAAGGATCGGAGCACAGTACATCAGCACTTTCAGATGGATGCGAGCTGTAGTAGCGGTGCAGAGATGAAGAGGCCTCCCTGCCGGGAATCGAACCCTGTCCCCCGCGTGGCAGCCGGTAACGCTACCGCTACGCTACGGAGGCGGCCAAATGACAATCCTCCTGCGGTGGCCGGGAATCGAATCCGGACCAACTGCTTGGGAAGCAACCATGCTGACTGTTAGACCACCACCGCACAGCACTGGCCACGCACTGTTGGATCCTTTCGCACAAAACGTGATTCCGCGTCACATATTCAATTATTACCATCTCAGACATCGACCTACAGTAGATACGCTTCATACGACATTACATGATGCCGAACTGTTTGAAGGCATCAAATTATCTTTCCACCTGGATGTATACAAGAATAAATATAACACCGTAATAAGAAGTGACCGACACGTAGGCCTTGCGGTCGAATCTCGTAAGGTGACTGTTTCCTTTATTTCTAAACCTTACCGAAATGAGTGATCATTATTATTTTCAATTAAAACCCAAAGCATTAACACAAGAAATAGATACTATCAAAACAATTGCAGTAAATAATGATTACTCTGTAAAATCAATTGATAAACTATCTAGAAAACTTCAGACCAACATCACTCACAAAAACACTGAGAAGAAAACTACCAACACAAAACAAATCTTCACAAGCATTCCATACTTAGGCACAGTATCACAAAAAATAGCTAACTTATTAAAAAAGAAAACCAATATTAAAATATCTTTCTCCACAAACAGCAAACTTGGATACCACTTTCCTCACACACTGAACACAAACAAGCCAATAACACAACACAGTGCAATATATAAATTACAATGTAACAGTTGCCCTGCATTTTACATAGGAAAAACTAGAAGAACCTTCCACACACGGTATAACGAACACACCGACGCCTTTCGACTAAACCATTTTGAAAAATCTACAATAGCTAACCACATGTGTATTAATAAACACAGACTTGACAACATCCACAACAGCCTAACTGTACTTCACACAGAACCCAACAGTAAAAAACTTAATCTACTAGGACAGTTAGAAATAATGCTACACAAAGAAAAATATTCCGAAAACTTGTTGAATGAACAGAGTTTAACAGCCACAATTTTTTCTACACCTTTAAAAGTTTATTTTTTCCTGAGGAATCAGATCTATAATAGTACAAACAGCTGACAACCTACAACATGGTGCCAAATAATTATTTTAATAATACCTGTGCACTAGTAATACTATATCATATTATCTTCTGTGAAACACGAAAATCGATCTGTATGGACGAAAATCTTTGGCATGTTTACGTTCTGCTACTACAATGTGCGAAAAAGTGTGTGACAATGTATATATCCTGTGTATTGTGTATACCAACTGCACAACAGAAACAGACATCATACAATGTTAAACTGTAAGTTAGTTTCATATTATTAACGCTGCTAAACTTATATCTACAATATACCATGTTGTAACACAAAAATGTAATATCAACAGGCAAACAACTAAAAAACCTGATGTAAATCATTAAAAAGCACCTGAAGATGAGCCGCCAGGGCTCGAAATGCATAGTGCAATAAATAAACGCAAGTTGTGACTGAAGGCGGTTTTTTCTTCATTTTACGAAAGTAAAACAGTCGCGGACGAAACACTGAAAAACAATGGATAAAATTAAGTTTAAATTACTTTTTGTTTATAACGTTTTGTCGCATCATTTTAGTCATCATACGGAAAATACCTTACGAACCATCGCTAACAGGAATAACTGACCACAAGATGCACAGCATTTACACGTGAAGTCGTTGCTTCTCGTGTAAGTAGCGCAAATCCAGCCGGCTCAGTTAAGTTGGCAGCAGTGCACAAGACAGTGGCCGCCCTTGGCTGCGGTCGCGTGACCGCGAGGCGGGGTTTCCCCGGACACTGACCACAAGGCAGCTTTGAAAACACGTTCCATTGAAGGCAGGTCGAGGTCAGCCTTTGACGTGTAGGTCACCGCTGCTTGCGATGCTCGGAGTTTGGAGGTGCGCCAGGAGTTTTCTGTCTAATGATCCCCGACATTTAACAGATTTTTCCCGTAAGTCTTCTTCTCGAGTAGCTGCACATCTTATACTGCATAACTGCCCACTCCTAGAGGCAAATCAAGCAATGGTTTCGATAATAACCGTTATGCATTTGAATAAAATTTCTAGCGAGAAAAAATTAAGAAAGGAAAGAAGTTAACGTCCCGTCGACGAGGACGTCATTGAAGACAGAGCACAATTTCGAATTAGTTAACAATGGCAAAGGAAATTGGCCGTGGCCTTTCAGAGGACGCATCTGGGCATCTGCTTTAAGCGATTTAGCGAAACGAAAACAATTGAGGAAGTCATCTTCGAATAGCTGCTGCAACCTACATGCATTTAACCTGTCTCCTGTATTCATCCCTTGGCTTCCCACTGCAATTTTTACGCGTCACCCACCCCTCCAGTAGTAAACTGACAGCTCAGAATATATCCTATCAATCGATCCCTTCTTTGTAACTATCAACTGGTGCCATAATTTTCCTTTTTCCCCAATACGCTTCGATATCTCCTCATTAGTTCTATTATTTACCCATCTAGTCTTTAGCACTCTTCTGTAGCACCACATTTAAAAAGCTTCTGTTCTCTTCCAGTCTGAACAACCTATTGTCCGCGTTCCACTTCCGCACACTCCAGACAAATACCTCCAGGAAAGACTTCCTAATATTTAAATTTGTATGATATGCTAAGAAATTCCTTTTCTTTTGGAAATAGTTCTTGTTACTGCAGTGTACATCCTCCCTACATTGAGGTCCAAATAACGAAACATGTGTACTACTTTCTCAGATCGTAATCTGATCCCCTCAGAATCGCCTGATTTAACTCGATCACTCCTTTGCCCTTGTTTTGATGATATTCATCAACACACTGTTCAGTGTTAAGTGAGGAGGAAGGCATTTACGTTTCATGGATTGCAGTGTACGTCTGACATAGCGGCACTGCGAGCATTCCATAGTATAGCTGAGTTTACGAAAGCGTAATTTAGCAATTTCGCTTGTGAAATCTTAATGATATTTTCTACTGTGTAGGAAAGTGAGAAAGAACTCAATTTTGAAAAATAAGAGTGATTGCTAAACTTGTGTGTTCCTGCAAGCATACGCGTAGCCACGCAATATCATTGATCAGTCTCCAGATTTAATTTGAAGGAATGTGCATAATAAAAGTAGCTGGTAACCCTAACTCATTAAGAGGGAGCTTTAGCCTATTTATTGGCAATTCCACTGAAGCTTCACAGCAAACCCACCCCCGTCTTGGGATGACGAAATCACATGAAGACGCCAGGTTGGCGAAAATACCAAATCTCATCAAAAATATTCTGACACCTATTAGTGCACGTTAATATGGCGTGTGCCCACCCTTTGCTTTTACGACGGCTTGAACTGTGCTGGGGACACTATCAACCAAGTGTGTGAATGCTTGTGGAGGAATGGCTTGGGTTGTTTGGGGGAAGAGACCAAACTGCGAGGTCATCGGTCTCACCGGATTAGGAAAGGATTGAGAGGGAAGTCGGCCGTGGCCTTTCAAAGGAACCATCCCGGCATTTGCCTGGAGCGATTTAGGGAAATCACGGAAAATCTAAATCTGGAAGGCCGGACGCGTGATTGAACCGTCGTCCTCCCGAATGCGAGGAGGAACGGCAGTCCATTCTTCCTTAAAAAAAAAAAAAAAAAAAAAAAAAAAAAAAAGAGAGGAGAGAAGCTAGTGACACTGGCGGTGGATTATGGAGTGAAATCGACGTTCTAACTAATTCCAAAGGTGTTCCGCTGGATTCAAATCGGGACTCTGAGGGGGCCAGACCATTTCAGGAATGTTACTGTCCTCAGACCATTGCCTCACAGACACTACTCTGTCAGGGCGCACTGTCGTGCTGGAACAAGGAGTCATCGTTGCAGCACTGCAACCTTAATGCACACAATAGATGCGTTCATACCCTTACGCATTTAATGTTTGTTTCTTTTGTTTGTTTGTTTTTTTTTTTTGCGCTTTAAGGGGGCCACACTGTAACCACGAAAGCGCCCACACACCAACACCACACTCTCCATACTTCACTGTTGGTACTACAGATAGTGGCAGATAACGTTCCGCAGGTGTTCGCCATACCCAAATCTTTCCACCCGGTTGTCACAGGGTGTAGCGAGGTTCATCCCTCCAGATAACTCGTTTCCAGTAATCCACTCTTCAGTGGTGTTACTACACTCCTGGAAATTGAAATAAGAACACCGTGAATTCATTGTCCCAGGAAGGGGAAACTTTATTGACACATTCCTGGGGTCAGATACATCACATGATCACACTGACAGAACCACAGGCACATAGACACAGGCAACAGAGCATGCACAATGTCGGCACTAGTACAGTGTATATCCACCTTTCGCAGCAATGCAGGCTGCTATTCTCCCATGGAGACGATCGTAGAGATGCTGGATGTAGTCCTGTGGAACGGCTTGCCATACTATTTCCACCTGTCGCCTCAGTTGGACCAGCGTTCGTGCTGGACGTGCAGACCGCGTGAGACGACGCTTCATCCAGTCCCAAACATGCTCAATGGGGGACAGATCCGGAGATCTTGCTGGCCAGGGTAGTTGACTTACACCTTCTAGAGCACGTTGGGTGGCACGGGATACATGCGGACGTGCATTGTCCTGTTGGAACAGCAAGTTCCCTTGCCGGTCTACGAATGGTAGAACGATGGGTTCGATGACTGTTTGGATGTACCGTGCACTATACAGTGTCCCCTCGACGATCAACAGTGGTGTACGGCCAGTGTAGGAGATCGCTCCCCACACCATGATGCCGGGTGTTGGCCCTGTGTTCCTCGGTCGTATGCAGTCCTGATTGTGGCGCTCACCTGCACGGCGCCAAACACGCATACGACCATCATTGGCACCAAGGCAGAAGCGACTCTCATCGCTGAAGACGACACGTCTCCATTCGTCCCTCCATTCACGCATGTCGCGACACCACTGGAGGCGGGCTGCACGATGTTGGGGCGTGAGCGGAAGACGGCCTAACGGTGTGCGGGACCGTAGCCCAGCTTCATGGAGACGGTTGCGAATGGTCCTCGCCGATACCCCAGGAGCAACAGTGTCCCTAATTTGCTGGGAAGTGGCGGTGTGGTCCCCTACGGCACTGCGTAGGATCCTACGGTCTTGGCGTGCATCCGTGCGTCGCTGCGGTCCGGTCCCAGGTCGACGGGCACGTGCACCTTCCGCCGACCACTGGCGACAACATCGATGTACTGTGGAGACCTCACGCCCCACGTGTTGAGCAATTCGGCGGTACGTCCACCCGGCCTCCCGCATGCCCACTATACGCCCTCGCTCAAAGTCCGTCAACTGCACATACGGTTCACGTCCACGCAGTCGCGGCATGCTACCAGTGTTAAAGACTGCGATGGAGCTCCGTATGCCACGGCAAACTGGCTGACACTGACGGCGGCGGTGCACAAATGCTGCGCAGCTAGCGCCATTCGACGGCCAACACCGCGGTTCCTGGTGTGTCCGCTGTGCCGTGCGTGTGATCATTGCTTGTACAGCCCTCTCGCAGTGTCCGGAGCAAGTATGGTGGGTCTGACACACCGGTGTCAATGTGTTCTGTTTTCCACTTCAAGGAGTGTATTTACACCATCTCAAGTGCCGCTTAGCTTTGACAACAGAAGTGAGTGGATTATGAGGAGCTGCTCAACCACTACAACTCATTCTCTTTAACTCCCTGCGCACAGTCATCATGCTGGCTATACTGCTCATAACACTCTGGAAATTACTCAGCTACAGTGCTACTAACACTCTGGAAATCACTCAGCTACACTGGTGGTAACACTCTGGAAATCTGTAATTCCTTCCGCTGATTTCAAGCGATTTCTTACAATCCACCCTCCGATAGAATGGTTGAAATGTCTCTAGTTGGCCTGCTAATCAGGCGTCACCAAATGACTAGTCCGTACAGCAAGTCTCTCACCTCTCCTGACTGACCTATTCTGGTGTTACTGATGGTGTGCGGACAATTTCCACGCCGGACATTTGCCACGATTTTATTTGCTCCGAAGGGTTGTGTCCCTTGCCTCCCCCTCCTCCCTCTCCTCCTCCCCCTCCTCCTCACTCGTCGCCCGACCCACAGTAAAGGTACTTACTGAGCCTTTCCGCTGGTTTACTTAAGATAGGACCAGAATCTCTACAGATTTTCCGCCACATTTCGAGAGAGAGTTTCGTTGTGGAAACTATTAAATGCATCTCGCATTGAAATCCGCATCAAATTTCGAGCCTCAGTAAAACTTCGTCAATCTTGGAGATTTTGCATTCGTCTAAATTATACGTGCCTTTTTCGGTGCTCCTGCAGCAGCTTTCTGTCGTGTATTGTGTACCATGGGTGATCAGCTCCATCTGTTATTAATTTATTTGGTACGAATCTCTCGAGTGCTGTTGATAATATTTCTTTGAACTTAAGCCACATGTGGTCTTCACTTACATAGTTTGGAAGGATTGAAGATTGTCCCTTAGAAAGCCGTCAAGCGAATTTTTCGTTGCTTTTATAAATAGATATATTTCGCGTTCAGTTTTAGTGAATTTCTTTGTTATGGAATTGAGACTCGCTACGACTGTGTGTTCACTAATCCCTGTATCCGTCGTGATGCTCACGATTATTTGTGGCTAAGAGGTCAAGTGTGTTTTCGTAACCATTTACAATTTGAATGGCCTCGCGAACTAATTGTTCTAAATAATTTTTAAAAAAGCATTTAGAACAATTACAGAAGTTTTTTCTATCTACAATAGGGCCTGAAAGTGTACTTTGTCAACATACGGAAGGTAGATTGAAGTCACTGCCAACTATAATTGTATGAGTGGGGTACCTATTTGCGATGAGACTCGAGTTTTCTTTGGAATGTTAGTGCAGATCATTACAATTACGGTTTTTCCCTCCAAAACGTAGGATTCTTTCTCTGTGAGTCTTTAAATACCAGATCTAAACAATGTAGAATAACAACGTACGTTACAAGCATAGCATTCTGTATTACTTCATTTCCTTATTTCTAACATTTTAAAATTGTACGTCGACTTTAGATGACATGTCAATCATAGATGTTCTTATCTCTGCTTATGAACGTACTTTCAGTCATGTTTTGAACATTGTCTCGCTACACTTTATTAACTAATGTTTCGCCGCAAGGGATATCGGATTTTAGAGAGTAAATTAACATGAAGTATGTCGTTCTTCTTTTCAAACATTCGCATACCCATGTCTTATTTTCTTACTGTCTTTTGGGGATGCAGTTGTAGTAACTCAAGTAGACACAAATGCAGTGAACAAAAAGAAATGCTTAGCGTACATTCGCATTCTCCTTACATCGTTCCTTTCTTGTTGCTCTCATGGTGATGGACTGTTTCTATCGCAATCAGTAAGCGTGAAAGGAAGCTACCGTACAGACAGAGGGATCTATATTTATACTTGGCAGAACTAATTAGATACTGACATAATCGTCGGAATTGCTTTCGTTTCCCAAAAGTTATAAATATTTCGATTTCGGAAAAGAAGCTGTGTATTTGGCCAAGATATCGAAGAAGAAGGTCCCATACGTACTGGCTGCATCGAGTAAGATGTGGAGACGGCGGTTTGAAAGCGGACAGAAGAAAAGTACGAGGAAAGGCGTCCCTTATCTGAGGGATCGCTACTCAAGTTACCTGGCGAAGGGGCAAGTGTGGCGAATGTCCGGCATTCGTTACTGACTGCCCGCCTGCCGACTTACTGCCTCCTTTTATAACGGCGAGTCCTCGTCTGGTGACACCTACTGGGCAGATACACATTGCGTATGGCTGTCCGCATGCTCTCGATTGGACAGTGCATTTGATACGGCGTGCCTCGCTCTGCTATGGCAACACAGAACCAGGCCGCTGCTGCTGCAGTACTAATCGAAACAGTCGCGAGCCACCTGTTGTGACGCAGCGAAAGCAATGGCTATCATTCTCGCACTGCAAGCTGGCTCTCCTACTCCAGTAACGGTCGACTGACTTTTAGTACCAACCCCCTCGGCGGCAACTAACACGGAACCCACACCTATTAACCATGCAACAGAAAGCGCACAATAGACTGAAGCTAATAAAACTACTAACAGACTGAACTTGGGGATTACACACCTCCACTATTCTCCACACGCACAAAATCCTGATCCAACCCATCCTTTGTTGTGCGAACGTTGCTCGGATCTCCGCTCCACCAAAGTACTACAGCCTCCCTCCAAATCCTCGACGCGATGCTCTCCGTCTCGCTCTCTGCATTCGTCCGCCTTCCCCCACCTGGATCCTCTGCCATCCCATCAAATTCCCAACCATCCTCACCCACATCGAAGACCTACACATATCCTATACCGTCCGCAAACTGATTTCTAACAAGTTCATTGTCTACCCTCTGATCAACAATCCTGGTTGTTACCACACCTTCACCGACACATCCCTCCGTCCCCACAGCTCCACACACTCCATTCAAGGCAAATTCAACCAACAACCAAGACCCGCCCTTTTATCCCTCCCACCAACTTTAACCCTTCCCCAACCATCCCACTCCACATCAGGGCCCGTCTCCTCTTTGCCTCTACACCTACCCACATCCCTCTCTTCTTGTGCCACTACCCTCATCCACGCCCTCTGTCCTTCCCAATGTCTCTGTATTCCCACTATCTACCTCACCTACCTACCATCTCCATAGTTCCCACCTAACAGACCCCCATGTCATTACATCTCCTCCCCCACCCCCAAACCTCTAAGGAACATACTGTCCCCTCCCAGAATACTTTTTCACCCAGTGCAGGTCCTCTAGATGTTAAGTGAAAGTGCAGGCTCCAGTGTTTCACCTCATCGCAACTGTGTCTTTAAATTGTATACATATTCTTCGTCCTATTAGCTCCCGTCATTAAACTTTTTAACTTAAAATGTAAACAGTGCTCATATTTTTATTTTTCTATCACCTCTGTTATCTTTTTGGTGGCAACAGCCTTGGCGCAGTGGATACACCGGTTCCGTGAGGTCGCCGACGTTAAGCGCTGTTGGGCGTGGCCGGCACTTGGATGGGTGACCATCCAGCCGTCATGCGCTGTTGCCATTTTTCGGGGTGCACTCAGCCTCGTGATGCCAATTCAGGAGCTACTCGTCCGAATAGTAGCGGCTTCGGTCAAGAATACCATCATAACGACCGGGAGAGCGGTGTACTGACCCCATGCCCCTCCTATCCGCATCCTCCTCGGAGGATGACACGGCGGTCGGATGGTCCCTGTTGTGTCTAGACGAGACAGTCTAGACACAAGGCGGAGACACCGAAGGGGCACGCGTCAACTCACGCCGACTGGCGTGAATTCTGGAACAGGATACGTAATTAATGCTATAAAGAAAAGTACGTAGCGGCGTTCATACTTAACTTTATTCCATCATTGTGGTACATCGCTCTTGGTTATACAAATAAGACTCTTTCCAGATATGGTTAATGGCGCCTTGCTAGGTCGTAGTCATGGACTTAGCTGAAGGCTATTCTAACTGTCTCTCGGCAAATGAGAGAAAGGCTTCGTCAGTGTAGTCGCTAGCAAAGTCGTCGTACAACTGGGGCGAGTGCTAGTACGTCTTTCTAGACCTGCCATGTGGTGGCGCTAGGTCTGCAATTACTGACAGTGGCGACACGCGGGTCCGACATGTACTAATGGACCGCGGCCGATTTAAAGCTACCACCTAGCAAGTGTGGTGTCTGGCGGTGACACCACAGTCCCGATAGGCTACTCGTGGCCTGAAGACGGAGTACTTTTCTGTTATTTTTTTATGAGCACTCGTGACTGAAGAGCGAAGTATTGTACTGCTGACAGCCAATCCCATCCCTCCCCTCCCCCCCCCCTGTCTATATGTGGCGTGGGGGAATGAAATAATAAAGGAAAGAAATATTGATTTGTAGGAGCGCTAGATGGTTGAGTCGCCGCTGTGAGGGTAGCGTACATAATCCGACCTTTCACTGCCTTAAAAGCATAGCGCGCCAACGAGGACAACGCTAATGGTCACAGGTTCGTCGGCGGTCATTGGTTCGTGGGTTTCCGCCTTTTCGCCAATAGGAATGTTTCCTGACCTCGGAACAATACGGCCGCCCTTCGTCGTGGGCTCGTTCCGGGTTCCTTTCGAACGTCCTCGACCACATTCATTCGCTCGCCGCACGCGCGGTTCCCGGGAAATGTGTCGGACGAAGGTAACTGTCCCCGTTTGGGCCATGTGACAGACAAATACGGCCTCCTAATCGATGTCAGAGTATGGCGTCTGTACTGAAACATGATAAAATCGTAACAAACCTTGCTGTTACCTACAGCATCTGACCGTCACTACCAAGGAGACGGTGATAGTGTAATTTGCTGATACTGATATCGAGTTACTGTGGAGTCGTGGCCGCTAGTCTGCAGGCACAGTAACCAAGTCGACAAAGTACCAATTAGCGCGTGCCATATGTATCTTCACGGATGCGCCACAAAATCCTGCCAAGCTGAAGAACAGGTGTGCTGTACAATAACTTTTGGCTGCATCTCTAAGTTGTCAAGGCTGTATATGCTAGCTGAATACCGTAGTTCAGCAGCACAGCATCGTAGCACCAGCACTGCAAACCCATCAATAAAAAAAAGGAATAGATTTATGCAGTAAATGTTGTTATATTCAGTACAGCTTTGCTTCCACCGTGCGAGCACCAAGGTGGAATATGATCTAACTAGTCGTACAAAATTCCTCGCAGCCAGACTGTGCTGCATCGCAATGGCCTAAAAAAGAATATCTCGAACTCTTGTGTGCTGTTCGTAAGTAATACTTACGACACCTTACCGAAATTAAACTGTGTTGGGAAAGATTACAGAGTTGCTTCCAGACGGAAGAAAATGCGTAAAATTTCAATTTACTCGCGCATTCCATTCCGATGATACGTTGACCTGTATCAAAACAAAAATCAATTTATATTTACACAGTTATTAATAATTCGAAATGTAGGCCCATCATTATTCTCACTGAAAAAAAAACAATCCTGTAATACATTAAGTTACATTAAACTTCAGTCAAGGTTGAGACATGGGGTTATTTAATATTTCAATATGGTCTGTTCCTTTTTTCCTTCACATACAGCGTTCTATGTTTCTTTTGTCTAAATGTTCTTCAGGGCCTAAGACAAATCGAGAGTAATAATTACACACTTATAATAGCAAAATTCGTTTATTTGTGAAAAAAATAAAAAAATATGTTTTCTGTGAGCAGAAGGCTTCTCTAAAAGAGTTTGAAATTTTCTGTACCCGAAGCTTCTGCTACGTGTTGGCGATACCTGCATTTGTTTCATTCCATTGTTCAAACAGCGCGCTTCCATTGTGTGATATAAGCTTGGATCTGCACTTCGTACCAACGCAGTTTCACACAAAAGGAAAACTTCAGTTAATTTCTCGTTCCTCCGCTTACTTCTGCCTCTTTCATAATCTTATTTATAACGTTCCAAGACACGTTCGTAGCTCACACCCATTAAACAAAAGAGAAAAAAGTATGTTGCGTCTACTTAATAAACTTGCTATACCATTTCAGGACTCACTGTGCCGTTCTACTAACCACGGAATTCATTTCCGCATAACAAGCAGATTTTTGACAGTCTTTTTGCACTGTAAAACTTGTTACAAAATTACCTACTCATCTTATGCAACCTCAGACCATGGCTAGCGTAAACTTCAGTAGGATAATGCACCCATCTCTGACAGATCGGCCGCCTACGCACGTGGCTAAAGGCGACCTCTCACGGGACGTCAGAACGCTCATGGCCAACTTTTTGTGACGTCACAGCGAGGAATTCCACGTTCCACTACACTGCGAAGTGCGAAAGAAAGAACCTACCAAGTCTGATTTTTACCTTGAGAGGAGAAACGATGGCAAGGACACCATTTTGGTTTTGCGTCTCACACGGAATTAAGTCATCTGGAGATAAAATACGTGTTTGGTGCTTTTTTTCATTATAACGCATGTGCTATGGATGTAAGCTGTATGAAAGCAACGACACATTAAGTATCTCTTGAAAACTCGTTGTATTAGCAACGATTTGTTATAATTGTGGGAAACTACATGTCGGTAGTGAAAAGCTTCTCCATTTGATGCTCTTGGTATTATAGGTTGCATGCTACGACAGTATTCCGCTTCGGAGCTCTGGCACATCGACGATTTTTCAAAAGCGCGTCGATTTTGGTACAATTCGTTGTAGTTAAATATTTTTAAAAAATCAGTAAATAGTACATACCGTGTAATTTTGGAGCGCTCGTCATATTGAAACCGTAGCGTAATTGACAGAGTCGTGAACCACGAAAAGAAAGGTAGCCATTTTGCGCCTGCCTACCTCCATTTCTCCTTTTTTTTCCACCTTTTGCTTTCTAGGAGATTCTGGACATTTGTTATAAGTTTAATAGAAGTATGATCACCAGTACTGGACGTTATCTATTATGAATCATGTATCTACTGCAATTCTTGTTGCATAGGCCTCGACTGTTTCCCCAGTAGGCAGAAATCTTAAGGTAATTCCCAGTCTATGTCAGAAAGTAAACCCAAGTTATCTAATGCGAGTTTTTACTATTATGGAACGTCATGTAAAAGATATATGGCTGTCTCTTGCTTTCATGGACTACCTCACGTTTGTATCTTGCCGGTAAATATTCTTTTCAGTGATAGTAGCTTCGAATAAATGTCTTCTTCTATTACGAAACGAATCTCGATCTTGAAACCCATGTGATGAAGAGCGTTACTGAGGAATCATGGTAGTCGATAGAACATCGAGAATCTTGGTGTTATGCGTGTAATACGTCCATATTATATTATGTCCCACGGGAGAACACACACCCTCTTCGCAAGTTCTTCGTTAGCTCGGACCAGCTAGAGAGCCTGTATACAGAGAGAGTGTCCATAGGTGAAGTTGCCCGTGATTGGTTGATTAGCTTTGGCGCCATTTTTCTGCCAAGCGTCTCTCGCACTTCCTATGTTCGCCATGCTTTCGAGTTGAATTGAAGTTCAGAGGACTTTTGGAAGCGATTAAAAGGTATTTGAATTATTGACAGACTTGTTATGCGTTGTGTATGCATGTTCGATTTAGGTGTATATCGTTTTTAGTATGTAAGTAGCGTTTGCGATCTTAAATACGAGTTGGAATAATGAAGCGTTTTGTGATGAAGTCGGTAGGCCTACATGTTTGAAGTAAACACGTTAGTAATGTACAGTATTGTTTTTGACATCTGTAATTCGTTTTGTAGACGTTCGTAAACGATGTTAGGTTGTGCTGCATTTGGTTGTTCCAATAGAGGCGAAGGTGGATTTCACATGTTAGCATTTGCACGCAATGAAGAAAAACGAAAGCAGTTGTTTACTTGTTACATGCAAAAAGTTTGAAGACGTGACAAGAAGTACTAACACGCCTCACACTTTTTGCATGTCGCAAGTAAGCAACTGCTTACGACTTTCATTCATCTGACGTAATACAGGTACGTTAAATGTTTAGCGTTATGCACTTCCGATACAAAACAAATGCTATACACTATATTTTTTTTATTTACGTACTTTCATTGCAATATGTCTAGTAAACGAACTTTAAAGGAGATAAATGCAAGTAACGAATAATTTTTACAGCCACTGTGTCAAATTTTCCTGTGCTGTACGTAGTAGGCTATTATATTATAGCTGTAAAGAAAGGCATTTAACGAATGATTTCGCCATATTGTCTTGTGCTTTTGATTCGGTGAGAGTGCACTCTACTACTGGCCATTCAAAAGTCCCGCCCGCACTTTTGCAGAAAAATGGCCGCCGTATCGTCCGGTTGGCCACTCTCTCCCTATACTGATCCAGGGCCAGCTAGATCAGACTTCCCTCTCGCGGCCAAAGTCCGAAGCTGCAGCGCCCTGGATCATTAGTTGATAGCTTACGTCTATTACGAGTATATAAAGTAAAGGGAGAGGGTGACATATAGGTAGATTTGCCAAAGTCTTTATTAGCATTTTCAGTAACATGATAGGTTCTGTAAGCGATGACATCTCGGTCCACAAAGCTCTCCAGGCCCGCTACATTTGGAACTCCAGATCCATCTCGTACTATAGCAACAGTTAACCATCCGTTGCCATGTGTGAAGGAATCGTTAATATCAATGCTGAAGTTGAGTCGGCATCCACAGAAGACTGCTGGTCCATCCAGTAGAGAGTGTGCTGCGACAGATTTTATAGTATTCTTCTTCTTGTCAGCAGCAGAAGTTGTCATTTCGACGTCTTCAATTGTTTTATATATTGTCTGTCGTGACCGGCGTTTGCAGGCTTCAAAGCTGCCCGCAGTGGGTCCCTTAGCAGTAGAGATGGGGGATCCGCTCTTGAACTAATTCATAGAGTTGAATCTTTCAAAGAAGTGAACAATCAGTGATTCAGAAAAAAAGAACGGTAGCTCCAGGCGTTTCCCATGGCAGAGAGAGAGAGAGAGAGAGAGAGAGAGAGACATGGAGCATATCAGCAGCGCCTCTGCTGGTCACAGCACAGTGCACGCCACACAACACAGCCAGCGCCGGCCTGCTTCTACCTTGGCTGCCTGCATTGTGCAGTGCCCCATTGGATTTTGTGTTTCACATATGCCGTGCCATCCTTGTGCGTCGTCTGCCGCGTGCAGTGTCTGGCGAAGCTTAACTTCACATCGCACTCTGTCGGCGATCGTTTCAGTCGCACATCCTGCCCTCTGGGCAGATGATGCGAGCAACAGGACAGAGAGCCACCTAGCGGATAACATAGGAACTACTTGCAACAACCTGCTCGCAAGGGAACGGACGATTTGTCTCAGAGCGGGGGAGTTCACCGCTCCCCCCACCCTCGGAACTCGCCCGCTCAACGCTCACCACACCGTCTCGACTCTAGCCAGAGCATTGAGCAGAGCAACTCAGGTGTCACTCTGGTCTCTGCGGTCTTAGCTCACGCAGTAATACAGCTCGCGGCTCGACTTGCTCGACTCAGTGCTTCTGCATCGGAGATCGTCTCTACTGGATATTGTTCTTCGTAGTAATACCGCTATGTATATTACATTATTATGTTATGTATACATCATTTGTTTTTATTTTATTTTTATTTGTTTAAACTGATCAGATTAGGTTCCTGACGACTCCTCTTACTATAGGATTTTTATTATGGACACTCGAATTTACGCTTTAACCGATAAACGTATCGCAAAATGTGATACACCAATATTTTCCTTGTTTTATTCTGTGTAAGGCTATATGCAGCACTTTCGTTTTAAAGTCAAATTTATATTTTTTTTTCTTATTCTGGTACGGATTTTGCGATTTTAGGCGTCTTCGGAAGGAAACGTTCACTTTAAAAATATATGGCTTGTGATGTATTTGTATGAGGTTAATGAAATTTTAATACATTATAGCCAAATATATTGTTAATGTAAATCTCAAGTTACAACATTTTCCGATCACCCAAAAAACCACGATAGTGCAAAATAAATCAATAATCAAAAACTTTGTCATATCGTGGAAATTTCAATAAACAATACAAAATTCTTACTCATTATCTGTGTTACTTCAAAATAGGATCAAATAAGATCAAAATACAGGTATAGTACTGGAATAAACCAAGTTTAAAGGGCAATGTGCCTTCCATTTATTTTCTATAGTAAATGAGTGGTGAGTCATGAAAAAGAGCTAATTCATTTCAGGGAGTGAACAGTTCTGATCCGATCTCTGAAAAGAACTGTTTTGCCCATCTCTACTTAGCAGACGTTAAAGCAAGGTGGTCGATGACAGCTGCAGCCACTCGCCACTGACGGGCACTCTAAAAGTCAGCTGTTCGCTGAAGGTCAGCCCATCGGCTGCTGAGGACTCCGGCGTGACTGGCGAGAACCGTGCGGCCGGCAATGACGCCGTTGCTGGAGAACTGCTGCTGTTGCTTCTTACAGGGCTGGCGCCAGCGGCCACGCGTGACATCGGGGTCTTTAGAGAACCTACATCTACATCTACATGATTACTCTGCAATTCACATTTAAGTGCTTGGCAGAGGGTTCATCGAACCACAATCATACTATCTCTCTACCATTCCACTCCCGAACAGCGCGCGGGAAAAACGAACACCTAAACCTTTCTGTTCGAGCTCTGATTTCTCTTACTTTACTTTGATGATCATTCCTACCTATGTAGGTTGGGCTCAACAAAATATTTTCGCATTCGGAAGAGAAAGTTGGTGACTGAAATTTCGTAAGTAGATCTCGCCGCGACGAAAAACGTCTTTGCTTTAATGACTTCCATCTCAATTCGCGTATCATATCTGCCACACTCTCTTCCCTATTACGTGGTAATACAAAACGAGCTGCCCTTTTTTGCACCCTTTCGATGTCCTCCGTCAATCACACCTGGTAAGGATCCCACACCGCGCTGCAACAGAGGACGAACGAGTGTAGTGTAAGCTGTCTCTTTAGTGGACTTGTTGCATCTTCTAAGTGTCCTGCCAATGAATCGCAACCTTTGGCTCGCCTTCCCCACAATATTATTTATGTGGTCTTTCCAACTGAAGTTGTTCGTAATTTTAACACCCAGGTACTTAGTTGAATTGACAGCCTTGAGAATTGTACTATTTATCGAGTAATCGAATTCCAACGGATTTCTTTTGGAACTCGTGTGGATCACCTCACACTTTTCGTTATTTAACGTCAACTGCCACCTGCCACACCATACAGCAATCTTTCCTAAATCGTTTTGCAACTGTTACTGGTCTTCGGATGATCTTACAAGACGGTAAATTACAGCATAATCTGCGAACAACGTAAGAGAACTGCTCAGATTGTCACCCACATTAGGAACAGCAGAGGTGCCACGACGCTTCCCTGGGGAACACCTGATATCACTTCAATTTTACTCGATGATTTGCCATCTATTACTAAGAAATGCGACCTTCCTGACGTACAGGCGAAAGGCAACGACAGTATAAGAAGCTGGTGTGAAGGAGTTAACACAGCCCCAGCCGCAGCAAGCATTAAAGCAGTAGTGGCAGAACAACAGCAAAAACGTCAACAGCAGTATCAGTAAAAGAAAGAGAGACAGCTGGAGTAGAAGAAGCTCTGACATCAGTGAGACGCTAAACACCGAAAGCAGAACACCCTGGCATCATTTGTGAATATAAACCCCTTATATATAGAAACAGTACTCAACTTCTCACACTCCACCACAGCGCCGGGAACACGTCGCACTTCTTTATGCTCGAGAGAGCCAACCGCTGCCAGTGGTTTCAACGGCCGATAAGAAGACATACGGTCCCACGCGCTGATCTCCTGCATCACAGCTTCTAAGCTTCATAAGCCACGTTCATGCGGGTAAGGCAGACGCAGCCCCTGACAGCCAAGAGGTCGGCCAAAGCACGTGGCGAGCAGCTGACGACCCCCAACCCCAGGGTCCCGCTCGCGCCACCACTTCTCTCGGTCACCGCCCAGTACGTACTCCTCGATGGTCACGCGACCGTACACTTGTTCAAACCCCCGTGAGAGAAGGCGGTAGCGATCCAAACAGCGCGCCGAACGAAAAGCGCCACCGCAAACACTAGACGCGAAGCGAAAGCACTCCGCCTGGCGCGCTTTTCGAAGAGCCGGACACAACTACAGCTCAAAGGCAAAGAACGTACGCATGTACTTGAGGAAGACCTTTCTGAGAATGTACATTTGGATTCTGCATCATATGGAAGTGAACCATATACTGCGCAAAAGCCGGAAAGAGGACAACAGAAACGTCTGAAATGAGGTGCTGCAGAAGCATGCTGAAAAATATGTGGACATAAATTAAGGAATGAGGAGGTTCTCGCAGAATCCCGGCAGAAAGGAAATACACGGATCAGCTACAAAATTATGACCACCTACCTAATAGCCGGTAACAGCGGCGAGGCGTCATGGCATGGAAGCAATGAGTCCTTGGTAGGTCGCTGGAGAGAGTTGGTACCACATCTGCACACACAAGTCACCTAATTCCCGTAAACTGCAGGGAGATGGCGATGGGCTCTGACGCCACGTCCAGTCACATACCAGATGTGCTCGACTGGGTTGCGGGGCCAGCACACCAACTGCAACTCGACACTATGTTCCTCGAACCACTCCTTTACACTTCTGGCCTTGAGGACATGGTGCGTTATCTTGTTGAAAAATACCACTGCCATCGGAAAACGTGATCGTCATGAAGCGGCGGTCTGCAACCAATGTACGATACTCCCTAGCCGTCACGATACCTAGCACGAGCTGCCCCAGACCCGTGGATGCCCACTGGAGTGTTCCCCAGAGCGGCCAGTTGTCTTCTTCCCACAGTAAGTGTGTCAAAAACCTGTCCCCTGGAAGACGACGGATTCGCACGCTCCCATCGGCATGGTGAAGAACGTGTCGCCATTCATCAGACCATCCAACGCTCTGCCACTGCGCCAACATCCGGTGCCGCTGGTCACGAGCCCACCTCAGTCACAGTTGCCGATGTCGTGGTGTTAACATTACCACATGCATGTCTCATCACCGGTTGCCGTCAGATCACCGAAGTTAAACGCTGTCGGGCTGGGCTAGCACTTGGATGGGTGACCACCCGGTCTGCCGGTGGGGTGCACTCAGCCCTTTTGAGGCAAATTGAGAAGATACTTGACTGAGAAGTAGCGGCTCCGGTCACGAAAACTGACAACGGCCGGGAGAGCGGTGTGCTGACCACATGCCCCTCCGTGCAGTGGCGCTCTTGGGCTGAGAGGATGACACGGCGGTCGGCGGTACCGTTGGGCCTTCCAAGGTCTATTCGGACTGTGTTTAGTATGGGACATCGGCTGCAGAGGCCCATCGTTGGGGAGTTCGGTGCACTGTGTGTTCAGACACACATGGACTCCGCCTAGCATTAATGTCTAATATTAGTTCCGCCACAGTTTGCCGCATCTCCTGTTTTATCAGTCTGCCAGGCTATGACGTCTGACATCTGTATTTAGGAGTGGTCGGCCAAACCCACGATGTCTGGACGTGGTTTCACCTCGGTTTCGCCACGTGTTGAAGACACCACAACACTCCTCGAACAACCGACGAGTCGCGCAGTTTCGGAATTGCTCGTGTCGAGCCTCCGAGTCATCGCAATCTGGCTCCCGTCAGAATCAGCTAGAACGCGCCTCTTCTCCATTCTACAGGTGGATAGCAAGCTCGCTGATACTACATGCTCCGTGCGTGTGTCTGACCAGCAGTCGTTCCTCGCCAAACGACGCTGCTATCGCCTGAACGGGTTCATATCGATAATAGGTCGGCGGTCATAACGTTCTGGCCAGAGTATGGAGAACACAGACAAGACCAAGGGACAGCATGATAGCACATGTGTCAAACAAAGGAATAATTTCCATTATACTTGAGGGAGATGTCCATTACGCGTTGGCTGTCGATTTAGCTGCTCAAGACAGTTTTCGGATAATGTGTTCAAAAGTAATTCACACGACGGCATGTCTGTACCACCTGTAATGAATCCATAGACATCCCAGTCTATACTAGGTAGGTTGAAGTCGCCTCCGACTAATATAGCATGATCCGGGTACTTCTGCGATACAGAGTGTAGACTGCCTTTGAATGATTCTATAACTGCCACGGTGGAACCTTGTGGCCGGTAATAACACCCCACAATTATTTCTCCTAGCCCTGTTAAACGTGTCCTTATAACTTCACAGTCACACTCTACTTCGACCTCAGTAGACACAATATTTTTGTCAGCTGCAATGAACACACCATCTCCTACGGTGTCTAATGTCTTTCTGATACACGTTCCAACCCTCACTAAATATTTCAGAACTTCCTATCTCAGGGTTCAGCCAGGTCTCAGTCCCGAGAATAATTTGCGCGCCACACGCGGCCTGGAGGGCAGTAAATTCAGGAACTTTATTCCTAAAGTCCCCAGCGACTGGAAAAAAGCGCAGGTGACGCCTGTATATAAGAAGGGTAGAAGGACGGATCCTCAAAATTACAGACCAATATCCTTAACATCGGTTTGTTGCAGGATTCTCGAACATATTCTCAGTTCGAATATAATGAATTTCCTTGAGGCAGATAAGTTGCTGTCCGTGCATCAGCACGGCTTTAGAAAGCATCGCTCCTGCGAAACGCAACTCGCCCTTTTTTCACACGATATCTTGCGAACCATGGATGAAGAGTATCAGACGGATGCCATATTCTTTGACTTCCGGAAAGCGTTTGACTCGGTGCCCCACTGCAGACTCCTAACTAAGGTACGAGCATATGGGATTGGTTCCCAAGTATGTGAGCGACTCGAAGACTTCTTAAGTAATAGAACCCAGTACGTTGTCCTCGATGGTGAGTGTTCATCGGAGGTGAGGGTATCATCTTGAGTGCCCCAGGGAAGTGTGGTAGGTCCGCTGTTGTTTTCTATATACATATATGATCTTTTGGATAGGGTGGATAGCAATGTGCGGCTGTTTGCTGATGATGCTGTGGTGTACGGGAAGGTGTCGTCGTTGAGTGACTCTAGGAGGATACGACTTGGACAGGATTTGTGATTGGTGTAAAGAATGGCAGCTAACTATAAATATAGATAAATGTAAATTAATGCAGATGAATAGGAAAAAGAATCCTGTAATGTTTCAATACTCCATTAGTAGTGTAGCGCTTGACACAGTCACGTCGATTAAATATTTGGGCGTAACATTGCAGAGCGATATGAAGTGGGACAAGCATGTAATGGCAGTTGTGGGGAAGGCGGATAGTCGTCTTCGGTTCATTGGTAGAATATTGGGAAGATGTGGTTCGTCTGTAAAGGAGACCGCTTATAAAACACTAATACGACCTATTCTTGAGTACTGCTCGAGCGTTTGGATCCCTATCAGGTCGGATTGAGGGAGGACATAGAAGCAATTCAGAGGCACACTGCTAGATTTGTCACTGGTAGGTTTGATCATCACGCGAGTGTTACGCAAATGCTTCAGGAACTCGGGTGGGAGTCCCTAGAGGAAACGAGGCGTTCTTTTCGTGAATCGCTACTGAGGAAATTTAGAGAACCAACATTTGAGGCTGACTGCAGTACAATTTTACTGCCGCCAACTTACATTTCGCGGAAAGACCACAAAGATAAGATAAGAGAGATTACGGCTCGTACAGAGGCATATAGGCAGTCATTTTTCCCTCGTTCTGTTCGGGAGTGGAACAGGGAGAGAAGATGCAAGCTGTGGTACGAGGTACCCTCCTTCACGCACCGTATGGTGGATTGCGGAGTATGTACGTAGATGTAGATGTAGATGTAGATGTGGAGGGTAAAAACTGTAGGGGAAGACAGTGATTGGAACAAACCTAATTAATAACTGAGAAAGGAGGGTGCAAGTGCTACACAGAGATGAAGAGGATGGCACTACACAGAAGTTGGTGTCGGGCCGGAGCAAATCAGTCGGATGACTGGTGAACGCGCGGCAGCAACGCCTCGAGGAGGAGGAACACGTATTGTATTTGATACGACACTCGGAACATTAACGAGGAGGAGCAGACCGGTAGCAAAGAAAGAGTGAAAGAGAGGAAGACACGCAGCGGCCGCTGCGCCGTGTTATGCAACCTGCTGGCAGGAGCCGCTGCGTCGGCGTGTTGCGTTAGCGGCCGCCGACGCCGCTGATTAATGTGCGCTAAGTGGCGCACCTAGTCTCGCTACTCGTTTTTCGAAAACGCCGCAGGAATTCTATTCCGACCAGCAGCATACGAGAGAAAGTGCTGCGCAATAATTGTCTCTGACGTACGTTGATACAATTACCATTTAATCGCGCTGTTATTGGCAGCAATGGTTAGGACAGCAGTTGGCAAACGCCGCTAAACAGAATCCCCACTACTGCTAAAAGAAGCCACAAGTGTCGTGCTGTTGAAACTTCCTGGCAGATTAAAACTGTGTGCCCGACCGAGACTCGAACTCGGGACCTTTGCCTTTCGCGGGCACACAGTTTTAATCTGCCAGGAAGTTTCATATCAGCGCACACTCCGCTGCAGAGTGAAAATCTGATTCTGTCGTGCTGTTGTTTTGACAGGGCTACGGAGTCTTTCGTGGCGGAGTCTTTGGATAAACTCGCTGCGAGAAATTCGAATAGAATCTCAAGCTTGCGATGACTGTCTGCATCGTCGCCGACAGGAGCAAAGAGTGACGTGTTCCCACTTTAATGTCCAAAGGACGATAGCTGATGGGCTGGATAACGTCCTTACAACATCTCGGAGATAGCTACTGGCAGCCAGTTGGCTGGATGACGTCCTCATAACATCACAGAGGTGGCTACTGGCAGCCGATTGGCTGGATTACGTCCTTATGACATCACGGAGGTAGCTACTGGCAGCCGATTTGCTGCATTACATCGTGAAACCCTGGCTCTGTGTATTAGGATGTTCAGTATAGCTCCCTTCTGTGCTGGGTGATGGAAGATACGCGCCCTTGAGATATAGGTCTGTATGCTTCGGTTTCGGCTGCATAGAATGGCCGAGTCGTCCACGTGCTTTCCGCTCGACCAACACATCTAACAAAGGCAACTTGCCCCTATACTTTCACCACAAGTCATACAATGATCGAAAACTGCAGCAGTGACTCACTGCCATGCGCCTACATTAAAAATGTATCGTCAGCATCGCTGGAGAAACAGGAAAACTTGAGGTGACCGAAAATCTCGTTTTGCATATGACGTAAAAACCTACCGATAAAAGGTACTGGACCTTGGCAGACCATTCGTGCTAAACTGCTTGTCAGCACCCGATGCCGAGTACTGTGAAAGCAAATCCCGAGTCGCTATGCACAAGTACATTCTTACACTTACTGCGTCATTTCACAACACGTCTGCAGACTGTCGGTTATGACGGGAGCATCAAAACCCGCTTAGGAAGTTCTTAAGCGTGGGAACAGACAGGTAGAACAAGTAAGATGCAACTGCAGTCCATTTCACTGCTTCCTTCGTCTTGCGGTAGTTTCTGCTATAAATCTTCAGTTTCTCCCGGGCTGAACAGTAATTATTTTCGTGGTGGTCGGATAGAATAATTGGAACAAACTATTCGCTACAGCAAGTGTCCAGTTTTTGCACTACTGGCCATTAAAATTGCTACACCACGAAGATGACGTGCTACAGACGCGAAATTTAACCGACAGGAAGAAGATGCTGTGATATGCAAATGATTAGCTTTTCAGACCATTCACACAAGGTTGGCGCCGGTGGCGACACCTACAACGTGCCGACATGAGGAAAGTTTCCAACCGATTTCCATACACAAACAGCAGTTGACCGGCGTTGCCTGGTGAAACGTTGTTGTGATGCCTCGTATAATGAAGAGAAATGCGTACCATCACGTTTCTGACTTTGATTAAGGTCGGATTGTAGCCTATCGCGATTGCGGTTTCTCGTATCGCGACATTGCTGATCGCGTTGGTCGAAATCTAATGACTGTTACCAGAATATGGAATCGGTGGGTTCAGGAGGGTAATACGGAACGCCGTGCTGGATCCCAACGGCCTCGTATCACTAGCAGTCGAGATGACAGGAATCTTATCCGCATGGCTGTAACGGATCGTGCAGCCACGTCACAACAACCATCTGCACGAACAGTTCGACGACGTTTGCAGCAGCATGGACTATCAGCTCGGAGACCATGGCTGCAGTTACCCTTGACGCTGCATCACAGACAGGAGCGCCTGCGATGGTGTACTCGACGACGAACCTGGGTGCACGAATGGCAAAACGTCATTTTTTTCGGATGAATCCAGGTTCTGTTTACAGCATCATGATGGTCGCATCCGTGTTTGGTGACATCGCAGTGAACGTACATTGGAAGCGTGTATTCGTCTTCAACCGGCGTGATGGTATGGGGTGCCATTGGTTACACGTCTCGGTCACCTACTGTTCGCATTGATGGCACTTTGAACAGTGGACGTTACATTTCAGATGTGTTACGACCCGTGGCTCTACCCTTCATTCGATCCCTGCGAAACCCTACATTTCAGCAGGATAATGCACGGCCGCATGTTGCACGTCCAGTACGGGCCTTTCTGGATACAGAAAATGTTCGACTCCTGCCCTGGCCAGCACATGCTCCAGATCTCTCACCAACTGAAAACGTCTGGTCAATGGTGGCCGAGCAACTGGCTCGTCACAATACGCCAGTCACTACTCTTGACGAACTGTGGTGTCGTGTTGAAGCTGCATGGGCAGCTGTACCTGTACACGCCATCCAAGCTCTGTTTGACTCAATGCCCAGGCTTTCCAAGGCCGTTATTACGGCCAGAGGTGGTTGTTCTGGGTACTGATTTCTCAGGATCTATGCACCCAAATTGCGTGAAAATGTAATCACATGTCCGTTCTAGTATAATATATTTTTCCAATGAATACCCGTTTATCATCTGCATTTCTTCTTGGTGTAGCAATTTCAATGTCCAGTAGTGTAGATGCCAGTAGGAGGCGTACGGACTATGACCGTTCAAGAAGCGCGCCAAGACTCTTGAGGGATTCAGGTGCTTCACTCCCAGCCTCTGGGTATCATCCCATAGTTTCTGCCCTTGGTGGAGGATCTGATTTTGAATTTGCTGCTTGCTTGTGGCTCCCGTATGTGGAGATCGAGTGGACATATTGCAAGTATCAGTTGCAACGTCGCAGCTGAAACAGTGCCAAAAGCTCCCGTCAGACGAAGTATTCCGCGTTACACAGGAAACGTTAGCGACAGCCCCGGACATTTGCACAAGCCCCGCCCATTTACCCCCCTCCACACTTACCCACGCCACACCAACCAAGAGCGCATCAATATGATCTTTTGTAGTCCTCGTCGCTGTCGTGTTTTTGTTCGTCGTTTTTTGTTTTACCGCGGTTGTTCGTACTAGCAGTGTTGTGCTGTTAGTACTTCTCAGCAGTTTGGGTAATACTGTCAAAATGAAACATAGATATGCACTCTCAATAAAGTTATCATACACAAAGTACCTAATCTTGACTGTTGTGGCCAACTGCTGTCAAAACTGATATCTAACAGACATTAAAGTAAGATAAGATGTGTTGGAATGACACTGACGAAATTATGTACGTATGTTTAACAATAGGCAACTCTAAAGCTCTCAAACACTGAAGAAGAACTCAAAGTAATCTCGTGTCTGCTATAACCATGCAATCACAAGAGTTCACAAGTGAAAATTCACCCATTACACAGGCAAATATTAATGAAGAATGTCACTGTCTAAATATCTGACTGCTTGAATTACGCATTTCTACATTATCCCACTCTTATATTCTTCAGTCTTAATGAGGGAATCAGAAACAAACCAACACATCGACTTTGCCTTGTTTATGCATAATATTGACTTTAGACAATCGAGATAATGGACAGCATCCTTGGCGATACTACCAATTAATATTTCCCAACAGAATTTCTTACACTACGCGAGGTAACGGAAATTTTCGCTCACTGCAGTTAACAAATATCAGATGTTTTGATATAGTGCAGATGAAAGCTCATGAAATAAAAAAAAAACAGTGTGGATACCATTTTTTATTTTTCATTCTTATTAATGATTTTTCAACTCGCATATTCAATGAACATATTTCTAATTCTTTTAACAATGGTACCGGAAAAACTGTATTTCGTACTAACTACTGATTTTCTCCCTTGTTATGACTGGCATATCTGTGATACGAACAACTTTGATGTTGGAACATGCGGCAGACCATGGGCGGAGCTTAGGATATGTATTGGTGTGGAGGGGGGTGATTGGGCGGGACTTGTGCACCGTCCGGGGCTGTCGCTAACGTTACGTACGTTACACCCTGTTAACTATCCGTTCTGGCGTTATGATCAAATATCTATGGCCCCAAGCACTCGCACAGTACTCCATGATCGCAGTTAAGATAGCGTTATGATACGTTCTTATTGTTTGCATTGACAGCTTATAATCGTGTTGGATCCTGCCTAGTTATCAAATATGGGGTGTCTGGGAAACCTGCTTCTCGAATCGCTGGACAACAATTCAAGCAAATCGTATTAAAGAGTTGAACCATCAATCAGGGCGGTTCACAAACAACAACTCAAGTACCCATGTTATTCCAAAACGTTATCGTGGAATTAGGGACCAGGAGGTGCTGGTGAAATAACACACACTGCTAAAGGCACCTTTTTATTTTAAAAGACTTTCTCAATAATAAATTTTTAAGTCTGGCATTTTAAAAAAAAAACAATTTCCAATAGCTGACAAATTTTCTTGATGAAAAGGAGATTGCAAGGTATAACGTTGACAACTTCCCAATAATAAAATTTTAAACTTGACATATATATATATAAAAGACAACATTTTTTAAAAAAATCTTTTAAATAGCTGGCAAATTTTCTCTATGTAAAGGATATTGCAAGGTATGACGTTAACAACTTCCCAATAATAAGATTTTAAACTTATATATATAAGAGAACAATTCCTTAAAAAAAACTTTAAGCAGCTAGTTTGTACTAAAGTTAAAATAGTTGTCTCTTGCCAATTAAATAACTTAGATTACACCTGTCAGTTTTTACAAGATAAATGTGAATAAGCCAGCACACAAACCTTCACATTAAATGCAGTTCCCAAAAAAAAATTCCTTAGCTCGGTGAGGGAGTGACAGGTTTAAAGGGGCCCGGATCACAATAGGCGGAATAGCGGAATAGTTATTGGTGGTCTACAGGGCCACAGCAGATCAGCCCCAAAACTTGCATTGCAAGCCACCATCTCCCCGAGTCACCCAAAACCAGAAGATGTAGCAAGGGCGGTGCCTGCACAGACTCTGAATCACAGACACACAACACCGACCCTAAATCACTTAATCAAGGTGTGAATGAAAGTGCCCGACCAAGAAGCAATTACCACATTCCCGCGGACAGGCAAACGAAAACTGTGGTGGGAAGACCCCAACAAAACCACTAGTGAAGAAACTGATACACTTCACTAGAACTTGAAAAACTCTGTTACATAAAAACAGTACTCAGCTTCTCACACTCCACCACAGCGCCGGGAACACGTCGCACTTCTTTATGCTCGTGAGAGCCAACCGCTGCCAGTGGTTTCAACGGCCGATAAGAAGACATACGGTCCCACGCGCTGATCTCCTGCATCACGGCTTTTAAGCTTCATAAGCCACGTACACGCGGGTAAGGCAGACTCAGCCCCTGACAGCCAAGAGGTCGGGCAAAGCACGTGGCGAGCAGTTGACGACCCCAAACAACAGGGCCCCGCTCGCGCCACCGCCTCTCTCGGTCACCACCCAATACGTACTCCTCGATCGTCACGTGATCGGCGCGCTTTTCGAAGAGCCGGACACAACTACGGCTCAAGAGTTTTATTGCGAAACGAATCAATGACAATATTGCACTTCGAGAAATACATAGATGTGTCGCAAGCAAAGTGCGACATGCAATATAATCAATGTCCTTCAGTATAACGATTCCAATACATGTGAAATAATACAGTGGATGCTTCTATCCAGGTCGCTGGTCTTGACGCTTCTGTAGAACTCGGAGAACTGGCCAAGGCCTCTGATCTTCCCAGTCTGCGAGCTCTTTTTTCCGTAATGCAGCCCTTTTGGTATTCTTGCCGTTCTGACTTCTCTTCTCAGTCTGTGGAGACCCTTCTTCTGTTTGTCTTATGTCTGATATTGCACCTTTCGTTGCCTCTTATACTGCAGTGACGAGTTATTGAGCTTTTGTGTCTACTTTGTCATCTACTTTCCCCCCTCTTTCAATTCGGAAGAGATGAGACGATCATCCGTTCGACAGACTTGTTACAGCTCGGTATCTGGTACACACTAACGAATCAAGATTGAGAGACATGCTTGTTATTTATGGTTCCTAAAACCGTCAAAAGTGTCACCTTTCCTAATGGCTGGCTGGCTGGCTCTGAGCACTATGGGACTCAACATCTTAGGTCATAAGTCCCCTAGAACTTAGAACTACTTAAATCTAACTAACCTAAGGACATCACACACACCCATGCCCGAGGCAGGATTCGAACCTGCGACCGTAGCAGTCACGCGGTTCCGGACTGCAGCGCCAGAACCGCTAGACCACCGCGGCCGGCGTCACCTTTCCCAGAGGTTTTTACTAATGTGTTAAGAATATTGGGGAAAATAACGAGTCACAATAATTCTGATAATTCAAAAGACAGGCCTAGAAAGTTACATCGATTTATTCTTAGATGTTGTTTTCTGTCATCGGTTCGCAAACAAAACATGACATCTGAGAGAAAGTAGGTGGCAAATATCGGGTGGTTATAATTACACTTTTCCTATTTAAGACGTTATAACACGGAAACTAATTACAGTACGAGTAGCAAACTTGGTAGCATTAATGTCCAGTGTTTGAGCTGCATTATTTCGATGCGTCAGCGTCCAGTTCCAACTACGTCCACCAGTAGCCGTGATCAGCCATCGTGATTCATAGCCTCACACACCTGACCAGTCGAACTCCACCTGTTGACGTGTGAACACGAGCTTGGACAAAAGGAGCAGACCACTACTGGTGAACCTCTGTTATCAAAACAACGGTAACTGTGCAGCTGCACTTCGAGAATATCGGCGACTGAAAGGACTACAGAAAGGTTCTCTTTCTCCGCCTGCTTTGCGCAGCATGATGAAGATGTTCGAATTCACTGGAGAACTGGGCGTCGCTCCGGGAGAGGCCGGTTGCACCACAGCTGGTTGATGAATTCGCTGTCGCTATGGCAGACAACGCTGCGCGCAGTTCCCGATCGTCAGGCGGTGCGCGTGCTGTATCACGACAGCTGAACACTCCGTGGCCCACTGTACTGAAGGTGCTTCGGACCATTCTCAAATGCTACCCATACAACATCCATATCTCTCACCCTGCGATTTCTGGTTGTGGGGCTACTTGAAGGACAGG
This sequence comes from Schistocerca cancellata, assembly GCF_023864275.1. Taxonomy (NCBI): domain Eukaryota; kingdom Metazoa; phylum Arthropoda; class Insecta; order Orthoptera; family Acrididae; genus Schistocerca; species Schistocerca cancellata. The sequence goes on along the minus strand of NC_064634.1, from coordinate 504,796,450 downwards.
GGTTACCAGGGGAATATTCACACATTTGCTGATCTGAAGCACAGCATATCAGTCGAGGTAGCCAGCATACATGCGGACATGCTTCTGTGCATGCTACTGTGCAGAACGCAGTCCTGCGCTTTTGGACCCTTCTGCACACTGATGGGCGCCATATTGAGCCGCTTTTGTAGCAGTAACGGTACCGGTATGTAATGGTATGACGTACCTTAGCAGCACAATAAAAGTGTGGTGTCACCGCCAGACACCACACTTGCTAGGTGGTAGCTTTAAATCGGCCGCGGTCCGTTAGTACATGTCGGACCCGCGTGTCGCCACTGTCAGTAATTGCAGACCGAGCGCCACCACACGGCAGGTCTAGAGAGACGTACTAGCACTCGCCCCAGTTGTACGGACGACTTTGCTAGCGGCTACACTGACGAAGCCTTTCTCTCATTTGCCGAGAGATACACTCCTGGATATTGAAATAAGAACACCGTGAATTCATTGTCCCAGGAAGGGGAAACTTTATTGACACATTCCTGGGGTCAGATACATCACATGATCACACTGACAGAACCACAGGCACATAGACACAGGCAACAGAGCATGCACAACGTCGGCACTAAAACACTGTATATCCACCTTTCGCAGCAATGCAGGCTGCTATTCTCCCATGTAGACGATCGTAGAGATGCTGGATGTAGTCCTGTGGAACGGCTTGCCATGCCATTTCCACCTGGCGCCTCAGTTGGACCAGCGTTCGTGCTGGACGTGCAGACCGCGTGAGACGGCGCTTCATCCAGTCCCAAACATGCTCAATGGGGGACAGATCCGGAGATCTTGCTGGCCAGGGTAGTTGACTTACACCTTCTAGAGCACGTTGGGTGGCACGGGATACATGCGGACGTGCATTGTCCTGTTGGAACAGCAAGTTCCCTTGCCGGTCTAGGAATGGTAGAACGATGGGTTTGATGACGGTTTGGATGTACCGTGCACTATTCAGTGTCCCCTCGACGATCACCAGTGGTGTACGGCCATTGTAGGAGATCGCTCCCCACACCATGATGCCGGGTGTTGGCCCTGTGTGCCTCGGTCGTATGCAGTCCTGATTGTGGCGCTCACCTGCACGGCGCCAAACACGCATACGACCATCATTGGCACCAAGGCAGAAGCGACTCTCATCGCTGAAGACGACACGTCTCCATTCGTCCCTCCATTCACGCCTGTCGCGACAACACTGGAGGCGGGCTGCACGATGTTGGGGCGTGAGCGGAAGACGGCCTAACGGTGTGCGGGACCGTAGCCCAGCTTCATGGAGACGGTTGCGAATGGTCCTCGCCGATACCCCAGGAACAACAGTGTCCCTAATTTGCTGGGAAGTGGCGGTGCGGTCCCCTACGGCACTGCGTAGGATCCTACGGTCTTGGCGTGCATCCGTGCGTCGCTGCGGTCCGGTCCCAGGTCGACGGGCACGTGCACCTTCCGCCGACCACTGGCGACAACATCGATGTACTGTGGAGACCTCACGCCCCACGTGTTGAGCAATTCGGCGGTACGTCCACCCGGCCTCCCGCATGCCCACTATACGCCCTCGCTCAAAGTCCGTCAACTGCACATACGGTTCACGTCCACGCTGTCGCGGCATGCTACCAGTGTTAAAGACTGCGATAGAGCTCCGTATGCCACGGCAAACTGGCTGACACTGACGGCGGCGGTGCACAAATGCTGCGCAGCTAGCGCCATTCGACGGCCAACACCGCGGTTCCTGGTGTGTCCGCTGTGCCGTGCGTGTGATCATTGCTTGTACAGCCCTCTCGCAGTGTCCGGAGCAAGTATGGTGGGTCTGACACACCGATGTCAATGTGTTCTTTTTTCCATTTCCAGGAGTGTAGTTAGAATAGCCTTCAGCTGAGTCCATGGCTACGACCTAGCAAGGCGCCATTAACCATTTCTAGAGAGAGTCTCACTTGTATCATCAAGAATGCTGTATACAAATGATGGCTTAAAGTTAAGTATTCCAGCAGCTACGTACTTTCCTTTATAGCATTCATTACGTATCCTGTTTCAGACTTAACGCAAGCCTGCGTGAGTTGACGCGTGCATTTCGGCCTCCTCTATAAATTAGTGTACGTTGTGTTGGCTAATCTGCCGACACAACAAAAGGTGTTTCAGTGGAGTTTATTCCGCATTATTTCTCTTCCCCGTATCCTTGACATTAATGCTACCAAGCTGAGCTTCGTCACTTCGCGTGATGGGCGGACTTCACTGCGCGAGATCTCTCTCCCTCTCTTTTTGCACGCTGCGATTCAGCTTATTTGCACGTGAACAGATTCCGTGTCTGTAGACTTTGGCGCAATGCAGTCCGCCCATCACGTGAAGTGACGAAGCTCTTTTTTCGAGGAAATAACGAAACGTCATGGCTGGTAGCTCTAAAGACATACATGTGTTTATGTTGAACTGCAATAAGCAACATCGTGTATTCCACGTAAACATGAAGGCAAGTTACCAGCTATCGACTTGCAGGGACAACACATACACTCCTGGAAATGGAAAAAAGATCACATTGACACCGGTGTGTCAGACCCACCATACTTGTTCCGGACACTACGAGAGGGCTGTACAAGCAATGATCACACGCACGGCACAGCCGACACACCAGGAACCGCGGTGTTGGCCGTCGAATGGCGCTAGCTGCGCAGCATTTGTGCACCGCCGCCGTCAGTGTCAGCCAGTTTGCCGTGGCATACGGAGCTCCATCGCAGTCTTTAACACTGGTAGCATGCCGCGACAGCGTGGACGTGAACCGTATGTGCAGTTGACGGACTTTGAGCGAGGGCGTATAGTGGGCATGCGGGAGGCCGGGTGGACGTACCGCCGAATTGCTCAACACGTGGGGCGTGAGGTCTCCACAGTACATCGATGTTGTCGCCAGTGGTCGGCGGAAGGTGCACGTGCCCGTCGACCTGGGACCGGACCGCAGCGACGCACGGATGCACGCCAATACCGTAGGATCCTACGCAGTGCCGTAGGGGACCGCACCGCCACTTCCCAGCAAATTAGGGACACTGTTGCTCCTGGGGTATCGGCGAGGACCATTCGCAACCGTCTCCATGAAGCTGGGCTACGGTCCCGCACACCGTTAGGCCGTCTTCCGCTCACGCCCCAACATCGTGCAGCCCGCCTCCAGTGGTGTCGCGACAGGCGTGAATGGAGGGACGAATGGAGACGTGTCGTCTTCAGCGATGAGAGTCGCTTCTGCCTTGGTGCCAATGGTGGTCGTATGCGTGTTTGGCGCCGTGCAGGTGAGCGCCACAATCAGGACTGCATACGACCGAGGCACACAGGGCCAACACCCGGCATCATGGTGTGGGGAGCGATCTCCTACACTGGCCGTACACCACTGGTGATCGTCGAGGGGACACTGAATAGTGCACGGTACATCCAAACCGTCATCGAACCCATCGTTCTACCATTCCTAGACCGGCAAGGGAACTTGCTGTTCCAACAGGACAATGCACGTCCGCATGTATCCCGTGCCACCCAACGTGCTCTAGAAGGTGTAAGTCAACTACCCTGGCCAGCAAGATCTCCGGATCTGTCCCCCATTGAGCATGTTTGGGACTGGATGAAGCGTCGTCTCACGCGGTCTGCACGTCCAGCACGAACGCTGGTCCAACTGAGGCGCCAGGTGGAAATGGCATGGCAAGCCGTTCCACAGGACTACATCCAGCATCTCTACGATCGTCTCCATGGGAGAATAGCAGCCTGCATTGCTGCGAAAGGTGGATATACACTGTACTAGTGCCGACGTTGTGCATGCTCTGTTGCCTGTGTCTATGTGCCTGTGGTTCTGTCAGTGTGATCATGTGATGTATCTGACCCCAGGAATGTGTCAATACAGTTTCCCCTTCCTGGGACAATGAATTCACGGTGTTCTTATTTCAATTTTAAGGAGTGTATATTTGATTACCGACACTTCGTGTATAAGGGGTAGTGAAATGAAAACGAGGCGAATGGAAAAAAGTAAGTAAATTGTTTATTATTTCAGAAGTGATCGCCGTAAGTGCTGATACATATACCACAGTGTGAGACAAGACGCCCAATGCCTCCACGGAAAAACGTTTGCGATTGCCAATGTTACTGTCGTAGTGGCCCCTTATTAGTTAGATGGCCCGCACTATAGACAAGCAAGGTGGGCTGCCGACCTCCCTTCAAGAGCTGATATCAAAACATCGATAGTGAATGTAAACAACAACGACTTTCCGCATAAACACGGCACTACTTCGTGAAAAGCCATGTGACAGAGTGCCACCAATTGGAAATAATGTAACTGTAGCACTCCGCAGAATCGGTTTTATATGCACGCCAGCAGAGTCAGACCGGCAGTCTGTACCCACAGCTAGGTCAGCTCCGGCCAATACCTATGGCGGCTCTAGCCCGGAAGACACTCGCCGTAGTCTTTCCGTAGAAATTTGTATCTTTTCGGGCGTAACGCCACTTTGGAACTTTGTAGCGTGCTATTTTGGTTGTTATTATTTCGTTCCATTGTCTTGTAACTTTATCTGGCTCTTGCCACCATAATAATTATTACGTTTCTTGTTGTTTTTGAGTTTGGAAATTAGTGCACGCCAAGAAGACGTTTAAGTTAAATAAAGTGTGTCCAGGCTTGATGGTTAGTTCTTTCCTGCCGACAGCAAGATACTACAGTTACCATCACTGTTCCATGACGTGCACCTCTTCGGCAGAAGCTAATCGACGGCTACGAAGCCGAAACAACACCAGCAATATGTGGCCGGGCATTATCCTGCAACAGAATGCTGCTGTAAGTCAACATTCCTGGACGTTTGAACTACGCTGCAAAAGTTTGTCTGGAAAGCCTTAACACATCCTCTGTACAGCAGAGTTCTCTCCCCACACGATTTCCCTATTTCTGGAGTCTTGAAAAAATTACAATCGTGGCCGTCGATTTGATTCGGACGAAGAGGTGCACGCCTGAGTAAAATCACGATTCCTTAGGCAACCGCAAACACTTTCCGTAAAGTCACTGACCGCGCGATTGTGTAACGACAACAGTAATGGCGATTACTTTTGAATTTACTTACTTTTTTCCCCACCTGTCTCGTTTTCGTTTTACTGTCCCTTATAATTATTGTTAATAATTGGCAACCAATGCTGTACAATCGCAATGAAGTCATGAGATGTTCAATTGACTCTTTCATTAGAGCATGTTACGCGTTTCGTGATTATACCCATCTTCAGGCATACAAAGTACAAAATATAAGTGAACAGCACACTCACCAAGTCTCAACGTTACAGAAAATGATATCTGGTCATATGAGTTACATACCACAAACTTTGAAGAAGGAGTTGAGACGTGGTGAGTGTGCTGTTCACTTATATTTTGTACTTTTTGTAACAGATGCCTGAAAATGGGTGTAATCCCGAAACCCGTAACATGTTCTAATAAAAGAGTCAATTGAACATCTCATTACTTTACTGCCATTGTACACAACTGGTTGCCAATTATTAACATAAAAATCATCGTAGGCCTCAGACTGAATTTTATGTCCTGTATATCTTATAATTACTGACCAAATTTAAAAGTTTAAAATGCTGTCTTAGTCTACTCGTTTCTACGTATAATCTCAATTAAAGGTTTAACACAGCAAGACAAGCATTGCAGGCAGAAACCGCGTGTATGTCTTGGGGCAACATAACTCACCGCGCGCAAATGCTCAGACTATACTCATTTGGTGTCTCACAATGGAAGCACGTAACGACTTCTGGCGAACTTTAAACATAGTTTCAAAAGCTGATATATTAGCGGGAGTTCGAGCCTTTAAAGAATCGTGGGCTTTGTGAGCCACACATCGCGCTAGAACGTGAGGCCTTTCTCTTCGCCCTGTTGGAACGTTTGGCAGTAGCAGCTGTTGGCGATTATGTGAAGTAAATAACAGCTACAGTAGTAGTAGTTATTCAGTCTGTACATTGAGCAAGCAGTAAAGGAAACAAAAGAAAAAAACTACTACTTTGCTGTGGCGCCGAAGTCGCCTGAAGCGCCTCTGGAATTTTGTTAATATGTTTACATATGCTTCTGAATTCGGAGTAGGTATTAAAATCCGTGGAGAGGAAATAAAAACTTTGAGGTTCGCCGATGACATTGTAATTCTGTCAGAGACAGCAAAGGACTTGGAAGAGCAGTTGAACGGAATGGATAGTGTCTTGAAAGGAGGATATAAGATGAACATCAACAAAAGCAAAACGAGGATAATGGAATGTAGACGAATTAAGTCGGGTGATGCTGAGGGAATTAGATTAGGAAATTAGACACTTAAAGTAGTAAAGGAGTTTTGCCATTTGGGGAGCAAAATACCTGATGATGGTCGAAGTAGAGAGGATATAAAATGTAGACTGGCAATGCAAGGAAAGCGTTTCTGAAGAAGAGAAATTTGTTAACATTAGATTTAAGTGTCAGGAAGACTTTCCTGACAGGATTTGTGTGGAATTTAGCCATGTATGGAACTAAAACATGGACGATAAATAGTTTAGACAAGAATAAAATAGAAGCGTTCGAAATGTGGTGCTACAGAAGAATACTGAACATTAGATGGGTAGATGGTGTAACTAATGAGGAGATACTGAACAGAATTGGGGAGACGAGAAATTTGTGGCGCAACTTGTCTAGAAGAAGAGATCGGTTGATAGGACACATTCTGAGGCATCAAGGGATCACCAGTTTAGTAGTGGAAGGCAGCGTGGAGGGTAAAAATCGTAGAGAGAGACCAAGAGATGAATACATTAAGCAATTCAGAAGAATGTAGGTTGCAGTAGTTACTTGGAGATGAAGAAGCTTGCACAGGACAGAGTATCATGGAGAGCTGCATCAAACCAGTCTCAGGACTGAAGACCACAACAACAACAACAACAGCAACAACAATGTTTGAGTTTGATCTGCTAGGGAGTCCTGAATCCAGTCACTAACCTGTTCAAAATGGTTGGTTCAAATGGCTCTGAGCACTATGGGACTCAACTGCTGTGGTCATAAGTCCCCTAGAACTTAGAACTACCTAAACCTAACTAACCTAAGGACAGCACACAACACCCAGCCATCACGAGGCAGAGAAAATCCCTGCCCCCGCCGGGAATCGAACCCGGGAACCCGGGCGTGGGAAGCGAGAACGCTACCGCACGACCACGAGATGCGGGCTGTTCAAAATGGCTCTGAGCACTATGGGACTTAACATCTGAGGTCATCAGTCCCCTACAACTTAGAACTAATTAAACCTAACTAACCTAAGGACATCACACACATCCATGCCCGAGGTAGGATTCGAACCTGCGACCGGAGCGGTCGTGCGGTTCCAGACTGAAGCGCCTAGAACCGCTCGGCGACACCGGCCGTCAAATCTGTTCAGATGCTGGGTAAAGTCGTATGGAATGACTGGAAGACCGTGCTGTGTAGGTTCATTGACCTGAATTCGAAATGCACTTTCTAGCCTCTGCACCCACAGGCACCTTTCCGTCGCGAAGTGCGAGCGTTGTGTGTTGTTCAGTGTAAGTGCAGCTGACTGTAATGGGTGCGCGTGTCATGTTCGTGTGGTATGATGATGATGAAGTTGATGATGATGATGATGATGAGAGAAGGGTGGGGGATGAAACACGGTGCCGGTACATAGGCTACTCCTGTCGAACAGCACCTAGGGGGCCGACGAGCTTAAAGTCCCCATCCGACGGAAACAGTAAAGCACGCCTTCACTTGACGACACACTGCGGAGAAGTTTGGACTTTAACCCAACACGTTGGCGTCAGGTCTGGTGATCAGGGACTTTACAAGACCACCCCTCCTCTACCGTTTGCTGTGAAGGAAGTCAACAGCACGTGGTGGACCTGGATTGTCACCCAGGCAAGCACTGGCCACCTCTGGTCGTGCTTAACTTCGTTGAGCCGACGCGAACCGGTGTATCCAACGGCGCACGACCGCTGACTCGGATAATCGGTAAGCTCACAGTTTTTTGACTAAATTACAGTCAGGAACCTAATCGAATGCTTCAAATATTTCACCACCTTTCCACCCATCTACATCTACATCTACATCTACATGATTACTCTGCAATTCACATTCAAGTGCTTGGCAGAGGGTTCATCGAACCACAATCATACTATATCTCTACCATTCCCCTCCCGAACAGCGCGCGGGAAAAACGAACACCTAAACCTTTCTGTTCGAGCTCTGATTTCTCTTACTTTACTTTGATGATCATTCCTACCTATGTAGGTTGGGCTCAACAAAATATTTTCGCATTCGGAAGAGAAAGTTGGTGACTGAAAATTCGTAAATAGATCTCGCCGCGACCAGAAACGTCTTTGCTTTAATGACTTGCATCCCAACTCGCGTACCATATCTGCCACACTCTCTTCCCTATTACGTGATAATACAAAACGAGCTGCCCTTTTTTGCACCCTTTCGATGTCCTCCGTCAATCCAACCTGGTAAGGATCCCACACCGCGCAGCATTATTCTAACAGAGGACGAACGAGTGTAGTGTAAGCTGTCTCTTTAGTGGACTTGTTGCACCTTCTAAGTGTCCTGCCAATGAAACGCAACCTTTGGCTCGCCTTTCCCACAATGTTATCTATGTGGTCTTTCCAACTGAAGTAATTTCAACACCCAGGTACTTAGTTAAATTGACAGCCTTGAGAATTGTACTATTTATCGAGTAATCGAATTCCAACGGATTTCTTTTGGAACTCATTTGCATCATCTCACACTTTTGGTTATTTAGCGTCAACTGCCACCTGCCATACCATACAGCAATCTTTTATAAATCGCTTTGCAACTGATACTGGTCTCCGAACGACCTTACTAGACGGTAAATTACAGCATCATCTGCGAACAACCTAAGAGAACTGCTCAGATTGTCACCCAGGTCAGTTATATAGATCAGCAACAGCAGAGGTCCCAGGACGCTTCCCTGGGGATCGCCTGATACCACTTCAATTTTACTCGATGATTTGCCGTCTATTACTACGAACTGCGACCTTTCTGACAGGAAATCACGAATCCAGTCGCACAACTGAGACGATACCCCATATTCCCGCAGCTTTATTAGAAGTCGCTTGTGAGGAACGGTGTGACAAGCTTTCCGGAAATCTAGAAATACGGAATCAACTTGAGATCCCCTGTCGATAGCGGCCATTACTTCGTGCGAATAAAGAGCTAGCTGCGTTGCACATGAACGATGTTTTCTGAAACCATGCTGATTGCGTATCAATAAATCGTTCTCTTCGAGGTGATTCATAATGTTTGAATACAGTATATGCTCCAAAACCCTACTGCAAAGCGACGTCAGTGATATAGGTCTGTAGTTCAATGGATTACTCCTACTACCCTTCTTAAACACTGATGCGACCTGCGCAATTTTCCAATCTGTAGGTACAGGTCTATCGGTGAGCGAGCGGTTGTATATGATTGCTAAGTAGGGAGCTATTGTATCAGCGTAATCTGAAAGGAACCTAATCGGTATACAATCTGGACCTGAAGACTTGCCCGTATCAAGCGATTTGACTTGTTTCGCAACCCCTAAGGTATATACTTCTAAGAAACTCATGCTAGCAGCTGTTCGTGTTTCAAATCTGGAATATTCCATTCGTCTTCCCTGGTGAAGGAATTTCGGAAAACTGCGTTCAATAACTGCGCTTTAGCGGGACAGTCATCGGTAACAGTACCATCGGCTCTGCGCAGCGAAGGTATTGACTGCGTCTTGCCGCTTGTGTACTTTACATACGACCAGTATTTCTTCGTATTTTCTACCAAATTTCGAGACAATGTTTCGTTGTGGAACCTATTAAAGGCATCTCGCATTGAAGTCCGTGCCAAATTGCGCGCGTCTGTAAATTTTAGCCAATCTTCGGGATTTCGCGTTCTTCTGAACTTCGCATGCTTTTTCTGTTGCCTCTGCATCAAATTGCCAGTCCTGCCGTCTGACCTTTCGGAGTCGACGTCCAAAGGAAGCGTCTGCAGGCGCTGATGAACCAAACGACCCCAGATCGTTCCGGAATGAAAGAGAGTACTGATCCGGGCAATGAGCGGAACGGCGGCGGTGCGGCCTCGGGCCACACCCCTCCCCCGCCACGCCCACACAGTGTTTTTGTCGCCGCGTTCCGTGCCTCCGCTGCGCCGCCGGAATGCAACTCGGGGCGAGGCAAGGCGCCCGCCTGCGGAAGTGGCCCGCACCCGCCAGGGCCGCTGCAAAAGGGCTTGCCAGCCGTTCTCGCTCCCCACTGGACAACAAAAACCTGGTGTCTGTCCCCCTGACATTTCTCCGAAGCGCGCGGCAAAGTTAAACAGATTCGAGAGCGCACTAGGCGGTGAATAGGGTGATATGCAAAAATTGCAAGGACACGTGACTACTGAACGAAGAATAGCATAAGGTCGCCCTTTGTTGGCCCGTAATCGCTTTTCAGAGATGTAGGGTTTTGTCTCAGCACCGAGATCACGCTTAGATTTCCACTTTTGTGTCGTTCTACATCTACATCTACATCCATACTCCGCAAGCCACCTGACGGTGTGTGGCGGAGAGTACCTTGAGTACCTCTATCGGTTCTCCCTTCTATTCCAGTCTCGTATTGTTCGTGGAAAGAAGGATTGTCGGTATGCCTCTGCGTGGGCTCTAATCTCACTGATTTTATCCTCGGGGTCTCTTCGCGACATATACCTAAGAGGGAACAATATACTGCTTGACTCCTCGGTGAAGGTATGTTCTCGAAACTTCAACAAAAGCCCGTACCGAGCTACTGAGCGTCTCTCCTGCAAAGTCTTCCACTAGAGTTTATCTATCACCTCCTTAACACTTTCGCGATTACTAAATGATCCTGTAACGAAGCGCGCTGCTCTCCGTTGGATCTTCTCTGTCTTGTATCAACCCTATCTGGTACGGATCCCACACTGCTGAGCAGTATTCAAGCAGTCGGCGAACAAGCGTACTGTAACCTACTTCCTTTGTTTTCGGATTGCATTTCCTTAGGATTCTTCCAATGAATCTCAGTCTGGCATCTGCTTTACCGACGATCAACTTTATATGATCATTCCATTTTAAATCACTCCTAATGTGTACTCCCAGATAATTTATGGAATTAACTGCTTCCAGTTGCTGACCTGCTATATTGTAGCTAAATGATAAGGGATCTTTCTTTCTATGTATTCGCAGCACATTACACTTGTCTACATTGAGATTCAATTGCCATTCCCTGCACCATGCGTCAATTCGCTGCAGATCCTCGTGCATTTCAGTACAATTTTCCATTGTTACAACCTCTCGATATACCACAGCATCATCCGCAAAAACCCTCAGTGAACTTCCGATGTTATCCACAAGGTCATTTATGTATAGTGTGAATAGCAACCGTCCTACGACACTCCCCTGCGGCACACCTGAAATCACTCTTACTTCGGAATGACATGCTGCCAACTGTTATCTAGGAACTCTTCAATCCAATCACACATTTTTGCTGATAGTCCATAAGCTGTTACTTTGTTCATTAAACGACTGTGGGGAACTGTATCGAACGCCTTGCGGAAGTCAAGAAACACTGCATCTACCTGGGAACCCGTGTCTATGGCCGTCTGAGTCTCGTGGACGAATAGTGCGAGCTGGGTTTCACACGATCGTCTTTTTCGAAACCCATGCTGATTCCTGCCGAGTAGATTTCTAGTCTCCAGAAAAGTCATTATACTCGAACATAATACGTGTTCCAAAATTCTACAACTGATAGACATTAGAGATATAGGTCTATAGTTCTGCACATCTGTTCGACGTCCCTTCTTGAAAACGGGGATGACCTGCTCCGTTTTCCAATCCTTCGGAACGCTACCGTCTTCTAGAGACCTACGGCACACCGCTGCAAGAAGGAGGGCAAGTTCCTCCGCGTACTCTGTGTAAAATCGAACTGGTATCCCGTCAGGTCCCTGCTACAAACTACGAGGGTTGCCCAGAAAGTAGTGCACCTCAGTTTTCCTCTTCAACAATTGTTTATTGAACATAATGAGAATTATATTTTGACTAAAGTTCAGTCTTGATCACTCATGTATGTTTTAATGATATAGGTAACCGGTTTCGGTTCTTTCTACAGAACCATCATCAGACCCATGGCTCCCTTAGGATGGTAGGCGGAGCTCTCCCTACCATCCTAAGGGAGCCATGGGTCTGATGATGGTTCTGTAGAAAGAACCGAAACCGGTTACCTATATCATTAAAACATACATGAGTGATCAAGACTGAACTTTAGTCAAAATATAACAATTAATTGATCACTGCTTTCCTAAAATGTTTACCAAAAAAATAATGAGAATTACCCACATGAAAGAATGGTGTTTTATCTATGCACCCTATTTTTCCACGTAATCTCCATCCCATTTTGTGATCTTCCTCAAGCGCGGAAAAACGGCGTGTATGCCCTGCCGTTACCAATCTTTGTCCTGGTGGTTAGCCATTGCTTCACTGTGTGAATCACTTCCCCATCGTCCTCAAAATGTCTTCCACGAATGGCATCCTTTAATGGACCAAACAAGTGGAGACCCGAGGGGGCTAGGTCACGGCTGTCAGGTGGATGGTCTCCCTGAGGCCTGCAAATCGTGCAGCTCCGCCGAATCGGCTTCTGATGACCTCTCCCTCCGTGCCCAGCGAGTAACTGTACTTCTGTCGACAGCAGATGCTCCATAGACTTTGCACAAGTGTTTGTGAATATTCCCCACAGTTTCTTACTCTACAGTGAGAAATTCAATGACGGTTCGTTGCTTGTAATGTACTTCACCTACAGACGCCATCTTGAGACTGTCCTGCAGCTACGCTATCTGCAGGAAGTGACGGAAACCTGGCGTGCTCACTCAGGACACTTCAAATAACACATGTGTAACGTTTCAAATTCGTAGCATTGTTCTCGTCCGAGGAAAAAATAAATGCGGTGCATTATTTTCTGGCCAACTCTCCTTTGATCCATTTCACAATGACTGACCCCTGACTTTGAGCTCATATTCTGGTTCAAATGGCTCTGAGCACTATGGGACTTAACTTCTTAGGTCATCAGTCCCCTAGAACTTAGAACTACTTAAACCTAACTAACCTAAGGACAAACTGCCTATTGGCTTCTGTCTCGGGTTCTTCGGCCGACGTTCATATAATGATTTTTCTGACGTTTCGCCAGCACGAGTGGCTGGCATTGTCAAAGCTTCACCCTCCATTGCCGGTGGTGAACTGGAGCCGAGCTCGCGGGCGCAGACTATATGTACCTGGCGCACCAACGTCCGAGGGCTTCTCTGCGGTGATTTCCGGTGCAGTTCTCCTCTTGCTACCTGGGACGGTCGTTCGCTGCAGTACGGGAAGCCAGGATCCGTTTACCTTAAGGCTTTCCTCTTTCTTGTTCAAACTGTTCGCGTGTTTTTGGATTTCTACAGCTTCTCTGAACAAGCGCGTGTGATAGTGCTTCTCTACAGCCAGAACTTCCGTGTCGGCGAATTTTATTACGTGGTCGGTCTCATTCAGTGCGTGCTCTGCCACGGCCGATTTCTCCACCTGCCCCAACCTGCAATGTCGCTTATGCTCCTTGATCCTGGTGTTGATGGATCGTCCAATCATTCCGACATAAACTTTTCCGCATGTGCATGGTATACGGTATATTCCCGACATTGCAGGTGGGTCTCTTTTCTCCTTTGCCGATCTAAGACACTCTTGGATCTTCCTTGTCGGTTTGAAAATCGTCTTTACGTCATGTTTGCGCAATATACGGCCGATTCTGTCCGTCACTCTGGGAATGTATGGCAGAAAGGCCGTGCCCGACATTTCTTTTTCTCGTTCCTTACTTCGCCGAGTGTTTGGCTCTGTTGCACTTCTAATATAATAAAAACACGCGAACAGTTTGAACAAGAAAGAGGAAAGCCTTAAGGTAAACGGATCCTGGCTTCGCGTACTGCAGCGAACGACCGTCCCAGGTAGCAAGAGGAGAACCGCACCGGAAATGACCGCAGAGAAGCCCCAGGTACATATAGTCTGCGCCCGCGAGCTCGGCTCCAGTTCACCACCGGCAATAGAGGGTGAAGCTTTGACAATGCCAGCCACTCGTGCTGGCGAAACGTCAGAAAAATCATTATATGAACGTCGGCCGAAGAACCCGAGACAGAAGCCAATAGGCAGTTTGTCAACAAGTGGCCACGAAAGCCTTAACAATTTTGTAACCTAAGGACATCACACACATCCATGCCCGAGGTAGGATTCGAACCCGCGACCGTAGCGCTCATATCCTGGTCACATCGCATGACCAACGTCGATATGTTACACTTTTTCCGGAATCGTGCAAATGTCTACTTTTATCTAGTGTATGAGTATTACATCTTAGTTGAAATGGGGGCGGAATACGCACTAATATTTAAGAGGAACCGTGCTTTTTCTAGCTTTCCTCGGCACGTGTCAACTTTAAGTACCGTAATTAGGAGAAAAATTTCTTTTACGCAGATTAAAGATACAACGTTGTATCATTTACAGGCGGATTATTTTCTGATAACTCGTTTCATCGCTATAATGTGAAACGCAAGACGCTGCGATTGCGTTTACCTTCGTAGATATTGCGACAGAGAAGGCACTAGTGTTAAGCTTGCACTTTTGTCGATTACATCGTATGTCTTTGCTAATGAATCCTCGACATTTTTATTTTACAGCTTGTAAAGCAATTATGTTATTACCTGCAATACGTGCGAGGCTGTGGTGGGGCGTAGTCAAACAGGCGCGCTGCCTCTGTTGTAATGCGCCATGAGCGGCTGTTCACCAGCGAGGAACGGCAACTTCGTGGCCGCACTCCAGTACAGTTTTTGATGCGAGTGAAGCGAAATAATAAGGGAAATTGCAAACAAATGCTCGATTGCAAGCATCTCACAATAAATGTACATTTTTTTGGCAAACTGTGGCAGTAAAAGTCGATTAGTCGGATAAATTTGCTGTATGAATGGTGACTGAAATAAAATCTACCTTAAAGGATTTCGCTGCTGGCTCAGGTCTTGCTGCTCCTTGCTACTGCAGTCGCCTACTTGGATCAGCAACGGTTCTGCTGCTGTGTTTTTGTGCATAACTGCTTTCAAGTTTGTGTACGTAACTCACTGAATTGCTCCAGACACTTTGTCGAACACTTACCAATGCGTAGCGACACATCTGTAAAGTTTCATTTATTTTAAAATTCTTGTCGTCCTTTGCTACTCTGTTCTTGACAAATGTCCAATAAGTTCAGTGGTGTTCAATTCGCAGTGCCCTACAGGCAACCAAAGAATTTTTATTTCTTGTCCACAGATCGCAATATCCTTTCCGAAAGGTATTCCTCCGCCCTGAAGTGCGGTCGCACGTGTTCCAGTTGGCCAGCTTTATTAAATTCCTCATATGATGTGGTATTAGATGGAAGCTCTACAGTATTGATTTCCATGCACGCAGTAATAGAATCCTTTCTCCATTTCGTAGATGGATTTCGTGATATTAGGTTTATCACTCTGCGATGTTGAGTCTGACAAGGGTAAGGCCTCAGACACGGCCAACCGATTCGGCTCAAATTTGGCAGGTCGCTTGTGTACAACCTGAAACGAAGGAATCTAAGATATGTTGGGTCAGCACCCCCTAAATTTTGAGAAAATCACCCCTAAAGGTTATGACGATCAATTGACTCAAAATTGGAGGGATCGATGGATAATTGTAAATAGAGCATTTTTCATCATCAGGTATGGGGCCCGAAAACGCATACTTTTCCAGAAATCGAGGTAAGAAACTTTTACAACTGCTGCTTCTGTACCCACATGAAAAACGCTTTTCTCAAAGACCACCGATAGCGCAACAGCCAAGGTAACTGGCTGGGAATCGGCGAACCGGGGTCCGAATCTCGAAGAAACCTAGCAGATGTTCTTCTTTTCGTTTGTATTTTTCCATATCTCAATTGATAGGTATAGGAGGGTTAATAAGGTAAGTAAATCAATAAGGAATGATAATAATAAGGTAGGCAAATAAATTTCTCAAACCTCTTGGGATAGTAAACAACTACAATGAAACTCCAGGTCACTTTACAATGGCTCTTTCAGTCACTGTTACGTGTCTTCATTTTTCTTCGAACTAGATGGATGGTAGTTGTCATATAAACATTCGAAACAAATATACTCACGGCACCAAGAACATCTAATGAATGCAATCTTTCGACAGCTACACTGTTCTTTCCGAAGAGTCGGTGGAAAACAAACTTGGTTTACATTTTAAAATATGTCTTTTTCGGGAATCAATTTTGATGCGTACCACGCATACGATATCATTGCCTGAAAAATCGGTGCTGAAAGTTGGTTATTAATTATTCTGTGATTAGTTATTGCATCCGTGCGGTTGTGCAATTTCCGCTGAGTTTCTAGAAGCACACTGCAATTCTGAAGCCTAAATAAAGTTTTTAACCTGGCGATAGAAATAAACATCACACGGCTGGCACACAGGTGTGCAGTTTGGCGGTATTACTTTTACTGTGCAAGTCGGCTGACCCTCGCCATCTACAAACATTGTGTCATATATTGTAATATTAAATCGTCCACTCCAGGAATCCAATATTAGACAAAACTTGTCATCAGAACGTACGGTTTTAAAACATTCTCAAGAAATGTTCTGTAAATCGCATTCGTCAGTTTCCCAGATTTGGAGCAGGTAATGTAAACATTTTTCAAAGAGTCGGTTGAACGATGGACCTCTTCTATAAACCGAGGACCAAATGTAACATTCGTTTCTTGTAAACACAGGAAAACCTTAGGCAACACTTTTGCAAAGACTGCGATGGCGTATTGCGCCGTGTACGAATGTGTTAGTTTCTTTTTACTACCAACTGCGATAAGGGTTCGTTTTTCTCCCTTATTAGATAACGTGCGTCGAATGTTCACCCGACACTCGCATCCTGTTTGATCGGTGTTGATCACGTAATCACGATTAAAACCGATCATAATGACGCCGTTTCGGTGCTGAAAAGAACCGTCACTTTCTGTATATCTCCTATATTTTGTACCTCCTCATGAGACACGCATTTAGTGACTTGCCGTTGTTGAATGTTATTCTCTGGTTTGAAATTTCTTGCCCAAGATAATGACGCAGCAAGCGTAAAATCCTTGTTGGCCGTATATTGAAGCGCTGAATCTGCAGCCCACTCCTGAAGTATTCTTTTTGTTACATTCTCGTTACGACCACGAGATTCGACAAATCGGTCGTATGTCCACTTGTTTATCGCCTGGTATTTGTCGTATCTTGTCCCTCCTTTAACGATATCACTTTCCCACAATTTCAAGTCCTTCTTGCTTTTCGGGGGCGTTGTTGCGCCATTCTTTTGCAGTGTTTGTAAGTTCCAATTTGGATGATTCCTGGCTAGCGCTATCGCCTTTACTTTTACTTCCGGGGGTATAGCGCCGTAGTTCAGTTGTCTAATAATCGGGTCGTAATACTCATCGGGAACAGATGAAGCACGTATTCCCAGTGACGTGGAGATTTCCTAAGTGTTATGACCATTTTGCGCTTCACTAGTCCGGATATCTTTCACTGAATCATCTTCTGCTTCGTCTTCATGGCATAGTACTTCAGTGTCAACAAAAGTCATTTCGTTCGTCAGCTCCAAAAATCGCTCGACGATAGTCGCTCCTATCAATCTGGAACGCACAGAAACAGAACTGCCTGCTTCCGGTAGTGAATTGATAATGCATCTGTCTTGCAACACTTTTACAAACCAAAACACAGCGTCGGTAACTTCCCGCTTGCCATCGCCTGTGACAGGCTCCCAACTATATACACTCCTGGAAATGGAAAAAAGAACACATTTACACCGGTGTGTCAGACCCACCATACTTGCTCCGGACACTGCGAGAGGGCTGTACAAGCAATGATCACACGCACGGTACAGCGGACACACCAGGAACCGCGGTGTTGGCCGTCGAATGGCGCTAGCTGCGCAGAATTTGTGCACCGCCGCCGTCAGTGTCAGCCAGTTTGCCGTGGCATACGCAGCTCCATCGCAGTCTTTAACACTGGTAGCATGCCGCGACAGCGTGGACGTGAACCGTATGTGCAGTTGACGGAGTTTGAGCGAGGGCGTATAGTGGGCATGCGGGAGGCCGGGTGGACGTACCGCCGAATTGCTCAACACGTGGGGCGTGAGGTCTCCACAGTACATCGATGTTGTCGCCAGTGGTCGGCGGAAGGTGCACGTGCCCGTCGACCTGGGACCGGACCGCAGCGACGCACGGATGCACGCCAAGACCGTAGGATCCTACGCAGTGCCGTAGGGGACCGCACCGCCACTTCCCAGCAAATTAGGGACACTGTTGCTCCTGGGGTATCGGCGAGGACCATTCGCAACCGTCTCCATGAAGCTGGGCTACGGTCCCGCACACCGTTAGGCCGTCTTCCGCTCACGCCCCAACATCGTGCAGCCCGCCTCCAGTGGTGTCGCGACAGGCGTGAATGGAGGGACGAATGGAGACGTGTCGTCTTCAGCGATGAGAGTCGCTTCTGCCTTGGTGCCAATGATGGTCGTATGCGTGTTTGGCGCCGTGCAGGTGAGCGCCACAATCAGGACTGCATACGACCGAGGCACACAGGGCCAACACCCGGCATCATGGTGTGGGGAGCGATCTTCTACACTGGCCGTACACCACTGGTGATCGTCGAGGGGACACTGAATAGTGCACGGTACATCCAAACCGTCATCGAACCCATCGTTCTACCATTCCTAGACCGGCAAGGGAACTTGCTGTTCCAACAGGAGAATGCACGTCCGCATGTATCCCGTGCCACCCAACGTGCTCTAGAAGGTGTAAGTCAACTACCCTGGCCAGCAAGATCTCCGGATCTGTCCCCCATTGAGCATGTTTGGGACTGGATGAAGCGTCGTCTCACGCGGTCTGCACGTCCAGCACGAACGCTGGTCCAACTGAGGCGCCAGGTGGAAATGGCATGGCAAGCCGTTCCACAGGACCACATCCAGCATCTCTACGATCGTCTCCATGGGAGAATAGCAGCCTGCATTGCTGCGAAAGGTGTACTAGTGCCGGCATTGTGCATGCTCTGTTGCCTGTGTCTATGTGCCTGTGGTTCTGTCAGTGTGATCATGTGATGTATCTGACCCCAGGAATGTGTCAATAAAGTTTCCCCTTCCTGGGACAATGAATTCACGGTGTTCTTATTTCAATTTCCAGGAGTGTATTACAGCGCTAGTCGACGGGTGAACATCCTCCATTATTCAGATTATGCACCTGAAAGATACGACGCTACAAACAATAACTAGTTACTACGGCATAAACAGACGAGCTAATTACTACAAACTACATACAGTACTCGTCATATGTTACTTACGGAAGATTACTGTATTCATTCACAAAACGTATTTCATTCGGCGCATTAACGATGGGAAAATCACTACATGTATCCGCGAGGTTCGCGGCAGCCTAATGACGGAAAACAACTCTTTCCGATTGACTTCTATAAGGCTTGTGCTGGACACCTTCACTTTTTCAGGTTCACAGCTATGATATAACGAAGAGGCAATCGGGACAACATAACCCTCCCCGCGTGCATTCCGTCCCGCGCCTCGCTGTAAACAAGCGTCGCGCAGTTGGCTATCTGTGATCCCTCGTGAGGAATTCGCAGCACTCTTACTCGGAGTTGTTTTCATGTGACAAGACTTAAAAGTTTAATATTTTACTAACTCACGGCGTTTGGGGAATTAGTTTGCCTACCCTATTATTATCATTGCTTATTGATTAACTTACCTTATTAACCCTCCTATCCCTATCAATTGAGATATGGAAAATGCAAATGAAAAGAATAACTGCTGGTAGGTTTCTTCGAGATTCCAACCCCATTTCTCCGATTCTCAGCCAGTTACCCTGGCCGTTGCGCTATCGGTGCTGTTGGAGAAACGTGTTTATCATGTGGGTACAAAAGCGGCATTTGTTAAAGTTTCTTTCCTCGATTTCTGAAAAAGTTTGCGTTTGCAGACCCCATACCTGATGATGAAAAATGCTCTATTTACAGTTATCTATCGATACCTCCAATTTTGAGTCGATTGCTCGTCATAACCTTTAGGGGTGATTTTCTCAAAATTTAGTGGGTGTTGATCCAAAATATCTCAGATTCCTTCGTTTTAGGTTGTACACAAGCGACCTGCGAAATTTGAGCCGAATCGGTTGGCCGTGTCTGAGGCCTTCCCCTTGCGAGCTAAAACAATAGCAGATCTGTTTGGTAATTTTTAGTTAACGCTCTTACACCACTATTCGTAGTGTCGGGATCATTTCAGAGTGATAATGTGCACCACCTTTTTGACGAATGAAACATGAGCCAGCATTTTGCACGGATCCATGTTCGTTCCCAATGTGGCATGTTCGAATTCCTCCCTTCCACCCTTGAACACTTTCTCTGTGATAATCGCATACATTTTCTGGAGAATAAGGTATTTTTTGCTTCTGTCAACAAAACTTTCTGGAATCTCTCATCAGTGTAATAATTAGTCCATCCAGTGTTGCGCAAGTGCATCATTTTCCGCAAGAACTCATCTCTTTTTCCTGCTCCTTGGTTATTTTCCATCAGCACAGTCTTTTTGTTGCATCTCAAGCCCAGTTTTGGAATAGCGCGGCAAAGTGTTGTTTCACCCATGTCAGAAAAATCGTCCACTTCAGTCTTCAACTGCCAATGTTGGAAACTACTTATCCTCGTAGAACTCGTGCATTTTTCAACTCCCTGTGTAAATTCGCCGAATACAAACTTCTGTCGCTTGCCAGAACTCTTTCCTTCGTGATACAAAAATTCGCTTACTGCACTTTCAACAAAACCGAGACGTTCAGAAATTCTCTTTACTGGCTACGATAAGAAACTGCTCACGCCCTGTTCTCTTTTGGCCTAAAGTAAGCACGCGCACTGTCCACTATAGACTTTTCCACAGCTCCGTAACTGATGCATTGTTTCATACAAGTCCAAGGCAACTAATTATGTTACGAGCATCGTCTCACACGCACAGAAAAATATACGAGTGGGAGCGCGATTGTTTCCTATCTGACAGGAAGCCGCGATGTGAACACTGCAACAATGGATAGTGAAGTGGAAATACTGTTCAGAGGTCCGGAAACATGCCACAGACGAGCACGTGGAGCATAAAAAAGCAAAAGAAAATAAATTAAAGATGCGGTATTAGCACTTTATGTAAAATGGAAATGCCGTGTGGCTAGGGCCTCTCGCGGGGTAGACCGCTCGCCTGGTGCAAGTCTTTCGAGTTGACGCCACTTCGGCGACTTGCGTGTCGATGGGGATGAAATTATGATGATAAGGACAAGACAGCACCTGTCCCTGAGCGGAAAAAAATCTCCGACGCAACCGGGAATCGTACCCGGTCCGTTAGGTATGACATTCCGACGCGCTGACCACTTAGCTACCAGGGGCGGACAGCGCTTTATGTAGATTTACGGGCACAAATATATAACAGCTGTGAAAGGCAACGGCAGAGCTTGCATATACACTTTTCGTCTTGTTTATATGTATCACCATTAGGCGAATTGCAGCGACCTACACCCACCATTATTAGGACAAGAAGACTAATTGGAAAGCAACAACAATTGGTCTGGAAGTCGGGTATGGTTGTATCTTTAAACTGTGCAAAGACGTTTTTCTCATAATTGCGGTCTGACTTCTATGACCATTCATATTTGACACTCGCAGAAAGTTGATCGAAAAAGTACGCTTTATCTTAAATTTTACCGCGTATGCCACCCCCTTTTCAACTGAAATGTAATATTCATACACCAAATAAAACTATATATTTCCAACTTCCGGCAAGGTAGGTATAACGCATCGATGTTGGTCATGCGATGTGGCCAGAATATGATCTCAAAGTCAGGGGTCAATGATTATGAAATGGATAGTGGGCTGGCCATTGTCGTAAAACGAGTAGCTTGTGGAAACCGACGCCAGCTCGGTAGTTGAAGATGCCGTATAAAGCGAACATACCAACGACAATTATTAACGCGAGCTCAAATCAATACCGGTGAACAAAACCAGAAACACTTCAAACACATAGTCAGATTTCCAAGTCAGTGGCCAGTTCCAGAAAGTTAGGTGATAGTCGTATCCGAAAATCGGTTGTCAGACGATGTGCCCAGAGGTTGCCCGAAAGAATCGACTGAAAGCTTGGTTTCAGTGCGTCCAATCTTCGTCGCCAGTTGGACGGGTGCCAGAAGACCATGCTGACTTTTCTATTAAAATGACGCCGACTCTCTGTGAATGAGTTACATCTGTCTCGAATAGAATGTAGGGAGTACTGTACATTCTTTCCTCAGCTATTGGAATACTCACACATGTTTTGCGAATGTATGAGATGGAGAGAGTAACGCTCTATTAGGGGAACGTGGGGAAAATGGCCACTCTAAGGGAAATTGCATTGTCTCCAAGCCATGATTATTGGTCGAAGCTTGCTGCTATCACATTTTGAATCAACATAAGGCATCATACTGAAAATTTTGAAATGAGAAAGTAAGTAATACATACAATTTTCTGGTAGATTGTATAGAGTAATGTGGCCTGTATAAAATCGATGCCAACGTTGTTTAGACTACTACGTTGCAGAAGTTTCGCTGAGAAGCCCTTAGGCATCCACCATACAGTCCGGATATAATTGAGTGCCTCTTCACCATTTCTCCAACCTAAGCACTTAGTCGACATCCTTCTTACCTAGCACCACACTTCATAAACTTATGTTCTCCTCCTATCTGTACTGTTTATCGTTCACGTTTCAGACCATATTGGGCTACGCTCCATGCAAATACCTTCGGGACTGATTTCACAACATTTAAATTTATGATAATGATGGAAGCTGAAGAAATGAACTAAAATTCTATGCCACGGCCGGGTCTTGATCCCAGGACTCCCTACTTACGAGACAGGCAAACTGACCATTACACCACTGCAGCAGCACTTTGGTTAACATTGCCGCACGGACAACCTAAATCCACTGCCCTCCCCAACACAAATTTCACTTCACATTTCCAGCTTGGGAGGGCACTGCACTTACCGTACAGCATTGATGTAACGGTCAGCGTTCCTGTCTAGTAGGCAGGGAGTTCTGGGTTTTATTCTCGGTGCTCTGTGCAGCTGTGGTTTACGCCGGAGCTAAATGAATTCGAAGATGAGCAATTTGTTGGTGTTCGTATGGTGGGTGACTCAGTAAACAAAGTAGCCGAGGTGTTTGGTGTTTCAAGAGGCATCGTAAAGAAGACTCAGACAGGATACTGGGTTCAAATGGTTCAAATGGCTCTGAGCACTATGACACTTAACATCTACGGTCATCAGTCCCCTACAACTTAGAACTACTTAAACCTAACTAACCTAAGGACATCACACAACACCCAGTCATCACGAGGCAGAGAAAATCCCTGACCGCGCCGGGAATCGAACCCAGGAAACTGGGAAATCGGAAAAACGTGACCCGCTGGTTAAGTGACAACGCGGATGAAAGTGTGTGTTGAGTGATCGTGACAGACTGTCTTTGAAGAGGACTGTGACGAAAAATAACAGAACGACAACTGCAAAAGTCACTGCAGGACTGAATGTTGCGGTCGTGAACCCTGTCAGAACCAAAACAACGCGAAGTGAGTTTCACAAGTAGGGAACTGCAGGGCGAGCTGGAATCAACAATCTAAAGGGCCGCAAGCACTCCGTCTTCAGGCCGCAAGTGGCCCCTCGGGACCATCCTCAGATGAGGAAGCGGATAGGAGGGGCGTGTGGTCAGCACACCGCTCTCCCGGTCGTTATGGTGGTTTTCTTTGACCGGAGCCGCTACTATTCGGTCGAGTAGCTCCTCAATTGATATCACGAGGCTGAGTGCACCAAGAAAAATGGCAACAGCGCATGGCGGCCCGGATGGTCACCCATCCAAGTGCCGGCCACGCCCGACAGCGCTTAACTTCGGTGATCTGACGGGAACCGGCGTATCCACTGCGGCAAGGCCGTTGTCCAAAGGGCCGTAACACAGTCATTTGGTCGAATAAGTCTTGCTTCGCACTGTTTTAAACTTCTGGCCGAGATTGCGACCCAAGACTGAAACATGGCGCGATTGTGATTTGGGCAGCCGTATCGTGGAATTCCATGGGTCCAATGTAATGTCCCATTACTGTCAAAAATTATATGACCATTTCGGCTGATCAGGTCCGTCCCACGGTACAGTGTTTGTTTCACAGTGGCTCCTGTCCACACAGCTGCCGGCCGGAGTGGCCGTGCGCTTCTAGGCGCTACAGTCTGGAGCCCAGCGACCGCTACGGTCGCAGGTTCCAATCCTGCCTCGGGCATGGATGTGTGTGATGTCCTTAGGTTAGTTACGTTTAATTAGTTCTAAGTTCTAGGCGACTGATAACCTCAGAAGTTAAGTCGCATAGTGCTCAGAGCCATTTGAACCATTTTTGAAACACGCAGCTCGTGTTGTCCCAGGGCGCGTTCTGTGAACGCGGGGATGAACTGTCGCACCTCCCCTGCTCACCACAGTCACGACCTCTCTTATTATTGAGCCTTTGTTGTTTACATTTGAAGAGGAGACTACGTAATCGCTATCCACCTGCACCATCGTTACCTGAAGCCACAATTTTGCAGGCCGGATGGTACAACATTCCCTTTAAGACCGTACACTACCTGTACTTAGGCATTTTGTCAAATCCCTGTAATTGAATTACATTCTATTACCTTCGACTTTCTTGTGTTGACTTTAAATTTATAACGTCTGTTAAAAACACTATCGATTCCGTTCAAATGATCTTCGAACTTCTTTAATGTCTCTGACAGAGTAACATACACCACTGGCCATTAAAATTGCTACACCACGAAGATGACGTGCTGCAGACGCGAAATTTAACCGACAGGAAGAAGATGCTGTGATATCCAAATGATTAGCTTTTCAGAGCATTCACACAAGGTTGGCGTGGGTGGCGACACCTACAACGTGCTGACATGAGGAAAGTTTCCAACCGATTTCTCATACACAAACAGCAGTTGACCGGCGTTGCCTGGTGAAACATTGTTGTAATGCCTCGTGTAAGGAGCAGGAATGCGTACCATCACGTCCCCGACTTTGATAAAGGTCGGATTGTAGCCTATCGCGACTGCGGATTATCGTATCGCGACATTGCTGCTCGCGTTGGTCGAGATCCAATGACTGTTAGCAGAATATGGTATCGGTGGGTTCAGGAGGGTAATACTGAACGCCGTGCTGGATCCAAACGGCCTCGTATCACTAGCAGTCGAGATGACAGGCATCTTATCCGCATCGCTATGACGGATCGTGCAGCCACGTCTCGATCTCTGAGTAAACAGATGGGGACGTTCGCAAGACAACAACCATCTGCACGAACAGTTCGACGACGTTCGCAGCCCGCGCGGAGACCATGGCTGTGGTTACCCTTGACGCTGCATCACAGACAAGAGCGCCTGCGATGGTGTACTCAACGACGAACCTGCGTGCACGAATGGCAAAGCGTCATTTTTCGGATGAATCCAGGTTCTGTTTGCAGCATGATGATGGTCGCATCCGTGTTTGGCGACATCGCGGTGAACGCACATTGGAAGCGTGTATTCGTCATCACCATACCGGCGTATCACCCGGCGTGATGGTATGGGGTGCCATTGGTTACACGTCTCGGTCGCCTCTTGTTCACATTGACGGTACTTTGAACAGTGGACGTTACATTTCAGGTGTGTTACGGCCCGTGACTCTACCCTACATTCATTCCCTGCAAAACCATACATTTCAGCAGGATAATGCAGGACCGTTTGTTACAGGTCCTGTACGGGCCTTTCTGGATACAGAAAATGTTCGATTGTTGCCCTGGCCAGCACATTATCCAGATATCTCACCAATTGTAAACATCTGGTAAATGGTGACCGAGGAACTGGCTCGTCACAATACGCCAGTCACTACTCTTGATGAACTGTGGTATCGTGTTGAAGCTGCATGGGCAGCTGTACCTGTACACGCCATCCAAGCTCTGTTTGACTCAATGCCCAGGCGTATCAAGGCCGTTATTACGGCCAGAGGTGGTTGTTCTGGGTACTGATTTCTGGCCGGCCTCGGTGGTCTAGCGGTTCTAGGCGCGCAGTCCGGAACCGCGCGACTGCTACGGTCGCAGGTTCGAATCCTGCCTCGGGCATGGATGTGTGTGATGTCCTTAGGTTAGTTAGGTTTAAGTAGTTCTAAGTTCTATGGGCCTGATGACCACAGATGCTAAGTCCTATAGTGCTCAGAGCCAAATGGAATGGTACTGATTTCTCAGGATCTATGCACCCAAATTGCGTGAAAATGTAATCACGTGTCAGTTCTAGTATAACATATTTCTCCAATGAATACCCGTTTATCATCTCCATTTCTTCTTGGTGTAGCAATTTTAATGACCAGTAGTGTATGTCGCATTACCTAATTGTTTAATTTCTTCTCCCTGAAGTTTATTTCCCCCTACAAATTTCTCCTTGGTTTCCTTTACTGCTTGCACAATGTTCAGATTTACTAGCGTTTGGGAACGGGATACAACACTGTATCATTCCCTTCAAAAAAAATGGCTGTGAGCACTATGGGACTTTTCTGAGGGCATCAGTCCCCTAGAACTTAGAACTACTTAAACCTAACTAACCTAAGGACATCACACACATCCTTGCCCGAGGCAGCATTCGAATCTGCGACCGTAGCCGTCGCGCGGTTCCAGACTGTAGTGCCTATAACCGCTTGGCCACTCCGGCCGGCCATTCCCTTCGTTTCCATATCTTTCGACTACTAGAGCTGCAGTCTGCTTTCTGCACAACTTGTACTTAACTTTTTCTTATCGCTTCCTGTATTTTATCACTGCTACGTTTAAAATTGAAAGGCCATATTCCAGTCAACACCGTAAAGTGATTTTTCTAATACTTGAAATGCTAAAATTTAGGTTTTCATTTTTTAACCTATTTTCTGTGATGCTTTGTTGGGTTAGTAATATCTCTCGGATTTCTACATTTCATCGGAACCGAAATTATTTATTGCAACCTTGAGTTATTAAACTGGCGGTTCGGTAACATTCAGACCTGTCACTACCGGCCGTCATTGGAAACTGAACCCTTACATTCCACTGGGTGTCTGGAGGTTCTTCGCCTGTGACATACATTTTGCCTACCACATGGAATAGTTTTGTCATGGTTAGTGTGCTCCCAAGAGTCACAATAGTCCTGAGGGAATGTTAACCACCCCAGAGGTATCGATTTAGGCTTCTCGTACTCTGTCAAAATCTTGTCGCAGTGTCATAAATCTGACATCTCATATTCAATCACGTGCTCTTCTGTGCTCTGCCATATTCCTCATTACATTGTTGTTGTTGTTGTGGTCTTCAGTCCTGAGACTGGTTTGATGCAGCTCTCCATGCTACTCTATCCTGTGCAAGCTTCTTCATCTCCCAGTACCTACTGCAACCTACATCCTTCAGAATCTGCTTAGTGTATTCATCTCTTGGTCTCCCCCTACGATTTTTACCCTCCACGCTGCCCTCCAATACTAAATTGGTGATCCCTTGACGCCTCAGAACATGTCCTACCAACCGATCCCTTCTTCTGGTCAAGTTGCGCCACAAACTTCTCTTCTCCCCAATCCTATTCAATACTTCCTCATTAGTTATGTGATCTACCCATCTAATCTTCAGCATTCTTCTGTAGCACCACATTTCGAAAGCTTCTATTCTCGTCTTGTCCAAACTATTTACCGTCCATGTTTCACTTCCATACATGGCTACACTCCATACAAATACTTTCATAAATGACTTCCTGACACTTAAATCTATACTCGATGTTAACAGATTTCTCTTCTTCAGAAACGCTTTCCTTGCCATTGGCAGTCTACTCATTACATTATACAAGTTGTTTTAATGAACTTAGCAGTTAAGTCCCATAGTGCTCAGAGCCATTTGATTCACTGCGAAGAAAAAAAATAACTCATTACATTATACAAGTTGTTTTAAAAAAAAGTGCCACATATTCCTACAGGGGGTGTTACTGGTGAAAACTAGAAGAGAGTAATACGTCGAATATATGTTGAGAAACGGCCAATCTATCAGCTCATTCCGATCTGTGTGTTGCGTAGAAGCAGACACCATAGGCAGGGCAGCGTGTGGTCATCACGCATCTTGACACGTCCCCAGCCACTCTTCGCAGTGAATCAAATGGCTCTGAGCACTGTGGGACTTAACTGCTGAGCTCATCAGTCCCCGCACTGAATCGCGCACTCCTCCATTCGGATTGCGTCACACGGGTTGCTGACCTGCTCCTGCAACGCTTGCATAAAACCAATGTATTGGGCAAACACTAATGCCTTTAAATGTCACCACAGCCAAAAATCCAACGGATTCGGATCCGGTGAACGGGGAGACAGAGTCCACGTTACCGGACCCCCTCGACCAATCCGTAGATAGTTGGACGGTGCCTATTAGTGCATCCGTATACCACAGTCGTTCCTTCTGCAAAGGTAACGTTTCATCAGGTTACCCTCCATTCAGAGGCTGTTGCACGCAGCGACCGATATTTTGATTTGTAGATAACAGATTTCAGCTATCAGTCGTCCTTTGGAATTTTTATTGGCAGGTCTAGATTTCAGCTTGAAACTAGACATTCTCAATGCACTATCCTTTTTTGGTCCTGTTGGTCTGGCTTTGTACAGAGTTCATTGAATACTAGACCTGGCAATAAAAATTCCAAAGAACGACTAATAGCTGAAATCTATTATTTACAAAGGTAACATTTCCCAATAGCGCTAGTAATTCGCAGCGCAGTCATCGGCGGTACACAACACGTGTTACTTTGTTTGGTAACGTGTGTGGTACTAAGAGTCTGCCACCGACAATTCCCGCCCATACATCGATGCTGAAGCGATCCTGATGTATCCACGTTTGCCCTAGGATTTGCGTCTGCCCACACCTATATTGCAGCATATATTGTATTCATACATTATGAATCACCTCGAAGGGAACGATCTATTGATACGTAATCAGCATGGTTTCAGAAAATATCGTTCTTGTGCAACGCAGCTAGCTCTTTATTCGCACGAAGTAATGGCCGCTATCGACAGGGGATCTCAAGTTGATTCCGTATTTCTAGATTTCCGGAAAGCTTTTGTCACCGTTCCTCACAAGCGACTTCTAATCAAGCTGCGGGAATATGGGGTATCGTCTCAGTTGTGCGACTGGATTCGTGATTTCCTGTCAGAAAGGTCGCAGTTCGTGGTAATAGACGGCAAATCATCGAGTAAAATTGAAGTGGTATCAGGCGATCCCCAGGGAAGCGTCCTGGGACTTCTACTGTTGCTGATCTATATAACTGACCTGGGTGACAATCTGAGCAGTTCTCTTAGGTTGTTCGCAGATGATGCTGTAATTTACCGTCTAGTAAGGTCGTTCGGAGACCAGTATCAGTTGCAAAGCGATTTAGAAAAGATTGCTGTATGGTGTGGCAAGTGGCAGTTGACGCTAAATAACGAAAAGTGAGAGGAGTTCGATTACTCGATAAATAGTACAATTCTCAAGGCTGTCAATTCAACTAAGTACCTGGGTGTTGAAATTACGAACAACTTCAGTTGGAAAGACCACATAGATAATATTGTGGGGAAGGCGAGCCAAAGGTTGCATTTCATTGGCAGGACACTTAGAAGACGCAACAAGTCCACTAAAGAGACAGCTTACACTACACTCGTTCGTCCTCTGTTAGAATATTGCTGCGCGGTGTGGGATCCTTACCAGGTGGGATTGACGGAGGACATCGACAGGGTGCAAAAAAGGGCAGCTCGTTTTGTATTATCACGTAATAGGGGAGAGAGTGTGGCAGATATGATACGCGAGCTGGGATGCAAGTCATTAAAGCAAAGACGTTTTTCGTCGCGGCGAGATCTATTTACGAAATGTTAGTCACCAACTTTCTCTTCCGAATGCGAAAATATTTTGTTGAGCCCAACCTACATAGGTAGGAATGATCATCACAATAAGAGAAATCAGAGCTCGATCAGAAAGGTTTAGGTGTTCGTTTTTTCCGCGCGCTGTTCGGGAGTGGAATAGTAGAGAGATAGTATGATTGTGGTTCGATGAACCCTCTGCCAAGCACTGAAATGTGAATTGCAGAGTAATCATGTAGATGTAGATGTATTTTGGCAATTTACTATGCCATCTCTCGTGAATTCTGCCTACACCACCAAATGCTACACATTACTCATCGCGAGTAAAACGGACCATATCTCAATATGTATTGGTTTCTGGACGTACAATTATAGTAACTTTTCTTCTAGTTTCGGCCACTCTGTGCTTCTCGAATGTCACAGACAGCAAACACACGCCCGTCCCCCCTCTCACGTTTGCCCACGCCCTCTTGCCTCTTCTTGATACTGCCGTTTTAAGAGCTACTTGCAGGCGAGATCGCGAACCACATCTCGGTAATAAAGTTGCCATCGCTGACACGGCTCGTTTGCCAACATTTGCTGCTCAGCCCCCGTAAAGCGAACACGTTGCGTCAGCTGTGCTGCATGACCTCGCGGTCCGCTCTACAATCGCCAAAGCGGAACTGAGCTGACAAGACGCGGGCACGTGTCTGCCCAGCCGCTGCGCCCCCTCCAGGTTGCTGCAGCCAGTGCAAACAGCCCACCCCGCGCTGCGGACAACGCACTAGCTGCTCTAGCGCTTGTGGACTCGGAATCTGGACCAACGAGCAGTCAGTCACTCCTCGAGGCTGCCGAGGCTCTTACAAGGGAGCCTCCCCATCGCACCCCCCTCAGATTTAGTTATAAGTTGGCACAGTGGATAGGCCTTGAAAAACAGATCAATCGAGACAGCAGGAAGAAGTTGTGTGGAACTATGAAAAAAATAAGCAAAATATACAAACTGAGTAGTCCATGCGCAAGATAGGTAACATCAAGGAGAATGTGAGCTCAGGAGCGCCGTGGTCCTGTGGTTAGCGTGAGCAGCTGCGGAACGAGAGGTCCTTGGTTCAAGTCTTCCCTCGAGTGAAATGTTTGCTATATTTTCGCAAAGTTATGATCTGTCCGTTCGTTCTTTGACGTCTCTGTTCACTGTAATAAGTTTAGTGTCTGTGTTTTGCGACCGCACCGCAAAACCGTGCGATTAGTAGACGAAAGGACGTGCATCTCCAATGAGAACCGAAAACATTTGATCCCAAGGTCATAGGTCAACCGATTCCTCCACAGGAAAGCACGTCTGATATATTCTATACGACACTGGTGACGGCATGTGCGTCACATGACAGGAATATGTTGTCGACCGACCTAACTTGTACACTTGGCGAATGGGTAAAAACATTCTTCTACCTTGACCGATTTAGGTTTTCTTGTGGATGTGATAATCACTCCCAAATAAGTGTCTTTCGATGTTTGTTTAGGTGTAGCGTCCCCATACTACGGCGCAGTTACCTCGCATCGGACGGACAACGGACGGACAGATAATAATTGTCTGAAAATAAAAATTTAACTTTTCACTCGAGGGAAGACCTGAACCAAGGATCTCTCGTTCCGCAGCTGCTCACGCTAACCACGGGACCACGGCGCTCGTTGGCTCACATTAATCTTGATGTTGCCTATCATCCGCATAGACTACTCAGTTTGCATATTTTGCTTGTTTTCTTCATAGTTCCACACAACTTCTGCCTGTTTTCTCGATCGACCTATGTTCAGTTTTTCAAGGCCTATCCACTGTGCCAACTTATAACTAAATCTGAGGGGGGTGCGATGGGGAGGTTCCCTTGTTAGTGCACACGAGCGCAACGAGGGTAAATCAAACGAAACCGGTTAAAACGCAATACAATTTCTTAAGGTTTTACTTTCGGCTTGAAGTTGGCGGCATGTTATCTTTTATTTTTTTTTTCGAGAAATGACCAACTGTTGGCACCCTGGTGTTGCAGAGATAGTTAACGCATTGTCGACTGCACTGCAGCAGCGATCTGTAACACGTGTTTTGAGAAGTCTTCTTATTCTTCTTGTGTCTTTGTCTCCGCATCGGCGCAGGGTCTGCGTGATCTACATCTACATCTACATCCATACCCAGCAAGCTACCTGACGGTGTGTGGCGGAGGGTACCTTGAGTACCTCTATCGGTTCTCCCTTCCATTCCAGTCTCGTACTGTTCGTGGAAAGGAGGAGTGTCGGTATGCGTCTGTGTGGGCTCTAATCTCTCTGATCTTATCCTCATGGTCTCTTCGCGAGATATACGCAGGAGGGAGCAATATACTGCTTGACTCTTCGGTGCAGGTATGTTCTCGAAACTTCAACAAAAGCCCGTACCGAGCTACTGAGCGTCTCTCTTGCAGAATCTTCCACTGGAGTTTATGTATCATTTCCGTAACGCTTTCGCGATTACTAAATGATCCTGTAACGAACCGCGCTGCTCTCCGTTGGATCTTCTCTACCTCTTATATCAACCCTATCTGGTACGGATCCCACACTGGTGAACAGTATTCAAGCAGTCGGCGAACAAGCGTACTGTAACCTACTTCCTTTGTTTTCGGATTGCATTTCCTTAGGACTCTTCCAATGAATCTCAGTCTGGCATCTGCTTTACCGACGATCAACTTAATATGATCATTCCATTTTAAATCACTCCTAATGCGTACTCCCAGATAATTTATGGAATTAACTGCTATATTGTAGCTAAATGATAACGGATCTTTCTTTCTATGTATTCGCAGCACATTACACTTGTCTACATTGAGATTCAATTGCCATTCCCTGCACCATGCGTCAATTCGCTGCAGATCCTCGTGCATTTCAGTACAATTTTCCATTGTTACAACCTCTCGATATACCACAGCATCATCCGCAAAAAGCCTCAGTGAACTTCCGATGTCATCCACAAGGTAATTTATGTATATTGTGAATAGCAACGGTCCTATGACACTCCCCTGTGGCACACCTGAAATCACTCTTACTTCGTAATGACTTGCTGCGTTCTGTTATCTAGGAACTCTTCAATCCAATCACACAATTGGTCTGATAGTCCATATGCTCTTACTTTGTTCATTAAACGACTGTGGGAAACTGTATCGAACGCCTTGCGGAAGTCAAGAAACACGGCTACCTGGGAACCCGTGTCTATGGCTCTCTGCGTCTCGTGGACGAATAGCGCGAGCTGGGTTTCACACGATCGTCTTTTTCGTAGCCCATGCTGATTCCTACAGAGTAGATTTCTAGTCTCCAGAAAAGTCATTATACTCGAACATAATACGTGTTCCAAAATTCTACAACTGATCGTCGTTAGAGATACAAGTCTATAGTTCTGCACATCTGTTCGACGTCCCTTCTTGAAAACGAGGATGACCTGTGCCCTTTTCCAATCCTTTGGAACGCTGCGCTCTTCTAGAGACCTACGGTACACCGCTGCAAAAGCGGGGCAAGTTCCTTCGCGTACTCTGTGTAAAATCGAACTGGTATCCCATCAGGTCCAGCGGCCTTTCCTCTTTTGAGCGATTTTAATTGTTTCCCTATCCCTCTGTCGTCTATTTCGATATCTACCATTTTGTCATCTGTGCGACAATCTAGAGAAGGAACTACAGTGCAGTCTTCCTCTGTGAAACAGCTTTGGAAAAAGACATTTAGTATTTCGGCCTGATTATGAAGAACCTGGCGTGTTTACTTTAAGGAGTGGCCGATTTCTTATCACCTCCCCCCCCCCCCCTCCCCTTCCTCTCCCCGGTACGAAATACATCAACCCCAATTTTTCGCGTGTAGTGTTATTCGTGTGAAACTTAGCAAAAGCTTTCCTAAGTGTTTGTGAACCGTGTAACTCCGCTTGCACTTGGGTGCCACCCCCGTATTAACCTAGTCAGTGGCTCCCAACCATTCTGACATCATTACATCTGCATCTACATTGATACTCCGCAAGCCACCCAACGGTGTGTGGGGGGGGCACTGTACGTGTCGCTGTTATTACCTCCCTTTCCTGTTCCAGTCGCGTATGGTTCGCGGAAAGAACGATTGCCGGAAAGCTCCCGTGCGCAGTCGAATCTCTCTAATTTTGCATTCGTGATCTCCTCGGGAGGTATAAGTAAGGGGAAGCAATATATTGGATACCTCATCCAGAAACGCAACCTCCCGAAACCTGGACAGCAAGCTACACCGCGATGCAGAGCGCCTCTCTTGCAGAGTCTGCCACTTGAGTTTCCTACTCCGTAAAGCTATCACGCTTACCAAATAACCCTGTGACGATACGCGCCGCTCTTCTTTGGATCCTGAATGCAATCAGATATTAGCAATTGCCCCAGCCCCCGATCCCCTTTCCATCAACATTAGAGCCTAAGTAAGCTTTACAATGAAAATGCATTTGCTTTGATCACTTCTGCAATTTGCTTTGAACACTTTTAAAATGATGAAAGATAAATATTTCCTTTTTGTGGTAGTTTTATTGAACGAACAGCTAATGAGTAAATGAGGCAATTGGTTGCTGCACGTTCTTTTATTTATATTTGGTTTGTTCTGTCAGTACACATCATAAAACACGCTTCACGTCCATGCGGTTCCTTGCTTCTGTTTTCACTGCAATCACAGCGAAAAATATTTTTTCACATCTATCAATCTCGAATGCCACATTTGTTTTCCATATGCTGTGTCCGAGTACTGTGAGCGTTAGAATGAACAATGAAGCAATTCCCGGTACACCGTTACTGCTACCTGTATCTTCTTCTCAGAAAAGAAATCAATCACCAGTGAGGGTAGCTACCCGTTACGGTACATGCTTCCTCTGCGCCATTTCTGTCCCTAGTAACAGCTGGCCGGCCGCAGTGACCGAGCGTTTCTAGGCGCTACAGTCTGGAACCGCGCGATGGCGGTCGGTTGGGGCAGGTGGAGAAATCGGCCGTGGCAGAGCACGCACTGAATGAGACCGACCACGTAATAAAATTCGCCGACACGGAAGTTCTGTCTGTAGAGAAGCACTATCACACGCGCTTGTTCAGAGAAGCTGTAGAAATACAAAAACACGCGAACACTTTCAACAAGAAAGAGGAAAGCCTTAAGGTAAACGGATCTTGGCTTCCCGTACTGCAGCGAACGACCGTCGCAGGTAGCAAGAGGAGAACCGCACCGGAAATGACCACGGAGAAGCCCTCGGACGTTGGCGCGCCAGGTACATATAGTTGCGGCCGCGAGCTCGGCTCCAGTTCACCACCGGCAATGGAGGGTGAAGCTTTGACAATGCCAGCCACTCGTGCTGGCGAAACGTCAGAAAAATCATTAGATGAACGTCGGCCGAAGAACCCGAGACAGAAGCCAATAGGCAGTTTGTCAACACTGCTTGAAACAACCGCAGAAATCAGTGTGGGACGTACTAAGAACGTATCCGTTACCACAGTGAGGCGAAATTTGGCGTTAATGGGCTATGTCAGCAGACGTCCGGCGCGACTGCGTTTGCTGGGCTCGTGACGACATCGGTCGGAGCCTAGAGGACTGGAAAACCGTGTCCTGGACGGACGAGTCCCCATTTCAGTTGGTGAGAACTGAAGCTAGGCTCCGAGTGTGGCGCAGACCCCACGAAGCGATGGACCCAAGTTATCAACAAGGCGCTGTACAAGCCGGTGGTGGCTCTCTCGTCCAGCTGAACCGATCACTGACTTGAGATCATTTGCAGCCATTCACGAACTTCACCTTGCCAAACAACGATGCAATTTTTATGGTTGCCAGTGCGCCATGTCACCGGGCCATAGTGATTTACGACTGGTTTCAAGAACGTACCAGCCCACCCAGATCGCCCGACATGAATTCCATCGAATATTTATGGGACATAATTGAGAGGTTAGTTCGTGCACAAACTCGTGCACTGCAACAATTTCTCTATTATACACCACTGGCCATTAAAACTGCTACACCAAGAAGAAATGCAGATTATGAACAGGTATTCATTGCATAGACATACTATACTAGAACTGACATGTGCTTACATTTTCACGCAATTTGGGTGCATAGATCCTGAGAAATCAGTACCCAGAACAACCACCTCTGGCCGCAATAACGGCCTTGATACGCCTGGGCATTGGCTTGGATGGCGTGTACAGGTACAGCTGCCAATGCAGCTTCAACACGATACCACAGTTCATCAAGAGTAGTGACTAATGTATTGTGACGAGCCAGTTGCTCGGCTACCATTGACGAGACGTTTTCAATTGGTGAGAGATCTGGAGAATGTGTTGGCAAGGGCAGCAGTCGAACATTTTCTGTATTCAGAAAGGCCCGTACAGGACCTGCAACATGCGGTCGTGCATTATCCTACTGAAATGTAGGGTTTCGCAGGGATCGAATGAAGGGTAGAGCCACGGGCCGTAACACACCTGATATGTAACGTCCACTGTTCAAAGTGCCGTCAATGCGAACAAGAGGTGACCGAGACGTGTAACCAATGGCACCCCATACCATCACGCCGCGTGATACGCCGGTATAGTGATGACGAATAAATGCTTCCAATGTGCGTTCACCGCGATGTCGCCGAACACGAATGCGACCATCATGATGCTGTAAACAGAACCTGGATTCATCCGAAAAACTGACCTTTTGCCATTCGACCACGCAGGTTCGTCGTTGAGTACACCATCGCAGGCGCTCTTGTCTGTGATGCAGCGCCAAGGGTAACCGCATCCGAGCCGATAGTCCATGCTGCTGCAAACTTCGTCGAACTGTTCGTGCAGATGGTTGTTGTCTTGCAAACGTCCCCATATGTTGACTCAGTGATCGAGACGTGGCAGCACGATCCGTTACAGCCATGTGGATAAGATGCCTGTCATCTCGACTGCTAGTGATACGAGGCCGTTGGGATCCAGCACGGCGTTCCGTATCACCCTCCTGAACCCACCGATACCATATTCTGCTAACAGTCATTGGATCTCGACCAACGCGAGCAGCAATATCGCGATACGATAAACCGCAATCGCGATAGGCTACAATCCGACCTTTATCAAAGGCGGAAACGTGATGGTACGCATTTCTTCTCCTTACACGAGGCATCACAACAACATTTCACCAGGCAACGCCGGTCAACTGCTGTTTGTGTATGGAGATATCGGTTGGAAACTTTGCTCATGTCAGCACTTTGAAGGTGTCGCCACCGACGTCAGCCTTGTGTGAATGCTCTGAACAGCTAATCATTTGCATATCACAGCATCTTCTTCCTGTACGTTAAATTTCGAGTTTGTAGCATGCCATCTTTGTGGTGTAGCAATTTTAATGGCCAGTAGTGTAGATGGCTATGGAGGCAGAATGGCTCAATATCTCTACAGGTGACGTCCGGCGACATGCTGAGTTCACGCCACGTCGAGCTGCTGCAACACGCCGAGCGTAAGGAGATCCGACACCACATTGTGAGGTGTCCCGTGACTTCTGCCACTTTACTGTAAAGTTCGGGCACTTTATCGCAATAGGGCACATCCAGCGTGTCAAAATGACTTTCTTGTGATGAAAAGAAAAGTTGGTTCGTTTGAAAATGTATCGCCCTCCTATATACAAAAAGGCCTTGATGGGTTGGCTGGATCCCTGAGATCTGTTAAACTGTTCCGTAACAGCTCATTGCTGGTCGAAACAGCGACATCACAGTAAGTTAATAACATTCTGAAATCCATATTTTTAGGTGAGTATGCTATTGAAGATGAACAGTAGTGTACCCTTAACTACAGTCAAGCAGTGGTCACATGTAGTGACACAACGCATATGGACACAAGGTGGTGTGGACTGCCGAAGAATTCATTGAGGTGAAACATGTAGTGACATGCACGGATGGAAAACTGTAAAAATCTGATTCGTTTACCCTTATGTTTGATTAGCCTAATTTCACGTATCTAATCTTCGTGGTCCTTAAGAGCAGTGCATGTTGGCGGCAGTAGAATCGTTCGGGACTCAGCTACAAATGCCAGTTCTCCAAATTTCCTCGAAAAGAACGTCACCTTCCCTCCAGCGATTCCCAAGTAAGTTCCCGAAGCATCCCCGTAACACTTACGTGTTGTGCGAACCTACTGGCAGCAAATCTATCAGCCCGCCTCTGAACTGCTTTGATGTCTTCCTTCAGTCTGACCTGGTGAAACGTCCCCTTTGAAAAATTATATACGACTGTGCTTAAACTGACACGCAATATTTTTTAGCGCAACGCAATCTGACTTTCAGAAATCCCTACAAACGAATGGCCATGACTAACATTAACCTCTACCTTTCACAAATCATTTACACCAAAAATCTTCGTTCCTCGAACTACTGCAATACAGCGAGCGCCACAATACAGCGAGCGCCACTACTGCCAGCTAAATAAAAGATTCAAACTACTGAAGGCACTAACTACTGATAGGCATAATTAGCAAATGAAAGATTTTAAAAGAGAACAAACAATGTATTTACCTTAATAATCATAATATATATGCCATCCAGTCTTACAAATTTCAAGTCTCCGCCATTTCTCTCCCCACATCCACCACTGCTGGCGGCTCACCTCCAACTGCGCAACGCTACGCGCTGTTCACATCCAGCTGCCGCTGCCAAACACTACAATGGCAGACAACAATGCAAACTAGCCACAGACTGCACACAGCACAGCCAGTGATTTTCATACAGAGCGCTACATAACATTGCCAATAAGAAAACATAAACAGCCTTCTTACACTGGTACGGATCCCGAACATTCGACCAGTACTCAAGAATAGGTTGTCCTGTATGCAGTCTCCTTTATAGGTGAACCACTCTTTCCCAAAATTCTCCCAATAAACCGAAGTCGACAAATCACCTTCCCTATCACAGTTCTGACATGCTCGTTCCATTTCGTATCGCTTTGCAACGTTACGCCCAGATATTTAAACTATTTGACTGCGCCGGCCGGTGTGGCCGTGCGGTTCTAGGCGCTTCAGTCTGGAACCGCGTGACCGCTACGGTCCCAGGTTCGAATCCTGCCTCGAGCATGAATGTGTGTGATGTCCTTAGGTTAGTTAGGTTTAATTAGTTCTAAGTTCTAGGCGACTGATGACCTCAGAAGTAAAGTCGCGTAGTGCTCAGAGCCATTTGAACCATTTTGAACTACTTGACTGTGTCAAGAAAGACATTAGTAATACTGTACAGGTCTGTTCTTCCTACTCATCCGCAATAACCTACATTTTTCCACATTTTGGGCTAGCTTCCATTCATCACAGCAGATGGAAATTTCGTCTAAGTCGCCTTGTATGTTCCTATAGACACTCTTTCCGACACCTTACCGTACGCCACAACATCATCATCAAACAACCGCAGATTGTTGCTCACCCTGACCGCCAAATCATTTATGTACGCAGAGAACAACAGTGGTCCTATCACAGTTCCCTGGGGCACTCCTGTCTCAGATGAACACTCGCCGTCGAGTTCAACATACTGCGTTCTGTAACTTAATAAGTCTACGAGCCACTCATATACCTATGAACTTACTCCATATGCTCGTACCTTTGTTAACAGCCTGCAGCGGGGCACCTTGTCAAATGTTTTCCGCAAATCTAGAAATATGGAATCTGCCTGTTGCCCGTCATGCATAGTTCACAGTATGTCATGTGAGAAAAGGGCAAGCTGAGTTTCGCACGAGCGATGCTTCCTAAAATCATGCTGCTTCGTGCACATAAGCTTTTCAGACTCAATAAAGTTTATTATGTTCGAACTGAGAATATGTTCAAGGATTCTGCAACAAAACCCAGTTAGGGATATTGGTCTGTGATTTTCCGGGTCCGTTCTTTTACACTTCTAATATACTGGAGTCGCTGCCCTTTATTCCAGTCGCTTGGGGCTTTGTGCTGGGTTAGAGGTAAATGCAGGCTGGGTAAGGGGCCAACGCCGTAGAGTACTTTTAATAAAATCGAACTGGGATTCCATGGGACCTGGTGATTTGTTTGATATCAAATCTCAGTTGTTTCTCTACACCAGGGATGCTTATTACTATGTCGTCAATTCTATCGCTTGTGCTTTGTTATTTCCTAAACGTGTTCGCTTGCCTGGTACATTCGCAGTGTATGACGCTGAATTATATGTTACCTTGAGGCCACGGGGAAAGAGGCTGTGCCTTTCTACTATCAAATTCCTCATCCGCCTCGACTCCATAAGTGCCCTTCAGGGTATCGGTCACGAGTATGCAGAAGAAAAGTATCTTCAGTTGATGCACGACACCGTTCCAAGCCGAGAATAATGGATTTCTGGACAGAACTGTGACAAGAGGTGAAACCCGTGTGCTCCGTCCCCAACCTAAAGCGGGAAGATCGAGAAAGGAATGGTACCACAGCTCTGCTCTGCGGCTAAACCTAAAAGAAACAGCCCTCAAGCGTCGGAAAGAAAAGTCACGCTCACTCTCTGTTCCAATGCAACGAGGGTGTTTTGTTGTTGTTGTTGCAACACTGAAATTCTCGTCCCCGCACTGCAACTTATCAACCGTTGCAACAATACGAGGTAGATCCTCCGAAGCGGTGGAATGAGTTCATTACACGTCATACGCATTATGTCCAAAAGTGATACATCTGTAATTTTTCTGTATTACCGCATTCTCATAGTAACAAGTTGTCAAGGTTTTCATTTCAGTCATCGTCGCAATATCAGGATTGTGTAAGAAACAGAAGCTCGGAATTTGTTTTTAAAACGAAACAGAAGACCCCAAACTTTCAAAAATACACGTTACTGGCTTTAAGTGCTGGATTATTTCTTTTCAACCTGAATAATGACGAAAGTTACATGTAAACGCATGGCACCAACTAAATTAAAATTCTAACTAGTTTTCCACTCTTGTGCACAACAGACATTACGACACATAGGTGTTTTCTTCCAAACGATCCTGCGGCGAAGTCTTCCTGTTTACGTCTCTGTGGAATGTATGTGGCAACTTACAAAACATGTTATAGCAGAAATGTATGTTGGCGCTGAAGGTTGTGTGTGGATAAATTATTGAGTCGGAATGAGCGTACTGGGAGGCAGAAAATTTGTGATAGAGAGACATTTAAAGTCACAGGAAACTAAAAGAAGAGCATACATCGTGTCAAACTATGCAGCAACTAAAATATTTTCTGTTTCTCTTGCGTAGGAAGTACTCAGCAAACTGCCGGCCGAAGTGGCCGTGCGGTTAAAGGCGCTGCAGTCTGGAACCGCAAGACCGCTACGGTCGCAGGTTCGAATCCTGCCTCGGGCATGGATGTTTGTGATGTCCTTAGGTTAGTTAGGTTTAACTAGTTCTAAGTTCTATGGGACTAATGACCTCAGCAGTTGAGTCCCATAGTGCTCAGAGCCATTTGAACCATTTTACTCTGCAAACTTTTATTCACACATTCCTCTAAGCACGATGTCTCCATAAGCCGTACTATTGCCCTTGTTTTTCAGACGTCTTCGGCAGGTTAACTCATTGATTATTATGTCGGATTCTAAGATAATTAAGAAATTTTCAACCTGATTTAAATATGTAGACACTGATGTGATCTTGATGTGTACAGGAACGTTGAAAAAAACGTGTACCTGAGCATTCGGATCAGCGATACTAGGGCTATCGTCCTTCTCGAAAGTAAACATGAAACTTTTTTTTGACATGAATGCCTATTTGCTTTCATTGTATCAGGCGTCATACTCTTACTTGTTGCCTGTGTGGGAGTCAGACTTATGACTCTGACAGAGCTTATAAACTCCCAAGCAATCCCTAAGCCACTTTCGTGCATTACAGTCGGAATGGAATATGTGAGCAGCAAACCTACTTTATTCTTGCACAAGGTTATATGCTTAGCCAAGCTAATTTACATCAGCCAAAGCCCGTTATTACAGCACTTCTGAGCGTCATTTCGATTTTCAGCGGTGAATGTCGCATTTATTTCTGTTTCTTTCGGTAATCATGGGTTCCTCCCCACTTACCCAAGCGTTCGACCGGCACAAGCTGTTTACTGTGCATACGGATGAGTTCCTCCCCCCCCACCCTCTCCTTGAGTAGTGCAGTAGCAGCTTCAGAAGCAATGATTTTGAGGTTCCCTCAGTAGGAGTTACAGAAGAAACCGTTTCTTGCTGCGATACTACTTTGATATATCGCTACCTATTGCCAAAGCCAATAATGACTCTTCGTTAGACGAACTTTTCAGCCGGCCGTAGTGACCGAGCGGTTCTAGGCGCTGCAGTCTGGAACCGCCCGACCGCTACGGTCGCAGGTTCGAATCCTGCCTCAGGCATGGATGTGTGTGATGTCCTTAGGTTAGTTAGGTTTAAGTAGTTCTGTTCTAGGGGACTGATGACCTCAGATGCTAAGTCCCATAGTGCTCAGAGACATTTGAACGTACTTTTCAGCTGTCGTCGAGTTCTTACAACACGTTTTATACTTTAATGCTTCAGTGTTTGCTATCTTGCACAGACACAGCTCTCGACACCCCGTCCGGTAAAATGACCACGAATTTGTTGTGTGCACGAATACTGCTGCTTATCTGATAAATCAAATGATAGCGATCAAACTTTCAAAACCAGAACATAGAAAATAACGAAATTTTATTTATTGTGCGTGTACAGTACACTAGGAAGAATTCATTACTAAATGTGTAGTTGATTTTGGCTGTATCGGCTACGAAATTTAGTGGTTCAAAAAATGGTTCAAATGGCTCTGAGCACTATGCGACTTAACTTCTGAGGTAATCAGTCGCCTAGAACTAAGAACTAATTAAACCTAACTAACCCAAGCACATCACACACATCCATGTCCGAGGCAGGATTCGAACCTGCGACCGTAGCGGTCGCTCGGCTCCAGACTGTAGCGCCTAGAACCGCACGGCCACTCCGGCCGGGCACGAAATTTAGTGCACAGAGCTGAGACATCTGGCAGTGACAATCGGTCTAACCCAGTTGGCGTCCATGTCGAACTGAGCTTGTATGACGAGTACGAATGCGTCACTCCATGCTGCTTCAACTACACGGCAGACACACTAATCAGACAGAACTTTATGACCACCTTTATAATGGCCGGTATATCCACCTTTGACACGGATAACAACAGTGACGTGTCATGGCATGGAAACAATGAGGCCTTGGTAGGTCACTGGAGAGAGTTGGCACCTCTTCCGCACACAAAAGTCACCTAGTTACCGTAAATTCCATGAAGATGGCCATGAGCTCTGACGCCAAGTTCCGTCACATCCCAGATGTGTCTGATCGGGTT
Source organism: Schistocerca cancellata (assembly GCF_023864275.1). NCBI lineage: Eukaryota > Metazoa > Arthropoda > Insecta > Orthoptera > Acrididae > Schistocerca > Schistocerca cancellata. The sequence goes on along the minus strand of NC_064634.1, from coordinate 504,753,270 downwards.
CAGATCTGGCGAATGGCGGGGCCAGCACATCAATTTGCACCCGCCACCGTCTTCCTCAACTCCAACACACTACTGGCCTTGTGACGTGGTGCACTGTCTTGTTGAAAAATGCCTCTGCCGTCAGGAAATACGATCGTCATGATGGGTCTGCAACCAGTGGACGATACGTCTTGGCCGTCAAGGTGCGTTACGCACACACGTGGATGTTCTCCAGGCATAACGAAGCCGCCACCAGCTTGTCTCTGGCCCACAGAAGAAGTTTCAAGGAAGTTGCTTTGGAAGACGACGCATCAGCATGATGAAGAAGCTATCAGGATTCATCAGACCATGCGACGCTGTGCTACTGCATTAACGTCCAGTGCAGATGGTCACGTCCGCATTTCAATCACAGTTGTCGATGGCGTGGTGTTATCATTGGAACCCGCATGGGACGTCGGCTGCGGAGGCTCATCGCTAGGAATATCCGGTGCACTGTGCATTCAGACAAACTTGTACTCTGCGCAGCAGTAAAGTCTGATGTCAGTTCCGCTACAGTTCGCCGCCTGTCCTATTTTGAGAGTCTGCCCAGCTACAACGTGCGACGTCTGTGATGACGGGTGGCCGGCCAACCCGACGACTTCTGGACGTGGTTTCGTCTTGGTTTCCCCACGTGTTGAAGACACTCGCCACAGCACCCCTTGAAATCGTGCAGTTTCCGAAATGCTCGTTTCGAGCCTCCGGTCCATCACAACCTGCCCTCGGTGAAACTCAGACAGATCGCCGGTCTTGCCCATTCTACAGGGTTATTACAAATGATTGAAGCGATTTCACAGCTCTACAATAACTTTATTATTTGAGATATTTTCACAATGCTTTGCACACACATACAAAAACTCAAAAAGTTTTTTTAGGCATTCACAAATGATCGATATGTGTCCCTTTAGTGATTCGCCAGACATCAAGCCGATAATCAAGTTCCTCCCACACTCGGCGCAGCATGTCCCCATCAATGAGTTCGAAAGCATCGTTGATGCGAGCTCGCAGTTCTGGCACGTTTCTTGGTAGAGGAGGTTTAAACACTGAATCTTTCACATAACCCCACAGAAAGAAATCGCATGGGGTTAAGTCGGGAGAGCGTGGAGGCCATGACATGAATTGCTGATCATGATCTCCACCACGACCGATCCATCGGTTTTCCAATATCCTCTTTAAGAAACGCCGAACATCATGATGGAAATGCGGTGGAGCACCATCCTGTTGAAAGATGAAGTCGGCGCTGTCGGTCTCCAGTTTTGGCATGAGCCAATTTTCCGCGGGCTACGCTCGAAACTTGCCCGCACGCGTTCAACCGTTTCTTCGCTCACTGCAGGCCGACCCGTTGATTTCCCCTTACAGAGGCATCCAGAAGCTTTAAACTGCACATACCATCGCCGAATGGAGTTAGCAGTTGGTCGATCTTTGTTGAACTTCGTCCTGAAGTGTCGTTGCACTGTTATGACTGACCGATGTGAGTGCATTTCAAGCACGACATACGCTTTCTCGGCTCCTGTCGCCATTTTGTCTCACTGCGCTCTCGAGCGTTCTGACGGCAGAAACCTGAAGTGCGGCTTCAGCCAAACAAAACTTTATGAGTTTTTCTACGTATCTGTAGTGTGTCGGGACCATATGTCAATGAATGGAGCTACAGTGAATTTGTGAAATCGCTTCAATCATTTGTAATAGCCCTGTACATGTGGGCAGCACGCTCACTGGTACCATATGCACGGTGAGTGTGTCTGACTAGCAGTCATTCCTCACCAGGTATCGCTGTTATCGCGTGGACGGGTCTACATCGATAATAGGTCGGTGGTCATAATGGTTGATCAGTGTCTCATCAATCTCTCAGCAAACAGTGACCAGATGTTTCCACTGTGTGAGAGACCCGGAGAGCGTGTTGGCCGGAGACATCTACAGCGAGCTAGGTCAGGAAAGCACGAGCGACAAAAGCTCTTGCGTTATCCTGTTGAAAGTCACAGAGGCGTCGAAGACAGGGCGGAGCTGTCGGTCTTAACGCGTCAGAAATGTAGCGCCCGCTGTCCAAAGCACCTACGATGTGCAACGGAGGTGATCGCATTGTGTACTCGAAAGCACCACACACAGTTACGCCACGTGCTGGCTCATATGACAATGAGGGCTGCCATCTGCCGGCTAGGGTTTCCTCGGACCCTCCACACATAGATACGTCCATCGGGATGCTGGAGCCGGAACGGATCCGCGTGTGTAAAGGTCGTTCGGTGCGACTCCCGTGTCCACGGATGTCACTGGACACACCGACCACGAGCGCCTTAAAAAAAGACGCAACAACAGTCGCCGTGCCGGCACTCCGTGACGCTCGAAAAGTAGTGGTGTGTAGTGCCTGGACATAAATGCCCAGGCTTTTATGCAGTCTGAAGATTGATAGATAAGTGGCGGTTATGAAAAAAAAATTCAGTTTGTGTTTTGTACTGCAAAACGTGTTTTGCGACACTGCTTCTGTAGCGGTTGGGTAACCAAGTTGAAAAAGCTGCTTGAGAGTTAGAGTTATTAGGGGAAATAAATTGGACTTTGGTCATAAATTTTTACATCTTTAATGAGTTCAGTTCTTGAGGAAGCGAATAATGAAACAAGAAAACAACACCCAAGTTTAAAAGTAATTTTTGAAATAAAGTGTTCCGTCGTAACGACAAGCGACGGCACAAATATGAAAAACGCAAGAGCAGAGAAGTCGTGAGATGACGTCAGCCAGTAGTTCGGTGACCAGGACCGCACCACGACAGCAGCGGCCTCTACACGGAGAGAACAAGCCGCGGCCGGGCAATAGAAGACGGACTCTGGTAGACACGGACTAGAAGAGAGCACTTACGGAGCTGTTACTGGTTATCCAAATCCATTACTTGCATGGACAATCTATACAGCGAAAGACACTGACTGTTTGCATGTCGCCAATCGCTTTCGACACGTTCTTGTAAATCAAAGTTAAGTATTGTCGATCTACTTTACTACAATAAAAACCATTAATGTGAGTAGCTTGAAGTGTTGTACAACTACCCGGAGAAAGCAGCGTCCTTTAGGCACCCTATAACGAACGAGTGGGCAGGACCCCATATAAAGCACTCCGTCTGCAGGCCACAAGTGGCCCATCGGGGCCATCCGACCGCCGTGTCATCCTCAGTTGAGGATGCGGATAGGAGGGGCGTGTGATCAGCACACCGCTCTCCCAGTCGTTATGATGGTTTTCTATGACCGGAGCCGCTACTGTTCGGTCGAGAAGCTCGTCAATTGGCATCACGAGGCCGACTGCACCGCGAAAAATGGCAACAGCGCATGGCGGCCCGGATGGTTACCCATTCAAGTGCCGCCCACGACCGACAGCGCTTAACTTCGGTGATCTGTCAGGAATCGGTGTATCCACTGCGGCAAGGCCGTTGGCAGGACCCCATATAAAGTGTAGTGTATATAATAAGTAGCTAGCCTGTACGTAGTATTTTTACTTATACTGCACCACTGTAAAAAAAATGGAGTAAAATACATGATTTTAATTTTGGATGTGTCGTGTTCCGTTTTCGTTTCCACGATTTCAAGAATCGGCGAATCTATAAGAATCGGCTAGCATCAAATAATTCCAGCGTCTTGGACATCGATTCTTTGTTATTAAATCTTTTTTTATTCTCGTGTCCCTATTTTATCTTCACAGCAGTGTAGTTATACGAAAGTAGACAAAGAAAGTAGCAGAGTAGAAAACTACTGTCTGTCTCAAATGTTGCTAAATCTGAGAATAAAACTTTTTTTTTATTTCCCTGAAACAAGTTTAACGTGTAATAATACATTTAGCATGAACAAAAACATGCAGTCAGTAATAATTTTGCTATCAATAATGATTCTTTAATAATATTCGGAGATCTCACACGGATTATAAAGCGTGTTACATTACAAACTGATAAGCTAAGGACAATGTCTTTTTGTACCAGCTTATCACTACACAGCTGCGGAGCAATGTGTGTGTGTGTGTGTTTGTGTGTGTGTGTGTGTGTGTGTGTGTGTGTGTAGAGAGAGAGAGAGAGAGAGAGAGAGAGAGAGAGAGAGAGAGAAAGAGACCGAGAGTGAAGAGTAGAACTGGTGAAAAGGACGTTGTAAATGATAAGCGGCTTTCATCAATACAGCAACACGCTCCCTTCCTTGGTACACCAAGTTGGAGTGCCAGTAAAAAATAAATGCTCAGATTTCTACATCTGCATATACATTTATACTCTGCAAGCCACCCAACGGTGTGTGGCGGTGGGCACTTTACGTGCCACTGTCATTACCTCCCTTTTCTGTTCCAGTCGCGTATGGTTCGCGGGAAGAACGACTGTCTGAAAGCCTCCGTGCACGCTCGAATCTCTCTAATTCTATACCTCATCCAGAAACGCACCCTCTCGAACCCTGGCGAGCAAGCTACACCGCGATGCAGAGCGCCTCTCTTGCAGAGTCTGCCACTTGAGTTTGCTAAACATCTCCATAACGCTATCACGGTTACCAAATAACCCTGTGACGAAACGCGCCGCTCTTCTTTGGATCTTCTCCATCTCCTCCGTCAACCCGATTTGGTACAGATCCCACACTGATGAGCAATACACAAGTATAGGTCGAACGAGTGTTTTGTAAGTCACCTCCTTTGTTGATGGACTACATTTTTTAAGGACTCTCCCAATGAATATCAACCTGGTACCCGCCTTACCAACAATTAATTTTATATGATCATTCCACTTCAAGGCCGGCTGAAGTGGCCGTGCGGTTAAAGGTGCTACAGTCTGGAACCGCAAGACCGGTACGGTCACAGGTTCGAATCTTGCCTCGGGCATGGATGTTTGTGATGTCCTTAGGTTAGTTAGGTTTAACTAGTTCTAAGTTCTAGGGGACTATTGACCTCAGAATTTGAGTCCCATAGTGCTCTGAACCATTTCCATTCCACTTCAAATCGTTCCGCACGCATACTCCCAGATATTTTACACAAGTAAGTGCTACCAGTGTTTGTTCCGCTATCATATAATCATACAATAAAGGATCCTTCTTTCTATGTATTCGCAATACATTACATTTGTCTATGTTAAGGGTCAGTTGCCACTCCCTGCACCAAGTGCCTATCCGCTGCAGATCTTCCTGCATTTCGCTACAATTTTCTAATGCTGCAACTTCTCTGTATACTACAGCATCATCCGCGAAAAGCCGCATGGAACTTCCGACACTACCTACTAGGTCATTCATATATATTGTGAAAAGTAATGGTCCCACAACACTCCCCTGTGGCACGCCAGAGGTTACTTTAACGTCTGTAGACGCCTCTCCATTGAGAACAACATGCTGTGTTCTGTTTGCTAAAAACTCTTCAATCCAGCCACACAGCTGGTCTGATATTCCGTAGGCTCTTACTTTGCTTATCAAGCGACAGTGCGGAACTGAATCGAACGCCTTCCGGTAGTCAAGGAAAACGGCATCTACCTGGGAGCCTGTATCTAATATTTTCTGGGTCTCACGAACAAATAAAGTGAGTTGGGTCTCACACGATCGCTGTTTCCGGAATCCATGTTGATTCCTACAGAGTAGATTCTGAGTCTCCAGAAATGACATGATACGCGAGCAAAAAACATGTTCTAAAATTCTACAACAGATCGACGTCAGAGATAAAGGTCTATAGTTTCGCGCATCTGCTCGACGACCCTTCTTGAAGACTGGGACTACCTGTGCTCTTTTCCAATCATTTGGAACCTTTCGTTCCTCTAGAGACCTGCGGTACACGGCTGTTAGAAGGGGGGCAAGTTCTTTCGCGTTTAAAACTGCTCTGCTGTTTTGGGCAAATTTGCGGGCTATGCCACTTTATAAATGTCCTGCCCGGCCCCCCGTTACTGTGCAGACGCCTTCTCACTGGCCGCGTGGCTACACGTCGCGCTGCAAACACGCGCATCTGCCCACTCTAACCACGTCACGTGGGGCGCTGCGGTCCTCCACAGCCCAGCGAACAGTATGTCACTCCTCTCGGGAGCTCCTCTCGTGCAAGACACTGACGTCGTGTGTGACGCAGAGAGCGGACGTCTAAACCCACCAGTTCCATATTCGCACGACAGTCGTGGGATACCGAGCAACGGGAACATACACTCCTGGAAATTGAAATAAGAACACCGTGAATTCATTGTCCCAGGAAGGGGAAACTTTATTGACACATTCCTGGGGTCAGATACATCACATGATCACACTGACAGAACCACAGGCACATAAACACAGGCAACAGAGCATGCACAATGTCGGCACTAGTACAGTGTATATCCACTTTTCGCAGCAATGCAGGCTGCTATTCTCCCATGGAGACGATCGTAGAGATGCTGGATGTAGTCCCGTGGAACGGCTTGCCATGCCATTTCCACCTGGCGCCTCAGTTGGACCAGCGTTCGTGCTGGACGTGCAGACCGCGTGAGACGACGCTTCATCCAATCCCAAACATGCTCAATGGGGGACAGATCCGGAGATCTTGCTGGCCAGGGTAGTTGACTTACACCTTCTAGAGCACGTTGGGTGGCACGGGAAACATGCGGACGTGCATTGTCCTGTTGGAACAGCAAGTTCCCTTGCCGGTCTAGGAATGGTAGAACGATGAGTTCGATGACGGTTTGGATGTACCGTGCACTATTCAGTGTCCCCTCGACGATCACCAGTGGTGTACGGCCAGTGTAGGAGATCGCTCCCCACACCATGATGCCGGGTGTTGGCCCTGTGTGCCTCGGTCGTATGCAGTCCTGATTGTGGCGCTCACCTGCACGGCGCCAAACACGCATACGACCATCATTGGCACCGAGGCAGAAGCGACTCTCATCGCTGAAGACGACACGTCTCCATTCGCCCCTCCATTCACGCCTGTCGCGACACCACTGGAGGCGGGCTGCACGATGTTGGGGCGTGAGCGGAAGACGGCCTAACGGTGTGCGGGACCGTAGCCCAGCTTCATGGAGACGGTTGCGAATGGTCCTCGCCGATACCCCAGGAGCAACAGTGTCCCTAATTTGCTGGGAAGTGGCGGTGCGGTCCCCTACGGCACTGCGTAGGATCCTACGGTCTTGGCGTGCATCCGTGCGTCGCTGCGGTCCGGTCCCAGGTCGACGGGCACGTGCACCTTCCGTCGACCACTGGCGACAACATCGATGTACTGTGGAGACCTCACGCCCCACGTGTTGAGCAATTCGGCGGTACGTCCACCCGGCCTCCCGCATGCCCACTATACGCCCTCGCTCAAAGTCCGTCAACTGCACATACGGTTCACGTCCACACTGTCGCGGCATGCTACCAGTGTTAAAGACTGCGATGGAGCTCCGTATGCCACGGCAAACTGGCTGACACTGACGGCGGCGGTGCACAAATGCTGCGCAGCTAGCGCCATTCGACGGCCAACACCGCGGTTCCTGGTGTGTCCGCTGTGCCGTGCGTGTGATCATTGCTTGTACAGCCCTCTCGCAGTGTCCGGAGCAAGTATGGTGGGTCTGACACACCGGAGTCAATGTGTTCTTTTTTCCTTTTCCAGGAGTGTAGTTCGTAAAATAAAGTGGAATAAACAAAATACGGTATCTCTGTAACCAGTTGTATCTGTGTGACAAGTACACTACTGGCCATTAAAATAGCTACACCAAGAAGAAATGCAGATGATAAACGGGTATTCATTCGACAAATATATAATACTAGAATTGATATTTTCACACAATTTAGGTGAGAAATCAGTACCCAGAACAACCACCTCTGGCCGCAATAACGGCGTTGATACGCCTGGGCATTGACTTGGATGGCGTGTACAGGTACAGCTGCCAATGCAGCTTTAACACGATACCACAGTTCATCAAGAGTAGTGACTGGCGTATTGTGACGAGCCAGTTGCTCGGCCACCATTGACCAGACGTTTTCAATTAGGGAGAGATCTTGAGAATGTGCTGGCCAGGGCAGCAGTCGTACATTTTCTGTATCCAGAAAGGCCCGTACAGGACCTGCAACACGCAGTCGTGCATTATCCTACTGAAATGTAGGGTTTCGCAGGGATCGAATGAAGGGTAGAGCCATGGGTCGTAACACATCTGAAATGTAACGTCCACTGTACAAAGTGCCGTCAATGCGAACACGAGGTGCCCGAGACGTGTAACCAGTGGCACCCCATATCATCACGCAGGGTGATAGACGTATGGTGATGACGAATACACTCTTCCTATGTGCGTTCACCGCGATGTCGAAAAACACGGATGCAACCATCATCATGCTGTAAACAGAACCTGGATTCATCCGAAAAAATGACCTTTTGCCATTCGTGCACGCAGGTTCGTCGTTGAGTACACCATCGCAGGCGCTCCTGTCGGTGATGCAGCGTCAAGGGTAACCGCAGACATGGTCTCCAAGCTGATAGTCCATGGTGCTGCAAACGTCGTCGAACTGTTCGTGCAGATGGTTGTTGTCTTGCAAACGTCCCCATCTGTTGACTCAGGGATCGAGACGTGGCTGCACGATCTGTTACAGCCATGCGGAAAAGATGCTTGTCTTCTCGACTGCTAGTGATACGAGGCCGTTGGGATCCAGCACGGCGTTCCGTGTAACCCTCCTGAACCCACCGATTCCATATTCTGCTAATAGTCATTGGATCTCGACCAACGCGAGCAGCAATGTCGCGATACGATAAACCGCAATGTCGCTAGGCTACAATCCGACCTTTATCAAAGTTGGAAACGTGATGGTACGCATTTCTTCTCCTTACACGAGTCATCACAACTATGTTTCAGCAGGCAACGCCAGTCAACTGCTGTTTGTGTATGAGGAGTCGGTTGGAAACTTTCCTCTTGTCAGCACGTTGTATGTGTCGCCACCGGCGCCAGCCTTGTGTGAATGCTCTGAAAAGCTAATCATTTGCGTATCATAGCATCTTCTTCCTGTCGATTAAATTTCGCGTCTGTAGCACATCATCTTCGTGGTCTAGCAATTCTAATGGCCAGTAGTGTATGTGGATCTGGTGAGAGATTTCGCTGGAAGCTATGCAGCCCACATAACATACGTGTCATGCGTTTCTTTCTTCGAGACAATTTTCAGCCGCAGTCTGCAAGGGCAATGGAGACGTTCCTGCAGCGTTTTCGGTGGGAAGTGTTTGATCACCCACAATACAGCCCTTAATTGGTCCCCTCCGTTGTTCAACTATGCTCACATGAACCGCTGGCTACGAAGAGAACATTCTGGCACAAACAACAAAAGGCAAACCAGCGTAGAGAATTGGCGGACAGCACAGGCGGCTACTTTTTGAGACTAGCGTACTGGAAAGTTTGTACAACGCCACGACAAATGTCTAAGTCGGGGCGGCGACTATTTAGAGATAGCTGGAAGGTGTGGCGACCTGTTGCGAAGAAAAATTTTTTTTATTTCCACTGTGGTTTTCATTTGGCTACCGATCGGACGTTACTTTCCGAACAGCCCTCCTAGATAACGTTACTGCTAACCCCACTCTGTGCGGTTGCGCTAAAATGCTAAACGTTTGGATATCGAACCGTGTAGCACACTTGACGCCAGTTTGACGTTTGTTGCTATTTGTATTCGTGGTGTTGCAATAGCAGTGTATTTTAAGATTGTTAGTGATTTCAGCGAATTGTCGCTATTGTGGTACTCGAAAGCAATGGCTCTCTTTCTCTGTTTACGTGCAATGCTATATTTACGTTCAGGGGCAGCAGCCAGTGCCTTCATCGATCCCCGATGCTCTGCGGCTCTTCCTGCAATTCGTCACGGCCTTCTTGCGTTGCAGCATTCCTACAGACAACAGCATCGTCCGACAGGAGCTCCACAGAGCCTCTGACGTTATCTACTACAACAAAAGTTCGCCGGACAAAAAATTAGTCACACCTACAAACATCTTTATAAGCATCGTTTAATGCACCGTAATTCTGCCCCTGAGTTTGCTAACGGCCTAGATTCGGTTGGGGAGTGAGGCAACTAGGTTGTGCAGGCACATCGCATCTACGGCAAGCCACTCTCCGAATATTTGTTCGTGCAATTCCACCAAATTGCAGAAATGCCGATGTCGACGTTTTATCCGCTGCTCTAACGTGTCTCATAGGTGATTTCGCAGGCCAGTCGAGGTGTAACAGAGTGGAGGAGTGTTCAGAAAATTCTGTCTTATATTCTCCCTGCCCGATGAGCTTTGCTGTTTTCGTTTTTACTTGCCTGCGTGAGCAATGGCTTCTTGCAAGGTGACCGACTCGAATGTTCATTCGCCGCACTTCCCGTCGCAATATTCTCTCGGTAACAGGGCGGTGTGGATCTCCGTTCGCTGCCTGCAGCAATTCCCGTCGGGTTTGGAAGCGGTATTGCTCACAAGCCGCGTAAACGCATCTCTGGTCCCGCTCAGTCGGGATCTTCTTGCGACTCGAACTACGACGTCGTGTTTCGTGGCCAGGAGCGTTACGCCACTGCTTCTAGGCACACCGCGAAACACCAAGAAATGCAGCAACTTCACACACCGCACGGCCATGAGCACCGCTATACACGATTGCCGCTTTTTGCCACTCTATCACGTCCTTACATTCACCCACGTTTTCCGCACAATGTCCACTTCAAAGATATATGCCACACTGCCTTGCGCTTACGGAGAGGCAGTGCGGTTCAGCACATGACTCCATCGCTGCGCCATGTGTAAAGATTTAATGATTCATCTGTGCGTGTGCAAACACGTAATCGATTTTTTTGTCCGGTGTTGTTATACGCAGCCCAGTCACCTTAATGCGACCATCGTCTATGTTCGATGTCAACGTGCAGTAACCATTCACAGATAGCAGGTGGCACAAGTAGCAGTGAAATGAAATGTCGTGTGACGAGGGCCTCCCGTCGGGTAGACCGTTCGCCGGGTGCAAGTCTTTCGATTTGACGGCACTTGGGCGACTTGCGCGTCGATGGGGATGAAACGATGATGATTAGGACAACACAACACCCAGTCCCTGAGCGGAGAAAATCTCCAACCCAGCCGGGAATCGAACCCGGGCCCTTAGGATTGACATTCTGTTGCGATGACCACTCAGCTACCGGGGGCGGACAGAAGTAGCAGTGGGGGGTATATTAAACGTGATGGGTGGACGCGGAAAAGAATGCCTCGTTGTCGTAATACGGAAGCAGAGCGATTTATCTATCGTGCAAAAGGGCATGATCACTGACTTTCGCATCAAGGATGGAAATGTTTTGCCGGCCGAAGTGGCCGTGCGGTTAAAGGCGCTGCAGTCTGGAACGGCAAGACCGCTACGGTCGCAGGTTCGAATCCTGCCTAGGGCATTGATGTGTGTGATGTCCTTAGGTTAGTTAGGTTTAACTAGTTCTAAGTTCTAGGGGACTAATGACCTCAGCAGTTGAGTCCCATAGTGCTCAGAGCCATTTTCGCCATGGAAATGTTTTCGAAACGGCTAAGTTTGTACACAGTTCAGTGGGATTGGTGGGGACGGGGAGGGGATAACGTACCAAGGCAACTACGGTGCACCACCGATGACAGGAGCGGGCTCCAGAGATATGTACGGGCGAATAGACGTGCAACTGTCTGCCCAGATGAACCGAGGGGCTACCAACTGTGTCTCTTCAACGACCATTCAGCAAACGTCGCTGCATGTGGGCCTCCGCAGCAGGCGCCTGGTTCATTCACCCGTGCTGACTGTTGTTCACCGACGACGATGGCTGGAATTTGTATGTCAGTACCACATCTGGACGCCCACCGAGTGGCGAAGAGTGTCATTTCCGGGTGAATCCAGTTTTATGCCCGTTCGGACAGATGGCTGTTGGTGTGTACGGCCCTGCAACAATCGTCGGAAGGGTCTAGCTTGGAGGAGCAGCGTTATGGTCTGTGAAATCTTTTCGTGGGATTCCCTAGGGGGACCTCATCATTGTGGACGGCACTGTGGACCGACAAAAGTATTCGTCTATCCTTGGGGACCCCTACGCGCAGTTCGCTTTTCCTCTCGGTACGATGCCATCTACCAGCAGGATAATGCAACATGTCACGCACAACTCACAGTGTACGTGCGTGGGTGGAAGGGCACCAGGGCGAGTTTGCTCCACTCCCCTGGCCGGCAAATTCCACGAATCTAAACCCAGCTGAGAATCTGTGGGTCCACCTCGCTCGGGCTGTTCGCGCTGTGGACCCTCAACTGGAAAATCTGGCGCAGCTGGAAACGGCTCTGGAGTCAACACTGGAGTCCTGAACCTCACTGCCTCTCTTCCTCTCTTCTTGCACGTCCAGACTGCAAAAATCTGTTATTTTGGCTTTTGGCAGGTGGTCACACCAATGTGACTGCACCGTGTATATATTCAGTGTGTGACCCCTAACACTCGCCAGGCGCCTTTTTGCTCTGGTATTTCGGCAGATATTTCCAATTTCGTTTTTGGAATGGAATGGTGTCGGCAAAAGTAAATGATATCTATCATAAGTTTTATGCGCAGTGTGACCGGACAGCGTCAGGTTGTTTCCCACCACAAATAAAATGTGTTTTGAAGGAGGAATTTTACATGCCCATTCGATACAGTGTTCTCAGATTAGCGCAGCGCAGGACAGTAAAGCACGAGAATAACAATACCCCAGCAGTGATGGAGCAGCGCTGATGCATGGCTGCAGCAGTCAGTGCAGGACAGGTCGGCGCGCGAGATGGGCAAGCCGGGCGAGAGGACTGCTGCTGGAGTCCTGGTTATTCGTCGTCTTTTACTGTCCCTCTTAAAGAAAGATCGATAAAACCAATACCACACTACAGTAATTCGGGACCGCTTTTTCGAATGGACACGTAAAATTCTTCCTTAAAACTCATTTTATTTGTAATGGGAAACAAACGGTCGCGTCCTGTCGACAAAGCTATACGTTATGCTACACGCTACACTACACGCTATGCTACACGCTATAAAACCGTAATTACACTACTGGCCATTAAAATTGCTACACCAAGAAGAAATGGAGATGATAAACGGGTATTGGACAAATATATTATACTAGAACTGACATGTCATTACATTTTCACGCAATATGGGGGCATAGATCATGAGAAATCAGTACCAAGAACAACGACCTCTGGCCGTAATAACAGCCTTGATACTCCTCGGCATTGCGTCAAACAGAGCTTGGATGGCGTCTACTGGTACAGCTGCCCATGCAGCTTCAACACGATACCACAGTTCATCAAGAGTAGTGACTGGCGTATTGTGACGAGCCAGTTGCTCGGCCACCATTGACCAGACGTTTTCAATTGGTGAGAGATCTCGAGAATTTTCTGCCAGTGCAGCACTCGAACATTTTCTGTATCCAGAAAGGCCCGTACAGGACCTGCAACATGCGGTCGTGCATTATCCTGCTGAAATGTAGGGTTTCGCAGGGATAGGATGAAGGGTAGACCCACGGGTCGTAACACATCTAAAATGTAACGCCCACTGTTCAAAGTGCCGTCAATGCGAACAAGAGCTGACCGAGACGTGTAACCAATTTCAGCCCATACCATCAGGCCGGGCGATGACGAATATACGCTTCCAATGTGCGTTCACCGCGATGTCGCCAAACACGGATGCGACCATCATGATGCTGTAAACAGAACCTGGATTCATCCGAAAAAATGACGTTTTGCCATTCGTGCACCCAGGTTCGTGTTCGTTGTTGAGTACACCATCGCAGGCGCTCCTGTCTGTGATGCAGCGTCAAGGGTAACCGCGGCCATTGTCTCCGAGCTGATAGTCCATGCTGCTGCAAACGTCGTCGAACTGTTCGTGCAGACGGTTGTTGTCTTGCAAACGTGCCCATCTGTTGTCTCAGGGATCGAGACGTGGCTGCACGATCCGTTACAGCAATGCGGATAAGATGCCTGTCATCTCGACTGATAGTGATACGAGGCCTTTGGGATCCAGCACGGCGTTCCGTATTACCCTACTTAACGCACCAATTACATATTATGCTAAGTCATTGGATTTCGACCAACGCGGTCAGCAATGTCGCGATACGATGAACCGCAATCGCGATAGGCTACAGTCCGACTTTTATCAAAGTCGTAAACGTGATGGTACGCATTTCTCCTCCTTACACGAGGAATCACAACAACGTTTCACCAGGCAACGCCGGTCAATTGCTGTTTGTGTATGAGAAATCCACTGGAAACTTTCCTCATGTCAGCACGTTGCAGGTGTCGCCACCGGCGACAGCCTTGTGTGAATGCCCTGAAAAGCTAATCATTTGAATATCAGAGCATCTTCTTCCTGTCGGTAAAATTTTGCGTCTGTAGCACGTCATCTTCGTGGTGTAGCAACTTTAATGCCAGTAGTGTACATACAAATATATGTGAAAACACTAGAGCAAATGTGCCCGAAGACTCTCATAGACACACTCGATATTTGCAACGAGTCTACGAGTAGATTGTCTGTCACCAATGATTACCTTCACCTTCGTCGGTAAGAAGAACAATACGTGAATGGGCGCTGGCTCTTTCACACCAAGAGCGGAGCCGCCGGGCAACGCGGCAACCCGCAGTGCAGACTGGTGCGGCAGGTTGCCTCGTAACAGCCTCCTGCCGCGGAGCAAGTCAGCAGAAGAGCCTTCCGCCTTAAGTACGATTCACGAGGATCGTGGTAAGCCTGTCACCCGAAACAACACCATGCCTCTGGATATGCATCCATTCTATGTCTCCACTCCGCAAATCACCTTAAAGTGTGTGGTAGAGCGTACTTGGTGTACTAATGCCATTTGCCTCCTTTCTTGAAACAGTCGCGACTGGTTCGCAGGAACAGCGGTTGTCCATTACCCCCATGTGAGCTAGAATTCGTCTATGTACCTCCGTGGTCATCTCTCGAGATATAACCACGAGGAAGCAATATATTGCTTGTCTCTTCCACGAATCTTCCCTCTCGGAATTTAAAATGAAAACCCACTGTGGTGTACAACGCCTCTCCTGCAGAGTTTGTGGCTGGATTTGCATGACAATCTCAGCGATGCTTTCGCGCTTCATAAATAGACCAGTGACGAAACGCGCTGCTCTTCTTTATCTATCAGTCCTGGTACGGATCCAAGACTGATGAACGAGATTCGGTCGGACGTGGGTTTTCCAAACTACGTCTTTCGTTGATGGAGGATTCTTGCAATGAATCTCAGTCCAGCCTCCGCCTTACCTGCGATTAGTTTCATATGCTCGTTCCACTTCGTATCGCTCCGTTGACACACTCCGAGATATTTACCGGAAGTAACTGCTTCCAGTACTTGTTCTGCTATCATGTCATCGTACCATAATTCGACTTTCTGTCTGTATACGGTCAATACGTTACATTGGTTTATGTCGACAGTGAGCTGCCAATCCTTGCGTGAAGAGACGATCCGTTGCAGATCTTCCTGCACTCTGCTACAATTTTCTGGCGTTGCGATTTCTCTCTGTACAACAGCGTCATCCGTGAACAGCCTCACAAAACGCAAGGGACACTCACACGCTCAATATTTATAGCGCAATAATGTTGTGTCAATATACCGCGAAAGTACGAGCCAAGAACGGCACAATATTTCTGCGCAATATTTGTGCCGGGGAAGCGTTAGTTAGAGCTCCGCCTCCATAGCGAACATGCAGACCCTCGATAGACTCTCGACAGTGTGAAATTCATATGTATTGCGATTGAGTTGCTTGCCTTGCAAAACACAAGCATAAATTATACAAAACGGACGAAATAAGCTTACAATAAAGATTTCAGTTGAGCAGGGGCTCGCTCGCTGCAGCACAGGGTCGTAAACCACAGCAACTAATTAAACAAGAGAATTTGATTAATTTATCGTATACACGAGTTGCAAAAGAGATAAAACGATTATGTACTTATTACTGGTTGAAAGATTACACGATCGTATGCCCGTGATGTGCCAAGCGCTGCAAGAAAGAAAGAAATGTGTACGCTCCCTGGACAGCTGACTTGCTCTAATTTGCCAGTACTGAACATGTGAAATAAACATTTCTGCTTACTTCAGTCCCCTCTGCTATCTGGAATTTCATTTCTCAGAGTACCGCATGGTCCTGTAATACATATCATCCAGCACTCTCTCTGATCTTTTGTGGTTTACTTTTTCTGCTCTCTTCGGAAATTCTTTCGCGGCGAATTGAATTTCTGTTTCGGCAGCAAATACCGTTACTGCGCAGTACTACCCTTACACGGTGTAACATATTCAGCAGTATACTGACAAGGGAAACTCCCCATTGCACCCCCGTCAGATATAGTGGTAAGGTGACCCAGTGGATAGACCGTCAGAAACTGAACATAGATCAAGCCCGAAAACGGGAAGAAGGTGTACTGAACTGTGGGGAAAAAAAGCAAAACGGAAACAATGAACGGTCTAAGCTGACAATATGCAACAGCGAGCATATCTGAGTAGCCAAATGTCCCTCATGCCATATACAGGGTGTTACAAAAAGGTTCGGCCAAACTTTCAGGGAACATTCCTCACATACAAATAAAGAAAAGATGTTATGTGGACATGTGTCCAGAAACGCTTAATATCCATGTTAGAGCTCGTTTTAGTTTCGTCAGTATGTACTGTACTTCCTCGATTCACCGCCAGTTGGCCCAATTGAAGGAAGGTAATGTTGACTTCGGTGCTTGTGTTGACATGCGACTCATTGCTCTACAGTACTAGCATCAAGCACATCAGTACGTAGCATCAACAGGTTAGTGTTCATCACGAACGTGGTTTTGCAGTCAGTGCAATGTTTACAAATGTGGAGTTGGCAGATGCCCATTTGATGTATGGATTAGGACGGGGCAATAGCCGTGGCGCGTTACGTATGTATCGAGACAGATTTCCAGAACGAAGGTGTCCCGACAGGAAGACGTTCGAAGCAATTGATCGGCGTCTTAAGGAGCACGGAACATTCCAGCCTATGACTCGCGACTGGGGAAGACCTAGAACAACGAGGACACCTGCAATGGACGAGGCAATTCTTCGTGCAGTTGACGATAACCCTAGTGTCAGCGTCAGAGAAGTTGCTGCTGTACAAGGTACCGTTGACCACGTCACTGTATGGAGAGTGCTACGGGAGGACCAGATGTTTCCGTACCATGTACAGCGTGTGCAGGCACTATCAGCAGCTGATTGGTCTCCACGGGTACACTTCTGCGAATGGTTCATCCAACAATGTGTCAATCCTCATTTCAGTGCAATTGTTCTCTTTACGGATGAGGCTTCATTCCAACTTGATCAAATTGTAAATTTTCACAATCAACATGTGTGGGCTGACGAGAATCCGCACACAATTGTGCAATCACATCATCAACACAGATTTTCTGTGAACCTTTGGGCAGGCACTGTTGGTGATGTCTTGATTGGGCCCCATGTTCTTCCACCTACGCTCAATGGAGCACGTTATCATGATTTCATACTGGATACTCTACCTGTGCTGCTAGAACATCTGCCTTTACAAGTACGACACAACATGTGGTGCATGCACGATGGAGCTCCTGCACATTTCAGTCGAAGTGTTCGTACGCTTCTCAACAACAGATTCGGTGACCGACGGATTGGTAGAGGCGGACCAATTCCATGGCCTCCACGCTCTCATGACCTCAACCCTCTTGAGTTTCACTTTTGGGGGCATTTGAAAGCTCTTGTCTACGCAACCCCGGTACCAAATGTAGAGACTCTTCGTGTTCGTATTGTGGACGGCTGTGATACAATACGTCATTCTCCAGGGCTGCATGAGCGCATCAGGGATTCCATGCGACGGAGGGTGGATGCATGTATCCTCGCCAACAGAGGACATTTTGAACATTTCCTGTAACATAGTGTTTGAAGTCACGCTGGTACGTTTTGTTGCTGTGTGTTTCCATTCCATGATTAATGTGATTTGAAGAGAAGTAATACAATGAGCTCTAACATGGAAAGTAAGCGTTTCCGGACACATGTCCACATAACATATTTTCTTTCTTTGTGTGTGAGGAATGTTTCCTGAAAGTTTGGCCGTACCTTTTTGTAACACCCTGTATATATATTCACCAAATTGTGAACTGTCCGTCCGGTCATTAACGTCGTTGTTCACTGTATTTAAATTTGTGTCTGCGTTGTGGTGCAACAGCGAGGTGTAAGGAAGGGACCTCCAGACGTACGTACCTCGTACTTCTTCTACACAAGTGCCGCATGTTACGACTCCTGCGTTCCGTTTTGGAAGATTTTATTCTTGAAGCCTTTGTTGTAACGTTGTTTACGCTCCTTTGTTAGTTGTTTTCATTTCTGTGAGAGGTCTACGTGGCATCTCGCCTGCTCTCACTATTCATAACATTTTCCAGCGACGGTAATACGTCCTTATCACATGACTCATTTTCTATAACCAATGTATAGTATCACAATTGACAAGACTACAGAAGGAGAACAGGTAAGTCAGGGACCAGACGGAAAGTTCATAATTTTGTGAAAGAAAAGTGACGCGATGGAGGTTTGAACACGAATCTCCTGCTTTGCAGTCCAACACCGTGACCACACAACCACGACGGCATGTTTCTTGCACAGGACTCGATATCGCACATCTTGACTGTTTCTGTTCTGTTTCGTTTTCCACAGTTCAGTTCAGCTTCTTCCTGTGTTCGTGCGTGATCTGTGTTTTTGGCGGGCTATCCACTAGGCCATTGTACCACTAAATCTGAGGGAGGTTGCGATGGGGAGCTTCCCTTGTGAGCGAAAGTCAATGCGTCAGTGCTTTGCAGACTCTTTCAGTATATTGCGCAAACCGTCAATACCACCCTCAGGCGACCAATATTATTGCGCAACACACAGCACTGAGCATCAAATATTGAGCGTGTGAGAATCCATTTAGGAAGTTATCCATCAGGTCACATGTACACGGGCTGCTCAGAAACAGTGTAGAAAGCTTGGAACGGTTGTTGCGACTTGGTACGCTTTCCCGGCATAATACACTATGTGATCAAAAGTATCCTGACACCTGGCTGAAAATGACTTACAACAGGTGCTGGAAGGTTTCTTGGGGAATGGCAGCCCATTTTTCACGGAGTGCTGCACTCAGGAGACTGATGTCGGTCGGTGAGGCCTGGCACGAAGTCGGCGTTCCAAAACATCCCAAGTGTTCTATAAGGATTGAGGTCAGGACTCCGTGCAGGCCAGTCCATTACGGGGATGTTATTGTCGTGTAACCACCCCGCCACAGCCCGTGCATTATGAACAGGTGCGCAATCGTGTTGAAAGATGCAATCGCCATCCCCGAATTGCTATTCAACAGTGGAAAGCAAGAAGGTGCTTAAAACATCAATGTAGACCTGTGCTGTGATAGTGCCACGCAAAACAACAAGGGGTGCAAGTCCCCTCCATGAAAAACACGACCACACCATAACACCACCGCCTCCGAATTTTACTGTCGGCACTACGCACGCTGGCAAATGACCTACACCGGGCATTCGCCATACCCACACCGTGCCATCGGATCGTCACATTGTGTACCGTCATTCGTCACTCCACACAACGTTTTTCCACTATTCAGTCGACCAATGTTTACGCTCCTTGCACCAAGCGAGGCGTCGTTTGGCATTTACCAGCGTTCAAAATGGTTCAAATGGCTCTGAGCACTATGGGACTTAACAGCTGTGGTCATCAGTCCCCTAGAACTTAGAACTACTTAAACCTAACTAACCTAAGGACATCACACACATCCATGCCCGAGGCAGGATTCGAACCTGCGACCGTAGCAGTCGCGCGGCTCCGGACTGAGCGCCTAGAATCGCTAGACCACCGCGGCCGGCTTTACCGGCGTGATACTTGGCTTATGAGCAGCCGCTCGACCATGAAATCCAAGTTATCTCACCTCCCGCCTAACTGTCATAGTATTTGCAATGGATCCTGGTGCAGTTTGGAATTCTGTGTGATTGTCTGGATAGATGTCCGCCTATTACACATTACGACTCTCTTCAACTGTCGGCGGTCTCTGTCAATCAACAGACGAGGTCGGCCTGTACGCTTCTGTGTTATACGTGTCCCTTCACTACCACATCGGAAACAGTGGACCTAGGGATGTTTAGAAGTGTGGAAATCTCGCGTACAGACATATGACACAGGTGACACCCAATCACGTGACCACGTTCGAAGTCCGTGAGTTCCGCGGAGCGCCCCATTCTCTTCTCTCACGATGTCTAATGACTACTGAGGTCACTGGTATGGAGTACCTGGAAGTAGGTGGCAGCACAATGCACCTAATATGAAAAACGTATGTTTTTGGGAGTGTCGGGATACTTTTGGTCACATTGTGTAAGTCTTGAAAGTCTCTTCGGGTTTGCTGCCAGATCCTAAAATCAACTCGATTCAACATTTCGGCGATCCAACTGTTCACCATCTTCAGGAGAAAGCTTGTAACGGTGTTGTGGGGTAGGTTGTGCTGTCAAGTAATTGTTAAGAAGAACATTCCATACGTTGTGCCGTTTTTAAGTGAATAAGCAATGAAGTTGGCCAATCAGGCAGTTGCGCGCGCAAATCCAAGAGGCCTGTCAGATAAAATTAGTGTCAATTTTTCGCATAGCGCGGACAATGCAGACGAAACTGCTCAGTCGTTGGCTCGAGTTCGATCCTCACCACCGCCTCCTGTTCAGTTTTTCTGTCTCTTTTTCGGTTTTAGGAATCCAAACGAAGGACGCTTTTGGTGATACGGTCTATGGCGGGCCGCTTGAATGTGCACGCGCAACGGCCTGCTTTGCTAACTTCAGTGTTAATTAACTCGGAAGTGGCACAACATATCGAATTTTTTTCTTAACAATTCTGTCTCAGCACAACCTACCCTCGTACACCCTTACAACCTTTTCAGACTGTCTCTGACCACCCTTCGTACTGTGCCGGTTCCCTTAAAAACAGCACTACGTGCGGTTCATACCATTTGTCTATGAACTGTCCCTTGTTTATTGACTGTGATGTACGTAGCGTGATGCCCAGGCTGTGAAAAGTCTGATCTGTTTACTTAAGCAGAAGGCCAGCAAGAGGGTTATGTGAGCAGGGAGCAAGTTTGCGCGCAGAACCGTTGCGACGGGAACGGCAGAACCGGAATGGAGAGACTGCAGATTAACGGCAGCCACTCTGCAGGTGCGTGCTGTCGCAAAAGCGCGATTTCACCGCCCACAACTATCTGCACAGCGCGCAAAGCGCGGCTTGTGACGGTGCGGGAATGGATTAAAAAAGTAAGTAAACTAACAAACCTTTAGTAATCTAACATTCAAAAATGTCTGTAGATACAAAACTTAGGAGCTTTGACTACACAAATAGATTCTGTCTATTTTGTGTCGCACTACTTATGTAAGATTTTGTAGCGGTAATACACTATTGGACATTACAATTGCTACACCACAAAGATGACGTGCTACAGACGCGTATATAACCGACAGGAAGAAGATGCTGTGATATGCAAATGATTAGCTTTTCACAGCATTTACACAAGGTTGGCCCCGGTGGCGACACCTACAACGTGCTCATATGAGGAAAGTTTCCAACCGATTTCTCATATACAAACAGCAGTTGACCGACGTTGCCTGGTGAAACGTTCTTGTGATGCCTCGTGTAAGGAGGAGAAATACGTACCATCACGTTTCCGACTTTGATAAAGGTTGGAGTCTAGCCTACCGCGATTGCGGTTTATCGTATCGCGACACTGCTGTTCGCGTTGGTCGAGATCCGATGACTGTTAGCAGAATATGGAGTCGGTGGGTTTAGGAGGGTAATACGGGACGCCGTTCTGGATCCCAACAGCCTTGTATCACTAGCAGTCGAGATGACAGGCATCGGCATGGCTGTAACAGATCGTGCAGCCACGTCTCGATCCCTGAGTCAACAGATGGGGAAGTTTCCAAGACAACAACCATCGTCACAGTCCGACGAGATTTGCAGCAGCATGGACTATCAGCTCGGAGACCGTGGCTGCGGTTACCCTTGACGCTGCATCACGAACAGGAGCGCCTGCGATGGTGCACTCAACGACGAACCTGGGTGCACGAATGGCAAAACGTCATTTTTTAGGATGAATTCTGTTTACAGCAACGTGATGGTCGCATCCGTGTTTGGCGACATCACGGTGAACCCAAATTGGAAGCGTGTATTCGTCATCGCCATACTGGCGTATCATTCGGCGTGATGGTATGGGCTGCCATTGGTTACACGTCTCGGTCACCTCTTGTTCGCATTGACGGCACTTTCAACAGTTGACGTTACATTTCAGATGTGTTACGACCCGTGGCTCTACCCTTCATTAGGTCCCTGCGAAACCTTAGATTTCAGCAGGATAATGCACGACCGCATGTTGCAGGTCCTGTGCATGTCTTTCTGGATACAGAAAGTGTTCGACTGCTGCCCTGGCCAGCACATTCTCCAGATCTCTCACCAATTGAAAACGTCTGGACAATGGTGGCCGAGCAACTGGCTCATCACAATACGCCAGTCACTACTCTTGATGAACTGTGGTATCGTGTTGAAGCTGCATGGGCAGCTGTACCTGTACACGCCATCCAAGCTCTGTTTGACTCTGTGCCCAGGTGTATCAAGGCCGTTATTACGGCCAGAGGTGGTTGTTCTGGGTACTGATTTCTCAGGATATATGCACCCCAGTTGCGTGAAAATGTAATCACATGTCAGTTCTAGTATAATGTATTTGTCCAATAAATACCCATTTATCATCTGGATTTCTTCTTGGTGTAGCAATTTTAATGACCAATAGTGTATTTACGATTAACAGCTGCGGGAAGCAGCTTCAATAATAACAGATGTTCTGTCTCACTTTCTCCAGACACTCACAACCCTTAACTTTGTTTTGTAGATCGAAGGCGACCGTGGAACAAGAATCAAAACCAATCTTACATACTTCTGTCCATACTCTATCATCAGTTTATAAGCGTGCGTGCGCGCACGCTACGTTACAACTCATAGAATGAAGGGTTTCACGACCGGATGACACAGCAGAGACAGTAAGCCAGCGCGCGCGACTCGCGCGTACCCGCCGCCCATGTTCCAGTCAACAAAAAACATAAACAGACTGTGAAAAATTTTAGTTAGTAAAACAATATCGCTGCTAATCTGCACAATCTTTGTAAACATGTAGCGTCGTAGGAGTGGAACTGGGAAACTACTGTCACATAGTAATTAACATTTCATTTTCAACACATTAACATCATTTACTGTCTCACTTAAACACTGCCACTTACAAGACAGTCCACTAACGACGTAATATGGACGTGACACAAACTAGACGTGCGCACAATGCACCTACTTTAGTATAAATGACATTCACATTCATACCTGTTCTCACCAAAATTGTAACCGCAGGTGCTTGATAATGGCGACAAAGGCGAAACAGCCTGTCGTAAATAAAGATTACTTATTATAAGCAGCTTTTTGGTGCATCTACTCTAATAATCATGTCTTTATCAGACATATGTTATGCTGCTGGCCCTAAAGACGAAAAATTTCGGGACTACGTTTTCGCAGTATCAAGTGCTATAGAACAAGGAAACAAATCAATAACTCGCAGAACTACACATACTGACAACCAAGTAAATATCTATACTGTCCTGCAGTATAACATTCCTTTAAGCTTCTACGTCTATAAGCACTGTCAAAAGTAAAAATCCAGCACCAATGTTGGATGCACTGTCAAACATAAAATTTGCAAACTAAAGGCAGCTGCCTAAGCCTACCAAAGCTAGTACTATCCTGTAATGGATATGCTGGAACACATTACGATGCTACTGTCTACCGTAAAATCTTTGAATGACATGACAGATTTATGAACGGAAATGAATATATATCACGTTTTGTCTGTAACTTACGGTTTTTATGCTATAATGTTTCCTCATATGTTTTGGTGAGGTGAATACGCTGATTTCTGTGACTTATGGTCGTTTGACAACGCAGTTTCTAAGAATTTTCAAACATTGGCTTTTGTGCTACCTTTTTTTCGCCACACACACAAACCAAACACCACAAACGCCCAATACGCTTCAAATTTACACGCCTCACGCAGACAAACACGCTACGAAGCAAATGAATACTACAAAACTACAACAACACGCAATGAGAGCAAAAACTCTGCCATGTTTGGAAATTCATTGAAAGTGCATTGTCAAACGGCCATAATTCGCAGAAATCAGTGTATTCACCTCGCCAAAACATATAAGAAAACACTAAGACATCAATGCCGCAAGTTACACACAAAAAAACGTGATATATACTCATTTCCTTTCGTAAATTCATAATAAACAGAAAAATAAAAATTACGTGTTTGCAGATGACAAGTTGTACATTGTGTAGGAGACTAGCTACCAATCGAATGCCCAATAGTTTCATGTAAAGTATGTAAACTAATGCGTACATCCACACTTTTGCCAATTAAGCTATAACTATAGACGTAATGTAATAAACAACAAGCCGGCCGTGGTGGCCGAGCGGTTCTAGGCGCTTCAGTCTGGAACCGCGCGACTGCTACGGTCGCAGGTTCGAATCCTGCCTCGGGCATAGATGTGTGTGAGGTCCTTAGGTTAGTTAGGTTTAAGTAGTTCCAGGGGACTGATGACCTCCGATGTTCAGTCCCATAGGGCTCAGAGCCATTTGAACCATTTTTGAATACACAACATACAGTGCATCAGGTCGTTAATACATATCTCAACAGTAGGTTACAGTGCACTTGTTCACCCACAGCTTTAATACTGCTCATCGGTGTAAGATCCGTACCAGATAGGATTGATAGAAGAGATAGAGAAGATCCAACAGAGAGCAGCGCGCTTCGTTGCAGGATCATTTAGGAATCGAGAAGGCGTTACGGAGGTGACAGATAAACTCCAGTGGAAGACTGCAAGAGAGACGCTCAGTAGCTCGGTACGGGCTTTTGTTGAAGTTTCGAGAACATACCTTCAGCGAGGAGTCAAGCAGTATATTGCTCCTTCCTACGTATATCTCGCGAAGAGAGCATGAAGATAAAATCAGAGAGATTAGAGCCCACACAGAGGCATACCGACAATCTTTCTTTCCACGAACAATACGAGGCTGGAATAGAAGGGAGAACCGATAGAAAGTACCCTCCGCCGCACACCATCACATGGCTTGCGGAGTATGGACGTAGATGAACTGTAAACAAATGATGTATAATATTTACATCAATTATTCATTCACAATTGTAAATATTATATACCAAAAGTTTCTTTAAATGTTAATATGTAACAACAATTTTACTGTAAGAAAATAAAATAACCCACTGAAGATAGCACAAGCAGTGCTGAAGCATGTGTGGGCAAAACGAAACTGAAAAGGTGTCTTGCCTGAGGCAGAATTCCACGTCCTACTTCCATGGCAAGCACGGATACAACAGCACAGGATGAATTCGTTAACTGCGCTTCTTAACTGCGACAAATGGCAGTTACCGAAATGTAGCGTTCACAGAAATCACCGATATCTGAAAATCGCAGTTTAGCCCATCCGTAGGTGCGTGTGACCAGTCTGCGGACTGCAGAGCAGAGCAAGAAGGGCGTCCCGGCGGCGCGCTGGTCGCCGACCGCAGTTCCCTCCGCCCCAAGGCTCCCCTCTCGCCCAGAACGGCCGCCAATGGCGCAGAACGGACCGACACCGCGGATAGCGATCAGTTCCACACGGGGCTGCGCGAGCATAACAGGCGGAAAAACCGCTGCACAGCACCACCAGGGTGAGAGGCGGGAAAACCGCTGCACGCCGCTCGACACTCCCCAACCATGCTGCGCGGAAAACAGAATTTGATGCTACGGTGACATATTCCCCCTATCCCCCAAACCTACACTACTGGCCATTAAAACCACGAAGATGACGTGCTACAGACGCGAAATTTATCCGACAGGAAGAAGATGCTGTGATATGCAAATGAATAGCTTTCCAGAGCATTCACACAAGGTTGGCGCCGGTGGCGACACCTACAATGTGCTCATATCAGGAAAGTTTCCAGTCGATTTCTCATACACAAACTGCAGTTGACCGGCGTTGCCTGGTGAAACGTTGTTGTGATGGCTCGTGTAAGGAGGAGAAATGCGTACCATCGTTTCCGACTTTGATAAAGGTCGGATTGTAGCCTATCGCGACTGCCGTTTCTCGTATCGCGACATTGCTGCTCGCGTTGGTCGAGATCCAATGACTGTTAGCAGAATATGGAATCGGTGGATTCAGGAGGGTAATACGGAACGCTGTGCTGGATCCCAACGGCCTCGTATCACTAACAGTCGAGATGACAGGCATCTTATACGCACGGCTGTAACGGATCGTGCAGCCACGTCTCGATCCCTGAGTCAACAGATGGAGACGTTTGCAAGACAACAACCATCTGCACGAACAGTTCGACGACATTTGCAGCAGCATGGACTGTCAGTTCGGATACCAGGGCTGCGGTTACCCTTGACGCGGCAACACAGACAGGAGCGCCTGCGATGGTGTACTCAACGACGAACCTGGGTGCACGAACGGCAAAACGTCATTTTTTCGGATGAATTCAGGTTCTGTTTACAGCATCGTGATGGTCGCATCCGTGTTTGGGGACATGGCGGTGAACGCACATTGGAAGCGTGTATTCGTCATTACCATACTGGCGTATCACCCGGCGTGATCGTGTTGTACACGCCATCCAAGCTCTGTTTGAAGTGGCTCTGAGCACTATAGGACTTAACTTCTGACGTCATCAGTCGCCTAGAACCACTTAAACCTAACTAACCTAAGGACATCACACATATCCATGCCCAAGGCAGGATTCGAACCTGTCCACCGTAGGGGTCGCGCGGTTCCAGACTGTAGCGCCTAGAACCGCTCGGCCACTCCGGCCGGCAGCTCTGTTTGACTCAATGTCCAGGTGTATCAAGGCCGTTATTACTGCCAGCGGTGGTTGTTCTGATCTCTCAGGATCTATGCACCCAAATTGCGTGAAAATGTAATCACATATCAGTTCTAGTACAATTTGTTCAATGAATACCCGTTTATCATCTGCATATCCTCTTGCTGTAGCAATTTTAATGGCCAGAAGTGTAACTTGCTGTCACCCTCACTTTTAATGTGCCACAAATTCCCAGCACTTAAAATACAACGTTAGACAAAAAGACAAATTATCGGAATGGGAAGAAACTCGGTAGATGTGATGTACACGAACAGATAAACAAATGATAGTAATTTCAGAAAAATTGGATGATTTATTCGAGTGAAAGAGTTCACTGATTAGGCAAGTGAATGACGCATTGGTCCACCTCTGGCCCTTGTGGAAGAAGTTATTCGGCCTGGCACTGACAATGTTCTGCTGAGCGATATCGTACCATGTTCTGTACAACTGGCGCGTTAGATTGTCAAAATCCCGGACATGGTTGGAGGATCCTGCCAGTAATGCTCGAGATCCTCTCAGTTGGGGAGAGATCCGCCTATCGTGCTGGCCAAGGTAGGCTTTGCCAAGCACGAAGACAAGCAGTAGAAAGTCTCGCAGTGTGCGGGCTGGCATTATCTTGCTGGAATGTTAAGCCCAGGGAGGCTCCCCACGAAGGGCAAGAAAACGAGGTTTGGAATATCGTTGACGTACTGCTGTGCTATTAACGGCCGATCATAGCGGTTCAGTTCGAAGCGGGTGTCATCACCGAAGAAAATTCTACCCCAGTCAGCAAGATTCCAGGCTTTGATATGAGTCATAAAGTGGACTTCTCCGCAGACGCCAGCGTCTGAGGCTCCTTTAACTGCGAGACACTAGTGGCATGACTGATCCACTGGCTACCAGAGGGTCCTGTGCATTATTGTCATCTGGACAATGGCACGCTGCAGTTAACCGGCAGCAAACAGTGGCGCCACTGAGCCACTGGCTGCCACAGGGTTCGGTGCATTATTGTCATCTGGACAATGGTGGCAGTTAACTGGCAGCAAATAGTGGCGCCACTGATCCACTGGCTGCCAGAGGGTTCGGTGCATTATTGTCGTCTGGACAGTGGCAAGAGGTGGTTAACCAGCAGCAAATAGTGGCGCCACTGATCCACTGGCTGCCAGAGGGTTCGGTGCATTATTGTCGTCTGGACAGTGGCAAGAGGTGGTTAACCAGCAGCAAATAGTGGCGCCACTGATCCACTGGCTGCCAGAGGGTTCAGTGCATTATTGTCGTCTGGACAGTGGCGGGAGGCGGTTAACCAGCAGCAAACAGTGGCGCCACTGATCCACTGGCTGCCAGAGGGTTCGGTGCATTATTGTCGTCTGGACAGTGGCAGGAGGTGGTTAACTGGTAGCAAATAGTGGCACCACTGATCCATTGGCTGCCAGAGCGTTCGGTGCACTATTGTCGTCTGGACAGTGGCGGGAGGTGGTTAACCGGTAGCAAATAGTGGCGCCACTGATCCACTTGCTACAAGGGGGTTGGGTACACTATTACCGTATGGACAGTGGTGGGAGGCAGTTAACCGGTAGCAAATAGTGGCGCCACTGATCCACAGGCTAACAGAAGATTCGGTACACTATTGTCGTCTGGACAGTGGCGGGAGGTGGTTAATCGGTAGCAAATAGTGACGCCACTGATCCACTTGCTACCAGGGGGTTGGGTACACTATTACCGTATGGACAGTGGTGGGAGGCAGTTAACCGGTAGCAAATAGTGGCGCCACTGAATCATAGGCCAACAGAAGGTTCGGTACACTATTATCGTATGGGCAGTGGCGGGAAGAGGTTAACCGGCAGCAAATAGTGGCACCACTGATCCATGGGCTACCAGAGGGTTCAGTACGCTATTATCTTATGGACAGTGGTGGAAGGCAGTTAACCAGCAGCAAATAGTGGCGCCACTGCGGGCTACCAGAGGGTTCAGTACACTATTATCGTACGAACAGTGGCAGGAGGCGGTTAACCGGCAGCAAATAGTGGTGCCAATTATCCACAGGCTACCAGGGGGTTCGGTACATTATTATTGTATGGACAGTGGCGGGAGGTGGTTAACCGGCAGCAAAATAGTGGCGCCACTGATACACGGTCTACCATGGGGCTCGATACACTATTATCGTATGGACAGTGGCGGAAGGCGGTTAACCAGCGGCAAATAGTGGCGCCACTGATCCACGGGCTACCAGAAGGTTCAGTACACTATTATCGTATGGACAGTGGCGGGATGCGTTTAATTGGCAGCAAGTAGTGGCGCCACTGATCCACAGGCTACCAGAGGGTTCAGTACGCTAGTATCATATGGACAGCGGCGGGTGGCGGTTAACCGGCAGCAAATAGTGGCGCTACTGATCCACTGGCTGCTGCACCAGGAAACAACTCTGTCGGTTTGGAGTCGCCCAAGACCGTCACGGTAGACTGTGGTTTTTGAAGCCTATCAGCAGTGGGCCTGTAGCGGCGCCACTTCTGCCGCGATTGACCAGCACGTGCATACGATGCGTCACTCGAGTACGTGCTCTCAGCTCCATAGTGCTTCTGTAACATGCTTTTACAATACACTGAATATCGTATTTCTTACGATTCATTGGAAAATGGTTATTCTTTTAATAACTAAATAAATCTGAAAATACAAAGTATAGTGACGGAGAAGTGATGGAAATAAACTGTTCGAAAACAGAACAAGTACAGCAGACCTAATTTCTGAGACTAGAAAGAATATTGCAGTCTCCGATGCGATGACAAGTATACTCTGACGTTCTGGAACTTCAAAAGAAGAAAAATATGAAAGCTGTTCTGAAGCTTTTAACAAAAACCAATACCCACGTTTTGATTAACTGAGGTTCACGAATACAATAAGAAAGACACGTAAAAAAGAAGACGGTGAACTCGTTGCGATGTTGAAAAATATGTCGCTGCAAAAGCCCATTCCAACGAGGAAGCGAATAATGCAGGTGTGGTGGGGCGGTTCTGTCTCTTCTGTCAGAGATTCCCAAAGTGGGTCATGAAAGGACACTGAAAATATGTTTCAACCTAATTTCAGTAACTGCAGCGGTGCAAGCCCCATATAACCAACAGTGACCATATCACGTAGGACCATGTATGCCGTAACCACTTCATCACTCCACACAGTTTCCTCCTTCCATTTTTCATCCAGTACCCTGTAGGACGCATTAGGCGTCACATTAGATTTATCACAAACAACACGGAAGCTGAAACTTTAACTTTCCTTTTGTTTCTCCTATTGTCGCACCGTGGTGGGCAAGAGTGACTTCACGTACGACACGAACTTTCTCGGGTTCTCGGCAAGATTCTTTGATTAAAAAAAATGGCTCTCAGCACTATGGGACTTAACAGCTGAGGTCATCAGTCCCCTAGAACTTAGAACTACTTAAACCTAACTAACCTAAGGACATCACACACATCCATGCCCGAGGCATGATTCGAACCTGCGACCGTAGCGGTCCCGCGGTTCCAGACTGAAGCGCCTACAACCGCTCGGCCACACCGGCAGGCGGCAAGATCCTTCGCTAAGGTATGACAGTGGAAGTTGTATGTTTCACGCATTGATCATTTTACAGACTAACTTTTGCCTGTCGACATTTACACGTTCTTTTTTGAACTGAGAGTGCAACAATCCCTGTTCTTATTTAACCAAAGTCAGTCCTTTCCGTTCTTAACCCACTTATTCGACACATATTTCTCCAGAGCGCGATTTACAGTGAGTTTAAATTTTGTCCATAATCCCTCGACGTCCATCATAGTGCAAGTAAATAACGTCCATTCACTGTCTAACTGGGATGCTAACAACTGATTATCTGTTCTTTCTAGCAAACATACTCTCCAAGAATTCTCGATGGATTCAGCGTCGTTATGATGACATCGTGATACCTAGTTTTTGTCTCTGTACTGACACTGTCGATAAGGTCAAGCATTGTTATAAGTAGAAGCTCTAAAATATTTCCAGTGCGTGTGGACTGTCGAATTGGCAGTTTTCGAACAACGTGTTCAAAACTGCTTTACGACACTCTCTGCCCGTACTACCTGCAATGCATCCATAGACGTCGGCTTCAACTAATGCTGCATGATGGGGGTTTTCCGCGATTGTGACATTGCCTGCATTCGCATACATGTAGTCATGCGATAAAATTCATGTGCGAGACTGAAACATGGCAGTTTACTCATTGACATGGCGGTGAGGTCATAATTATTTATCTATTTACGTTAAGAGTTGGTCAGAATGTAGGTGCGTGGAACTGTCCAACAACATGCAGTCTCTCTGCATAGGATACCCATTTACTTGACTGTGTTGCTGTGGTCTTGAGTCGGAAGACTAGTGTGTGCGTCACTCTAAGGTAGTCTGACATGCGCGAGACTCTACAGCAGGGGGGACAATAAATAGATAAATAAAAAATATACACTCCTGGAAATGGAAAAAAGAACACATTGACACCGGTGTGTCAGACCCACCATACTTGCTCCGGACACTGCGAGAGGGCTGTACAAGCAATGATCACACGCACGGCACAGCGGACACACCAGGAACCGCGGTGTTGGCCGTCGAATGGCGCTAGCTGCGCAGCATTTGTGCAGCGCCGCCGTCAGTGTCAGCCAGTTTGCCGTGGCATACGGAGCTCCATCGCAGTCTTTAACACTGGTAGCATGCCGCGACAGCGTGGACGTGAACCGTATGTGCAGTTGACGGACTTTGAGCGAGGGCGTATAGTGGGCATGCGGGAGGCCGGGTGGACGTACCGCCGAATTGCTCAACACGTGGGGCGTGAGGTCTCCACAGTACATCGATGTTGTCGCCAGTGGTCGGCGGAAGGTGCACGTGCCCGTCGACCTGGGACCGGACCGCAGCGACGCACGGATGCACGCCAAGACCGTAGGATCCTACGCAGTGCCGTAGGGGACCGCACCGCCACTTCCCAGCAAATTAGGGACACTGTTGCTCCTGGGGTATCGGCGAGGACCATTCGCAACCGTCTCCATGAAGCTGGGCTACGGTCCCGCACACCGTTAGGCCGTCTTCCGCTCACGCCCCAACATCGTGCAGCCCGCCTCCAGTGGTGTCGCGACAGGCGTGAATGGAGGGACGAATGGAGACGTGTCGTCTTCAGCGATGAGAGTCGCTTCAGCCTTGGTGCCAATGATGGTCGTATGCGTGTTTGGCGCCGTGCAGGTGAGCGCCACAATCAGGACTGCATACGACCGAGGCACACAGGGCCAACACCCGGCATCATGGCCGTACACCACTGGTGATCGTCGAGGGGACACTGAATAGTGCACGGTACATCCAAACCGTCATCGAACCCATCGTTCTACCATTCCTAGACCGGCAAGGGAACTTGCTGTTCCAACAGGACAATGCACGTCCGCATGTATCCCGTGCCACCCAACGTGCTCTAGAAGGTGTAAGTCAACTACCCTGGCCCTCAAGATCTCCGGATCTGTCCCCCATTGAGCATGTTTGGGACTGGATGAAGCGTCGTCTCACGCGGTCTGCGCGTCCAGCACGAACGCTGGTCCAACTGAGGCGCCAGGTGGAAATGGCATGGCAAGCCGTTCCACAGGACTACATCCACCATCTCTACGATCGTCTCCATGGGAGAATAGCAGCCTGCATTGCTGCGAAAGGTGGATATACACTGTACTAGTGCCGACATTGTGCATGCTCTGTTGCCTGTGTCTATGTGCCTGTGGTTCTGTCAGTGTGATCATGTGATGTATCTGACCCCAGGAATGTGTCAATAAAGTTTCCCCTTCCTGGGACAATGAATTCACGGTGTTCTTATTTCAATTTCCAGGAGTGTATTTACGTTAAGAGTTGGTCAGAATGTAGGTGCGTGAAACTGTCCAACAACATGCAGTCTCTCTGCATAGGGTACCCATTTACTTGACTGTGTTGCTGTGGTCTTGAGTCGGAGGACTAGTGTGTGCGGCACTCCGAGGTAGTCTGAGCTGCGCGAGACTCTACAGGAGGGGGGGCAATAAATAGATAAATAAATAAATATATATCTATATATACACTAGTGCATAAAGATAAGTTGTTGCTTACCGTTGTTACCAATAATCTCGAAAAGTTCCTGGCCGGTTTACTTCTGATTTTTACACGATACTCTAATAAAGTTCGGACAGCCATGGGCTACAAAATTCCTTTTATTGTTCATGGTGTATTAATATATATACAAAATCTATGCTACTATATAAAGACAATTCGGTTTTTTAATGTTGTTATCCCAAATCTCGAAACGTTCATGTCTGATTTACTTCATAAACAGGTGCGTTCAGAGGGAAAATGTTGTAATAAAATATCCCACCTTCGTAAGTAACAGAACCAAATGGCTCTTAGCACTATGGGAGTTAACTACTGAGGTCATCAGGCCCCTAGAACTTAGAACTACTTAAACCTAACTAACCTAAGGACATCACACACATCCATGCCCGAGGCAGGATTCGAACCTGCGACCGTAGCGGTCCCGCGGTTCCAGACTGTAGCGCCTAGCACCGCTCGGCCACTCCGGCCGGCGTAACAGAACCCCTTACGTTGTAGTCGAGGTGTATAATTTTTAATATCTGTGTAATATAAATATATTCACCTCATATCCCCATTTCAAGATATGTACATTCCGTTTAGCCAATTTAAACTGTACATTCCTTTCAACTAATCTCCAAAATACTGACTGAATCTGGGAAATCAAAGTTGTTGTTTCTTCTCCCTGAAGCATAATTCCTTTCCTAAATTTATCTTAGATTTGCTTTACTGTTTGTTCAGCGCACATGTTGAATGTAATAGGCGATAGACTACAATTCTCTCTAATCCCATTCTCAATAACTACAGCTCTTAATAAATGTAGTATGGTATATTACAACTCTTAACAAGTCCTCAATAACGCCAGAATTCAAAAGAGAGCGCAGAGCAGTTAAAATTGTGAGAAGCTTTTTCTTGTTTCTAAATCTACAAATGGAATAAATATGGGTTAATCTTTCTTCGCCCTATCTTCTTACTCGTACGCTCAGTATTTCTTCGTTTATTGCTGTATTTCTCCTAAATTGCAACTGATCTTCCTCCAAGTCGGCTTTTTGCAGTTCTTTTACTCTCTTGCTGATAATTCGTGGCAGTATTTACTGAACTGATGCTTTTGCGGTACTCTCATGTGTCAGCACATACTTTTTTTTGTTATTGGAATTGTTACATTCGGCTTGAAGTTTGAATGTAGCTGGACTGTCTCGTATTCCATGCACGTCATGGTCGATTCTCTCGAAAATCTTAATAGTTCAAAAGGAATGCCGTATGCTGTTACTGACGTTTTTCTGTACTTTGTATAGCTACAGTTTATATATTGCCTATAGCTACAGTATATATATTGAGATCATAATTCGTGTCTATTATGTCTCTCTCTCTCTCTCTCTCTCTCTCTATATATATATATATATATATATATGTAACGCTATTGGACGCTATTGGACCTGAACGCTATTGGACCTGATGGGATGCGATTCTACATAGAACACACGAAAGAACCAACTCCACTCCTAACAGTAGTGTACCGTAAATCACTGGCTGCCCGAAGATTTCCTAATGACTGCAAAAAGGTGCAGGTCATTTCCATTTTCTAGAACTGTCATCGAATAAATGTATAGGCCCCTACCTGTGACGTTAGTCTGCTGTTTTACACCCGCGTGTTACGATTTATTTGGAGTCTGAAAACATCTTGCGTGGCAGACGGCATGGATTCCGGAAACGACGATCGTGTGAAAGCCAGCTCACTCTGTTCGTCCACGACACCCAGGAAGTAGGAGGTAGAGGCGCCCACGTACAGTGTGTGCCGCGTTCCCTGACACCCGTGAGGCATTCGGTACGGTTCAGCACTGTCGCCTAACGAACAAGAGACGAACGCGCGGAATATCACAGCAACTGTGGCACTGGATTGAACACAATATGTCATCTGAACGGAGAGAAATCTTCATCCATAAAAATGCTACTTCGGGCGTAACACAATAGAGAGTTATTGGGCCATTACTTTCATAAATGACCCAGTGGATGTCTTCGGAAGTTCCGTCAGGCTTTTCGTAGATGGCTGTTGTAAACAGAGGAGTCGCGCCGCTAGAAAACTGTACCGAAATGGTGGGAGATTTGGAGGGGATCAGCCCCTGGTGAAGTGATTCGCAGTTACTCCTCAGCATAAACAAATGTAACGCATTGCCCACAAATAGGCAGAAAGTCACACTATTGTGTGATAACAGGTTTGCAGAACAATCACTGGAAGCAGTTACGTCCATAGAATATCTATAAGTAGGCGTACAGAGCAAATTGAATTGAAACGACTACACAAAACAAATCGCAGGTAAGGCATATGCTAGACTGGACGAATTCTCAGGAGCAGTAGTCCATCAACAAAGGAAGTAGCTTACAATACACTCGTTGGACAAATACCTGACTATTTCCCGTCAGTGTGGCATGCGTACCACATAGGATCGGAAGAGAAAATAGAGAAGATCCAAAGAACGGCAACGCGTTGCTTTAAAGGTTCATTTCCTAATCGGGAAATATTCACCGAGATACTCAGGCAACTCGAGTGGCAGAAGCTCCAAGAGAGGCGTTCTGCATCTCCGTGGTTTACTTCAAAGAATTCCGGTAACTTACGATGCTAGAAGAGTCAACCAATAAACTACTTCCCCTGCAAGGGAGAGGATGTTGTCATGGATGGCCGGCATCCTCTTTCTGCGACACAAATGCGCACGTGTATTAATGCTGTTCTTTATTTACATCAACATTTACTTAACTGGAATAGAGTCCATGTCATGTGGCACAAACTCATCAGTAATAGTTCTCTGGCATACAATATCGGTAATTTGCTATTACAGACTTAAGTCTCACTGCTAGTCCCGGTTTAGGCACTGTTCTGTAGTTGTCAGAAACCAGATGGCAGTTATAAAAGTCGAGGGACTTGAAAGGGAAGCAGTGGTTGGGAAGGGAGTGAGACAGGGTTGTAGCCTCTCCCTGATGTTATTCAATCTGTATATTGAGCAAGCAGCAAAGGAAACAAAAGAAAAATTCGGATTAGGTATTAAAAACCACGGAGAAGAAATAAAAACTTTGAGGTTCGCCGATGACATTGTAATTCTGTCAGAGACAGCAAAGGACTTGGAAGAGCAGTTGAACTGAATGGACAGTGTCTTGAAAGGAGGATATAAGATGAACATCAACAAAAGCAAAACGAGGATAATGGATGTAGTCGAATTAAGTTGGATGATGCTGAGGGAATTAGATTAGGAAATGAGACACTTAAAGTAGTGAAGGAGTTTTGCTATTTGTGGAGCAAAATAACTGACGATGGTCGGAGAGGATATAGACTGGCAATGGCAAGGAAAGCGTTTCTGAAGAAGAGAAATTTGATAACATCGAGTGTAGACGTGTCAGGAAAGCGTTTCTGAAAATATTTGTATGGAGTGTAGCCATGTATAGAAGTGAAACGTTGGCGATGAATAGTTTGGACAAGAAGAGAATAGAAGCTTTCGAAATGTGGTGCTACAGAAGAATGCTGAAGATTAGATGGACAGACCACATAACTAATGAGGAGGTATTGAACAGAATTGGGGAGAATAGGAGTTTGTGGCACAATTTGACTAGGAGTAGGGATCGGTTGGTATGACATGTTCTGAGACATCAAGGGATCACCAGTTTAGTACTGGAGGACAAAAATCGTAGAGGGAAAGCAATAGACGAAGACACTAAGCAGATTCAGAAGGATGTAGGTTGCAGTAGGTACTGGAAGATGAAGAAGCTTGCACAGGAGAGAGTAGCATGGAGAGCTGCATCAAACCAGTCTCAGGACTGAAGACCACAACAACAACAACAACATGTTCTGTAGCAGCCGGTGACCCACTCTGCGAGTGGACTGATAGACGCAAACTGGAAGAGTGACTCGAGTGAACCCTCTGGTCAGCGGCGGCGGCCTAAATAAAGGCTTTCGAGAGGGCGTTGTCGGCGTGTTGCTTGTAAGTGTGTCTCTGGCCTCTCTCGTAATAGGCGCTCCTGATCTTTGTGCTACATCTTTGCCGAACAGCATGCTGGCGAAGCATACGCCAGCACATGCACCAGCTAATCCCCGAAGGTGAAATTACATAGAGGTTTACCAACAACCATTCTTCCTGCGAACTGTTCGCGACTGGAAGAGGGAAGCACCCTCCGCCACACACCTTAAGGGGTCTTGCAGAATGTAGAGTACCGACGATTGTAAACACTTATTCCTCATAGAGATCCAAATATGCCGGCCGGCGTGACCGAGCGGTTCTAGGCGCTACAGTCTGGAACCGCGCGACCTCTACGGTCGCAGGTTCGAGTCCTGCCTCGGACATGGATGTTTGTGATGTCCTTAGGTTAGTTAGGTTTAAGTAGTTCTAAGTTCTAGGGGACTGATGACCTCTGAAGATAAGTCCCATAGTGCTCAGAGCCATTTGAACCATTTTTGATCCATATTTGTGGCTTTAAATTTCGTAATTTCACGTGATATCATCGCCGAAACACTTAGAACATTCTTCAGTACGGTTTTCTGCTTCAAACACAAAATCGGAAACGTAGCGCTAGAACCAAGTAAGCGGAAAGCGACCTTACTTCACTGTGTATCGGCAGTAAACGCCAAAGGACTGTGTCCCCACACGCTTGCGATATGATAGATTTGTATCATAAAAAGTAATTGCAGCTGTAAGTGGGTGCAACATCCAAGGTCGGTTGCACAACGTCCCGCCGTTAAAGCTCAATTCAAGGTCCTGCGGCACCGGACACGCGGTGACCTTGAAATGCCTCTCTCTCCGGGAGACATTAAACGCCCGCCTGTGTGTGTGACATTCAACGTCCCCTTGAACAGATCAGCAAAAGAATGCCGAGCTGCTAAGGCGAAAATAGGCGTTTCCTCGTCTACAACTGTAGTATAGTCTGCAAGCCGCCTTGTAGTGTGTCGTGGTGATGGTGGACAGCACACCAAAGTCATCCCATCCTCATCCCCCACAAATCCTATTCCGTTCGCAGGTAGCGTGCAGGAAGAATCGTCGTGTACACGTCCGATTTATTCTTATTTACCTTTCGTGATCGAGGCGCGAGATAATGCTGGAGGAAGGACACGGTGTCCCTCGACTCGTTTGACATAGTTTGTTTTGGAAATTTACTCTTTACTTCTATTTCTGCATCTCTATCTACATGATTACTGTGCAGTGCATCCATAAAAATTTGAGAGATAATTCATAGAACCCCTTTCAGACTATTTCTCCACCGTTCCACTCTCGAAACGAACGCCTCCAGCTGTCTTTTAACTGGTTTCACGTAGCTCGCCACGAATTCGTCTCCTGTGTCGACCTCTTCGTCTCAGAGTGGCAATTTCACTCATAGTTGTTCGATATATTCGAATCTCTGTCTAACACTACAGTTTTTAACCATTACTTTTTTCGCTCATTCTTCACCTGTCCACATAATTTCCGACACGCTTCTGCAACACCACATCTCAGACGCTTCGATTCTTTCCGGTTTCCCCACAGCACGTGATTAACTACCGCACAATGCTATGGTACAAACGTCCACTCAGAAATTTCTTCCAGTTAAGGCTTATGTAATATTACTGCGCTGGTCAACATT
This sequence comes from Schistocerca cancellata, assembly GCF_023864275.1. Classification (NCBI taxonomy): domain Eukaryota; kingdom Metazoa; phylum Arthropoda; class Insecta; order Orthoptera; family Acrididae; genus Schistocerca; species Schistocerca cancellata. The sequence goes on along the minus strand of NC_064634.1, from coordinate 504,714,766 downwards.
TTATGTTCTCCTTGTGTCGTCCGTCGAGTTATTTCGCTTCCAAGATGATAAAATTCCTTGTCTTCGTCTGATTCCGCACTCAGCACACTGTGAGTGCGAGACATGGGAAACTACAGTATTGCTGGGTATTCTGACACTGGCTTCCCAATATATATATATTCTTTACTGTCAGTTCTTGTTAACAATATCAGCTTATTCCCAAGAATTATCAGATTTCACTCAGTTAATGCTTGGCAGAAATTTGGATCGCACTTCTTTGAGTCTTGCACAGAAAGGTGTGCTGTATACTGCTGCATCCATTTTCAAAAAGCTACAGCAAGAATTCAAAAATCTTAGCAGTAATCCATGCGCCTTCAAACCGAAACTGACAAGTTTCCTCATGGGGTCACTCCTTCTATTCTGTTGAGAAGTTACTTGAAAAATTACGCTGATTCCTGTGTTATATTGTTGGTTGCGTTTACATAAACTTATGGCTTGTCTTTTTTTGGGTTCATAAACATTTTATTTTATCCGTTATCTTGGGAATTTGCTCCTCAATTTGGTGCTACGGAACTAGAATTCTAAAAAAAAAATACAAATGCTGCGTAAGAAAAAGTGAATGTGTACCCCGGCTTTTTTTCGACTTTAACCTCCACTAACATGGATGGAAAGAGCAGTGAGCATCAGAACAGGAGGGGAGAAAAAAGAGACCAATGGCAACAGAAGGTGCCTTATAAATAAATGCGGAACGCATCTTGTGAAAAATTATATATAATTGTTGTACGATTAAGAAGGGAAGACCAGTGATAATTCATACGAATATAACAGCTACTGCGGAAATTGACGATGCAGTCAAATATATTACGTACTTAAATTAATGATGAATTATGTATTGGTCCGCCTTTTGGCAAGTACATAAATGATCATTTTTCTGTAACACCGAAACATTTTTCACCACAGTTGCATCCTCAGTGGATTTTTTATTTTCCTTTTATTTTCACGGTGTGTGTTCTGTGACTGCCAATCAGGCACAGATCTATATTCGTACACCATGTCATCATTGTAGTATTTGGCTAGACCTGAGTTGTGACAAGTTTGTTTTTGTGTGCCAAACGTGTTATTGTTGTTTTTGTTCATTTGGCCTGAAGTTTTCTCCTACTCATTTGAGAGTGCTTCGTCTTGCTATGTTGCTGTCTGGAACGATGGACAATGGTTTGGTTTTCTCCAAATGTATTACGGAGTACCTGCGGGTGAGGTTGAGCTCTGTCGTGCGAAGAATGGACAAATAGTGAACTGTGTCGTGAAACCGCATCACCTAGCAACGCGTTCACTGCACATGGGAATTTCGGTGATGTTCGTTGCCAGTGACAATCCCCAAATACGACGGTTCCGAGAGTCCATTGCCTCAGTGAGAGTAAAGTGTTCTCCATCACTCCACAAATATTCCAAGGTCACATGTAGTCAAGTTCAACCCTTGCAAGGAACCTAAGAAAAAAGTCGAATGTCTGCGTCGCGTGGCAGAAGTTAGTGAGCAATGTGAAGTACGTCAATGATTCGCCCTTTCTTACACTTCATTAGGCTTTCTAGTACACGAATATTTTTGTAAATGTATGTACTTTTGCTTCAAAAGCGAATGTGTTGGAGGTTCATGTCTTTTGTGACATAGATTTAGCAACAATTGTGGAATTGGTTTCTCCTGTGTTGGGAACAGTTTTATTGCAGTAATTATTACATTTGTGTGGTTTTCCCCTAATATACAGTGGTGGCCTATTTGATACGTTAAGTAAGAACTTATTTGTTAGTATTAGTTAAAAACAGTCTTGGTTGCAGTTTTAGTTTTTTATTTTTCAACGACGCGTTTCGCCTTATTTAGTCATCTTCAGGTTATCTCGAAAAGATAACCTGAATATGCCTAAATAAGGCGAAACGCGTTGTTGAAAAATAAAAAACTAAAATTGCAACCAAGACTGTTTTTAACTAATACTGTTAAGCACTGGTTTGCTGCATGCCACATATGTATTGGAAGAATTGCTTATTTGATACGTTAAATAATGTAGCTATTACACTCCATATGGATTTCCTACGTTCCACTTTCACTGGTTTGGCTAAAAGTGCAGCGAACAAATCTCTGCTTTACGGAATTTATATACGATGTTTTCTTCTAAAAGTCAGGTCTTCTGGTATTTACTAGTATTTTTTGTTATTTAAAGAAAATGACGTTATTGAGAAAATGTCTATATGCTACAAGATAATCGTAAATAAACTGTCTGTAATGCACCGTTTCGCTTATACCAGGATCCTTAGGAAACTATATAATCGCAAGTGTGATAAATTTTTTGGTTATTGGCGACTTTTATGACGCTACATACACTCTCTATAGTAAAAACAATGTTAAAAATCATTCCTCTCGTATTCATTAGTGCTGCTTGCTGGTCGCTTGGCGCGCTGCCATCTCAGGGTTAACAAACAGGAGACGGAATGTGGTGACTATCACTACGTTTACATGTGACACATCTTCCGCAACACGAAAACCGAATTTCGGAAAGCGTTTTTCGCTGTCGTCTTTACATGTTAAGGTCTGAAGCACATTTGCTAGCCCAGGTTTGGCACCTGGGAAACAGCTGAAACAATTTATGGTTTAGTCAGCACAGTCGCTGTTTCTCTTCCGTTAGACGAGGTGTAAACAGCTTCAGTCTAATATCCTTCCCTGTACAAGAAGCCACGCCGTCCATATTAACCGAAAATTTTTAAAAACAAGACGAAACCTGACTGGCCGAGCACGTTTTGCAGCCGGGTGCGTTTACACGGGACCGAAAAATCGGTTGCGAAATTGGAAAACCGGAAACCAGAAGCGGATTTCCAGAATCGATTTTGAAATGTTTGCATAACCACCTAGAAGCAATATTGGATAATCGGGTTACGAAATCTGCTTTTGGGAGCCCCATGTAAATGGGGTATACGTTAGACCAGGGGTCTCCAAACTACGGCCCGCGGACCGAAACCGGCGCGCGAGGTCCGGTAAACCGGCCCGTGTTAGCTGGCCCGACATCCCCGGTATCCAGCCCGCCGAATATTTGAGGTGGTACCTATACTGCCAACAATTGAGTTCCGAGGCCTATCGCGACCAATACACCGCGACATTGTCTGAGCTCTATTTTTACAAAGCGGAAGGTCATGGTTAAACTTGTGGCTATCCACAATAAACAGACAGATCATTCTCCGTGCGATAGCGAAAAGAACGTTAACAGACTAAACTCATCCAGGGCCAAAGAGAACCAGTCTAAGTCTTGATTTTTGTCACGCAGTTGTGCTGATATATTTTGTGCAATGTCATCTATTCTTCGAGCTACAGTGTTTGCCGATAAACTTATGTTTTTAAATAAAAATATTAACTTTTTCTGGACTCATTTCTTCTGCTGTTGCAATAATGCAGATCTTAATTAATTCACCGTCGGTAAATGGCTTGCACTGTTTCGCTACTAAATGAGCCACACGAAAACTAGCTCGAGTTGCTGCATGTTGTTCAGCATTTACTTTCTTAAACAGCGACTGCTGGGATTTTAGCTGGCGTTTCAGAGACACATACATTTCTAATCGTTCGCATCCTGTAAACTTGGAGTAATTCTGAGAGTGCTTAGTCTCATAATGACGTTTTATATTGAATTCTTTGAAGACTGATATTGATTCATTGCAAATAATACACATTGGTTTGTTGCTTGACTCCACCACGAAATATTGACATCCCCACTGCTGTTTAAAAATTCTACATTCACTGTCAACCTTTCGTTTCTTTTCCATATTTGTACAGAACTTCACAAAAGATTGTAACTTGAAAATAAAATTGTGCTATTTAATACTAATAAAACTAGGGAGTAGTCTGCCTAAACATAATGCAATGAATTTATTTTTAAGGTACTTTAATTACTAAATTCAATACTCAGAATTACACTGTATTTCCACTAAAAAATACAGCGAAAAAAATACTCAAGTCGTGCTGTACGTCTTTCGATTTTCAGATTTTCCTTGTCTCTTCGAATTCAAACTTTGAATTGTCTCACACTTCGTCGTCTCACCTACTAGCACAGCGCATAAATCACTGAAAAACTCGTGAGACACTCGCAACATAGACACAATAACGCAACAGAACAATCAAATATATGCTCTGGCTCTTCTACTCGCTACAAGACCACATAACTAAACTTATTGTTGCGCCGCTTCAAATAACTATCCGTTGACATACTGTACCTCTGTTACGTCTTGCAGTAATAGCGTTGCTAACAATAATTTTGAGATTTCGTTAACGTTGCTGGACGCTTTTGTGAAGAATGCGCAGTGACATACTTTTTTATCGGTGAAATTCGCCAGAATAAAATACGCCAGAATTTCGGTCAGGTACGTCCACCAATCAAAATAATGCAATTAAATAAAAATCGTAGTTCGTTTCAGTGCTAGCTATTCCCACAACCTTAGATTTTTGCGATTTCATCTACATCTACATCTACATTTATACTCCGCAAGCCACCCGGAGGGTGGTTCGCGGGAAGAACGACTGTCTGAAAGCCTCCGTGCGCGCTCCAATATCTCTAATTTTACATTCGTGATCTCCTCGGGAGGTATAAGTAGGGGGAAGCAATATATTCGATACCTCATCCAGAAACGCACCCTCTCGAAACCTGACGAGCAAGCTACACCGCGATGCAGAGCGCCTCTCTTGCAGAGTCTGCCACTTGAGTTTGTTAAACATCTCCGTAACGCTATCACGGTTACCAAATCACCCTGTGACGAAACGCGCCGCTCTTCTTTGGATCTTCTCTATCTCCTCCGTCAACCCGATCTGGTACGGATCCCACACTGATGAGCAATACTCAAGTATAGGTCGAACGAGTGTTTTGTAAGCCACCTCCTTTGTTGATGGACTACATTTTCTAAGGACTCTCCCAATGAATCTCACTCAACCTGGTACCCCCCTTACCAACAATTAACTTTATATGATCATTCCACTTCAAATCGTTCCGCACGCATACTCCCAGATATTTTACAGAAGTAACTGCTACCAGTGTTTGTTCCGCTATCATATAATCATACAATAAAGGATCCTTCTTTCTATGTATTCGCAATACATTACATTTGTCTATGTTAAGGGTCAGTTGCCACTCCCTGCACCAAGTGCCTATCCGCTGCAGATCTTCCTGCATTTCGCTACAATTTTCTAATGCTGCAACTTTTCTGTATACTACAGCATCATCCGCGAAAAGCCGCATGGAACTTCCGTCACTATCTACTAGGTCATTTATATATATTGTGAAAAGCAATGGTCCCATAACACTCCGCTGTGGCACGCCAGAGGTTACTTTAACGTCTGTAGACGTCTCTCCATTGAGAACAACATGCTGTTCTGTTTGCTAAAAACTCTGCAATCCAGCCACACAGCTGGTCTGATATTCCGTAGGCTCTTACTTTGTTTATCAGGCGACAATGCGGAACTGTATCGAATGCCTTCCGGAAGTCAAGGAAAATAGCATCTACCTGGGAGCCTGTATCTAATATTTTCTGGGTCTCATGAACAAATAAAGCGAGTTGGGTCTCACACGATCGCTGTTTCCGGAATCCATGTCGATTCCTACAGAGTAGATTCTGGGTTTCCAAAAACGACATGATACGCGAGCAAAAAACATGTTCTAAAATTCTACAACAGATCGACCTCAGAGATATAGGTCTATAGTTTTGCGCATCTGCTCGACGACCCTTCTTGAAGACTGGGACTACCTGTGCTCTTAATCTTTCCTTTAGCCTTACATTACGGTGATCGTGAATCCCACTAGGCAGATCTTGGCCATTATGACTTCGTCGAGTCGATGTGGCCCGCGGACTAAAAAGTTTGGAGACCCCTGCGTTAGACTGCGGTAAGAACTTCAGTGACGCGGTGTGGTCGGAGAGGGTTGGTATAAGCCTTCAGCCGCTGCCGTGCGCCGGGTACGAGTCGGTGCCGGGCACCCCGCGGCTCTGCGTGGCTTTTTCCGCCGCGGCCAGTTGACCACAGAGCCTCGGCAGACAGGCGGCGGCCAAGGTCGCGTCTCGCTGTTGTCGGCTGGTGACGCAACAAAGCGCCGAGAGCAAAGAGGCCGGCGATGGACCGCCGCCGAGGAGCCGGTATCGTCCGGTCTGCGCTGCAGCCGCCACCGCAGGCGAAACGGGCTACAGTCACCCGCAGCAGACCAAAGCGCTGCCAGCAGAGGACTGCCCCGGAGGCTGCCGTATCGAGACTGACTGCCTTTTTGATCGCCAGTAATCTCGCGAGCCTATATACGTATTTTGTTTCTTCAACAATTCGATATTGAACATAATGAGAATTTGATTTGATCCATTATAAATGGTTTTTGAAAGCCTGTGACTGTAGATATAATAGGTTTGTTTATAAATAAATAAATCTTCTGCTACCAGTCACGATTTTTTCTTTATTTTACTATTCGCACGACGCGTTTCGAGAAATACTTCCCATTTTCAAGTGCGTTTTTTATGTGTGTTAAGCCATTTCTTTTGATGTTGTCAGTGTGTGTGAGTCTGCTTCATTTTGTTGACTTTTACTGTAATACATAAGAAACGCGATTTTTAGTTGGGTATCAATTCTTTCTGTGAGGTTAGTGGCTAAAGTTTGAGAACAATTTGTACTGACAGTTTTCTAATGATCCATTTGTGTAGAGTCTCACACACACTTAACATCACACACAACTTGTACACTTTACACATCGAAAATATCTTATATAAACAAAACAGTTACAAAGATCTTCTTACAGGTAGTTCACAGAGATAACATTATAGGTCTTCCACAGATTATGATATGCTTTTGTACAGAGGTTATTTATCTTAACAATTTGGCTCATGAATTACTTATATTGATTTTACAGTTGTGCTTATTTCTATGTTTTACTATTTTTATTTAAGTATATTATCGAAACATCTGAAGAAATTCACTGATCAGTAAAACATAGAAAGAAGCACAACTGTAAAACCAATATAAGTAATTCATGAGCCAAATTGTTAAGATAAATAACCTCTGTACAAAAGCATATCATAATCTGTGGAAGACCTATAATGTTATCTCTGTGAACTACCTGTAAGAAGATCTTTGTAACTGTTTTGTTTATATAAGATATTTTCGATGTGTAAAGTGTACAAGTTGTGTGTGATGTTAAGTGTGTGTGAGACTCTACACAAATGGATCATTAGAAAACTGTCAGTACAAATTGTTCTCAAACTTTAGCCACTAACCTCACAGAAAGAATTGATACCCAACTAAAAATCGCGTTTCTTATGTATTACAGTAAAAGTCAACAAAATGAAGCAGACTCACACACACTGACAACATCAAAAGAAATGGCTTAACACACATAAAAAACGCACTTGAAAATGGGAATTATTTCTCGAAACGCGTCGTGCGAATAGTAAAATAAAGAAAAAATCGTGACTGGTAGCAGAAGATTTATTTATTTATAAACAAACCTAATATAATGAGAATTACACGCACGAAAGAATGGTGTTTTATCTACACCCTATTTTTCCACGCAACCTCCATGCCGCTCTATGACCTTCCTCCAGCGCGAAACGAGGGCGTGTATGCCCTGTCGGTACAAGTCCTTGTCCTTGTGGCGGAGCCAGTGCTTCACTGTGTGAATCACCTCCTCATCGTCCTCAAAATGTTTTCCACGAATGCCATCCTTCAATGGCCCAAACTAGTGGAAGTCTGAGGAGGCTAGGTAAGGGCTGTAGGGTGGATGGGGTAACACTGTCCAACCCCGTTTTGCGATGTGTTCAGTAGTCCTCAGACTTGTGTGGGGCCGAGCGTTATCGTGTTGCAGCAAAACTTCTAGTTTGCTGTGGCGCCGAAGTCGCCGGAAGCGCGTCTGGAGTTTTGTTAATATGTTTACATATGCTTCTGAATTCGGAGTAGGTATTAAAATCTCTGGAGAAGAAATAAAAACTTTGAGGTTCGCCGATGACATTGTAATTCTGTCAGAGACAGCAAAGGACTTGGAAGAGCAGTTGAACGGAATGGACAGTGTCTTGAAAGGAGGATATAAGATGAACATCAACAAAAGCAAAACGATGATAATGGAATGTAGTCGAATTAAGTCGGGTGATGCTCAGGGAATTAGATTGGGAAATGACACACTTAAAGTAGTAAAGGAGTTTTGCTATCTGGGGAGCAAAATTACTGATGATGGTCGAAGTAGAGAGGATATAAAATGTAGACTGGCAATGGCAAGGAAAGCGTTTCTGAAGAAGAGAAGTTTGTTAACATCAAGTATAGATTTAAGTGTCAGTAAGTCGTTTCTGAAAGTATTTGTATGGAGTGTAGCCATGTATGGAAGTGAAACGTGGACGATAAATAGTTTACACAAGAAGAGAATAGAAGCTTTTGAAATGTGGTGCTACAGAAGAATGCTGAAGATTAGATGGGTAGATCACATAACTAATGAGGAGGTATTGAATAGAATTGGGGAGAATAGGAGTTTGTGGCACAACTTGACTAGAAGAAGGGATCGGTTAGTAGGACATGTTCTGAGGCATCAAGGGACCACCAATTTAGTACTGGAGGGCAGGGTGGAGGGTAAAAATCATAGAGGGAGACCAAGAGATGAATACACTAAGCAGATTCAGAAGTATATAGGCTGCAGTAGGTACTCGGAGATGAAGGATAGAGTAGCATGGAGAGCTGCATCAAACCAGTCTCAGGACTGAAGACCACAACAACAACAACATGCTTCTGAATTAAGAGTACTGCCTCATTGATGTAATGTCATCAATGAGAATTACACCTTCACAGTTCCAGAACACGATGATCATTACCTTATCGGCAGAAGCAGTTGCTTTGAATTTGGCGCCATTCCATCGACTGTCGTTTTGTTTCGCGCTCAAAGTGGTAAACCCAAGTTTCATCACCTCTCGCACCCTGTGTCAAAAAGGCCTCCTCCTCAGCTTCAAAACATTGCAACAAATAAAGACAAATGTTTTTTTCTATGCGATTTGTGATCCACCGATAGACTCCACGGGGCGCATCTTGCACACACATTTGAATATCTGAGAGTGTGGATAATTGTGTCCACACTTCCGCCTGCCGGAGTGGCCGTTCGCTTCTAGGCGCTCCAGTCTGGAGCCGAGCGACCGCTACGGTCGCAGATTCGAATCCTGCGTCGGACATTAATGTGTGTGATGTCCTTAGGTTAGTTAGGTTTAATTAGTTCTGAGTTCTAGGCGACTGATGACCTCAGAAGTTAAGTCGCATAGTGCTCACAGCCATTTTTTCACACTTCCTTTGCTGATTGATAGATGCAGCTCCAACTGCCGAGTCGTAATGCGTCTGTCCTCGAGAATGTGACAACATCAGCTCGCTGCAACAGGTCAGGTGTGACATCCGTGGAAGGCCTGCATAACGTGCAGCTCCGCCGAACCGCCCTCCGATGACCCCATCCTCCGAGCCCAGCGACTAAGTGTACTTCTGTCGACAGCAGATGTTCCGTAGACTTTGCACAAGCGTTTGTGAATATTCCCCACAGTTTCTTTCTCTGCAGTGAGAAATTCAATGGCGGCACGTTGCTTGTAACGTGTATCACCTACAGACGCCATCTTGAGACTGCGCTGCAGCTACGCTATCTGTCGGAAGTGACGGAAACTTGGTGCGCTCACTCAGGAGACTTCAAACAACACATACGTAACGTTTCGCATTCGCAACATTGTTTTCGTCTGAGAAGGAAAATGCGGTGCATTACTTTCTGGGAAACTCTCGTAACAAACGTGACATAGCTAGAATGATATCTGCGATACCCTCACTGTGCGGAGCTCTCCACTATCATCATCATCATCATCATCATCATCATCATTTAAGACTGATTATGCCTTTCAGCGTTCAGTCTGGAGCATAGCCCCCCTTACACAGTTCCTCCATGATCCCCTATTCAGTGCTAACATTGGTGCCTCTTCTGATGTTAAGCCTATTACTTCAAAATCATTCTTAACCGAATCCAGGTACCTTCTCCTCGGTCTGCCCCGATTCCTCCTACCCTCTACTGCTGAATCCATGAGTCTCTTGGGTAACCTTGCTTCTCCCATGTGCGTAACATGACCCCACCATCTAAGCCTGTTCGCCCTGACTGCTACATCTATAGAGTTCATTCCCAGTTCTTTGATTTCCTCATTGTGGACACCCTCCTGCCATTGTTCCCATCTACTAGTACCTGCAATCATCCTAGCTACTTTCATATCCGTAACCTCAACCTTGTTGATAAGGTAACCTGGATCCACCCAGCTTTCGCTCCCATACAACAAAGTTGGTCGAAAGATTGAACGGTGCACAGATAACTTAGTCTTGGTACTGACTTCCTTCTTGCAGAAGAGAGTAGATCGTAGCTGAGCGCTCACTGCATTAGCTTTGCTACACCTCGCTTCCAGTTCTTTCACTATGTTGCCATCCTGTGAGAATATGCATCCTAAGTACTTGAAACCGTCCACCTGTTCTAACTTTGTTCCTCCTATTTGGCACTCAATCCGTTTATATTTCTTTCCCACTGACATTGCTTTCGTTTTGGAGATGCTAATCTTCATACCATAGTCCTTACATTTCTGATCTAGCTCTGAAATATTACTTTGCAAACTTTCAATCGAATCTGCCATCACAACTAAGTTTCCACTAGTGTCCCAGAAATTTATCCAGTGCGGGGGGTGGGGGGGGGGGGCGGAGGAGAGTGGCAGGATGGCGGACAGAGGCTGCAATACTCCTGGAATTTTCATTTTTGACATCATGAGTTTCGAGGCAAGTGCCACAATAACCACTTCCAAAAGTGTACTTCTCCTGGTGGAGTAATGTTTACCGTGTTCAAAGTTTTTGCGGTCAGGACAGCCAGTAATGGTAGCATTTCCAGTTGTCTTGAGTGACAATTAAGTGCTGCATCCTTCCAAGATGGTCACTGAAGAAGTACAGCTTGTTAAGTTGTCAAGCAGTCCTTCAGTTCTCTTTACTGTACCGTAAAACTGAATGCCGCACAAAGTCGCCGCAAAAGCCGTCTACAGCCAGAACCGAAGCTGTAGCGATTGTTAAAAATATTGTCGTACCACACTCTACATCTACATCTACATCTACATTTATACTCCGCAAGCCACCCTACGGTGTGTGGCGGAGGGCACTTTACTTGCCACTGTCATTACCTCCCTTTTCTGTTCCAGTCGCGTATAGTTCGCGGGAAGAACGACTGTCTGAAAGCCTCCGTGCGCGCTCTAATCTCTCTAATTTTACATTCGTGATCTCCTCGGGAGGTATAAGTAGGGGGAAGCAATATATTCGATACCTCATCCAGAAACGCACCCTCTCGAAACCTGGCGAGCAAGCTACACCGCGATGCAGAGCGCCTCTCTTGCAGAGTCTCCCACTCGAGTTTGCTAAACATTTCCGTAACGCTATCACGGTTACCAAATAACCCTGTGACGAAACGCGCCGTTCTTCTTTGGATCTTCTCTATCTCCTCCGTCAACCCGATCTGGTACGGATCCCACACTGATGAGCAATACTCAAGTATAGGTCGAACGAGTGTTTTGTAAGCCACCTCCTTTGTTGATGGACTACATTTTCTAAGGACTCTCTGAATGAATCTCAACCTGGTACCCGCCTTACCAACAATTAACTTTATATGATCATTCCACTTCAAATCGTTCCGCACGCATACTCCCAGATATTTTACAGAAGTAACTGCTACCAGTGTTAGTTCCGCTATCATATAATCATACAATAAAGGATCCTTCTTTCTATGTATTCGCAATACATTACATTTGTCTATGTTAAGAGTCAGTTGCCACTCACTGCACCAAGTGCCTATCCGCTGCAGATCTTCCTGCATTTCACTACAATTTTCTAATGCTGCAACTTCTCTGTATACTACAGCATCATCCGCGAAAAGCCGCATGGAACTTCCGACACTATCTACTAGGTCATTTATATATATTGTGAAAAGCAATGGTCCCATAACACTGCCCTGTGGCACGCCAAAGGTTACTTTAATGTCTGTAGACGAATCTCCATTGATAACAACATGCTGTGTTCTGTTTGCTAAAAACTCTGCAATCCAGCCACACAGCTGGTCTGATATTCCGTAGGCTCTTACTTTATCAGGCGACAGTGCGGAAACGTATCGAACGCCTTCCGGAAGTCAAGGAAAATAGCATCTACCTGGGAGCCTGTATCTAATATTTTTTGGGTCTCATGAACAAATAAAGCGAGTTGGGTCTCATACGATCGCTGTTTCCGGAATCCATGTTGATTCCTACATAGTAGATTCTGAGTTTCCAAAAACGACATGATACTCGAGCAAAAAACATGTTCTAAAATTCTACAACAGATCGACGTCAGAGATATAGGTCTATAGTTTTGTGCATCGGCTCGACGACTCTTCTTGAAGACTGGGACTACCTGTGCTCTTTTCCAATCATTTGGAACCTTCCGTTCCACTAGAGACTTGCGGTACACGGCTGTTAGAAGGGGGGCAAGTTCTTTCGCGTACTCTGTGTAGAATCGAATTGGTATCCCGTCAGGTCCAGTGGACTTTCCTCTGTTGAGTGATTCCAGTTGCTTTTCTATTCCTTGGACACTCTGTGTCCGAATGCGTAAAACAACTGCAAGAAGTTTCATTTTACAGCATAGGCACCGACGTATCGAATCACAAGGATGAAAAGATGTTGCCTTTAGTCCTTGAGTACTTTACTGAAACTGACGAAATCCAACAGAAATTGTTGAAGTTTGATTCACTTAATGACGAAACATTGGAGACAATTGCAAAGTTTTGTCTAGACACTTTTAGACAACTGCAAATTTCATTAGATAAATTAATCGCTTTTTGTGGAGACAATAGTAGTACACCTTCGAAGGGCTTCATCGACGCGGCTAGCGCACCAAATTAGAGAAGAACTATGAGTGTGTCCCTACGATGTCCCAGCTAGATAAGCCAACCCTATACCGACTGCACTGATCGACTGCTGTGGTATAGATATCACACAGAAGTAACAGCAATTTGTGAGCACGTGTTACGGAGGTGTTGCTATTCAGAAACTGTACTCATTACTAGCGAGCAACACAACACTACAAAACAGCGTTACAGAAGTACGTTCGATTCCCGGCGGGGTCAGGGATTTTCTCTGCCTCGTGATGGCTGGGTGTTGTGTGATGTCCTTAGGTTAGTTAGGTTTAAGTAGTTCTAAGTTCTAGGGGACTGATGACCTTAGATGTTAAGTCCCATAGTGCTCAGTGCCATTTGAACCATTTTTGAACAGAAGTATGGTGCTATAGCTGGTAGGTCCCTGGAGTTGGCAGCAATGGCAGCAATGGAAAAAACAGGACAGTCGACGCGAAGTGGTCTGTAGCGAATCGATATGCGACGAAACCGAACTACGGACCCATTGTACAACCATTCTTGCGCCAGTTATACGTGTGTACTGAAATATTGAATTTTTCTCAACATTTGAGTAATGATTGATAGTGTCTCTACGCGAGTTATGCCATTTCCAAATATTTCGTATCATTAAAAGGCGGGCCGACAATTTTACTCAGCCGCATTCGGGGGCATCTACATCTACATCTACATCTACATCCATACTTCGCAAGCTACCTGACTGTGTGTGGCGGAGGGTACTTCGAGTACCTCTATCGGTTCTCCCTTCTATTCCAGTCGCGTATTGTTCGTGGAAAGAAGGATTGTCGGTATGCATCTGTGTGGGCTCTAATCTCTCTGATTTTATCCTCATGGTCTCTTCGCGAGAAATACGTAGGAGGGAGCAATATACTGCTTGACTCCTCGGTGAAGGTATGTTCACGAAACTTCAACAAAAGCCCGAACCCAGCTACTGAGCGTCTCTCCCGCAGAGCCTTCCACTGGAGTTTATCTATCATCTCCGTAACGCTTTCGCGATTACTAAATGATCATGTAACGAAGCGCGTTGCTCTCCGTTGGATCTTCTCTATCTCTCCTATCAACCCTATCTGGTACGGATCCTACACTGCTGAGCAGTATTCAAGCAGTGGGCGAACAAGCGTACTGTAATCTACTTCCTTTGTTTTCGGATTGCATTTCCTTAGGATTCTTCCAATGAATCTCAGTCTGGCATCTGCTTTACCGACGATCAACTTTATATGATAATTCCATTTTAAATCACTCCTAATGCGCACTCCCAGATAATTTATGGAGTTAACTGCTTCCAGTTGCTGACCTGCTATATTGTAGCTAAATGATAAGGGATCTTTCTTTCTATGTATTAGCAGCACATTACATTTGTCTGCATTAAGATTCAACAGCCATTCCCTGCACCATGCGCCATTCGCTGCAGATCCTCCTGCATTTCAGTACAATTTTCCATTGTTACAACCTCTCGATATACCACAGCGTCATCCGCAAAAAGCCTCAGTGAACTTCAGATGTCATCCACAAGGTCATTTATGTATATAGTGAATAGCAACGGTCCTACGACACTCCCCTGCGGCACACCTGAAATCACTCTTACTTCGGAAGACTTCTCTCCGTTGAGAATGACATGCTGCGTTCTGTTATCTAGGAACTCTCCAATCCAATCATACAACTGGTCTGACAGTCCATATGGTCTTACTTTGTTCATTAAACTACTGTGGGGAACTGTATCGAACGCCTTGCGGAAGTCAAGAAACACGGCATCTACCTGGGAACCCGTGTCTATGGCCGTCTGAGTCTCTTGGACGAATAGCGCGAGCTGGGTTTCACACGATGGTCTTTTTCGAAACCCATGCTGATTCCTACAGAGTAGATTTCTAGTCTCGCCGCTCCACTGCGTGCTTCGCACACGAGTCACACGTGGGGAGCATGCCTGGGTATACCCACCGTTCCGTAGCGCAGCGCAGACATTTTTCCGTGAAGCCACTGACTGTCTTGTTTCACAATTGGATAAATGCATTAACAGTTATGGCAACTAATTTTGAAATAATAAACGGATTACTTAATAACAATGTAGGAAAAGGTAGTTGCTACTTACCGTAAAGGAGACAACGTTAAAGAGTTGCAGATAGGCAAAATGATAAGTCAACAGTAAAGAAGAGATAGGTGCTTATAGTGTCCGTCAGTGGAGATTCGTTATCCCCTCGTAATTCGACAACCGTGTCACGCGAACGTGACCGCGTTGTTGGCTAGCAAGGTCGCTATGACGTCATTAGCGGGGTCGTAGCAAGTAGCGTCATACACAGACGACTACCGACATAAAGGGCTTCTATTGCTGCCATAATTAATACGACAACAGCGCGTTTGGTCCACACAGCTGCCGCTGACAGAATGCGTTAGTGTTCAAAAAAAGGAGTTCTTGCTGTCACTCCATCTCAAATGATGGTGAAGTAAATACGATGTTTCGCCAATTTTTGCAGAATGAGGACTAAAACCAGACGGTTTGAGGTAGAGTGCTTAATAAAATATTAAGTGAAACTGAAAACAGACGCCATACACATCACAACACTTCATTTTACTTTAATTTCCTGTCATCAAACGCTTTAACCCTTAACTCTCGAGGTGACTTTTCTGTAACGTATACCACGAGGTAGAGTCTCTGGGATCCCTATGTTTAAACAGAGATTTAAGGCAAAAATCACTAGAAATTTTTAACTCATGCTGTATAACATTTCTTTTTACAATTATTTAAGTACTGTTTAAATGCTTCTAGTTTATTTTATTGCACTAAACAAAGCCAGCAGCATTTTGCGATTTATCACACAAAAGCACATGATTTTCTGTGGTTCTTTTAAATAGTACACATAAATTGACTATCAGAGTACTGAATTTTACATTCTGAAAAATTATGCAATGTCTGTAGCAAGTAAATTCCCAAATAAAACTAAATTACAAGATTTAAATTTGCGCATAAGAATTCCACCCGATAGGTACAAAAAGGAAGTCTTGTCAATTTGACATTCATTCCTGGGAACTACATTTTTCTTATCACTAACAGACACTTTTAAGCATTTCATAGAAAAACCAGACAGATCCCCATCAAAAGTTTCCTGAAGTTCTTGCTCTGAATAGTACTCTTGTTCGATAGCAGACCTGTGATCACTGGCTAATGTAAAAACAGAAGGCGATACCGCAACCGACAACAAAACACCGTGGGCTTGGCAATTTAAGGAGGGTTGGGGGAGCATAGGAGCATTCCACCACAACTGGCCTTGGAGAGCGAGTTCGGAAATTTTCGCGCGGTCTGAGAGACCACACCTCGTGAGTTAGCGTTAAGTAGCATCATACACAGATAACTGCCGCCAAAAAGGGCTTCTATTGCTACCATAATTAAACGCTGTGAAGATTTCTTCAAATATGTGTTGAAATATGTAGCATTAAGAATATTTATGACAATACTAGTGAGTGCAGCAACTGAAGAAACGTAGCTTTCCGGAGGTCGCAATTTTTGCAGTTCTGCTAGTTAGGCTGCTGTCACATATCTGTAGATTTTCTCAAATCAGTACGCCGTCACTTGCGCCGTCACAGTGTAGTCGATCCCATCGTCCGAACGAACAGTCTTCGGACGCCAATCGGTCAAGTTCAAGGCAGTTTTTTTTTTCGGTGGACTGTAAGAAACAGAGAAGTTTAGTCAAAGAAGGAAAGGAGTTTGTCGGATCCTGAGGATGAAAAATATCACAGTCGGGCTACAGTTCGGAATCCGTTGACTAAAATCGCAGGTTTATTGGAAAAGACAAGTAGACAAACTATTTATTGAAAATTATAATGTAAAATTATAAAGTAAAAAAAATTCGATTTTTTTTTTCTTCCAGTCTTTGGTCACAATATAAAGTCCTTCGACTATGACGGTTCCTGTCACTAATGACCATTTTCAGACCCGTTCTACACCACGTCCTAATGTGATAAAGTCGTAATGGCATCGTCAAAACATATAAATTTGCTGAGGCAAAGCATCGTCGCGTAGAACTAAAATGTGGTGTAAAATAGGCCACATCGTCCGCACAGTCATTTTGCACCATATTTTAGTTCTACGTGACGATGCTTTGCTGAGTGTATTTATATGTTTTGACGGTGCCATTATGGCTTTATCACATTAGAACATGGTGTAGAACAGACCTGAAGATGGTCATTACTGTCTAAAACCGGTCATCGTCGAAGGACTTTATATTGTGATCAAAGACTGGAACAAAAAAACATTTGACAGTACCTGGAGCACTATTTATATTCGCGACTATGTCGCAGTTGGTGAAAAAA
Source organism: Schistocerca cancellata (assembly GCF_023864275.1). Taxonomy (NCBI): domain Eukaryota; kingdom Metazoa; phylum Arthropoda; class Insecta; order Orthoptera; family Acrididae; genus Schistocerca; species Schistocerca cancellata. Next base: position 504,697,535 of record NC_064634.1, on the reverse strand, counting down.
AAATTCTTTCAAGTGAGAAGCTTATGCTTATAGTCACTGTAGTTGATTCTTTTGCCTTGTGGTAGGTGGGCATTGTCTGTCTACAAATGATTATTATTTACTGCATACTGACGTTTTTATCCCAGTGTGGTGGTGATTTTGTTATATGAAGTTGTTTGCAAATGTGGTGTATGTGTTGGCACTTTTCACTGCTTAGTTGTTCAGAGTAACTTGTTCTAAACATTATGCTTGTCTTTCAATTGTATGCTGGATGACAGTCATTGAGAGGCAATCGACATATGTTTGCAAAACATCAAATAAACACAGGAAAACGGAGTGTTTGTAATCTTGCTTTTCAAGGACGCTACGAATCATCTCGACTGTGTAACAGAACGTTTCTCCCTTCATTTCACATACAGGGTGTTACAAAAAGGTACGGCCAAACTTTCAGGAAACATTCCTCACACACAAAGAAAGAAAAGATGTTATGTGGACATGTGTCCGGAAACGCTTAATTTCCATGTTAGAGCTCATTTTAGTTTCGTCAGTATGTACTGTACTTCCTCGATTCACCGCCCGTTGGCCCAATTTAAGGAAGGTAATGTTGAATTCGGTGCTTGTGTTGACATGGGACTCATTGCTCTACAGTACTAGCATCAAGCACATCAGTACGTAACATCAACAGGTTAGTGTTCATCACAAACGTGGTTTTGCAGTCAGTGCAATGTTTACAAACGCGAAGTTGGCAGATGCCCATTTGATGTATGGACTAGCACGGGGCAATAGCCGTGGCGCGGTACGTTTGTATCGAGACAAATTTCCAGAACGAAGGTGTCCCGACAGGAAGACGTTCGAAGCAATTGATCGGTGTCTTAGGGAGCACGGAACATTCCAGCCTATGACTCGCGACTGGGGAAGACCTAGAACGACGAGGACACCTGCAATGGACGAGGCAATTCTTCGTGCAGTTGACGATAACCCTAGTGTCAGCGTCAGAGAAGTTGCTGCTGTACAAGTTAACGTTGACCACGCCACTGTATGGAGAGTGCTACGGGAGAACCAGTTGTTTCCGTACCATGTACAGCGTGTGCAGGCACTTTCAGCAGCTGATTGGCCTCCACGGGTACACTTCTGCGAATGGTTCATCCGACAATGTGTCAATCCTCATTTCAGTGCAAATGTTCTCTTTACGGATGAGGCTTCATTCCAACGTGATCAAATTGTAAATTTTCACAATCAACATGTGTGGGCTGACGAGAATCCGCACGCAATTGTGCAATCACGTCATCAACACAGATTTTGTGTGAACGTTTGGACAGGCATTTTTGGTGATGTCTTGATTGGGCCCCATGTTCTTCCACCTACGCTCAATGGAGCACGTTATCATGATTTCATACGGGATACTCTACCTGTGCTGCTAGAACATGTGCCTTTACAAGCTCTTGTCTACGCAACCCCGGTACAAAATGTAGATACTCTTCGTGCTCGTATTGTGGACGGCCGTGATACAATACGCCATTCTCCAGGGGTTCATCAGCCCATCAGGGATTCCATGCGACGGAGGGTGGATGCATGTATCCTCGCTAACAGAGGACATTTTGAACATTTCCTGTAACAAAGTGTTTGAAGTAACGCTGGTACGTTCTGTTGTTGAGTGTTTCCATTCCATGATTAATGCGATTTGAAGAGAAGTAATAAAATGAGCTCTTAACATGGAAAGTAAGCGTTTCCGGACACATGTCCACATAACATATTTTCTTTCTTTGTGTGTGAGGAATGTTTCCTGAAAGTTTGGCCTTACTTTTTTGTAACACCCTGTATTTGAGATATAGCTGGCTTTGAAAGGAATCTCCTGTTGCTAAAACACCAAGCAGGAATTCTTTTTCCGAAATTTGCGTCATTCTTCGAAACAAACGACTCTACCACACTCGTTATAATTTCGAAACGGAACGGTGACGTCCTAGTGAAGTTACATTCAGCTAGCGTAGTATGTCATTCACGCCACGTCTACTAAACAACGTTTTCGTCAACCATCGATAGCTACGTTTTTATCTCCGTTTGCTGATATTGTCGAATAGTAGTGCAGCGCCACGTATGATTAACTAGTGAAACGTTTGCGGCTCCTTCAGCGCAGCGGGCAATGCGCGTAGGTACACAAAAATGTTTGTGGCTAGCATGGACGGAGATGCGAACAATGAACACAGTTGAAAACGTGTTGCGGACATCGTCGAAAACAAAAGTTATGAACATCTTCGTGAAACTTGTCTGATTAGTGAGGACAGTACTCGCTCGCCACCTTCTTTTCGAGACAAATGTAGCACACTGACGTGCGTGCATTCGGCGTCTTTTTAGTAGCAAAAAGCGCAGTGCAGCACTCGTCTGCAAGTACAGAAGCGCCACGGTATCCATTCCAACCTAGGAGGCTCAAATCTAAACTATTTTATACATAGGTTGCAACCTACCCCAGCCTAAACTAAACTCCTTCACTGACGGAGGGCGTCAGAGGCACTGCGACCAAGCTGTCGGCTGGTCGGTCAACCTCTGGTGACGGCGGCTAGGCCATAACGCCGCGCCTGCAGCTCGCAAGGACACGTTCCAGTCGTCTCGCGCCAAGGTCACCGCCAGGTCGCACTGCAGTCGAGCAAACACTGGCTGCCCGGGGATTCCCCGGACATGTCGCCATCACGACAGTCAGCGGGTGTGTGAGCGAACAAGCAGCATTGTTTCCCATCACGAACAACTAACTCTGCTTGCTACCAGCACAAACTGTGGAAATGAGTACACGGTCTGCTTTCTCAGCTGATCATAACACCCACATAGGTCAGCTAACGTGGGGCTGGCTGTCCCGTACACGCACTGGAATTCTGCACGAATCGGTCAGTCAGAGGAAAGCTTTGATGAGAAACATTGCGAGTTAGCTTCCAAGGGCCGAAGTAATTCTACACACAGTACTGTATTGTAGTTGTATCTAAATCTACATTTACACTTGGTGTGAAAACGTGTTTGGCGACAGTGGCTTGCAGCTACTACTGTACTATCGATGTCTGCATCATGTTGCAAACACAAAAACTACCTTGCATGGTTGTGTCGCGCCGTATCAGTGGAAACAGTGTTTCTGATCTGCTACAGTTAAATGCCACTGTATGGCGCTGGTATTTATGTTCTACCATAGCCTACTTTATGTAAATCATGTTTCCAAGCAGTGGCGTGGACAAAGCAAGACTAAGGCAGGGGAGTGCATCTTGAAAGTGCGAAGTGCTATTTACAGTGACTCCACAGAGTATTCGTCCGATCACGGCGCATAGACTACAATGCACACAGTCATACAAATATAACTGCGAAATAAATAATAACTATTTCCTGACATTGGTTGATTTCTACACTTGGAAACAAAACGCTCTTTATGGTTCATACGTAGCTTCATTTGTGACCAAATACACGCTATGTAAAATCACGCCGCAATGGACGCCAAACGAGGCAATATCTGTGGTATTGGGCCACGCTGACACACGCCCCTCTCGCGTTCGTTATGCAGTTGTGTTCCATCCAGCACAGTGAATAGTTCTCTCTCTGGCCTGAAAGCCGTTGAGTAATATTTACGTAATATGGGTCGAAAAAGTTTCAAAACTACAAAGGAAGAGAGAGAAAACTGCGTCAGGTTGTTTCGGCAAGGAAAATGTTTTCAAGAAATCGGAGAAACCGTCAGTAGACCTACCAGTACAGTGAAGAGTATTATATACAGGTTTAATCAGAGCAAAAAGTACGAAAACAAATGACGAATGGTCGTGGCTCTGAGCACTATGGGACTCAACTGCTGTGGTCACAAGTCCCCTAGAACTTAGAACTACTTAAACCTAACTAACCTAAGGACAGCACACAACACCCAGCCATCACGAGGCAGAGAAAATCCCTGACCCCGCCGGGAATCGAACCCGGGACGAATGGTCGTCCTGCAGTTCTGTCCAAGATGGAGAAACGACAGCTACTTCGAGAAGTCATCCGAAACTGAGCGCTCCACACCTTCCTACTGCATTTCATATGCGTACAGGAAGGTCTGTTTCAGCACAGACTGTAAAAAATATATTTCGTGAAGCTGGTTATGGAAGCCGTAAACCGTACATCAGTAAAATCAACAGAAGAAAGCGACTTGCATTTGCAATGGAACATAAATCAGGTGGGTTTGATTTCTGGAAGAAGTTTACATTTACTTGAGCTGTTTAAGTGTAAAGGGCGCGTAACAGTGTGGAGAAAAAAGAATTGTGTACTTGAAGAGAAAAATATAACAGCCTCAGTTAAATATGGAGTAAGTTCAGTACTTTTGTGGGGGTGCATGAGTGCAAATGGTGTGGGAGATTTGTGTTTCATTGATGGCATTATGGACCACAAGATCTACATAAATATCCTAAAAACGCATCTGTCCAGTAGTGTGAATCATATGGGTCTTAATGGGGATTATATTTTCGCACAAGATAATCATCCAAAACGTACGGCTCTAGATACAAAGCTGTGTGTGTTGTATAACACGCCGCACTGGATGCAGACACCAACGCAATTCCCAGACATCAATCTTATAGAGAATTTGTGAAATTTACTAGACAAAAATACCAGAAATCGTCAGATATCCAGTAGAAATGATCTACAAACCGCTCTACAAGAGGAATGGCGTAAAATTTCAATGCAAACAACAGAATCTTTGGCGAAATCCATACCAAGAACAATGCAAGCGATTATAAAGAGGAAAGGAGGCCCAACTAAGTTCTAACAACAATATTCTATGTTCAAAGTGTGAAAAATCACAGTACTGTAGACGAATACTTACTTTGCGTCTTACATTCCTTTCTGTACTTCTGAATGCTTAACCATGTTTATTTATATAGCAATCTCTGTTTCTTTATTGTATTCTCATTTTAACTGATCAGTAAAGATGTCTTTGTCCCTGCCTTATTTCAGCCCGCCAGTTTTCAACCCTTTATACAACCTTAAGCATACAATCATGTATTAGACAAATACTTTGTGGAGCAACAGTATAAGAGATTTCACTGGAAACGACTCGGTGCAGCCGACCGGAGTGGCCGAGCGATTCTAGGCGCTACAATCTGGAACCGCGCGACCGCTACGGTCGCAGGTTCGAATCCTGCGTCGAGCATGGATGTGTGTGATGTCCTTAGGTTAGTTAGGTTTAGGTAGTTCTAAGTTCTAGGGGACTGATGACCTCAGAAGCTAAGTCCCATAGTGCTCACAACCATTTGAATCATTTTTGACTCGGTGCAGACGATCGCTGCTGGGCTCAACACCAGACGCAGTGGCATAGAAAGGAGGCTGAGCTCTGTGGTAACTCAGCACAGACAAACTTTGTCAGGAGAAATTGTCAGTGAACGCGGATTCGACAGGGGTGTCGACAACTCCCCTGGAACGTTCGTATTTTGGCGCGTTTCTGTAGAACAGGCAGTAGGTGTTGTGTATAAAGATGATATGGTTATATACATATTAATGTATTATATAACTATTTGTGCACAACAAAACACAAACTTCAGTGTTCTTGTTATAAATGAATTGCCTTTACGTAATCCTTCCAACAATGCATCACAAATCGTTGAACTATTTGAGATATAGCTGGCTTTGAAAGGAATCTCCTGTTGCTAAAATGCCAAGCAGGAATTCTTTTTCCGAAATTTGCGTCATTCTTCGAAACAAACGGCTCTATCACACTCGTTATAAATTCGAAACGGAACGGTGACGTCCTAGTGAAGTTACATTCAGCTAGCGTAGTATGTCATTCACGCCACGTCTACTATATTACGTTTTCGTCAATCGTCGATAACTACGTTTTTGTCTCCGTTTGCTGATATTGTCGAATAGTAGTGCAGCGCCCCGTATCATTAACTAGTGAAACGTTTGCGGCACCTTCAGCGCAGCGGGCGATGCACGTAGACACAGAAATGTTTGTGGCTAGTATGGACGGAGATGCGAACAATGAGGACAGTTGCAAACATGTTGCGGACATCATCAAAAACAAAAGTTATGAACATAAACTTGTTATTACACTCATTTTAAACGCAGCTTAAGGTGTGTACAGGCAAAATAGAGCCATCATACTGAAGAACAATATACTGATAATTAGAAACGTGATCTCTGAGTTTTTGTCACGTTGGGAAGGGTGAAGCCATGCTTATCAATATCCACTGTTTGTCAACAGTTGCAACACGTATTAAGAACCCTTGGAAGACATGGAAGCGGTTCAAAACTGATTGTGAGACAAGCACATACTCATACTTATGATATGTTTTGGAAATCTGGAGAGCCATTTTGTCATGTTCTTCCTTATGCGCATGCAGCAGCATGCTTACCACTATTTTCCAGAACGCCGCGCATGAGAACGATATTCTTTTGGGGTACATACCCCGGGTTTGTTGCTGATAGAAAGGTAGAGTCAAGCGTTTTGGATAGCCCTTGGACTATGGACCATTTGTATACCGAACAGCAGGATCGTATCAGTGTGACTGTACTACAGTCCAGGGTCAAAATAAGTATATCAGTTGGTTCTTTTTGAATCTGATGTGGTTTTTGGTGGGTCTTAGAGTGCTTATGGAGCCACCATTAGTTCATGGACGGGTCCCTAGAAAACTTGAAAAATCCCTGTTTTCCAATTTTTTGTACTAAAACCGAGCCGTGGATTCCAAGACGGTTGTGCACAGTAAATGGTTGTAATTCTCATGATATATTCCTAATATCCCGATCTCGAACCACCTTGAAAATTTTCTTGATATCTTTATCCGTTTTCAAGGTACAAAGATTCTCTACTAGTAGACGTAAAATACGGATTTAAAATCCGGTGTAAGGCGAAAACGTGATGAACCATGGCGAAATATGCTCTAAAGTGTCTCAGTTATCATTGTAAGCGTTCTGGGAACACCATGTTGTAGTACTGAAGCACATGCAATTTTTTTTTTTTTTTTTTTTTTGCTCCAAAAATTCGGTTTGTTGGTAAAAGGCCAAATATCCATTGTTGTTGCTTCATCTGATGTACGGTCACTGTTTCCGAAAGTCCTGTTTAGTGAGCTCAGTACCATACTGAAGAGAATGTTCAAAGGCATCATTGCCCATGAAATCGGAACGGTCTTTCGTGTTAGAGAGACAAGCGCTCAAGGTTGCGCATAGTTTCTGTGCTTTCGACGTCACAGTGATTAACTAAACCCAGGCAACATTGTCTAGAATTCGTAAACAGTAATTGCAAGTCTTCTGTAGGCCTATAACAGGACATTCTCAAATCTTTCACCGGCTTAATGTGACTGTATGATTAAATGATGATGGCGTCCTCTTGGGTAAAATATTCCGGAGGTAAAATAGTCCCCCATTCGGATCTCCGGGCGGGGACTACTCAGGAGGACGTCGTTATCAGGAGAAAGGAAACTGGCGTTCTACGGATCGGAGCGTGGTATGTCAGATCCCTTAATCGGGCAGATAGGTTAGAAAATTTAAAAAGGGAAATGGATAGGTTAAAGTTAGATATGGTGGGAATTAGCTAAGTTCGGTGGCAGGAGGAACAAGACTTTTGGTCAGGTGAATACAGGGTGATAAATATGAAATCAAATAGGGGTAATGCAGGAGTAGCTTTAATAATGAATAAAAAATAGGAGTGCGGGTAAGCTACTACAAACACCATAGCGAACGCATTATTGTGGCCAAGGTAGACACGAAGCCCACGCCTACTATAGTAGTACAAGTTTATATGCCAACTAGCTCTGCAGATGATGAAGAAATTGATGAAATGTATGATGAGATAAAAGAAATTATTCAGGCAGTGAAGGGAGATGAAAATTTAATTGTCATGGGTGACTGGAATTCTACAGTAGGAAAAGGAAGAGAACGAAACGTAGTAGGTGAATATGGATTGGGGCTAAGAAATGCAAGAGGAAGCCGCCTGGTAGAATTTAGCACAGAGCGTAACTTAATCATAGTTAACACTTGGTTCAAGAATCATGAAAGAAGGTTGTATACATGGAAGAACCCTGGAGATACTAGAAGGTTTCAGATAGATTATATAATGGTAAGACGGAGATTTAGGAACCAGATATTAAATTGTAAGACATTTCCAGGGGCAGATGTGGACTCTGACCACAATCTATTGGTTACGAACTGTTGATTAAAACTGAAGAAACTGCAAAGAGGTGGGAATTTAAGGAGATGGGACCTGGATAAACTGAAAGAACCAGAGGTTGTACAGAGTTTCAGGGAGAGCATAAGGGAACAATTGGCAGGAATGGAGAGCTGCATCAAACCAGTCTCAGGACTGAAGACCCCAACAACAACAACAAAGTGGCATCACGTGTCACGGCTTTGTTTGACGGAGTTCACTGGTCCTGCTGTCGCTGTCACGGCATCGGGCATCCCTCGGTTGGAAGAGTGACACGCTGTCATCTGGCATTGCAGATGCAGCCGCTTGTGGGCAAGCTGTCGTTCCTGTACAAGCCGTACGTGCTGGCCGTGGTCTCCATCGGCTACGTGCTGGGCGAGCTGGGCCACTACCTGATCGGCGTCACCACAAAGGCCATGGCCAACGACCTGCACTACGGCGACATCTCGTGCCAGCTCAACACGACCGAGTACACCGTGGCGCAGCTGCCCGTGCACTGCAATGAAGCCAACAGCTCCGAAGTGTAAGTAAGCGCTCGTCACGGGCACTTGGCGCATTTCCTTTTAAATAATATTCTTAATTTTGAACGTTGAGTCATAAAATCTTACAAGGGGACCTCCCCATCGCACCCCCCTCAGATTTAGTTATAAGTTGGCACAGTGGATAGGCCCTGAAAAACTGAACACAGATCAATCGAGAAAACAGTAAGAAGTTGTGTGGAACTATGAAAAAAATAAGCAAAATATACAAACTGAGTAGTCCATGCGCAAGATAGGCATCATCAAGGCTACTGTGAACTCGGGAGCGCTGTGGTCCCGTGGCCAGCGTGAGCAGCTGCGGAACGGGTGGTCCTTAGTTCAAGTCTTCCCTCGAGTGAAAAGTTTACGTTCTTTATTTTTGCAAAGTTATGATCTGTCCGTTCGTTCATTGGCGTCTCTGTTCACTGTAATAAGTTTAGTGTTTGCGTTTTGCGACCGCACCGTAAAACCGTGCGATTAGTTCCCTCTCCAATGGGAACCGAAAACATTTGATCGCAAGGTCATCGGTCAACCGATTCCTCCACAGGAAAACACGTCTGATATATTCTATGCGACACTGGTGACGGCATGTGCGTCACATGACAGGAATATGTTGTCGACTCACCTAACTTGTACACAATGGGTAAAAATATTCTTCTACCTTGCCCGATTTAGGTTTTCTTGTGGATGTGATAATCACTCCCAAAAAGTGATGAAAACATAAGAGTTTGTCACATAAACTGCAACAAATGAATGCAACAGTTTCACAGTCGCACAGTTTTCCCTGCGCTCTGTCAAAACATATGTTTTTAACGTTTTCAAATTTTTCCGTGTGTAGACCGTCAAATCCTGCATATGTCCAAGCAAATCTGAAAATGTCCTGGAATTTTGGAGAGCGAAGTGTATGTCAGAAGTTCCATGCGGCTTTTCGCGGATGATGCTGTAGTATACAGAGAAGTTGCAGCATTAGAAAATTGTAGCGAAATGCAGGAAGATCTGCAGCGGATAGGCACTTGGTGCAGGGAGTGGCAACTGACCCTTAACATAGACAAGTGTAATGTATTGCGAATACATAGAAAGAAGGATCATTTATTGTATGATTATGTGATAGCGGAACAAAGACTGGTAGCAGTTACTTCTGTAAAATATCTGGGAGTATGCGTGCAGAACGATTTGAAGTGGAATGATCATATAAAATTAATTGTTGGTAAGGCGGGTACCAGGTTGAGATTCATTGGGAGAGTCCTTAGAAAATGTAGTCCATCAACAAAGGAGGTGGCTTACAAAACACTCGTTCGACCTATACTTGAGTATTGCTCATCAGTGTGGGATCCGTACCAGATCGGGTTGACGGAGGAGATAGAGAAGATCCAAAGAAGAGCTTCGCGTTTCGTCACAGGGTTATTTGGTAACCTGATAGCGTTACGGGGATGTGGCAGAGTCTGCAAGAGAGGCGCTCTGCATCGCGGTGTAGCTTGCTCGCCAGGTTTCGAGAGGGTGCATTTCTGGATGAGGAATCGAATATATTGCTTCCCCCTACTTATACCTCCCGAGGAGATCACGAATGTAAAATTAGAGAGATTCGAGCGCGCACGGAGGCTTTCAGACAGTCGTTCTTCCCGGGAACCATACGCGACTGGAACAGGAAAGGGAGGTAATGACAGTGGCACGTAAAGTGCCCTCCTCCACACACCGTTGGGTGGCTTGCCGAGTATAGAGGTAGATGTAGATGTAGATGTAGATGTGCGAGTGCCTGAACTTTGATAATTGTCTGAAAATAAAAAATTAAACTTTTCACTCAAGGGAAGACTTGAACCGAGGATCTCTCGTTCCACAGCTGCTCACGTTAACCACGGGACCACGGCGCTCCTGAACTCACGTTAGGTTTGATGTTGCCTGTTTTTCTCTTGGACTACTCAGTTTGTTGTATATTTTGCTTATTTTTTTCATAGTTCCACACAACTTCTTTCTGTTTTCTCGATTGATCTGTGTTTAGTGTTTCAAGTCCTATCCACTGTGCCAACTTATAACTGAATCTGAGGGGGATGCGATGGGGAGGCTGCCTTGTTAGGGGAAAGTTATGTCGTACAGTATGGTTGGGTGAGAGACCCTGAAGGGCAGGATCAGCCGCCTAACTGGACAGGTCCTTCCTGTCCTTCGCGCCTGCTGCCACTTTTCCTTTGTCAAGTGTGAGAGTCATGTGTTAAGTGTGTCTTTTATGCGTAGATGACTGTAAAGGGTGTGTGTGTAGTGCTGTGTCTTGTTTGTATTGAATGGTGGTGAGAGAAGGTAGAGGGTGAAATGTGGTGCTGCCACGTAGCCTACACCTCTCAAACAGCACCGAGGGGCATCTGAGCTTAATGTTCCCATCTGATGGATGGACCACCATTGATAGTATCACGTGTCCTCACTCTGTGAGACACTGCAGTCAAGTCTGAAATTTAATCCTGAATGTTGGCACAAACTCTGGTGATCGGGAACTTTGTGACACCAACCCTCTCCCATTTACTGGAAAGGTAAATGGGAAGCTGTCAAAAGCATGTAGCCTACCCGGGCAGATACCCATCCAAGTACTGGCCACGTCTGACATTGCTTAACTTCAATGATCTGACAGAAACTGGTGTATTCCACAAGGTTAGGCAGTCAACATATAACATATTAATGGTACAGCTTGAGTAAAATAATGTGGCCACAGCGCAGAATTGCATTCGTGCCTCGAGGGCTGGGTGAGTCCGTCCCTTTCTTCGTACACCTCAGTTCACTGTCACCTGTCAACGTGTGCACTTCAGGCATGGCACTACAGTGCAGGGGAAGTCTTCATAACCAAGTATGTGTAATTATATGGAATACAGTATTAACAATTACAACAGATTATTGCTGGGAACATCTCTTCTGGTGTATTTTCAAATTTGTGTAGCTTTTTTTCACTTACAGTAACATTCTTTAAGAACAGCCATCATCATCTCTTTCTGTCGTCTTCTGTCATTCACCAGGAGGGTTGACCTAATGCAGACATAGCACAGAACTCTGCCACTCTTTTCTTCATAATCCATTCATGAATGAAACACAAATAAGTCCGATTTTCTAGATCTTCCAAAACTTATGACTCCAACTTGTTTCAAAAACAGGTGTACGGGGAAATGAGCACACTGTAACAATTTTCTGCTGTATCTCCTTTATTTGAAATCATCGACGATACAAAAGCGCTACATGACCTTTTTCACAAACACCATGGTAAAACAACAATCACTTTCGACAAGCAAAATCTGTTTACGATGAGAAGGACAGATTGTTCCTCACCATAAAGAGGAACTGTTGAGTTGCAAACAGGTGCTGTGAAGACAGTGCTACACATATAAGGCAAAAGACCTTCTTCAGAGCTGGCCAGGGTGGACGAGCGGTTTTAGGCGCTACAGTCTGGAACCGCATGACTGCTACGGTCGCAGGTTCGAATCCTGCCTCGGACATGGATGTGTGTGATGTCCTTAGGTTAGTTAGGTTTAAGTACTTCTAAGTTCTAGGGAACTGATGACCTCAAAAGTTAAATCCCATAGTGCTCAGAGCCATTTGAACCATTTTGAACCTTCTTCAGAAATAGAGAAAACACCCACATACGCACAAGCACAACTCACACACACAAACACACACACACACACACACACACACACACACACACACACACATGACTACTGTCTCTTGCCATTGTGGACAGACTTCAACTGCAGCTGATGAGAGCAGCAGTCTGGCACTTGTGGGAGCATGGATGGACATGATGGGGACAGGATAGGGCTGCCAGGTGCAGTTAGGAGCTTTGGGGAGGGGGAGGGGGGGAGGGGCGGAAGGGCTGGAAAAGAAGTAAGAGAGACTATTGGAAGCATTGGCGCAATAGAAGACTGCGTAGTGGTGGTGTGAGAGCAGGAAAGGGGAAATGTAGGTGGAGGACAGGGACTAGTGAAAGTTGAGACTGTGATGGTTGCAGGAAGCAGAATATACTGCAGGGAGAGTTCTCACCTCTGCTATTCAGAAAAAAGTTGGTGGGTAGGAACCAGATGGAGCAGGTTGTGAATCAGCCATTCAAGTGGAGCACATTGTGTTGGTCAGCATGTTCAGCAACTGGGTGGTTCAGATGTCTCTCGGTCACAATTTGTCAGTTGCCAATTATGCAGACAGACAGATTATTTGTTGTCATGCCAATGTAGAAGGCAGCACAGTGGTTGCAGCATAATTTGTAAATTGCTTGGCTGCTGTGACGGATAGCTCTGTCTCTGATGATAGGGAATGCCTGTGACATGTTTGGACAAGGTAGTGGGTACTGGTGGGAGGATTTATAAGACAGGTTTTACATTTAGGTCTGTTACAAGAGTAAGAGCCATGAAGCAAGGAATTAGGAGCAGGACTGGAGTAGGGATCATCAAGGATATTGCACAGGTGGGTGGCAGAATACCACTGTGGGAGCAGTAGGAAGGATAGTGGTCAGGATATTCCTCATTTCAGGACATGATGAGAGGTAGCTGAATTTCTGGTGGAGAATCTGATACAGTTGCTCCAATCCAATCCAGTTGCTTCATGAGAGAAGCGCTCCTTTGTGGTGAGATGATTGGTATGTATCAGTTGGTAGGTGCCTGGAGAGACAAGGCATAGGAGATCTTTTTCTGGACACTGCTTGAAGGGTAATTTTAGTTTGTGAGGGCCTCAGTGAGTGTTGGTACGGTTGCTCAATGTACAGATGCAATGACCATGGGCAGCTAGGCTTTATGGAAGGGACTTCTTGGTATGGAATGGGTAGCAGAAGTAGGGGCATTGCCAGTGATTGGTAGGTTTGATATGGGCAGAGGAAATGATGTAGCCATCCCTGAGGTGGAGGCCACCATTGAGGAAGGTGGCACATTGGCTTGAGGAGGATCAGGTGAAGTGAATGGTGGAGTAGGTGTTGCGATTTCAGAGGAATTTGAATAGGATGTTCTCATCCTTGATCCACATCATGAATATGTCATCACTGAATCTGAATGAGGCAAGAGGTTTGGGATTTTGGGTGATTAGGAAGGATTCCTCTAGATGGCCCATAAACAAGATGACATGGGATGGTGGAATGTGGGTGCCCATTGCTGTACCGTGGATTTGTTTGTAGGTGATGCCTTCAAAGGAGAAGAAATTGTGGGTGAGCATATAGTTGGTGACAGTGACCAGGAAAGAGGTTGTAGGGTTGCAGACAGTTGGTGTTGGAAAAGGTAGTCTTCATTAGTGCAAGGTCACAGTCACTGAGAGTGTTAGTGCATAAGGAAGTGGCATTGACAGTGACAGCAGGGCACTGTGAGGAAGAGGAATAGGAACTGTGGAGATCTGGCAGGAAAAATGGTTGGTGTCTTTTATAGATCAGGTTGACTGATAAGGTAAGGAATGAGGAGGTTCTGCACAGAATCGAAGAGGAAAGGAATATGTGTAAAACACTGACAAGGAGAAAGGACTGGATAATAAGACATCTGTTAAGACATCAGGGAATGACTTCCATGGTACTAGAGGACAAAATCTGTAGAGGAAGACAGAGACTGGAAAATATCCAGAAAATAATTGATGATGTAGGCTGCAAGTGCTACCCGGAGATGAAGAGTGCTACTCTGAGAGGAATTTGTGGTGGGCAGCATCAAACAAGTCAGAAAACAGGTGACTCATTAAAGTGCTTATGGGTAAACCTGTGCCTGCTCCAATCAAGCACAGTTGCAGTCTGCAGTCCAGAGACAGTCGTCATGTGTGTGTTATTTGTGATTATGTGGCTGTGCATGTTGTCTACATCAGAAGAAGGCCTTTTGGCCAAAATTAAATTTATAGCAGTCAACTTCTTCTCTAAATGGTGAGTGGCAATCACTCATTTCCCTAATACTGTTGTTATTGCATTGTGGACTTTCTACTGTTTGGTGTTCACAGTTAGCCTATTTTATACCTATCTTGGATGTTCCACATCCTTCAAGACCACCTTGTTATGGGTCTAAAGAATGAATAGTGTTTGTAATCTAATGCAGAGCAGCTTTAAATCAATATGATGCAATATTCTGGTCCACAATGCTTATTGATGGTGACAACAAAGAATATCCATTGTTTCCAAACCAATTGAGTACAATTGATATGTCACAAATAGATGGCACAGCATAGTATTAATACACTACTGGCCATTCAAATTGCTAAACCAAAAAGAAATGCAGATGATAAACAGGTATTCATTGGACAAATATACTAGAACTGACATGTGATCACATTTTCATGCAATTTGGGTGCATAGACCCTGAGAAATCAGTACCCAGAACAAACACCTCTGGCCATAATAATGGCCTTGATACGCCTGGGCATTGAGTCAAACAGAGCTTGGATGGTGTGTACAGGGACAGCTGCCTATGCAGCTTCAACATGATACCACAGTTCATCAAGAGTAGTGACTGGTGTATTGTGACGAGCCAGTTGCTCGGCCACCATTGACCAGACATTCTCAGTTGGTGAGATATCTGGAGAATGTGCTGGCCATGGCAGCAGTCGAACATTTTCTATATCCAGAAAGGCCCGTACAGGACTTGCAACATGCGGTCATGCATTATCCTGCTGAAATGTAGGGTTTCGCAGGGATTGAATGAAGGGTAGAGCCACGGGTCATAACACATCTGAAATGTAACGTCCAATGTTCAACGTTCCGTCAATGCAAACAAGAGGTGACCAAGACATGTAACTGATGGCACTCCATACCATGACGCTGGGTAATATGCCAGTATGGCGATGATGAATACACGCTTCCAATGTGCATTCACTGCGATGTCGCCAAACATTGATCGACCATCATGATGCTGTAAACAGAACCTGGATTCATCTGAAAAATGATGTTTTGCCATTCATGCACCCAGGTTTGTCATTGAGTACACCATCTCAGGCGCTCCTGTCTGTGATGCAGAGTCGAGGGTAACCACAGCCATGGTCTCCAAGCTGATAGTCGATGCTGCTGCAAACGTCGTCAAATTTTTCATGCAGATGGTTGTTGTCTTGCAAACATCCCCATCTGTTGACTCAGGGATCGAGACGTGGCTCCACGATTCATTACAGCCATGCGGATAAGATGCCTGTCATCTCGACTGCTAGTGATAGAGGCCATTGGGATCTAGCACGGCATTCCGTATTACCCTCCTGAACCTACTGATTCCACATTCTGCTAACAATCATTGGATCTTGACCAACACGAGCAGCAATATCATGATACAATAAACTGCAATCACGATAGGCTACAATCCGACCTTTATCAAAGTTGGAAACATGATGGTACACATTTCTCCTCCTTACACAAGGCATCACAACAACGTTTCACCAGGCAACACCGGTCAACTGCTGTTTGTGTATGAGAAATCAGTTGGAAACTTTCCACATGTCAGCACATTGTAGGTGTCGCCAACGGTGCCAACCTTGTGTGAATGCTCTGAAAAGTTAATCATTTGCATATCACAGCATCTTCTTCCTGTCGCTTAAATTTAATGTCTGTAGCACGTCATCTTTGTGGTGTAGCAATTTTAATGGCCAGTAGTGTACTTTGCTGCTACCAGAAGCATTGATTATTCTCTTTGTTTTATATTCATGTTTTGCTGTCATTGTCAAATATCTTACCAGACTAATTTGACAATACTGTATCAAATGGGCACATAAAATTACAATTTATACAAGATTTTGTTTGTAGTGAGTATGAAAGGTCATCGTATGTTTCACCGAATGTCACATGTGACACATCATGAGCAGCCTTTGTTTATAATGAATACACCACAAAAACAATATTGAATACGTTTTCTCTAATGCCAGAGGTAAGGCAACTGTTGACTGTTATGAATGGTACTCAATTCATCCAAAGGCACTGGGAAGTAAAGGCATGCATTACTGTGTAACAATAATGACCAGTTACTAATCATCACTGATTTTTGTCTTGTAGAACTGGTTATGGGCATGATACATTTTTCCAGTGGGTTGTATAGTTTCTTTTAAATTTGTGTAACTTTATAACACACAACACAAGTGTTGAGTAGTATTTTTGCTTGGTACTGTAACTGATCAAAAAGAGATATCATTAAACTTTCAAGTGTGAAGCCACACACCAGAAGTGAATTTTTGCTTTGATGCCTACTAAACATCAGTCCAGCATGCAAGCCTCTACACAGTTTTTTCCTTTCAGTCATTAAATGTAAAAGAACACATAAAATGCATGCAAACTTTAAAGCTATTTCATGTTCCATGTTGTTATATAATGTATATAAATGAAATATTTTTCATATTAACAGAATCTTCCGTCGGTTCTTGGTAGAACAACATTATAATAATAAATGAAAAGCACCAGTTTGCTTTTGTTCTACAATATTATTTTTATTGCTAACCGGTTTTCGGCTTACAAGGCCATCTTCAGGCATTTACTGAGTATTATCACCAAAGAAGTTAAATGTTAGCAGACAACATTGGAAGAGAAGTAACACATCTAGAGCGAAGTAGAAACATACAGTGAGTAACATCTTTGCAATGAAATAGTAAAAACTGAACAGTACATAAATAACAATGCAGTTGACAGGAAAACCTTTAGCACAAAATAAGAATAGCATGCCTACATAACAGTTTCTATTGATAAACAAAACTATTGAAATAAGATAAAATTAGTACTAGGCAAGGCTGCATCAAGAGGCATGAAACATGGAGAGTGATTCACAACCAATTAAAAAAGAAGAGACAGTTGTCAATGTAAATACAGAATACACGAGGAACTTAAGCCATATCAATACGATAAACAGAAATTAATAAATGCAGGAAAATTGAGGTGTTTGAGGGAACCTACAGTTTGAGAGTGTGGTGGTACTGCATTTTAACATTAACATTATAATCAAAGCAGTGGCTGCATACCAGTTTACATTAAATAAATGAGCAAAGTAAAATATGAACAGTATTTGATGAGACAACTACAAGGGGAGTTAAACATGGACAGTAATACAAGTACAAGTTAAAAGCAAACCCTTAACTATTGAAACTACAGCATATGTGGAATACAAAGACAACTGCAACAAATAAAACAACTTAATGACTACAGTAAAATGGGAATATGTAGGAAGAGAGAGTGTGGGAAGTAATGAACAACAAAGATGATTATATGAAGTTTAGGAGAGGGGAAGTGTTGAGTTGTGTCTGGTCATTTAGGATGAGATTTGGGCTGTGAGCAAGATGTTTGTTAATTTCCAGGGCTTCCAGCAGGTTGAGTTTATGGCCTTTGTTTGCTAAGTGAAGTACATGGGACACTGGCTGGTAGTTGTGACCCTCACTCAGTACATGCTCAGCAAATGCAGAGTCTGAATTCTGCAACCTCCAGCTGCGTTCATGTTCACCCAGCCTAGTTGATATGTCTCTGCCTGACTGATCAATGTGAAATTTGTCACAATCAGAACAGGTGATTTTGTATACCCCACTGTTGGCTAATAACTGGATCTTATCTTTGCTATTAAAAACACACTGGGCTGTAGTGTTCCTGACATAGTAGGAAACCCTATACTTGCAGGATTTCAGTGCTTTGGCTATAGTCTGTGATACCTGACCTAGAAATGGTAGAGTACACCATTTCTTGCAGACAGAGGATGGGGAAGCAGGTGGGGCATAGAAGAGGGGTATAATTTGCCGTTTTTGTTTCCTATGCAAGATGTGGTCAATAAGAACTGAATTGTAGCCATTGGCTGAGGCAATAAATTTTATTGTATCTAACTCTGCTTTAAAATCATCTCTGGACATGGGGATGGATATGAGACGGTGTACCATTGAGTGGAAAGCTGCATGTTTGTGAGCTATGGGGTGTTGTGAGCAAGAAGGTATTACTGTGTCTGTAGTTGTAGTTTTTCTGTAAATTTTGAAACAATGTGTGTGTGTACTGATGTCAATGGTGAGATCTAAGAAGTTTATGGATTTGTTGCCAATTTCCATAGTGAACTGGATATTTTTATGTTGACCGTTTAGGTTTTTCAAGAACGTGTTGAGTTGTCTTGTAGTAAATATCCTGTGCTACACAGTTTCTAAGGTAGCCTATATTCTTCCTCAGCATTCAAGCTCTCCCTCACTAAATTTTATCAAAATAAATCCAACAATTTAGTCATGAAAACATAACAGAGAGAGTTATTTTTGCATCGGTTATATTGGTATGGAAGTGCAGATGATTTGTATAGTGTGCATGTTAGGTATGTATAAAATATTTGCATGAATACAATTGTAGAATTAATATAGGGATTTTTGTGCCATTATTTGGCACACTCATTGTCAGTCACAGCCTGCCAATTTTAAATCACCCACTGTGCTCCTCCTCCAGTTGGGTCACACTTGCCAGGCAAGAAGAGGAGGACAATGTGCAAGCTGTTCGTCGAGGAGTGGAAAGCAGTGTGCTGACGAGAGCAGGAGTGTGTTTTCTGACCTGAGCAACAGCAACTTGTCAGTGGACAAGCCTCTTTGTTTGGACTGAGCTAAGTAGCAATGAAACAGCGGACAATTAGGGCATGTTGTGGGCGTGCACGTTGATGGACGGGCAGAGTGAATGCAAGAGGTTGTTGGCACAGACAGGCCTGTCATTTATGATTTGCTACAGTGAGTGATACTAGCCATCATTCACACACTGCTGCTGTAGTTGAGTTTCACTTTTTATAGCTTGGTTTGTATTGTTCTTTCAAAATGTTTTTTGGCCCCCATTAACTTTATCACTACCAGCAGACATCATTGAGGTCCATCTGTTCCAGGGTAGTTCAGGTTTGATATATTGGTTTTTACGAAGTCATCTTCAAGTTTTTTGCAAAGTGTTAATTATATGTTTGTGGGGTTTGTCTTGTAAATAAACTTGTAATGGTTCACCAAATGTGCCTGGTCACATCCAAAGCCAGTTTTCCACTCCTTATCCTAACTAGCTCAATTGTTAAATACTGGTAGATATCTTTGGTAGCCCTATAGGTCGGTTATGTACTAAGCACACTCTGCCAGTAGATGACAGACCTGTAGGGTTAGCAAAAGTACTTACCAGCATTTAACAGACCAGCTGGTTTGGAGGGGAGTTGGCTGGGTTCAGTGTGACCAACCCTACCTGGTTAAGCGTAAGACAACTTTATTTACAAGGAAAACAAAACAAACAGAACTTTAACAATTTAGAAATGCAAAACAATTAAAACTTACTTCACGAAAATCAGGCGATGAAGCACGTACAGTCTTAGAACAGATGGGTCTGAAGAATGTCTACCAAATATTAAGATTAGCAACACTTGAAGTGGCAGTAAAATTAACTGGTGCCAGATAGGATATGGAAAAAAGACCACGAACAGTGATATAAAATATGTCAAAATCAATTATAGCAGCACTGTGTGAATGATGGCTAGTATCAGTCATTCTACTGAATCACCACAGTAGTTCATAAGCAACGGACTGAATACACTGTCTAGGCCAGCACCCATCTGAATGCACTCTGCACACACATCCACATGCTGCACCACAATGTACCTCAGCCATTGCCGTGTCGTCGCTGCTTACTCAACCCAGACTGGGAGAGCCATCCACCGCCAAGCTGCTGCTCCTCAGGCCAGGAAACACACTCTTGCTCATGCCAGTGCACTGCTGCCCACTCCTCAAGGAACAGGCAGTGCCCTATTCCTAGCCTACAAGCACTGCGTAACTGGAGGAACAGCATGGCAGGCAGTTTAAAGTTGGTGGCATGTGGCTGGTAATGAGCAAGCAGAATAATGGAAAAGTTTCAAACCTGAATATATGGATGGATACTCCTTAACCACTTTGTTTTGAAATATTTGGATTTTTTTAAATGTACCAAAGCTCATTTCTTAACATATTATTCAGAGATTAGCTCCCAACAAGTTACACCATATTCATCAGCAAGTAAGTGTGTGTTGGGTGAGGGGGTGGAAACATTCTGGCTGGGAAGAGGAGGGACTGACTGCTGTCGTTACCTGTTCCAGAAACACCTACCTATTATATGTAAAATAGTTCTGCAGATCATTTCAATAACTGTCTTATAGTCAATTTTTTCAGAGAATAACCATGACAGTTAAATCAAGCATTGTGCAGCTACCAAAACCAATAATGTTCTGTGGCAACACACCTGTGTTTTCTGATTCTTACAGATGAGCAGCCAGTGATGTCTTAATAAACTGGTTACAGGACCCCATATCTTGCTCAAATATACATCCCTGTTTATAAGGTTTTCTGAAATACTCATTTGAGTAGGTTCCTGAGTTATGCTGCCCTGCTTAGAGGCTATATTGCTGTGTGTGGATGCTTAATTTTGACATTACACTCCAGCCAGTACGGTGTGTTGCTGGTGCTGCTTGTGACCCTCCTCACCTGTTGTAAAGGTCCGTCCCACATGTGGCATACCGTATTAGGACAGAATGTGGTGTGCACCCACATGAAAAGGATTAGACAATCCTTAAAATTACAGAGAAGATCTTTGAGAAGTTTTGAAATACACATGGTGGTGTGAAGGTCCTGTTCACAAGCTGATATAGCAACATCCTGTGTTAAATGAAAACTTCTGCACAATGTCATATCAAATAATGCCCCAAGATATTGTTGGCAGCAACATGTCTGTATGTAGAACCTGTAGGCCCATAGCCTACCAGGAGACATTATGCTCCAACTATCCATTTAGATCAACTTTCCAATAAAAAGTTTAAAACACATGATTTAAGGTTTATTATTTCACTAGCTGTGTTTACCTGGCTTCACTCAGGGAGTTGATATGAGGTTATGTGGTAATGACGTAAAAGGATAAAAACTTTAAATTGTAAGAGAGAAATTTTTTTATTGAAAACATATTCTGTTTATGATACTTGTTTGTGAACAACATTTCTCATTCAGAATGAAATTTCACTCTGCAGTGGAGCATGCCCTGATATGAAGCTTCCTGGCAGATTAAAACTGTGTGCCAGACCATGACTCAGACAGAAACTTTGCCTTTTGCAGGCAAGTGCTGTATCGACTGAGCTACTTAAGCATGACTTGTGACCTGTCCTAACAGCTTCAATTCTGCCAGTACCTTGTGTCCTACCTTCTTAACTTCACAGAAGCTCCCCAGCAGACCATGCGCAATTAGCCCACGAAAGGCATAGGTTCCGAGTTTGAGTCCCAGTCTGGCACACAGTGTTAAGCTGACAGGAAATTATAACATTTTTAATTTTGTTATCTGGGGTATATATGTACAAATTTTTCCAATTACCTACTCAAGAGCAAGCTATGCATAGTTGATGGTGAGACGAGCGAAGTCTCTTAGGTTGATATCACAATATTTTAATGTTTGTCTTTGCACTTTGTTAATTGTAAAACAGTAGACTAATTTGATGGTAAATTGCAGGTTTTTAAATTGGAATGGCAGTTCAGTAGAGATCAGTGGTATTCTGTGGATAAATAGTGTGAGTCCTTTGTAGTTTCCAGTTATAAGTTCAGCTTTGACGATGTTATTTGATAGCTGTTTAATGATCGTCCTCGTTCCATTACATAATGTTGGTGAGTTGAGATTTCTGGGTAGTATGACTGGAGATCCAATTTTAAGTCAAAGGCATTCCTTGTACATGCAAAGAGTTTATAAATTTTGTAGGGAAGTTCACATTTTCTTGAACATTTACCACCATGTCGATTGATTTGTATATTCTCTCTTCACCAGGAATTTTCTTTTGAATATTAAAGTTGACATTGTTGGCAGTATTATTTGTAGCTCCCAGAATTGCCCTTTCATATAGCCACTCTGGATTGGTTTAGTTGTGTACAATGTTTCGATAAATTTGATTCGTGAGTTCATGTTCAGCAGTGGCTATATTGCAGAAAGTGTCCTCTAGCATTGCAACAAGAGAGTAACTCACTGATTTGAATGGTTAGGGCATCAACCTCATTCATAATTCAGTCATAATACATGTGTGTCACTGTATCTGTTGCACATTACTGCTGCTGTTCTGCAAGTGGGTAGCGCAATCACTTCCTCAAGTCTGTCTGCCACGTCTGCTTCAACACCTAGTGGCCCCTCGGTCTGGGACACTACAATAGCCTTTACTTGGGTGGGGAGCCAGCTGCTCCACAGTGTGTGAAGCAGTGTATCTGGTACCATACCTGTGTTGACCCTGCTGCACAGACAAAAGCTGGCTTTCTGTCCTCATTGTCTTCCCGTGTAAGTAGTTGCCTCATGTGTTATGATGGACTAGTTGGCTGACCACTAGAGTGACTTTTGTCGAGTCTGAGATTACTCCAGTGCAGAGGAACTTACCTCAACTTGAGCAAATCATAGTGCAGGATAGTGTGGGCAAAATTGTGGGAGGGGGCGAGGGGGGGGGGGGGTGCTACAACTCTTGATAGGGTGGATACGCCTACCACCTTGAAAAGCTGCGACGCTTGAGAAGTTGGTCATAGTTCCTCTGGTATTGAAGGCTTATTCACACTGACTGGATCATGTCAGGATCACCACTAGTTGATAGTCCCAAACTGAATGTTATAAGCAGTCATAAACTGAGTCAGGCACAGACGTGAAATACTAATTCTGGTGTACTGAGATCAGAATATTTATTTAGAACAACCACAAAAACTTATACAGACTCACTGACTAGACATGTCAAGCTGTAATCTGAACACTAATTGAAACAAGGACAGATACAATTGCTACAGAATTAAACTGAATTGTCCACGCTCGAATAGTAAATAATTGAAGTTCTGTATTGGAAAGTCAATAGTAATGGATTGTCACACTGCAACAGAGAGAGAATAACACAGTGCTCCTGGTGGCCAGTGCATGAACTCATTTGATGGCTGCAATGAACAAAACAGCTGATGACTTGTTGAAAATTCGTGCTGATGTATGCCGCTACAAGCCCTACCTTGTTAAAATCTCACACATCTGAGAGTACTGTATCAATCCTCAATACCACATGTTCAAGTCTTCAAAAGGTATCTATGAGTCTTTCTGTCAAACTGCAAAGAAATAACCTCCTCCGTATTTGTGCAATTATTACTGACTACTGATTTTGGAAAGCTGTGTGTAAATATTAGTGAGTACTTCATGCATTCCTGTGGTGCAATGGTTTGAAGCTGGGTGCACTCAACCCTTTTTAGCCAATATATAGGAAGTAACTAAGATGGAAGTAAGTCAGAAAGCTTACAAAGGCCATATAGATACATTCATTTGACAAAAATACAAAAGGCAAGCAGCAAAATAGCTTCCTGCAGAGTGCATACTGAAGTGAGAATGGCTTGAGACATTATGAAAAGACACTGTGTACTCCATGATATACTTCAAAATAGCTAAGAGGAAGGGTTCTTGGGTTTAACTTGTATAAATTTCAAAATCTGCTGCATAATGCAGGTATTCAATTGTGCTACTGCTAAACTTCAGAACATTTGAAGATGAATGCTTGTGGATGTCATTTTCCAGTTGATGGCGCTTCAACAACACATAAGATTTATAAGAGATGGCACAACAAAAAATTTGATTTTAATGACTCATCAGTGTCAAAGGTGCCATACAGAGCACCTTCTGGTTTTGATAATGGCAAAGAAAGAAAACATATCAGTATTTACATGCACTGATTTTTCTAAACTCCTCTATAAGAAGGGAACTGACCATCTCACTTGCCAGTGTCAGCACCAGTGTTATCAGAGTTGTTATTTTTTCATTGCCTCTAATAATTAATGAAAATCTGGAAATAAAAGCCAATTGGAAGTAAATAGTGTTACCCAAAAGTTTACTGAAATAAATTTGCATAATAACATTACTAAAATATTTTTTAAAAGAGTAAACTGCCATTTGACTATGTATTATTATATTTATCTTTTGTACTATCCCATATTTCAGCTTTTATTCCATTATCAAGTATGATGCTAGCGGTTGTGATCCAACAACATTGTAGATAACTACCATGCCCTAAATTCCTTGAGTTAGAAATGTAAACTGGGATAAGCACATAGAAAGTGGAAAACTCAGCTCAAATCTCTGTATCCTGCACAAACTGAGCTCCTTAAAAGACACAGATATTATGAAAATGACTCACTATGCACTAATTCAGTCTACATTAAGTTATGGCATAATTTTTTAGGGAGACACCTCAGAAACAATTGCTAATAGAGTATTCAAATTGCAGATAAGAGCAATAAGAATGATAGATGGATGATCTTAAACAGAGAGAATCCTGTAGGGCAGCATTTAAATCACTTAAGATGCTAACTCTACCAAACATATACAGTGGACTCTCACTTAACGAGCCCCTCCCATAATGCACAATTCTCATAACAAGCAAAACAAATTATAAAAAGAATTACTGGCTTAGAGAGTGATGTTTCACATAGTGGGTGATGATTTAGTGTGACGTCACCAGCTGTTCACACATGGCAGGGGGAATGTTCAACAATATGGATACCTTTCATTGTCAGCAGTGGCATAAGAACAACATCTTTAGTATGTACTGCAGTCTGGGTGTAGTGCTCATTTTTTGACCAGCTTAGTGCAGCTTGTGATCATACATTTTTCTAAACTTGTGTTCACACAGTGTTTTTTTTGTGCAAATTTGAATAACCTTCATAGAAATGTGTCTGAAGATGAAGCTGCAAGAAGACGATCACAAGAGAAAGAAAATGACCTTAGAAATGAAATGTAAAATCATTGAAAAATATGAATATGGTGTGAGCATTGCTGATTCAGCACTACCTCAAGAACAAAGACAAGGTTTAGGAGATAGAAGCTTCAAAAGGTGTGACAAGAGTATTTAAACAAAGGTTTTGTATTCTGGATTATGTTGAAAGGTTGCTCCTTACATGAATAAATGAAAAACAATTGTATGGTGACACTATTAATGCAAACTGACTTTAAGAAGATGCCAGGATCATCAGCAGCCAAAAGAGGTGTTTAAGGGAAGCCATGGGAGGTTTGAGAAGTTTAAGAGAAGAAGCGGCATCCACAGCATTGTGAGGCACAATGAAGCAGCCAGCTCCAACACAAAGGCAGCGGAGAACTTCATGAGCAGTTTCCAGATGCTCATGGATTCTGAGGGTTATCTGCTGCAACAGGTTTTTAATTGTGTCAAAACAGATCTGTTCTGAAAAAAGATGTTGAAGTGTACCTTTACAACAGCAGAAGAGAATCCATTGCCTGGTCACAAGCCAATGAAAGACCATCTCACACTGCTATTCTGTGCAATGCAAGTGGCAATTTGAGAATTAAACTGCTGCCTATTTGCCATTCAGAAACTCCATGAGCCTTCAAGAAGTATAAAGTCCAGAAGAGCATGTTAAATGTGATGTGGAGGTCCAACAACAAGCTTGGGTGACACATGATCTTTCTTGTGGTTGTATCAATGAAGTGTTTGGTCCTTAGGTAAAAAAATATATTCTTGATATGAATCTGCCACTTCATTGCCTTGCTTCTTAAGGACAATGTTCCTGCCCATTCCCCGGGCCGACAAGACTACCTCCTTGAAGAATTTCAGTTAAGCAAGATCCAATTTCTGCCTCCCAACACCACACCATTACTCCAGCCTATGGACAAGCAGATTATTTCCAACTTTAAAAAGCTCTACGCGCATCACTTTGAGTTGACTGAAGCTACCAATCTCACTCTCAGAGAGTTTTGGAACTTCAACATCTTGCCTGCATCAAGATGATCAAAAAGGCATGGGAAGGGGTTACCAAGAGAACTCTCCCTTCTGCTTGGAATAAGCTCTGGCCAGAGTCCATAGTCAAATGTGACTCTGAGGCATTTGAGTCAGTACCTGCAGAGTCTGCAGTCAACGAGATTGTGTCTTTGGCCAAGAGCATGGGACTAGAAGTGGATAACAGTGATACTGACGAGCTTGTGGAAGGTCAGAGCCAAGAAATGACCACCGAAGAGCTGATGTGTTTGACAGCAGGAAGTTGTGGAGAGCATTTCAGAGGAGGAGGAGGAGGAGGAGGAGGAGGAGGTGGTGATAACAGCAAAGCAGCACTCTTCTGGCACAATACAAGAAATGGTGAAATCATTGGAATCAGTTGCACTGTACATTGAAAATCATCACTCCAATAAAGAACTGGTTAAGTGTGCTATAAATTTATTTGATTATAATGCTGTGTTGCATTTTTGCCAAGTTCTGAAATGTCGGCAGAAACAAATGACTATAGACAGCTTCATAGTAAAAAGAATTGGCTATATGTCATGAATAATAAAGTAGATAATACTGTATGTATAATTTTCTTTGAATAAATGGCATGAATAAGATAAAACTTTAGTGTTTTTTTCTGTGTGGAACACATTATCATGTTTTACATTAATTTATATGGGATAAATTTTTTTGCTTAATGAGTGTTTTGTACTATGAGTAAGATTCTGGAACAAATTATGCTCTCTATGCAAGGTTCCATTGTATATGCACGAACATCTATGCTGGACAAAATTTAAATTTGTTCCTGTTACTCATGATATCGAGACATGACACAACCATGACACAATAAAATTGAACTTCTTTTGTGGTCCCAATCACAACACCATGAAGTTCAAATCAAAGCCATCCTATCCAAGACCAAAAACAAAATAATTCCTTCAGACTTGAGAGAGATAAACAATAAACAGATTTCCAAAAAATCTCTCAAAACTTTTTTGGTAGGCAATTGTTTCTATAGTATACATGATTTTATGTGAATTACAGTGAAAGACAAATTGCAATGTAATATTATGTACAAAATGTGATGTAGCTCATTTAAACTACAAAATTAGTTCTTGAAAGAGAGAAAAGGAAACTCTTAAACCATGTAGAAATATGCATAGTTGTTGTAAGCAAAATTGTAATTTAAAATTATACTGTATATGACTAGAATAATGATATATGCAATTATAATTTGTAAAATGCTAGTTATTAGACACATGTATACTATTCCATGTTTCAGACAGAATTTGACTTGATGTGCATAATTTATGTTGTTTACAGATATAATAAACATTAGATTACATTACATGTACATCATTCACTATAGTCATTACTTTTCACATCATATTCTGCATGGTAACTAACAAATTATTAAGTTTGACTATATTATGAAAAGGATAGATTGCTACTCAACATGCAGCAGAGATGCCGAGTCACAAAGAGGCACAACAAAAAGGCTGTCAAACAAGTAAGCTTTTGGTCAAAAATGCCTTGATCAGAATTAGACAACACACACACATACACAAAAGCAATCGCAACTCACATACACATGTAAGTGGGTCTCTGGCTGCAGGCCAGATTCAGAGTCTGGCCTTGACAGCCAGAGACTGTGGTCATATGTGTGCAAATTGCGTTTGCATGAATGTATGTGTGTTTGTGTGTGTGTGTGTGTGTGTGTGTGTGTGTGTGTGTGTGTGTGTGTGTGTGTACGTATTTTGTCTAATTCTGATGAAGTCCTTTTTACCAAAAGTTTTCTTGTTTGACAGTCTTCTTGTTGTGCCTATGTGTGACTCACAATCTCTGCTATATGGTGAGTAGCAGTTTATCCTTTTCATAATATTGTCATTATTCCATCCTGAATTTGCCATTGTTTGAAAACGTTTAAATTTGTAAGTTCACTGTGATGTTAACATCAAGTGAACCCAAATACCTATTCCCATTCATGATACTGAAAGAAGGAGAAGACAGTCATTTGTCACTTGGTTTTCTAGTATTCAGTTCACTATTTATAATTTATTTCCACAGGTGTTTGGAATTCAATATAAATGGCACACCTTATTGTGAGTGGACATACAATGGACAAGGTTTGGACTATCAGATCCTTGCTGGGCCAAGTTTCATAGCAGTGTTCACAGTGGTCGGTGTCATCATGGGTATTCTGGCTGATCGATTCAACAGGTGAGTCAGACAAAACATCTGATAGCATACATTACATCATGTAGATAACAATTTAATAGAGTTTGCAAATAGTTGTTTGAGGTTGTCAATGACTGTAAATCATTTTAAAAAATGTAATGTGACCTACTTTTAGTTTTTAAATGCTTTAATCTAGATGTGATGTGCTTCTTAAGTTAGATACCTGTAAAAGGGCCAGCCACAAAAGAATTTCTGAGACAACATAAAAGAAAAACTCACAATCTGCAATGTTAATATTGGTTATTGTACATGTATGTAGATACCATTCACTATGTTTTTACACATGATGCAGAACAAAAATTTGATATTAAGGCCAGGTGAAGTTACATGATTCATTCAAACATTCATTCATTCATTCATTTATTCATTTTGCCCATAGATGACATTGATAAAGAGAACTTTCAGGGATGGGGAACAATCCAAGCTATGCATTAACAAAAGACAAGAAAATCATAGAAACTTATTGTTGTTGTTGTTGTGGTCTTCAGTCCTGAGACTGGTTTGATGCAGCTCTCCATGCTACTCTATCCTGTGCAAGCTTCTTCATCTCCCAGTACCTACTGCAACCTACATCCTTCTGAATCTGCTTAGTGTATTCATCTCTTGGTCTCCCCCTACGATTTTTACCCTCCACACTGCCCTCCAATACTAAATTGGTAATCCCTTGATGCCTCAGAACATGTCCTACCAACCGATCCCTTCTTCTGGTCAAGTTGTGCCACAAACTTCTCTTCTCCCCAATCCTATTCAATACTTCCTCATTAGTTATGTGATCTACCCATCTAATCTTCAGCATTCTTCTGTAGCACCACATTTCGAAAGCTTCTATTCTCTTCTTGTCCAAACTATTTACCGTCCATGTTTCACTTCCATACATGGCTACTATATTATGCATACTATATTAACAATAAACTATCACTATACTACTTAGTACCATTCATGCTTATGCCAGCTAAATTAAATGAGTAAGAAAGCTGCTACAATGAAAAAAAATAGAATAGTATGTTTCGAAGAAAACATTTTTATATCTGCAACTACTGAGTTCATTTGCAGGACATAGATACTACTCATATAGCAATACAACAAACAATGCTATTTGTCAACAACAGTATGGGAAGGAAAGATTGCTTCTCTCCACAGAGAGGAGGTGTTGAGTGGTAGACAGGCACAATGAGTGAGACTGCTAAAATATTAAGCTTTTGGACAAAGTCCTTCCTCCAAACTAGAAAACACACACACATTCACACAAACACAACTCACAAAAACATGGCCACTGTTTCTGGGGTCTTCAGATGAGAAGGGAGGGGGGGGGGGGGGGGGGGGTGTTGAAGGGAAGGAAAATGGAGAAAAGTAGAGAAGAGGGAAAAGCTAGTAGATATGTTGGTGGGATAGAAAGTGTGTGTAGTTCTGGGGTAGGAGCAGAAAGGGGACAGGTGGGTGGAGGCAGGGACAAGAGGAGGTTGAGACCAGTGGGATTACAGGAATGAATGATGTGTTTGAGGGAGTGTGCCCATGTGCACAATTCAGAAGAACTGGAGATGCTCTTCACAGTTATGTGGCCAGATTTCGTTGTCATGATGACACGTTATTTCGATGGTCCAACTGGCCACCATCATCAGGTGAGATTGCAGGTGCACAGTTCTGGCATGATTGTGCATGAGAGGTACTTGAAACCCTGGCAAAGAATGTCATTCTATTGCTCCAGTCCTGGATGCTACTGAGTCATGAGAGGAGTGCTCCTTTGTGGCCAGATAAGGGTGTGTGGGAGATGATGGGTGGCAGAAGAGACAAGGCACAGGAGATCTGTTTCCATACATGGATGGGAGGCTACTTCCAGTCTGTGAAGGCCGCAGTGAGACCTTTGGTATATGTGGAGAGGAACTGCTTGTCACTACAGATGCAAAAACCACGGAAGCGACTTCTTGGTGTGGAACAGGTAGCAGTTGTCAAAGCAGGTGTATTGTTGGTGGTTGGTAGGTTTGATGTGGATGGAGATACTGATGTACCCATCCATCGAGGAAGGTGGCTTGGTGGCTTGGAGGTGGACCAGGTGAAGTGAGTGGGGAGGTGTCAAGGTTCTGGAGGTCCATATCATGAAGATGTCACAGTGAATCTGAATCAGTTGAGGGGCTTCTAGTTGGTTTGGAAGGATTCCTCTATATGGCCCACGAATAGGTTGGCATAGGATGGTGCCATGCAGGTGTCTGTTCCTCTACCACATATTTGTTTGTAGGTGATGAGTAGTAAGTGTGGGTGTGGACATACTTGGTCATGGTGACCAGGGAGGAGGTTGTAGGTTTGGAGCCAGTCACACATTTGAAAAGATATTGTTCATCACTGCCAAGGTCATGGGTGTTGCGTTTGTTAATGACAGGGAGGTGGCTTCAAGAGTAAGAAGCATGGTGCCAGATGGTACAGGAACACAGACTGTGAAGAACTGCTAAAGGAAATGGTTGATGTCTATTATACAGTAAGATTGGCTACAGCTAATAGGCTGAAAGTGTCATTCCACTAGGGCAGATATTCACTCTGTGGGGGCATAGTAACTGCCCACAATAGAACATCCTGGGAAACATGTAGAAGTTAGTAGTGAATGCAGTGGGGGAGGTGAGGAGAGAGATAGACTCAGGGGAAAGGTTCTGGGATGTGCATAAGGATCTCAAGATGGACAGGAAATCCTGCAGCATTTCTGGAATGCTTCCTCTCTGTACTGAGTAGCAGTCTATCTTTTCCATATTGTTGTTATTCCATCCAGAACTTTCCAATGCTGTTTGTCATTTAGCTAACAGAACTTTTCAATTCCTGAAGCTAGTTATTCAAATAATTTGCAGATAGTGTGGCTAATGAGGTACATTTTTCATTTTCTTTTTAATTGACAGAGATTCCCAGTTTCTTGCTTCATGTTAGATGGAAGCTTGTAGAATATCTTACCATCAAAGTACATAACTACATTTTGACTCTGGAAAAGTCAGACAACAAAATCAACCAGACATCCACAGGGGAGGGGGGGGGGGGGGGGGCGGGAAGTACTCCATTGTGGTGCTATTGCTATAAAATGACAACCAATCAGCAATGTCATACAAATGTTTGTCTAGTAAAATGAACTGCTATATCGCCAAAAAAAAAAAAATTATGAACTAACTTGGCCTTTGACTTTGACACAAATAATACAGGTACTGCATGTAAACTCTCTTTTCTTTTCTTTTTTTTTTCCTAGATGCATACATTTTAAAATTTTTTCCTGTCTAAGATAAAAATTCATAAAAAAAATTTGACTGTAGATGATTATGTTTCCTTCAGGGCTGCTATAAGGAGAGATTAGGTTAGGTACAGGATGAGTTGGCCATCAGAGGGTTTTGTTTCTCTGGTTCTCAGAGAACATCAGGCAAAGTTGGAGAAAAC
Source organism: Schistocerca cancellata (assembly GCF_023864275.1). Taxonomy (NCBI): domain Eukaryota; kingdom Metazoa; phylum Arthropoda; class Insecta; order Orthoptera; family Acrididae; genus Schistocerca; species Schistocerca cancellata. The sequence continues at coordinate 504,665,634 of NC_064634.1, read as the reverse complement.
TGCTACAACTCACAATGAAGACTCCATCTCTCTTGACAGCTAAAGTACTCACAGCCACCATTCTTTCAGAATGAGAAGGTTGATAACAGTGGTGGTGTGGTATCTTCTGACTAACAAACTGGTCACTTAGGAAACGTCTTGAACAAACGAGCTGACGGTGAAATATTGTGCAGCGTTCCAACTGTGATAGTAGCAGATTCGCCCAGTATTGTTAATTTGTGAAGAAATCACTATGCACTGTATTGCTAAACACACTAATAGTTTTTGTGAAGGTCCGAGGATCCAACATCGAGTAAACGTTCATAGACGATATTCACCTTCTTTTTCATAAGAGAAATTTTTTATTCTTGATCATTGCGATTACAAGTTCTATCTCCTTTACAGTAGCTGCAGGTGGCAACAATCTACTGGAAGAGTGACTGATCTGTCCTTGTAAAATCAGCCAATATGGTGCAATGGGGTACTTGGTGTTCAGTGATAGAAGAATTCAGTTGAACTGTGTAGTAGTCAAACTGAAAACCCAGTTTCTGATAATCAAAAATGAGCAAATATTCATAAGCACTTGATAATGATAAAACAGGAAAATACCACAAAATGTCCTTCATTCAGCCAAAATTATTTTTAAAAACTGCCCGAAATTAAAAAAAAAAAAAAAGAAAACCACAGGAAAAATTCTGGAATATCGTGAAAATAATTTTCATTTACATAGTTCTGTTATTTTATCACATCTATACATATGCTGATAACATTTAATATTCTAAAGTCAATTTTAGTTGAAATTTACTTCCTGCAATATCACATTCCAATTCTTCATATGCATTCTGCCCAGTCCAAACAACTACCAGTTCTCTCTCGATAATCCAGTCTCCCTATCAGCCTCTTGACAGTCAACAGCAAACCGGTTTTTGTGTCTCTCTCTCTCTCTCTCTCTCTCTCTCTCTCTCTCTCTCTCTCTCTCTCTCTCTCTCTGTGTGTGTGTGTGTGTGTGTGTGTGTGTGTGTGTGTGTGTGTGTTTTACCTTTATTTACATAACAAGTAATAATATTCATTCATCTGTTGTTATATAACTGTTTTCTTTTGTAAATACCAATGTGATGAGTATTAAGCTTAAAATACATATAAATGATAAATATTTAATATAACTGAAGAAGTAGTTGCTTATTTAAAGAAGTAGTTGCTTATTTAAAGTCCCAGTTTTCCTGCTAATTTTAGTATGTTAAATGTACTGAAGTACAAATAGTTTATTTTAATAAACTGTACAGACTTAGTTTCTAATTACGGTTTCTTACTGTTAATGCATACTGTGACTTGTTCCATATACATGAAACTTCTACATTATGATGAATTTACAAAACACAATGAATGAATGAACAATCTTTCAATAGTCTCAAAAATATATTGACTGTTGTTCACATTTTAATTGTCTCATAGTGCAATTTTTGGGTAATTTATGAAAACATTTTCAGCTTTTTGTTATTTCTAATATTTTATTTACCTTCATTTCTAATACTTTAGGGTACGCTGCCTTGCCATATGCACTTTAATATTCAGTATTGCAATTGTCTTGACGGGAGCTGTGAAGGAATTCTGGCAACTGGTGATTTTACGAATGGTTATGGCTGCTGGGTAAGTCATATTATATATCCTACTTTCACTCACATTCTGTCTCTGTATTTTGGGTATGTGAAGCATAAATGAAAATAAACTTCATGGACATCATTTCTTTATAGGGAATCAGCTTGTAACCCCATGGCCACTGGAATATTGTCAGACATCTTTCCAGAGGACAAGAGAGGTCTTGTGATGTCCATTTTCAACTGGGGAATTTATGGTGGTTATGGTATCGCATTTCCTGTGGGACGATATGTGCCGAAACTGAATGCATGGGACTTGGTAAGTGAAGTGTGGATGAATGAGTGTATAAGAGCCCCACTGACTGATGCTACATTAATCAGTGCTGCGTCTCTCCTCCTCAACTCAGTGATCTAATGATGTATTTAGTTTTGCTGCTAACTTTGTGGAATTGGACAATAAAAGGCTCATTTGATAACAGTTAATGGTGGATCACACATGGTATGATTTATTATCAAAGTTATTAATCATTTAAAAACCAATTTAACTACACTCAGTTTTAGCAACATCCTGCATGCCACAACACTACATTAATCACTTCACACTGAAACCTTAAACCCCAGCCATACATGGCACACATAATTAGACTGCACACATTAGCGAGGGCAATTGACAAACTCTACTAATCTCTCTGCTACCACAGTGCTATGTCAAGTGTGTACACAAAGAAACAATCACTACATCAGAAAGCATTGTGAGTAGGCAAATGTTATTCTTAAAAGTTGAACATGGCTAAACCAGTTGTAGCTGCAGTAATATAACACATATTCTGCAGTTATGCTAATCAGTAAGCTTACAAAAACGTCACAACATATAACAGCATTCTCTTGTGAGATGATATAGGATCTTCACAATTGGAAAGAGTGGTGGGAAAAATGGAAGAATCAGGTGTACTGATGAACACTGGAGACAATATTTTTTTACCGAAACTGATTTTACTGTTTACATAAACCTTCTCTCCTCTTGACTGCTCTCTCTCAAATGTGATGACTGAATTCCCATTTTCATAAAAAAAACTGTCAAATGCATTGATAGCTACACACAAATAATTTTAGGCTTTTTTTTTGTAATAGTGCAATATCTCATGAAGCAAAGTATTTTGTCAGAATTTTTAGTTGTGCAGGCATATAAGAACACAGTTTCATATCACGTTTCTGTTGTGTAAAAACTGTACCTAATTCTTATAGGCTATTGCCACATATCATTGTTCTTTAGGAAGACAAAGAGCAAAGTATGAGATCACTAAATACAATTTCCTTTTTTTGTTATTATTGAAAATAAATCTGGGGATGAACACAATTGGTTTATCTCAGTGTACATTCATCACTCAGGATATAGTAAAGTGGAAGCACTAGGCCAGTAGCATAGCACAAGTGCCCCTGTGCAATCTTGAAGGTACAGAAAAAAAGCAAGGTTGAAGGTTTGCCATGAAAAAAGATATATTCCTGCGAGGCTTTTTTTTAATTCAAATGAATATATGATTATCTGATTTTACTCCCTTGTGAATTAACAACTTATAGCACTCAAAAATTACATTAATACTTCCATTTGTCAGCATTTCATACTTCACACAGCAGTGTGTAAAAGATCAACATGTAATGTCATCCCATACTAACACTGAACAGTGTGATATCAGACAATCACAAATGTAAAGTTCTATATCAAGAACGAAAAAAATGCAACCCACATGTTTGTCTCCAATCCAAGACATGCAACACACTAAATTAAGGCAGTATACTCCCTTCATCAGAGAAGTTCCAGTACAGATTTTAAAAAAAATAGAAAATTAAAGTTAGAAAATAATGATCATAGCTCCTAACAAAGTAGTCCCCTTGGCTATCTATACACAGTTGCCAACATTTCTGAAGGTCTTGTAAGCAAGCAGAGAAACTTCCAACTTCATAGCTTGGAAGCTAATTTGTCACAGCCCATTGGATATCTACAACATCTTGGTGAGGCTTTCCTTTCAGCTACTTTTCACTTGCTGAAATGAGAAAAAATCACAAAGCAGGGGTTGGTAAAATACAGCAGATGTGGGCTGGCAATAACAGAATGCCTGGCCAGATACTCAGTAACAGATAAAGTAGTATGAAGTCTCACATTGTCATGCAGTAAGGAGCTGTCCTGATAATGCCACAAATCAGGGCAGCAACGTCAAATTGTTTGTCACAAATGTGTCAAGTTTTTTATGTAAAGAGTTTGAGGAATATACTCATGTTGAACTAACCCTTTACCATCAAAGAATATGAGCCATATTGTCTTAGCTTGCGAAGTATTTCATTAGACCTTTTTTTTTTTGACGTGGTGGTCCATGACTCCACCATTCAGCACTTTGACACTTCATGCAAGGGGCATACTGGTAGCACCAACTTTCATCCCAAGCAATAATCTTAGACAGAAATGTGGGATCACTTCTAGTTCCATCTGGTAGTTCAGCAGAAATTCTTCATCTTTCCTCTTTCTGTCAATTTGTTAGCACGTGAGGGATGAGTTTGCATTAAGTTTTCACTTCCCTAAATCTTTGCAAAAAATCTTATGATTGTGCTTATGTGCTGCAGATGGGTGACCAGCTCGGGATCATCTTACACTGAATCTCTGCCATCACAAAACCTTTTGTGCCTGAAAACATGACTTCTTGAAAGTGCCTCACCTGCATATACTTGCTTCATCATTGCCCACATTTCACTAGGGGTTTCCCCAAGCTTAATGCAGGCTTAATGCTCACTCTTTGTTCACAATCAGTATCCATTGTGTCCAATGCACCAAGAACCAAAACAGGTTAGGAACAGAGATTTAATGTAGCTGTGGACCCAAGCACAAAAAGGCTATTGGAGCTATGAGCCTATATATATAAAGCAAGCACATATCACAAACGCCTGACTCGCATGACTGTTTGAGTTGTATCTGCATTTTTTCCCCCAATAGTATTCTAACCGAACAAAAGATGTACCTTTTATAGTGTGACATGCATTATGGTTTGCATGAGATAGGAAACATTGCCTATAGTTTTTGCAGTATAGTTTAGTTCCTCATTGACCAAGTAAAACTTTGTAAAGTATATTTAATGATAAAAAATTTGTGAAGAATGTGTCATGTTATTCTGTATCATGTGAACATAAATCCTATTATAGGCATTCACCTCAAATAATATACAAAACTGCCTGCAGTAAAACGCCACAGTCTTTTCCTCTAGATGAAATTTTTTTCTTAAAAATAAACTGTTCTTTCAATCTTTACTGTACATATTTCCATTCTGCTACAACAATCTTGCTTTGATGGCTAGTTTGTAAATAATCCTCTTTTTTTTCTCAGATGCTGTCAGTATTCAGTTAATTTCATTATAAATCTGTGGTTAGCTTTGGCTGTATACCCCTGGGAATTATTATTTCGTTGGGAGTCAACAGTTCTCATCAGCAAAAGATAATTACTACATTGTGTTTATGCCTTGTTTTGTACATAGCTTATTTTCTTTTGGTTCTTTATATTACCTGACTAGTATAATTTGTCATTTCCATACTTCAGCTTCCTGAAACAGTCTGCTAAAACAGTTTACTTGATTTTTCTACAAAGAATCTAGGAAAATTGCTGGATTTTTGTTTACTGCTACAAACATGTAATGTTGTTGTTGTTGTGGTCTTCAGTCCTGAGACTGGTTTAATGCAGCTCTCCATGATACTCTATCCTGTGCAAGCTTCTACATCTCCCAGTACCTACTGCAGCCTACATCCTTCTGGATCTGTTTAGTGTATTCATCTCTTGGTCTCCCTCTACGATTTTTACCCTCCACGCTGCCCTCCAGTACTAAATTGGTGATCCCTTGATGTCTCAGAACATGTCCTACCAACTGATCCCTTCTTCTAGTCAAGTTGTGCCACAAACTCCTCTTCTCCCCAATTCTATTCAATACCTCATCATTAGTTATGTGATCTACCCATCTAATGCTGAAGCATTCTTCTGTAGCACCACATTTCGAAACCTTCTATTCTCTTCTTGTCTAAACTATTTATCATCCATGTTTCACTTCCATACATGGCTACACTCCATACAAATACTTTCAGAAACGACTTCCTGACACTTAAATCATTACTCGATGTTAACAAATTTCTCTTCTTCAGAAATGTTTTCCTTGCCATTGCCAGCCTACATCTTATATCCTCTCTACTGCGACCATCATCAGTTATTTTGCTCCCCAAATAGCAAAACTCCATTACTACTTTAAGTGTCTCATTTCCTAATCTAATTCCCTCAGCATCACCTGACTTAATTCGACTGCATTCCATTATCCTCATTTTGCTTTTGTTGATGTTCATCTTATACCCTCCTTTCAAGACACTGTCCATTCCATTCAACTGCTCTTCCAAGTCCTTTGCTGTCTCTGACAGAATTACAATCTCATCCGCGAACCTCAAAGTTTTTATTTCTTCTCCATGGATTTTAATACCTACTCTGAACTTTTTTTTTTCCTTTACTGCTTGCTCAATATACAGGTTGAATAGCATCAGGGAGAGGCTACAACCCTGTCTCACTCCCTTCCCAACCACTGCTTCCCTTTCATGTCCCTCGACTCTTATAACTACCATCTGCTTTCTGTACAAATTGTAAATAGCCTTTCGCTTCCTGTATTTTACCCCTGCCACCTTCAGCATTTGAAAGAGAGCATTCCAGTCAACATTGTCAAAAGCTTTCTCTAAGTCTACAAATGCTTGAAACGTAGGCTTGCCTTTTTTTAACCTAGCTTCTAAAATAAGTCGTAGGGTCAGTATTGCCTCACGTGTTCCAACATTTCTACGGAATCCAAACTGATCTTCCCCGAGGTCGGTTTCTACCAGTTTTTCCATTCGTCTGTTAAGAATTCACATTAGTATTTTGCAGCTGTGACTTATTAAACTGATTGTTCGGTAATTTTCACATCTGTCAACACCTGCTTTCTTTGGGATTGGAATTATTATATTCTTCTTGAAGTCTGAGGGAATTTCGTCTGTCTCATACATCTTGCCCACCAGATGGTAGAGTTTTGTCAGGACAGGCTCTCCCAAGGCTGTCAGTAGTTCTAATGGAATGTTGTCTACTCCCGGGGCCTTGTTTTGACTCAGGTCTTTCAGTGCTGTGTCGAACTCTTCATGCAGTATCGTATCTCCCATTTCATCTTCATCTACATCCTCTTCCATTTCCATAATGTTATCCTCAAGAACATAGCCCCTGTATAGACGTGTAATAATACATAATATAGCTACCTTCAAACCAAAAATCCATTGTGTAGGTGCAAAATAAAGGGATACTGAAATAATGGAAGTGGGAAATGGGGACCATACTAAGTGCCAATTTGGAATTTGTCAGGAGACTGAAAAACCAATGTATCTCTGCTTGCACATAATTGATTTCTATCCAAAAACCTAGCAAAGAAGTAAACTGTAACCAGCCATCATTAATAAGGCTACAGGTTCATATTCAGATGGCTGTTTACATCTACATTACATTTATTTTTTCCAACAAAAAATGTTAATGTCAACAGCCATATGAAGATGAACCTACCAGTTCAAAACCGGTTATGGTGTTATAAATAAATAACATTATTAACAGTGGCTAATTGCTGTTTCTTTCTTTGCAATAAGCAACTTGTATTTTATACACAGTATGGTCTAAAATGACAGTTTTTGACAAAAATAGCAGGAAAAAAATATTTTATTCTAAGAGCCATCAATACTGAAGCATTATTAACAGTATGTATATATATGGTATATGTATAAAATTTCAGCCCATTTTTTCTAAAAACAAATGAGGATACTCTGATGTAAAAATATGTTTAAATAAACACCTTCATATAAGTCACTGAGGCATTATGTTTTATTTGTGATAATTCAATATAGCATTAGATTTTCGACTAGTAAAACTGTAGTGATGAAAAACCATTTCTCATTTTTTAAAATTTTGGAGCTCCTGAGGGAAGCACAGCTTAGCACAGAGACCATGTGCCATCTACTAACACATTTTTGAAGAACTTTCTCCATGGTTTGACACCTGGCACAAGTCTAGGGTCATGCAATAGAGACAAGGATTCGGTCCAGTCCCACTTGTTGAAACCTAATCTGAAATTTTTTTGCACAGGAAAAATTCACAGAAAGAAATGCAGCATCAAAATTTTGGTTGCTAAGGTACACTGAAGTATTTTTTTAATGTTAACTTTAGCCAGTTTTGGCACACAAAGAACCATGTATAACAGCTGTGGTGCAACCCTTCCTGCCTAGTGAGCGGATCTGCAGTAAGCAAACATGGACAAGACAACATACTACACGAGCAAACAAAGTTTCCACTTAGCACGATGGCTGATGGGAGCGACCATAAATGCATTTCCCATTTACAGTCACTCGCATGAAGTCCAAAGGGCAAACACGTGAATTTTAAGTACTTAAGTCATATCTAAAATGTCTCCAATCATTAATTTTTTGAATAAGTTGCAGCTCATATTAATAGATGAATTGTTGCAGATGTAATTGTTACACAAGTGACTAGCAGAGAAAACAGAGTCAAGGCAGTGTATGACTGCTTCCATTGATTGAGACTTTAATTTATTGACATGAAAAGTTTATGATAATTCCTGTAGCATAATTTTAATGGTAATTTTTTAATAATGTGTATTGTACTAATAATGAAACATTTCCTTATTTATTCCCCATACTACTTACAAAAATGTTAAGTGCCTATTGGATGATGAAAACAAACATTTTCCTTAAACAAGGCCCACCTGATAAAATAAAAATTAATGCATCCAGGCACTTCATAGTAATTATTAGTTCTATCTATACAGAATTAGGATAGAGAAAGAAATGGACATGGCCATTGTTCTGCATACTGTGCTGAGTAACAGGCATACTTGATAAAATTCATAAAACATCAGTTCCGTAGGGCCTCCAGCACTTGTTCAGTTTCGGGTTAGTCTGATGGTGCAAACTGACAGTGTACAGATGACTGAAGTTCAACACTACTGTTCTGCTGATAAACATGAAATGACAAAGAGGTTCAGAAATTATACTGGCTGACAATTTTCTGAAAAATACTTTACACTGTCAAAGTATTTCTTTATCGCTGGGCTTAAGCACATTATTAATTCTGGATGGAATCTGATCTGTATTAACAGTCTTGCCATTATTCTCTTAAAGTCATAAGTGTCATTATGGCCATGCTAAGCATGCAACAAAAGCTATGAATAATTTTGTGCAACTGGTCAGAGGACATTTCAGATGCAATATAGAAAATAATTCCCACCCATTTTTCCAAAGTCTGCTACATTGATTACAAGATTTCTGCAACTAAACAGTCCTTTTTTAAAAGTTTGGTCCCTATTTCCCTCCTGAAGACAGATATAAAGCTACAGAAATAGGAATCCACTGATACTTATCACTGTCATTGTTGAGTACAAATGTTTCATAGCACTCATCGACCACACAAACATATCCCTCTCTCTCTCTCTCTCTCTCTCTCTCTCTCTCTCTCTCTCTCTCCCTCCCTCCCTCTTTTTCTCAAAATAATGAAATGCAGTTTGTGCACAGTTCTTGCACAAGATAGCACTACCTATTAATGACATCCGCTATTCATGTAATGCTCATCTCACTTGTAATTCAGAGGGCCTAATCTTGTACATTTCCCTCAGTACAGGTAGCAGTGCATTGACTCTCACAAGCAGTTCTAGACCTTTGGAATAGTTTTTCTTTCAAACTTTTATGAGTTTCAGGTTATCATGTATTTTTTTGTGTATAAATCTTTCTTCCATTTATACAAATCACATTCAGAGTACAAAACGAAACAAGCTTTGCATGCAGCTTAACTTGAAGCATTTTCTCCCTCGTTCCTTTAACAAAAAAATTATAGCCTATTCTTTGTCACTGAAATCTATTGCTCTTCATATTACCTTTAGACTTGGAACATACAGGTGCCACATTACTGCTCTGGACATTAATCAGCACAACAATCATCATCTGAACCACAATTCAGGGAATTGTCAGAGTTATTTCCTGTTTCTTCTAATGATACCACAATTTCTAATTAAATGTCAACATCATTCGAACGTATGTTCAAGAAATTAACCATTAATAATAAATAAGAGGCATGTAGGTCATCAGAAGTGGGTGATTTTGATTGCATATTTTCTCTTTGCATAGTAGAAAATATTAATTTGATATCACATTACTATGGAACTCTGGAAGCTGCTCAAAGACATGCTACTAGTAAGGATATACAAAGAAAACACAAAGAAAATAAATTCAGTTTTATCTCTAATGTTTGCACATAGCAATATCGCAGAAGTTGTGAACTGAGGTGAGTAGTAACTGCAAACAGTTGTCAATGAAACTATCCAACGGAACTTGGATCAGCTTTACAAACTATGATCATGTTATGCCAGGTTATCTGTTTACCACACTGTAGCCAACTTTCCAAAATGAAGTAAGCTAAATGTGTCTATAAAAAGAAGCCTGAAAAAAGCTGAAATAAAACAAAGAATATTATTGTGCAGTTTTATTTTTGAAAAAAAATTATTTCTGTGGTATATGTATAAAATATCAGCCCATTTTTTCTAAAAACAAATGAGGATACTTTGATGTAAAAATATGTTTAAATAAACATATTTAAAAAGAAAGATGATGAGACTTACCAAACAAAAGCGCTGGCAGGTCAATAGACACACAAACAAACACAAACATACACACAAAATTCTAGCTTTCGCAACCAACGGTTGCCTCGTCAGGAAAGAGGGAAGGAGAAGGAAAGACAAAAGGATATGGGTTTTAAGGGAGAGGGTAAGGAGTCATTCCAATCCCGGGAGTGGAAAGACTTATCTTAGGGGGAAAAAAGGACAGGTATACACTCGCACACACACACATATCCATCCGCATATACACAGACACAAGCAGACATTTATGTGTATATGCGGATGGATATGTGTGTGTGTGCGAGTGTATACCTGTCCTTTTTTCCCCCTAAGGTAAGTCTTTCCGCTCCCGGGATTGGAATGACTCCTTACCCTCTCCCTTAAAACCCATATCCTTTTGTCTTTCCTTCTCCTTCCCTCTTTCCTGATGAGGCAACCGTTGGTTGCGAAAGCTAGAATTTTGTGTGTATGTTTGTGTTTGTTTGTGTGTCTATCGACCTGCCAGCGCTTTTGTTTGGTAAGTCTCATCATCTTTCTTTTTAAATATATTTTTCCCACGTGGAATGTTTCCCTCTATTATATTCATATCATTTGTTTAAATAAACAGCTTCACATGAGTTTCTTTCACATAACTTTCTTTTTCTCACAATAAAAATAATGTGTGTGCTATTTATTTACAGGGCAAACTTCACAATATCTGTACTGTAATATTACATTATTTCCTACACTGTAATATTATGTATTGCAACTGTAAAACTTATGATTTCTGATTCATCGTGTGTAAATCAAAGCTAGTTTTCTTTAGAACAGCTTCCTTCACTTTTGTGAAGTTTTAACACTTTACTGATGTCAGCTATGCTGCAACAGCATTTCCAGTAATGCTCTCAACTGTTTATATTTTGTAGTTAAGGGTTTTATCTTGCACATGTGCATGCTGATGAGCTTGGAACACACACCAACACAGCTTTAGTTTGCTTTGTTGGTTGAATATTAAAGCATTTATTGAAATCTTGATTCAGTACAAATAATTTTCCATTAATCAAATGGATTTTAATGCTTTCCTGTACCCAAGAATGAAAGCCATACTTCCGGACCCCAGCTAAATCAGTCATTTGTCAGGTAAATGGTATTACAAAGCAGCCCCAATTAGCGCTAAAAAAAGCTGCTTTGGCAACACTGGTTGACCAATGTGCTATCAATCAAGGGTGCATAGCTGCCATGTTGTTCATGTGCTGTCTGCTTCCGCTACGGCAAGGATGTATACTTTGACAGCCACTTGGGGAGCTGAGAATTTGGCAATGTTCAACATCTTTTTTTAAATACTTGCAGTGCGTCTTAGCAGATAAAATTTTGGCACTGCATTTCTTTTGGTGTATTCTTCCTGTGTGAAAAGTTTCAGGATAGGTTTTGACATGTCACATTGGGCCATGTCCTTGTTGGATCATTTTCCACTTCCACTTTAATTGCATCATTTTTAGGCACAAATTTGCTATACATTATTATCACAGGATAATAATACTGGCTGATAATAGCAGTACATAAGTCAACTCAAATTGAGAACACTCAGATAAAACACTCAGATAAAACAAAAAAATGATGACATGTCAAGGAGTGACTCCGATAGGAACCAAAATTGTTATATATGGATGAATAATTGAATGAGTAAGAGAGTTTAAATATCTAGGATGCAATTCTGAATTTTTCAAATCAGATGATGTAGAGCCAACACTGATCAGATTCAGACATTCCTGTGGACAGTACAACATACCTTAAAACATAATAACAGAAAGAAACATCGATTAAACTTTACAAAGTAATAGCCTCATCTTTGCTGCTATATACACTCCTGGAAATTGAAATAAGAACACTGTGAATTCATTGTCCCAGGAAGGGGAAACTTTATTGACACATTCCTGGGGTCAGATACATCACATGATCACACTGACAGAACCACAGGCACATAGACACAGGCAACAGAGCATGCACAATGTCGGCACTAGTACAGTGTATATCCACCTTTCGCAGCAATGCAGGCTGCTATCCTCCCATGGAGACGATCGTAGAGATGCTGGATGTAGTCCTGTGGAATGGCTTGCCATGCCATTTCCACCTGGCGCCTCAGTTGGACCAGCGTTCGTGCTGGACGTGCAGACCGCGTGAGACGACGCTTCATCCAGTCCCAAACATGCTCAATGGGGGACAGATCCGGAGATCTTGCTGGCCAGGGTAGTTGACTTACACCTTCTAGAGCACGTTGGGTGGCACGGGATACATGTGGACGTGCATTGTCCTGTTGGAACAGCAAGTTCCCTTGCCGGTCTAGGAATGGTAGAACGATGGGTTCGATGACGGTTTGGATGTACCGTGCACTATTCAGTGTCCCCTCGACGATCACCAGTGGTGTACGGCCAGTGTAGGAGATCGCTCCCCACACCATGATGCCGGGTGTTGGCCCTGTGTGCCTCGGTCGTATGCAGTCCTGATTGTGGCGCTCACCTGCACGGCGCCAAACACGCATACGACCATCATTGGCACCAAGGCAGAAGTGACTCTCATCGCTGAAGACGACACGTCTCCATTCGTCCCTCCATTCACGCCTGTCGCGACACCACTGGAGGCGGGCTGCACGATGTTGGGGCGTGAGTGGAAGACGGCCTAACGGTGTGCGGGACTGTAGCCCAGCTTCATGGAGACGGTTGCGAATGGTCCTCGCCGATACCCCAGGAGCAACAGTGTCCCTAATTTGCTGGGAAGTGGCGGTGCGGTCTCCTACGGCACTGCATAGGATCCTACGGTCTTGGCGCGCATCCGTACGTCGCTGCGGTCCGGTCCCAGGTCGACGGGCACGTGCACCTTCCGCCGACCACTGGCGACAACATCGATGTACTGTGGAGACCTCACGCCCCACGTGTTGAGCAATTCGGCGGTACGTCCACCCGGCCTCCCGCATGCCCACTATACGCCCTCGCTCAAAGTCCGTCAACTGCACATACGGTTCACGTCCACGCTGTCGCGGCATGCTACCAGTGTTAAAGACTGCGATGGAGCTCCGTATGCCACGGCAAACTGGCTGACACTGACGGCGGCGGTGCACAAATGCTGCGCAGCTAGCGCCATTCGACGGCCAACACCGCGGTTCCTGGTGTGTCCGCTGTGCCGTGCGTGTGATCATTGCTTGTACAGCCCTCTTGCAGTGTCTGGAGCAAGTGTGGTGGGTCTGACACACCGGTGTCAATGTGTTCTTTTTTCCATTTCCAGGAGTGTAGTTGTGAATGTTGAACCTAACATCAAATCAGTTACAACAAATCAAAACACTGGAGATGAGGTTCATCTCTTTTGTAACTGGATATTCAAGGACATTCATTATTGGACCATAAAAGAAATACTGACATTAGACAATAGCTAAATGTAGAGGTCATTACAACTGTAGCTCAAAAACATAGACTGAATTAGAAAGACCATTTCTGACATATGTCTAATAATATGATAACTGAAGTTGTAATGCATATAACCTAATAGGGAATTCTGAGTTGGCTCAGACCAAAAGGCCTAATTGTTAAAGATGGCAATATCAAATGGTCATAAGGAAGATTACAGTAGCTTGGATGTTTGTCAGCTGGTATGATGAAGACTATAAATAATCATAATGTATATATAATGAGAGAAAATTCTTGAAGCACCTATCTTCAGGAGGCAAAATTTTTAGTACTGTTGACAGACAAAATCAGGCATGGCTCATTGTTTCCATACTGGGGAAGGCTGTGAGATTTATCGATTGGAACTAACCTAGACCTTGTGCTAAATTACAGATCAGTCCGTCACTACAATCAAGATTTAGATTTCAGCAAGCAGGGGGGAGGGGACAATATCACACTCCAGCCAAATATTTACATGTCTTCTTTCCATTTCATAATCAACTACTGAATAACATCAAAAGCTAACTCCAAGATAAAATCTATATTAAAAGCCATGTTGCAACTGTACTCGGGCTAATTCACTACCTATTTTTCACGTGGCTCATCTGCGAAGGGGGTTGGTAGTGAATGGTTGCATTTGCACCCCTAATACTGAGTCATATATTGGCTAGCCTTTGAACAGCAGTGAACAACCTTGTGCAAAATGAGATACACTATACAAGTTCAGATTGAAACATATTTTAAAAAACACCACTTTTAACTTAGTGGCCATGCATGTTAAAGTTCACAAACAAATCCAATCTGGATCAATAATAATCAGTGCAATTCATACGCATGGTTTATTGTCTCACACCTACACACTTTCACATTGTTCCTTCACAGTTTATTCACATACACTGGCATCCATGCTTACACTCGTGGCACTTTGCCACTCTGAACTTACCACCACAACAGACAAAAACCAAAGACCTGATTTTCCTACTCATATCCCCAGTCCTGAGTCAGGTAACTACAATTTTTATAGGATTTAAATACTTGAACCTAAATACATTATATAATTTTACACACATTTATCACCACATAATTTTATAATTTGTTGCAATTAAAAAACAAAACACTATGCAATGGAACTATGACACTCATCAAAATACAAAACAAGTATTTTCATGTCCATTTTGCATTACACTATTTTCGCTCTGCATTTAATACATAATTTTGTTCTTAAGCACAGAAAATTAAAATCAGAACTAATTTCTGACATGCTATCAGATTTACGTAATTAGGAATAACAACATGTTTTGGCACAGGTTCACCCTCTCCCTTCATTTAATGCCAACTTTGCATGAAATTAGAGACATACAAATACTTGTCTGGCACTACAAAGATCGAAACAGAATGGTGTCTTCATAATAAAATAATGACTTACTTTACAGTTCTTCTAAATATCTTTATGACTTTATGACTTAATTCTACTATGAAACATTTTGACTTAAGTACACCAGCCCAACATTATTTCTGCTGCTGTGCTTTAAATTTAAATTATGAACTACTTGGAAGAGCTCCATATTATCCCCCGTTAGCTTACAATGTTTTGGAGAGATCTTTAATGCAATGTATGTTATCTTCATTGCATGCTTATAGTTTTTGATATTTTCACATCTAAACTTCAGATGTTTAATGTTTTGTGCACTCAAACTGCGGTGTTTGTGAGTTTGTGTGACAGAATAGTGATGTTTCCATGATGACACTAATCTTGTTCTGTGATTGGATGACATGAGCAACCTGAGCAACTGCCATGGAAATGTACATACCATATTTCTCTCATTTACACTTGTGCATTACAAAAATATCAATTTTAAGTGATACAGCACACACAAGCATTCAGCTGCTTTGTACATGTCTCTGTTAGAATTGTGTGTATACCCTCACTTGGATTTACACTGTTTTTGTTTGTGATTCCTGTTTACATTAAATCCAGATGCACCAAGTTCCTTTGCTTTCATCCTAACGAAATGTTCCTAAATTTTACCTGATAAATTGCAGACTTAATTCATATTATATTGTTTTCAAGCTCCTGGTATGCTGCTGTTGTTCAAACAAATGTAAAACTCATTAAACTCATGCAAGATACACTAGCAAAAAGAAACTTGCTAATAATGAACATTACTCGCAGTCAGCGAGTGAGGAAAGTAAACTAATGGGACGTATTCTGCGCAATACATGTATATCGCACACTTTTTTCTCTATTGCTAAGTAGTGATTCTTATGTTACCTTATTCTAGTGCACTCTGGTAAGACATTTGCAAACTTATTCCAGCATCGGATAGAACAGCCAATAGCACAAACAAGAAAACTGTCTAAAACAGTGTCACAAGAATAATACTAAACATTGATTTAAGAAGCATCAAAGCATAATAGAGATATACAGAGACAGGGATTCGATAATGAAATTTCAGCAACTTTGTTCATTCCATTTTGATGTAACCAGTGGAATGTGAAAATTGTGGGACAACCTTAGGCTGAAACACCAGAGCTGTCAGGATGCCCACAAGAGCTACTTCAAGGAAACCACACCCCCAAACCTCTGCTACGTAGAGCTAAGCAGGATTTCAAGGTGCATCCCTAAGTCTAGGTACTACTTGTTCAAAAAAACATCACATGACATCACATATTAACAGTTCCAAAAATGTTGACAGCCATAATTTAAATCTATGTCATTGTACCTCTCTCTCCTTGTTGAGGAGGAGCTATTAATTCTGAAAGCTAGGTGGAGAATGACTTTTACTTTTTTACAAGGAGTACAAAAACATATGTCTGAAACTTGGGGATTTATTCTTGACATTAAAATATTACAAAAATTTCTTACAAACATTGGTCCAAAAATCCTTTCTTAGGAAGGTATGAAAGGATTTATTATTCACAGCATAAAAATGATATCCTTATCAAATGCATTTACATGTATGAAAGAATTTATGTAATGATACATTTACCAAATGCATTTACTTTTACAGAAATTGCTTGAAGTGACCAGATCGTGCCTCTGTGAATTCAGAGAGCCTGCATCCCATGCTTTGCCTTACATAGGGAAAAACACACTCATTTTTCCATATTGGATATGATTCTTCAGAAAATCAACATTGGGTGTGAGAGTTGAATACATTAAGGATATTAAATATCCCCAAAGCAAAAAAAAAAAAATAAGAAGAAAGTCCATCAGATTCAAATCTGGTAATTGCTTAAGACCACACAACTGATCGCCACTGACTGATTCACCTGTTAAGAGACCAGTTATTGAGATACTGATGAACATCTGTGTAAAGTGAGGTCGAGTACCACATTCACTGAAGGACATCTAGAGATACATCGTACAGTGTCTCATGTCTGAAAAACTCCAGACACAGGGTGTTTCAAAAATGACCGGTATATTTGAAACGGCAATAAAAACTAAACGATCAGCGATAGAAATACACCGTTTGTTGCAATATGCTTGGGACAACAGTACATTTTCAGGCGGACAAACTTTCGAAATTACAGTAGTTACAATTTTCAACAACAGATGGCGCTGCAAGTGATGTGAAAGATATAGAAGACAACGCAGTCTGTGGGTGCGCCATTCTGTACGTCGTCTTTCTGCTGTAAGCATGTGCTGTTCACAACGTGCAAACATGGTTTATTCCTTAGAACAGAGGATTTTTCTGGTGTTGGAATTCCACTGCCTAGAACACAGTGTTGTTGCAACAAGATGAAGTTTTCAATGGAGGTTTAATGTAAACAAAGGACCGAAACGCAATACAATAAAGGATCTGTTTGAAAAATTTCAACGGACTGGGAACGTGCCGGATGAACATGCTGGAAAGGTAGGGCAACCGCGTACGGCAACCACAGAGTGCAACGCGCAGCTAGTGCAGCAGGTGATCCGACAGCGGCCTCGGGTTTCCGTTCGCCATGTTGCAGCTGCGGTCCAAATGACGCCAACGTCCACGTATCGTCTCATGTGCCAGAGTTTACACCTCTATCCATACAAAATTCAAACGCAGCAACCCCTCAGCGCCGCTACCATTGCTGCATGAGAGACATTCGCTAACGATATAGTGCACAGGATTGATGACGGCAATATGCATGTGGGCAGCATTTGGTTTACTGACGAAGCTTATTTTTACCTGGACGGCTTCGTCAATAAACAGAACTGGCGCATATGGGGAACCGAAAAGCCCCATGTTGCAGTCCCATCATCCCTGCATCCTCAAAAAGTATTGGTCTGGGCCACCATTTCTTCCAAAGGAATCATTGGCCCAGTTTTCAGATCTGAAACGATTACTGCGTCACGTTATCTGGACATTCTTCGTGAATTTGTGGCGGTACAAACTGCCTTAGACGACACTGCGAACACCTCGTGGTTTATGCAAGATGGTGCCCGGCCACATTGCACGGCCGACGTCTTTAATTTCCTGAATGAATATTTCGATGATCGTGTGATTGCTTTGGGCTATCCGAAACATACAGGAGGCGGTGTGGATTGGCCTCCCTATTCGCCAGACATGAACCCCTGTGACTTCTTTCTGTGGGGACACTTGAAAGACCAGGTGTACCGCCAGAATCCAGAAACAATTGAACAGCTGAAGCAGTACATCTCATCTGCATGTGAAGCCATTCCGCCAGACACGTTGTCAAAGGTTTCGGGTAATTTCATTCAGAGACTACGCCATATTATTGCTACACATGGTGGATATGTGGAAAATATTGTACTATAGAGTTTCCCAGACCGCAGCACCATCTGTTGTTGAAAATTGTAACTACTGTAATTTTGAAAGTTTGTCTGCCTGAAAATGTACTGTTGTCCCAAGCATATTGCAACAAACGGTGTATTTCTATCGCTGCTCGTTTAGTTTTTATTGCCGTTTCAAATATACCGGTCATTTTTGAAACACCCTGTATATTTGTCTACTAAGATGTTGCAGAAATAAATAGGGGCTGATGGTTATGAATCATTCTACTGAACATGTTGAGGCTGAACCCCAGGTAATGTCTGCCTTGACACATGCCCAGATATGACTCTTATGATGTCCGAAGATCCCATCATGTGGAAAGCCAGCCTTGTCAGGAACAAGGTACATGCTAAGAACTGCAGAGAAGCAGCACAGTGCTCTAACGTCTGTTGACAGGAAGTAATTCTTGGCTGAAAGTATGCCTCATTTAATCCTTGCAGTTGTTAGAGGTGATACAAGTACAAAAGATTTTCATACAAAATGTTTGTGATCATCATGTGATTAATGCCTTCCTGTCTCACAAGTCTCCTTGTACTACTTGGAGATTCATCAACAGTACAATGAACCTATTCTTCAATCTCAGGTATTCATACATTGTGTGATCTGCTAGTCTCCCACCATATGCAACTCTCTCTTCAAATGAGCCTGCATCTTGCAAGTGGTGGTGCATTTGTACAAAGGTTCCTGCACGATGTAACTGCCTCCCGGGGTAACTTTCAGCATAAAGTTGGCATACTGTGTCTGCATTGCTGTCTGCTAGACCATATATGTAGTGCATAACTATCATTTCAAACACTGAACACATCATTGTAATGGAGCTTACTTTAAAACAGAACAAACAACAATCAGACAAAATATAACAAATGCCATGACCAACTGTAAACAAGAAAGTGAGTAAAAATTCAAATATGAGGTAAACTAGACAACCAGAGGTCACTACAGGGAATTCCTAATGTACCTCTCCAAAGCAGGATTTTCAGACCCCATTCATATGAATTTTTTGTAATGTTTTGGTGTCAAGAATAAATCCCTAAATTTTTTGAGATGTGTTTTTGTACATCCTGTATGTATCTATTGGCAGTGCAAAATGTATTGTCTCCTGGAAGTGTGAACTGCTAGCAGTCCTGTTCCACAATTTATTAGTTTTCTTGATTGAATTTTCCTTTTGCATAATAATCCCATTGTAACAAATTACACAATTTTATAGGAGAGATAAGAATAAATGTGTTTTTCCCTTAGGGATGGCGTGTGTGTTACTATGGTGCTGGAATAGTTGGCATCATTATTGCAATACTGACTGGTCTGACACTGCGGGAACCTGAAAGGCAGGCAATCGGCGAAGAGAATACAGTAGCTGTTAATGCTGATGGTGAGCAGGTGAAGAAGAAGGGTGCGTGGCGCGTAATGCTGGAGCCACGGGTCATTTTGCTCTGCCTTGCTGCGTCCATCAGGCACACAGGTATGTACTAACATCAGCTTTTCAGGATACCACTGTTCATGTCAGTGTTTTAAGTTACAGACCATGAGCTGCCAGATTTTCTGCAACATTGAGGAAGGCTCATAGTAGAGGGCAAGCTTGAGGTTTTAGTGGAGACCTGCCCTCCATTCTGAATGATAACACAAGGAATGTAAAATGGCAACTGAATTTTTGCAAATCCTCCCATCTCTTCTCAAATGAGGAAGGAAGGAGAAGCTAGCATAATTTGCAAGATGGCTCTAACAGCCATGTTGTAGAATTATATCAGTAGCTCTTTATATGTTTTTTGAACATTTGTACACATATCCTTTTTGAGTACAGGGTTACTCATAAGTACCACTGGACTTTCAGAAGATGATAGTGCAAAAACTAAATGCACACAATACAGCAAAATATCACAGAATAATCCATAAAAGTTTTTAAGGCTTATTACAGGTGCTCAATAATGGCACCTTTTGTGATTTGTTAAATGTCAATACAATAGTCAGACTCTCGCCGTACACATCCCGAGCCACCGTCAATATTGGAGACTGCATTAACTATCCTCTCTTGCAACTTTTCCAGATTAAGAATGTGTCAGACAGTTGACTTCAGTATCTCTAGTTCTCTGCTCATCCCTCATCGGTTTCTTTGGGCTTCTCAGAAGTAATCCCAGAAGACACCCCAGCTTCTCTGCTGATAGGACTAACAGACCTATTTTCTTAGTACCACACCAGCAGCCACTCTCATGGAATGTGTTGTATCACCTGTGGGTTGTTTTGTGCATTGAAACTTTTACTGATACTCAGTGTGAAATCATCACTGAACTGTTACAATTGACTCACATTTAGTTAACTTGAGGATACAAAATACATTTACATTGCATTAGATACCATATTTCAAAATGCTGACATTACGGGAACCTGACAGATAGGTTGTCATTGAAGAGAACACAGCAGCTGTGAATTCTGACAGTGAGAGGGCAAAAAGGCAAACTGTGTGGAGGCTGATGCTGGAGCCACGGATCATTCTGCTTTTTCCGGCCACATCAATCAGGTACACATCTTTGTGGCACACTCTGCAGCCACACTATGAAACATATTATGAAGTGAAACTTTGAGAGGTGGTCAGTGCACTGTTTTATGTCCAGTAGTTTTAGTACAGTCATCTTTTGAAATCCTAGAGGTAGTTATGAATAAAATTATGAATGCCCCTGTATTTTATTACTAATGTGTTATTTCGATTACTTAATTTTTATGTAACTTATATCCCATTTCATAACTATTCACATACATAGAGTATTGTCAGTGTTGAAAGTACCAAGTCAGTAAGTCACAGTAAAATATTGGCACCATGCAGACATCAAACCCAAGTTTTTATTTGTAGTCTGTCACACCAATAAGAAATATTGCAAATAACTTGAATCTATATCACATGAAATATATTTCTTGTTGTTCCAAAGAAATAATAATGGTTTGAGTAAGCCAGGAAAAGATATTAAAGGACAAAACACTGATAGTGTATGATGATGACGGTCAGTTTGTGGGGCACTCAACTGTGAGGTCATCAGCGCCTGTACAAAGTCCCAATCTTTCCGCAATCCAATCTGTCCACTCGCACAAATGATTATGATGATGAAATGATGACAACACAAACACCCAGTCCCTGGGCAGAGAAAACCCCCAACCCGGCTCGGAGTCAAACCTGGGACCCCATGATCCAGAGGCATCAATGCTGGCCACTAGACCACGAGTTACCGAAGACTGATAGTGTAGATACATATTTGAAATTACAAGGAGCAAGCAAAAAGTTTCTGTCTGAGGGTGTTGCTGCAGCATATATGCAATGTAGCATGACTCTGATGTGGGTATATAAGCAGCAGCATGTAGGAAAGAGATCAGTGTGCCATTTCCGTCTTTCCAATGTGCGTGCAGTAAATGTGGAAATATGAACTATGACAATGTAATACCAAATGTGCCCAACAGATGTTAATCTTTTCCTGTCTGCCAAAGCACAAACTCCAGTAAATATCCATTGTGAAATGAAGAATCTGTATGGGGCAGTGTGCTGGTGTGCTGACTTATAAGAAATATTGGGGAGGCCCATACGGGGCGGTCTTGCCTTGGGAAATTTTCTAAATTTTAGATGAGAAATAGTGAGTTTTAAAGTTTTTTAAGCATTTTAGAGTCACATGATCAACATTAGAACCCCAAAAACTGGACTCTCAATAACTCGACACTCCGGGAACCTTGACAAGCCTGACACATTTTTTGGCTTTGAAGAAAGGAACAAAACATAAATACACATGGTATTTTTGTAAAAAGCTAATTTAATTTACAGTAATAATCATGCTTATAGACTACTACAGAGCAGTGAATATAAAGCTCTGAAGATACTGAAATTATATTTAAGTATATCCTAAACTATCATTAAAAGCATAAAACATAAAATGTTGCTGTCACACAGTAATAGCCCTTTGATTAATAAGTGAAATAGCTAATTTAAGCTTACTTTGAATAAGGCTCAGGGTTCATTAAATAAAAACAACATCTCAAAGTTAATTCTTTAATATAGCTAATAAAGTTAATACAGTATGCCTAATACTTACAGTCAAAAAGTATATAAATAGCGGGTTTTAATCGGGTCTTACACCCTAAAAATATTTAAGTATTTGAAAATAACTTATACAGTACTATAGTAATATAATAATAGAGTAATAAACTAGTACTAATATTTCAAAACTGAAAATTTAACATTATATATGTATTTAATTCTCTATTTTATAAAGATTTTTAATATTTCTCTACTGCCATTATTAGGGCTAGAGTGTCTTTAGAAAGTTGCAAATGTAGACTGTCTGACTGGATTACTGAACATGAAGTCGTTGATGGCAGGTCAGATATCCAATTCATCTCAAACATCTCGATGGGCACGAAGAACCGGCAAGTTGTTCAATCACTTCTGTCCCATTGTTGATCAGAGATATGACTTCAGATGTCTAAGAGCACTGAATGACTGTTCTGCTGTTGCTGTCATGATTGGAACTACTTGGAGAAGCTTCATTCACTTAACTACTTCACATAACACATCTCCAACTGCAGGCTCTTGTATAATGTACTTTCTTACATCATGCATGTATTTTAAGACCAATTGTTGTTTTTTATTAGCAGCTAACATATTCAAGTGTAAGTGCAGTCTCTCAATGTCTAGGTCATTTTTGAAAACCTCAGTTGATTTTTCCAAATTTGTTTGACTTCTGTTTACTAAAAGCACAGCACTCTTGTTCAACTGCAATGACATGTGTGAGTCCAGTTGAAGCAAACCACTCAGTAATGCAAGATTGCACCATTTCACAGACGTCAATGTAAATAGTTTTGTAGTATTCCTTTGGGGTTTTAAAAGTGTGTGGTGAGCTGGCTTTGTTGTTTTCATACCTCTTTTGTATACTTCGATTCTGAGGAATACGTAAAAATAAATAAGTCTTGAATTGTAACATTGACTCAAGGTAGCTTGCTCATTTGTAACATGCCTCTGTTTTGTCCTCTGCAGAAAATGTTTCAAAAAACTCTAGAAGTTCTTCAAAGTTTTTCAATATTGTCAAGATATTAGAAGCTCGCATAGTCCATCAAGTTGGGCAAAGGGGTCGTAGACCAGTTTGGTCGTTGGCTCTCTCACAGCGTATGCTTCTGAATAGTCCCATCCTTTTGTTGGATTCCCTTACAGTGTTTATTAAGTTCTTGGCTAAAGCCATAATATCCCTCATAGATGTAAGATGGTGGAGACTGTCTAAAACTGCCAAGTCTAAACTGTGAACAGTGCAGTGCACATAATGTGCTTTTGGTTGTAAATCCAAAATTAACTTTTTTAGTCCTTTGAACTTACCTCTCATATTCAAGGCACTATCATAGCACTGTCCTCTTAAGTTATCCATTGACAAATCAGGATGAGCAAAAACGTCTTTTAAAATACTAAACAGAGTTTGTGATTCAGTGTTGGGGGTCTCGTATAAGCCAATAAAGTCTTTGTTGATGATTAAGGAATCATCGACAGTACAAATGCAAAATGACATTTGTTTGTGAATCGAAGAATCACTTGTTTCATCAACCATAATAGGAAAATGTTCAGTCTTCTTGACTGAAGCCAATACCTTTCTCAACACTGACTTTCCTAGTAGAACCAATCTTTAAACTTCTTTCAGAGTTCCAACAACTGAAAAAAATTTGAGTTTACATCTTCACACCCTCTAGTTGCTAGTCATTGTCAGCATAGAAATTTCATGGTAGTAAAAATTGTCTCAAGAGCTAAACGGCCTTTCTTCATATCACTATCTAACTGTTCATTCAATTGGGAGGCCACACTTTAGTTAGTGATAGAATTTAGTTTCAGAACACCTTCTTTATCTGTAAATGTATTTTTATGAAGACAGAATTTTTCCAAAGCCTTTTTCCAGTTAGAAAACCCTACAAAAGTAAATGCATCATCTTTTCTTGAAGAAAATTGTAATAGATTTTTAGCATCTGCCTCTTGGCAGGTTTTGCAAAAAACTTTTTTCGTAGAGGCTTCATATTCTAGTCATGTACATTTGATCAACCAAAACTGAAATGATCTTTCCTTACCGGATTGTCCAGGTTTCGGTTGTGAATGGTTCTCGCCTGAAGACGATGAAACAATTGACAACACAATAATTGTTGGAGGTTGACTTGCAGTATCAACTTCCAAGTGCGCCTTTTTGGTAACAAATTTATTCATTGCAAACTTAATTCACAATACACTAAGAGACTAAAGTAAATGAATAAAATATAGTCATATAAAATAGTCCACTGGACACTGAAGTCGAAACACTAAACAGGTCTGCAGCATGCACTGAATGAAACTATCCACACTGAATGACTGCAACAGCAGGGTGGGCTTTATATAGCCGCGGCATCATACTGTCTCAAAGCGTCAAGGCGACATGAGGCAGCGGGTTCCAGGCACTTCTGCTCCAGTCCTTTTGATGCACTGGCCCACCAGTGCCAGACTTTACCCAAAGGTTCACGCACCGGGACAAATTCTAAGTGTGCCCACAGCACCGTAACACTGTCTAGGTTCACACTACTCGTTTTCAGTTAACCCGTTTACTGCTGTAATAATTATGTGTTTTAACTTGTTACTGAATGTATTTTAAAAGGTACCTATCGCCAAACAAGGAAAATAAAAAATTCCAACATTATTTTGTGATTTTACGAAGCATAATATAATAATAATTTTCTTTAATTATTGGGAGGGGAGGGGGGGGGGCTTTGCCCGCCCAAAACGAATTTTTGAGGGGTCTCTGCCCCTCTCAGGCCCTATGGAGTCAGCGCCTGTGACAGTGTGTCTTTCACAAACCATTATTGTGAATTTATTTATTTATTTAGCGTATGGCTCATAACATCACAGTAAAAATTACAGAAACAACACGATTAAAAAAAAAATCACATATGTATAAACAGAGCAATAAATAACAGTTTGTATATAAGGACACCGCCAATTGTAAAGTTACACTCACAGAAGACCAGTCACAAGCAGACGTCCAGCTTAGATAGTAAATAGTCGATTGCCTCTTGGGTCGCCATTAGGAAATCTTGTGGGTCACCCTCGTATGCCCTTAGTGGGCATTCCTGCACGATGTGTTTGACCGTCTGTCTCTCAGCGCCACAGTCGCAAGCAGCCGAAGGAAGTTTACCCCATCTGTGTAAGGAGTCGGCACATCTCCCACAGTTGGTTCTGATGCGATTAAGAGTTGACCAAACTTTGCGAGGGCAATCAAATCCTTTTGGTTTACTAAAGATGCATGGCATACTGTGGCAGTTTACTACTGTTCTGCTCTCCCATTCCTCTTTCCATCGGTCATTTATTTTGAAGTTGGTTTGGTGCAGAGCCTGTGCGGTCTTTAGTGGAGGATTCCTAGACCGGAGTCGGTTTCCTTGGATTATTGTGAAATTCTACTGCTTCACAATAACGCCTGTCCCCACATCACAAATCTCATAACACAAAAGTTACACCAACTCAAGTGGACAACACTTGAGCTGCCGCCTTATAATCCTGATCCCTCCCCATGTGATTATCACACCTTCAGTCCCATAAAAAGGGCACCAAAGGGTCGATGATTGCCATCAGTTGTGGATGTGCAGCACACAGTTCCAGACTTCTTCATGTGACAGGACACAAGAGTGTTACAAAAAAGGTATTTTCAACCTTGTGTATCAGGTGGGGTTATTGCCTCAGTGCTCAAGGCAGTTTTACCTGATTGACATACTGATTCCACACTGCACAATCTTTGAATGGAAACTTTTTGATCACCCACGTATCTTCTTGTTTAAATAGATATGAACTGGAAGATTATCGTAATGTTAGTATTACATTCAGATGGCTTTGTATATCACAGCTTCTTTTTCTGTTTTGATTTGGGTATATTGAGAGTCATGTTACAAAGATATATTCCCTTTTTGCCTTGTGGCATAATTTACAGCTGAAAAGAAGCATTTGATCTATTTATGCATGATAAATGAGACATGAGACTGTAGTACCTTATTAATTGACAAATGTCATGGAGTATATTCAGATCAGTATTTTTTACATGTTCTGTTGTTTGTGGTGTATGATACATTTCAGATACACTAAGCAGTACAATTTGTTGAGTGCAGGTGCAAGAACAATTTTCAAAATGTCTCTAGTGTCCCAGTTAAAAGTTCAGGAAGGAGATCAGTGTGCATGTTCAAAATTTTTCAACATGTTGACCACATCTAAGACAGAGATTTTAAAAAAAGCATATATACTGAAAATAAGATGAGCCCAATTCTTAGCTGTTTCATTTATGTGGACAGTTACGCCATCACTAAAAATGAGATATGCAGCAATTCTTTTTTTCTTTGTGGCTTCCAGAATTCTCAAAGCACAATATATATGTTTGATATATGAAGTGTGGCTATAAAACAACAGGACTATTGGCGTAAAACATTTTATTTCAAGAACATACATATTTAGTTATTGTCACCTTCAGTATACTGTCCCTCTATCCCTACAATGCTACATGCAAATTTTCTGTTGATGGAAACAGTGCCAGAAGTTTTCCTCTGTGAGCTGCTTGGTGATGCATGCCACTTTTTCTTCCACTGCTTCAACAGACTGAAATCTTTTTCCTTTTAACCCTTTGGTGGGTGCACCTTTCATACTTCCATGAGTGGGCTCATTGTGGCTTTTGCACCACAATTAGTTTTACATTTTTAACCTAAGCAAAAATAATCATCCCATCAGTAATAAATAGGTAAAATGCATCAATTTCTTTTTCCACGATTTCAGCACTTGCTTTTGGACCTGGCAAAACTTTTAGGAAGTTCTTGGCCTTGGTTTTAGGAGAAGAATGAAGTGGTTCACTTATCCAAATAGTTTCTTTGGCTTTTCCTAGATAAAATCGATAATCCTCTGTTTGTAGTCTCCCCTCTTCAACCAGGTGGTCATCTGTTTCCTCTGTTGCTTGTTCGGAGTCACTGCTGTTGTTTTCTTCTTCAATAACTTCCTCTTCTGACTCAGATTCACATGAATCTGGCAATTCTTGAACTACTTATTCTGACAATTCTTGCAGTACTTTCTCATAGTCTTCAGGACGTACAGTTAGACGATGCCTGTCAAATGCCTTCTTTTTCTCCATTTCTACACTTTTATGAAACCTAATGAAACACATGTTTTTGTAAGAGTAATATATTGTAGCAAATCAATATCCAAGACTGTAAAAAGTAATGAAAATTGCATATGGGAACTTTGATTTGATTTGAATATTCATCATATACTAATATAAAAGAAAGATTGCCTCGAGACAAAAGGAAAAACACAAGTATAGAAAATACTTACATCACAAGGCGTGTAGCAGCAAACACGCCATGAACGCAACACTCATGTTTCAAACAACAGTAATGACCAAACTGCTGAAAGCATGAATAGTGCAAATGTAGTAAGAGGTGACATCCGTTGAGAACAACAAATATGTATTTGGACGTGGACGCAACTGTAACACTATCTGTGATACTAACAGAAAACTAAATCTTGCAGCTATTTGCCGCAAGTGCGCCCACTGAAGGGTTAATGAAGATTTGTTCTTGCAGAATAGATAACAGTCACTAGCTGCTAGGTCAAGCAAACAAGGTAGGTGGTCTAACACTGGTATGTTGTACGTTGCTAAAAATCTATTCACAGACAATGTGGCATCAGCCAGTGTGTTGTTTTCATGCAGAATCTGTCGCTTGTTATTTTACAATTTTGTTTTTTTCCATATTTTCTCAATGGAGTTGTGCAAGAACTTCAAGACGGTAATGTCGATTAATAGTATGAGCTTCAGGAATGCAGAGGAGATACACAATTCTATGAATATAAAAAAAATCATTATTGCTTTGAATCTTGATTTGCTGATACAAGCTTTTCTTGTTCTGGTGAAGTTTAGCCC
Source organism: Schistocerca cancellata (assembly GCF_023864275.1). Lineage (NCBI taxonomy): Eukaryota > Metazoa > Arthropoda > Insecta > Orthoptera > Acrididae > Schistocerca > Schistocerca cancellata. The sequence goes on along the minus strand of NC_064634.1, from coordinate 504,637,259 downwards.
TACCAATGCATGAAATGGCACTTAGTTTCTGGATCATAAGTGGGAGAAAGAAAAAAAAAGAAGGAAAAAAAGGAAGTTTGTCTTGTGTTATCACTCTTTCCAATAAATTGGATTTATTTTCAGTGGCATTCAAAGAGTCAGTACAGACATTTTTGTGAGCTTCTTTTTATTTGATCATGAGAATTTTTGGCACCAGTTTTGCACACACTTTTCTCATTTTCAATTTTTTATGTAAAATATGCTTATGCATTCTTTGTCAATTCTGACAGTTTCAGCAATTGATTGAATACTCAGTTAATGGTCAAATTGAATCAGATTACCTACTTTTTCAATATTTTCATCCATTTTTTATGTTGAAGAAGGGCATCCCAGGCACGAGTCATCTTCATCACCTTCTCAGCATCTTGGAACACTTGAACCACTCAAAAACCTATGTAGGTGGTAAACAGTCTTCACCATACACTTCTTTTAGTAAAAAATGGGTTTCATTATCAGATTTTCCAAGTTTAATGTGAAACTTCATGACAGTTTGTTCTCTTTTATTGCACTTATCATTTTCCCAACAAAACAAAAAACAGCTCTTACACAAACGAAGGTCACTGCCACACTGATGTGTCTACAGACATCAGAGATGCCACATTCAACTGAGAAGGCTTCACACTTCTTGCTTCACAGCTGTGGGTCATTCATCTTTGGTGCATGCATGACAGAATCAGTCTTGTTATTTTATAGCCACACCTTGTAGTCTTCCCGTTTAAATTCCTGTAAAATTTTAATTATGTACAGTTTCATTTTTGGCTTCATTTTGTGAACACACCAAACCATTGTTTGTGGCAACTGCAGCTCTTTACTGGCTTCATATGCTAATTTCTTTAGACTATGTTGAAGCAAAAGGCAAATTCTTTCGATGTTTTATGCTGATACCTGTGACTGACTGGTACTTCTTCCATTTGCACAAACATTCTATTTCTTTAAATTGCTGATGCCATCTGCAAGTGATGCTGGTATTTGAAGGTGCTTGACTCCATTACTGAAAAAAATATTCTCAGTGCTTTCATGACAGAACAACAATTTTTACATTCTAGCACTTATAGAACTTTTCACTTGTGCCTTACTGTACATGCACTGGATTCCAGTTTGCCAAACTTGCACAAGAGTAAAAAATTTTCTACTTCCTTTTACATTCTGATGATGTTTGGTTTGTGGGGCGCTCAACTGCGCGGTTATCAGCGCCCGTACAATTACCCAATCTTTGCTCAGTCCAATTTCGCCACTTTCCTGGATGATGATGAAATGATGAGGACAACACAAACACCCAGTCATCTCGAGGCAGGTGAAAATCCCTGACCCCACCAGGAATCGAACCCGGGACCCCGTGCTCGGGAAGCGAGAACGCTACCGCGAGACCACGAGCGGCGGACGCTTTTACATTCTCTGTTATCGGTGTATCACTATGCATTAAACAGTTATAGTTACCTGTAATCAATATATTCATTTTTAATTGCCCTGTACACTGAAAAATTACCATTACTGCTAATGTATTCACACAGAAGTATGGGACTTGCGTCTAATTTACTCCATATATGTTTTTATTTGCATTAGAAGAAAAACAGCTAGAAATTATCTAATACTTAAAACAAATTATTTATGTAACTTTACACTGCCCATTATCAGTTGCCTATATACTGATGAAGTCAAAATTTATGTAATTTAGACATTATAATTTCACAGAAATCCCTTAGTATAAAAATGCTCTTCAGTTGTAGAAGGAGTGGATAATTAGGTATCCTGTTAATTTGCTTTTGAATATCTCAGGGTTTTCAGTGTCCTGTTTGATGTTATGGAGAGAGAGAGAGAGGGGGGGGCGGAAGGGAGGGAGGGAGAGAGGGAGAGGGAGAGAGTGAGAGAGAGAGAGAGAGAGAGAGAGAGAGAGAACACTTGTTTCACATGTTGTAATTAAATGAAATTTCTTGTTTCAGGTGGCATGTGCTTTGCTTACAACTGTGATCTGTACTATGAAACATATTTTCCGGATTATGACCTTGGGTGGTGGCTGTTTGCGGTCACCATTGTCATAGGCAGTATTGGTGTTGTTGTTGGAGGCGTTGTTTCTGACAAATTTGTAGCCAAAATGGGCATCAGGTCCCGTGTTGCTGTTCTGTCTATCAGCCAGGTAAATACCTTGTGTAAAACATTCAGGATACTGGTATATTGGATTTAATATGTTAGCAGATAGTGAATGTCAACAAGAAGCATTTAAATATTGACTAGGTGCTTATACATGCATTCACAATTATGATAGCAGATAGTGAATGTCAACAAGAACCATTTAAATATTGACTAGGTGCTTATACATGCATTCACACAAAGAACCAAGCACTGAGGAAAAAAATTATAATAGCAACAAGTCGTCAGTGTGTTTACAGCAATTAGTCGATAATGTTTTGTGTGAGATATCTCAATCAGAGGAATAGAAGTTGTCTAACTACAATTATCTCTGTGGGAGTACTGCTGTTGCACTACCCATAGCAGGCAAAGAAAACTGTTGCAGATACCTTGTATTACTGTCTGGGCACTTCAAACTGAAAGGGTTATTGGTGAATAGGAAGTATATATTTCTATTGCATGTGGTGGTTTTCCTCCTCACACAGCTGTTTCAAAACTCAGATGGGCCCAAATCCATCCAACATAAATCTGATTGAAGAACCAGCTATGTTAATGTCATATTCCTTATTTGAGTGCTTGGTTTGATAAATTCCTCACATTTGTTTTTAATTGTCTGTGTAATAATAAGTCTCCTCCTCGATCCAAGGTTTGGAGATACAAATAATATACCAAATGTAAGCATTCATTCTGAGGCGTGGTTACATTAAAACACATTCACATTGAAAAGTGCAGTCAGACTCAGTCAGCCGACATCAATGGCACACTACTTCTCCATTACTGATGGTGTCCAGAGCAGCCCCCACCTGTATCCACTGCAGTGGCATGTGGAGACTGCTTCACATGGGATTCGATCCACTGCCCTCCGGCAGCAGTCCGATGGTGGTTTACCCCAAAGCACCATGTCCCATAGGGCCATAGAGAACTCAGTACTGGCAGCAGCAGGCACTGACGGAAAGTCGGCAGTGCAGTGGCACTGGGCCTTGCAGTGGACTCAGAGCAGGCGGCGACAGGCGCAGCCCGGCCTCGAACCCGAGGTTGTTGCCGATGACACCCAGTCGTCTCACTTTCCGGTGTGGCCCTGCCATCATGGTGGTGCTGCTGAACCTCAGTGAAGGAAGTGTCTCTGCTACAAAATTCTGACATTTATATTGCTTCGAGGCACATTTGTATCACTAAAACTTGGCACCTAGTCACTTCACATATGTGCTACGGTTATTATTGCTGGGCAGTGCAGTTGCCTGCTGAGTGCAGTGACTGTGGTTACAGCCTGGAGCTGCAAATGTGATACTTCACATGACTTTCTCATTGATTCTTATTACTTTTGCTAAGAGATTGGGTACTGACACTACAATGTGTTACAGACATGAATGGCTTAAATTATGTATGTTAGAGCTGACAGCTAATAAACGCATTGCTGTTGAACAAGAACATAACTAAACATTATTTTTATAATCAGAATTTTAATGAAAACAAAATGAAAACAATTATTATTTTCTAGTAACAAATTATTTTCTTCATTTTTGCACCTTTACAGCTTACAACCTAACTGTCATAGATGCAAAATTTAATAAGCGTGATATTGGTTGCAGCTCATTTCAACACCAGGTGCATATGGCAGTGTTTACTTTACCCCAACTTGGGCACTTATAACTCTTGGACTTTCATATTTCTTTGGTAAGTTAGACCAAAATCACCAGTTTTAACTACCTTTAGAATATAGAAAAGTATATTATCTAAAATATTTCTCATTTATATCTATTTCTTATGCATTCACAATGTGCAGTTCCACACACACACACACACACACACACACACACACACACACACACACACACACACACACACACACACTCTTTCCTAGACAAAGACACTCATTTTACAACCTGATGGAAATGAGTAATGGTGATAACTGTGAACTTGGAATAATGGAAAACTATGGGGAGATGGCAGGAACATTGGGGAAAAAAATACAGGTGGATAACACATTAGTGCAAAAGGGGAGGTGCCTGCTACCTACACAGTAAGCGAGCTGACAGGAGCAACACTTGTTGAAAACTGTGCAGAGTGAAGCAAAAACATAGCAGAGGGTATCACTTGTAACTGATAATAATAATTTTTCATGGTTCATGAGAGATTTCATGTTAATGTAATAGAAGAAGTGCATTATACATAGTGTATTTGTCTGCACTGAAATAAAACAATTCTTTTTGTTCACAGCTGAGATGTGGTTCGGAATTGTATTTGCCATACTGGTAGAGATAGTTCCATTGTCTGTGCGGTCTACAACAGTGGGAGTATTTCTCTTTGTCATGAACAATATTGGAGGAAATCTCCCAATACTCGTGGAACCAGTTACCAAAGCCATTGGTTTCAGAGAGTCTCTGTACATTTTCTATGCTGGAGCATACCTTTTAAGTGAGTATATACTCCCATGCAGTGTGAGATACTGAATAAAATATTATAATTTGCTTCTCACTTCCTTCAAGCAAAAAAATATTATTTCTCATTTTGATTTGTGGACTTGTAAACACATTATTTCATTGCTTTAGACCACTGTAGTAGCATTTGTAAATTTAGGGAAAGCTTTGGACATTGTTGGCTGACAAACACTCTTTGAAATTATGAAGATAGCAGGCATAGAATTCAAGGAGTGAAAGTTAATTTACAAGTTGTACAGAAACAAGACTGCAGTTATAAGAGTAGAGGGACATGAGGGGGAAGATCTAGTTGAGAAGGGAGTGAGACAAGGTTGTAGCCTCTGTGTCATGTTATTCAGTTTGCACATTGAGCAAGCAGTAAAGGAAACTGAAGAGAAATTTGTGAAGGGAATTAAAGTTCAGGAAGAAAAATTAAGCTTTGTTTACAAATGACAATGTAATTCTGTCAGAGAAGGCAGACTTGGATCACTTGAACAGAACAGATAGTATCCTAAAGAGAGAGTATAAGATGATTATCAAGAAAAGTAAAACAGGGATAGTGGAATGTAGTCTGATCAAATTGAGTGATGTTGACAGAATCGGGTTAGGGAATGAGACAGTAACAGTAGTCAGTAGGTTTTGTTATTTGGCAGCAAAACAACTGATAATGGCCAAAGCAGAGGGGATATAAAATGCAGAATGACAATAGCAAGAAAAGCATTTCTGAGAAACCAACGGGTGAATACAGAAAGCATTTCAAATGGGAAATGGGAGTAGGTTTCAGTAGTTATGCAGAGATGAAGAGGCTTGCGTGGGATAGACTAGTGTGAAGAGCTGCATCAGATCAGTCTTCGGACTGAGAAACTACAACAACAAGAGAAACATACTCAAATTAGGAACAACTGTTATTAGCTTATAAGTAAATTACCAAAGAGTGAAGTGATATAAATAGGAATATAGCTGCAGTGTGACTTTGTATAATATGGAGAGAAAGAGAGAGAGAGAGAGTACATAGGCTTTTATCATTTTTAAAGAGATCAGTTATTTCAGTTTAATTGATTCAACAGTAAGTTCGTGGTGAAACTATATATATATTGTAAAAAATAACTGAAACCTTTTTGTCATGTTTCACATAATTATTTTTGGGATGTGAGTTTATATACGAGTAAACAACTGATTTGGTTATTTGTTGGAAAATAGGCTTACATCTGAAAACCTAGGCCATATGAAAGGTAATTTTTGTGAAACGAGGCAAAATAATATTTCATATAGTTTACCAGGTATCCCATTAGTTTCATTGTGGCACTTTTATCACCATTGTTAACAGTGTGTCATGCAATTTGTCAGTTTCTCCAAAAAGGTGACTTTGAATCTCCTAGCCAGTAAATCTGAATCACAAAATAAATACTGATATATTCTATTACATAACACCAATGTGTTCTCAGGTTCATTGATGTTCTTCTTCACAATGTTCCTGATGGGAGGCCCACCCCCTGAGAAGGAGCCAGCAGATATGGGCCACGAGAATGCCGGGTTCACAATGGAGAAGATGGCAAATGGGAGCAGTGCCTCGAGTGGCAATGGCGTTGCCAGGCCATCCGCCCCTCATGATACCAGTAGGCTGTGAAGAGTGGTGCCACAACTGAGGAGAACACAGTAACGCTGATGTCTTTCACAAGTGTGCCAGTTCTGAAGGAATTGGTACACCAGTATCAGTGTGGCGCTTGTCAGGGGCAACTGTATTCGTGTTTTGTGCCCTCAAAAGTTGAGTGGCTGGCAATGGCACTTTTCTTGCCCCCATAGAAACAAACAATAAATTATATGGTTCACTTTATGTGTGCAGTTACAGAATTTGCAATTGCTGCATCTCCACAACAAGAGGAAAACAAAGATTGCTGTTGCTTACAGGAATATTTTATTGCAGAAGAGTAGTAACCAAAACTGTCTGCTTAGACAAGAGGTCCACAAAAATATTTCACTGAAATGATGTATGGCATTGTAAATATTTTCATATGTTCAGACATGAAGCCACAGGGTCAGTAGTTTATTAGTTGTACCATATGTCATCATCACTATCATCATCATCATCATCAAGTTCCTTACAACAAAGTGTGCTATATGAAAGTCCTTGGTGGAATATAAATAATGGAAGGAGTAAAGTCAACAACCCACCACATATATGAGGTGTTGAGTGGTTGGCAGGCATGTGAAAAAGACTGTAATGTCACCAAGGTTTGAGACAATGTCCTCTTTCACAGTTAAGTAGTAAAAATAGATATACATAGACACATAAATCTGAGCCCAGTTGAGCTGCAATGCCAGCACAATATAGCTGACAAGGTCAATACAGCAATGAAAGTTTATACCTATTGAAACTAGTGATCTGCCGCAGCTTTGAATGGATAGACCTGTAAGTATCTACAGCTGGACAACTTAAATTGTATACACGAATCTTCCTTGTGAATCAGTTTACCTATTAGTGAAAAAAATTGTATCAAAATCCCTAAGATCTTGAGATGCGGCTTCACACAGACAGAAAAATGTGGCATGGGAGTTTAATTTATAATATTTAGTGATTCGTATATGTACACATATGAGTGTTTTGTACTTGAGGATGATTTTCAAATACTGGGTATTGTTTCTAGTCTTGTTTATGTCCCTGTCAACCACTTGGTGCCTCAACTATTCAGTTATTTACATTGAAGTATGTTAGAATTTATACATGGAGCTACAAATTCTGAAACATTGTGGTGTTATGACAAACTATTCACATTGATCTGTTTTTTGGTAACAAGTTCACATTATACACTGGCTTGTTACTGGAAGTTTTCCTTCACCTGGAAATTTTCATGTTATGACATGATGTAGAAACATGTGAAGAGTGTGGTGATAGCTGAAACTATCTTCAAAATATATATTTAAACAGAAGTGATTAAGTCTATATTTCCATTTTCTCAAACAAATTTTCCCTCTGTACTCCTCCTTGGAAGGCTCACTGTTTCATCTTTATCCTAGTCCATTTGTAACTTATACAGGAAGTAATGAATTCAAATATAATTTTTAGAAAGAGCATGCCATATGCAACAGACATCAAACTTGTTGGGAATAAAACTTGGTTGTAAAGTAGAATACATTACAAGTAAAGAAATAAAGTTTTGTTCTGCCCTATCCTTTTCTCAAGTCAATTTATCAAATTCTTATGTGGGACTTATGTTAGATGATTTCCCAAAGTGATATTACAAACCATTTAATACTGGAACTTAAACATATTCATGTACTGTTCTGTATTGTTACTGGAATTTGTGTAGCAGATTGGTACAGTGAACAGTCTGATATAATTAATTTTTGTATAATGTAGTATGTAAAATTATTTAAATAAATAATAAGAATACTATTTAAAGTAATGTTTCTTTAATGAAAATTATGAGCCATAGAAAAAATTTCAATCCCTCAGAACTACACCCATTGATTGCAGTCATTATGTACAATATCAGGCCTGAGTGACCTGAAACACATCAGGTACTGCACATGTTGTTGTTGAAGCAGGTAAGAGTATCATGACTTGTTAATGCAAAAACGCACCTCAGAAATGAGGTGAGTACAGATAAACAATTTGTAATATTTCCAGAGTCAACATTAAGATGAACTTTTCCAAATTTCATTCAAAACTTAAGAAAATTTTAAAAAGAAAATTGAAATAATTCTGTGGGGATGACTTACTTCTCTTTTTGGGTGGGGTGGGGTGAGACTACTGTGTTTCGTGGCTAATAATATTTTGTGAAGTACAGGTATCCTATGCAAGCACACAGGCATCCACCCATCCACCATGTTCTGTAGGTTCCATCACAAAGACGAATCTTCAGGGATGTGGATGAACCAATGTATACATTAACAAAAGACACAGAAATCATTGAGACTTAATCTGTCCACTGTATTAAGAATCCACTGTGACTATTATGCTTAATGCTATTAACACCTATGTCATCTAAATTTAACCAAGTAAATTAGGAAGGAAGCTGCTACTTTGAAACACATTGCTGCCTTCTCAGTTTTTCTGTACAACTATTGTATGTGTACTGTATATCTGCTGTTAGTGGCTTAACAATCCACTTGGTAGAATAGTATCTTTCAAAGAAAATATTTGCTTGCATCTGTAAATACTGGCTCCTAATTGCACTACATTACTATTTGGCAAGAAGTTACCAAAACTGAATCTAGATATTCAAATAACTTGTAAATGGGGTAGCTAAACAGCAGTAATTTAAATTTCCTTTTCAGTTGGCAGGGATTCCTAATTTCCTTACATTCAATGGGACCTTGTTGAATATTATCTCACCAGAGCACACACCTCCGTTGTGGACCCCAGGCAGCTAGGCCAAGTCTATGTGAAAATTATTTTTGTGTGTTGAGGTGTGACTCTGTAATTCACAGTCCACTTGAACTTGATTTTTATAACCAACAAAAACCATTAAATCAGGAGTAACAACAATTTGGATCCTGAGCCATGTCGTGGCATGAGGAACACAGTTCTCAGCCTGACTACTGCACACCTTCCCCAATGCCACGGCACAATGTCTGCGCAGGAGGAGGGGGGAGAGGGGAAAACGGCAAACACTTCACTCTTAAATGGCAGTGCAGTTGCACTGCATATGACTTGATTTTATATTTTACAGTATTATGAAAAGTACAGATTGTGCATGGTGGGAAAAGTAATCTGGGTGATAGGGGTAAGGAGGAGGCCGGACTGAGAAGGGAGAGGGATAGCAGGGTTGGGGTGGGTGGGTGGTTGGTTGGTTGGTTGGTTGGATGGTTAAATGGACCAAATTACTAGGTCATCAGCTCCTTTTTCCTCAAACAGACAGGTCTGTATGGCTGCAGATCAGAGATAGCCTACTATGCAAAACCCAGAGGAAGAAAATCCCAAGGTCTACCAATGTCAGCGAAGCTGAGGTAAGGGACAAATCGAAAAAAGGGAGACACAGGAAGAAAGACAAGTAGGGTCACCCATCTAGGGAGCAGCTGGAGGTACCTGAAAGAAGAGGGCAATGAGGGAACATACATACCTCAGCCCCACCACTCACCAGAGATTCTCTGCTCTGAGATGGCCTTGGAAAGACTAGCAATATGCACAGGGCAAGAGAAGCACAGAGAGACAAAAGATTAACAAGTCTAACAGAACTTGCAAAAAGGGCGGGAAGAAGAGTAAAAGAGCAAGTAGGGCGAGGACTGGGCTGTACCACCAAGACTGGACAGTTGCAGCCCAATCTGGGTGGAGGAGGCAACAGATTGTTCTGCCAATGCCTCAGTGCACCAACAAGGTTCAGTGGCCCTCTCTTCCATAGGGTGTCAAAAGCCCACTTCACAAATAAAATGTAAAACTAGGTCAGCCACTGGGGCATTGTCCCATAACACCTGGGGTAGTGAGATGGGAAATTAAGAGCCCGCCACAGGGCAGCTCGGTTTGGACAATCCAGCAAAATGTGGACTACCATCAAATGTGTACTACAACTACAGTAGGGTGGGTCCTTGCTATAGAGGAGATGACCATGAGTCAGCCAAGTATAGTTGATGCAGAGCCAACAAAGGACAGCAGGGTCCTTGAGAGAGTCCTGCACAGAGTACGTCTACAAATACGTATTCTCCTATAACATCCATAGTTTCTTTGGTGAAGTCAGAGTCAGACATTCCGTATTCCACAACTTGACAGTGTAATACTGACCAGAGGTCTGTTTCCAGAATACCAATCACAAGAGTTGGTTTACTGGTAGCCTGTTTGCCCAGGCTATCAGCGAGTTCATTCCCCAGTGTGGCCCGGGGTCCAGACAAAGGTCTGTGAGTGTCCACACTGTTCAAGTGCATACAGTGAATCCTGGATAGCAGTGACGAAGAAATGGTGAGTGTAGCACTGGTCTAGAGCTTACAAACTGGTCAAGGAATCACTGTAGATGAGAAAGGAACAGATATGCTCAAGAGCACGAGAGATGGCTACAAACTTCGCAGTGAAAACACTACAGCCATCTGAGAATGAGAGCAGTTCAGTACATCCCACATGAGTATAAGCAAAGCCTACATGACCAGCAACCATCAAGCCATCAGTGTAGATGACTTCTGAACCCTGAGATGTGCCAAGAACAGAGAAAAATTAGCAGCAGCGGCCTCAGGATGAACAGTCCTGATCGGTGCTGGGAATGTGAGTAGCATAATTGACAAGCTGTTGTTGGCACCTGATCTGCAATGGAGGGACCCCAGCATTCACAAGTAAGCTGTTCACAGAGCTAATTCAAAACACTCCTGTCACAAGTTGAAACTCTCAGTGATGTGTTGGATCCACTATCTGCAATGCTGAAGGTGATACCGAACTGTATGCCAGACTCAGATAATTGAGGCAGGATTGTATCAGAGCTTTCAGATGTTCAAATTTGTGTGAAATCTTATGGGACTTAACTGCTAAGGTCATCAGTCCCTAAGCTTACACACTACTTAACCTAAATTATCCTAAGGACAAACACACACACCTATGCCCGAGGGAGGACTCGAACCTCTGCCAGGATCATCCAACCAGAGATTTGTAAAGCTGCAAAATGGTAGTGTGATCTGCACCTCAGTTGGTGTCACCCAGGCAGCAAAGTGTATGACAATGTAACCAGCACTTTTGTTTAAGCTGACGAAGCTGGGGAATCAATGTCAACTGAGAATCAAAGATCTGTCCTGTTTAGAACACACAGAATAGTTGGCCATTGGGGTAAAAATCTGTTTGTGGGTGAATGGCACAATATCAACAGAAGTGCACAATGTGAGTCTTGGCAGCAGAAAATCAAAAGCATGGGTGACGGCACGTGCCTGCACCTTTCATATGGTGCCTTGCAGTTGACGTTACCCACACTACAGGAGCAATAACAGAAACAAAAGTCATCAGCATACAAGGAAGGTATTGAGGGCCTCACTGCTGCTGCTACACCATTGATGTCTGCTAGAAAGAGAAGGACACAGTACAGAGCCCACATGACCCCATTCTCTTGGATATGGGGGCGGGGGGGGGGGGGGGGGGGTGTACTGGGGGGGAAGCACCAACTCAAACCCAGAACATATGGTTCTGGACGAGAATTGGGAGTGGATCCCAGACAGCCCACCTATGTGAGGTAGCAAGGATGTGGTGTCACCATGTGGTGTCATAAGCCTTTTGTAGGTCGAAGAAGACAGCTATAAGGTGCTGACATTGGGCAAAAGCTGTTCATATGGCAGACTCCAGGTAAACCAGATTATCAGTGGTGGAATGACCTTGGCAAAAATCACCCTGGGACAGAGCCAGAAGACCCCGAGAACTCGAGGAGCCAACACAGCTGCTGGCTCACCATACATTCAAGCAACTTACAGAGAACACCAGTGAGATTTATTGCATGATAACAGTCCATTTCTATAGGGTGCTTACCCAGTTCAATACTGGGACAATGATCCTTTCTTGCCATTGTGATGGGAACTCACCCTCACTTGAGATGCAGTTAAAGATGGCAAGAGTATGATGCTGATAATCCACCAGTACGTGCTTCATCACTTGGTTGTGGATGCAGTCTGATCCTGGAGCTGTATGAGGGCAGTGGATGAGGATGCTGAAGAATTCCCCACATTGAATGGGGTCCTGGTGGCATGTAGTGGAAGATAATTGATTTTGCTCCAGCTGCAGCTTTAGGACATAAAAGACAGGTTGATAATTTTCAGACTCTGAGGCTTGAGCATAGTGCAGAGCACAATGTTTGGCCATGGTGTCAGGGTCAGTGTAGAAAGCACCATTCAAGGTAATACCAGGTACACCTGCAGGTGTCTGTTATCAACAGACATGTCTGACCTTACCCCAAACCTGAGAAGCAGAAGTATGTGGTCCAATGGTTGAAATGTACTGTTCCCAGCATTCTCGCTTCCATCTTTTCTTCAGTGGTGGACTTGGGCTTGGAGCTGCTGCCTCTTTTTCTTGTTTTCTAATCAGTCTGACTGGTTTGATATGGCCCGCCCAGAATTCCTCTCCTGTGCCATCCTCTATATCTCGGAGTAACACTTGCACCCTACATCTGCAGTTACTTGCTGGATATATTCCAATTTCTGTCTTCCTCTACAGTTTTTGCCCTTTACAGCTCCCTCTAGTAATATGGAAGTCATTTCCTGATGTCTTAAAACATGTCCTATCATCCTGTCTCTTCCCCTTGCTGGCATTTCCCACATATTCCTTTCCTCTCCAATTTCGCACAAAACCCCTTCATTCCTCCACCTAATTTTCAACATTCATTTGTAGCACCACATCTCAAATGCTTCAATTCTCTTCCGCTCTCAGTTTCTCAAAGTTCATGTTTCACTACCACACAATGCTGTGTTCCAAATGTACATTCTGAGAAATTCTTCCTGAAATTAAGGCCTATGTTTGGCATTAATAGATTTCTCTCCGCCAGGAATACCCTTTTTGTCAGGGCTAGTCTACTTTTTATGTCCTCCTTACTCCATTCCTTAAATTCATCTACTTCGTGACCTTCAATCATGATGTTAAGTTTCTGGCTCTTCTCATTTCTGCTACTTCTCATTACTTTCACCTGTCTTTGATTTAGTCTCAGTCCATATTCTGTATTGATTAGACCATTCATTTCATTCAGAAGATTATTTAATTCTTCTTCACTTTCACTCCGGATTGCAATGTCATCAGCGAATTATATCATTGATATCCTTTCACCCTGAATTTTAATTCCACTCTTGAACCTTTCTTTTATTTCTATCAATGCTTCTTCAATGTAGAGATTGAACAGAAGAGCCGAAAGACTACGTCCCTGTCTTACACCCTTTCTAACCCAAACATTTGGTTCTTGGTCACTGACTCTTATAATCCCCTCTTGGCTCTTGTACATATTGTATATTATCCATCTCTCCCTACAGCTTATCCCTATTTTTCTCAGTATTCCAAACTTCTTGCACTATTTTCCATTGTTGAATGCTTTTTCTGGATTGTCTTGATGCTTCTTCAGTCTTTCTTCCATTATCAACCGCAAAGTCAGAATTCCCTCTTGTGGCTTTACTTTTCCTAAAGCCAAACTGATCATCATGTAACACATCCCCATTTATTATTATTATTATTATTATTTATTCTTCTGTACATTATTCTTGTCAGCAATTTGGATGCATGTGCTGTTAAGCTGATTGTGTGATAATTCTCACACATGTCACCTCTTGCAGTCTTGGAAATTGTGTGGAAGATGTTTTCCAAAAGTCAGATGGTATATTGCTAGACACATGCATCTACAAACCATGTGAATAATCGTTTTGTTGCCATGACCCCCAATGATTTTAGAAATTCTGATGGAATGTTATCTACCCCTCCTGCCTTGTCTTAAGTCCTCCAAAGCTCTCTTAAATTCTGATTCTGATATTGGATCCCAAGTCTCTTCTAATCTGTCTCCTGACAAATCAGACAAATCTTCCCCCTCGTAGAGGCCTTAAGTGTACTCTTCCCACCTATCCACTCTCTCCCTGCATTTAACAGTGGTATTCCCATTGCACCCTTAATGTTACCAACCTTGCTTTTAATTTCACTTAAAGCTATTTTGACTTTCATACATACTGAGTCAGTCCTTCTGACAATCATTTCTTTTTCAATTTCTTCACATTTTGCATGCAGCCATTTCATCTTAGCTTTCCTGCACTTCGTAATTATTTCATTCCTCAGTGGCTTGTATTTCTGCATTCCTGAATTTCCCTGAACATTTTTGTACTTCTTTCTTTCATCAATCAACTGAATAATTTCTTCTGTTACCTTCTTTGCACCTATGTTTTTCTTTCCAACTTCTGTGACTGCCCTTCTTAGATGTCCATTCTGCTTCAGTGGTAATGCCTACTGAGCTGTTTCTTGTTGCTGCACCTGTAGCCTTAGAGAACTTCAAGTGTATCTTGTCATTCCTTAATACTTCCATATTCCACTTCTTTGTGTATTGATTTTTCCCGAATAATCTCTTAATCTTCGGGCTACTCTTCATCACTACTACATTTTGATCTCAGTCTATATCTGCTCCTGGGTACACCTTACAATCCAGTATCTGATTTAGGAATGTCTGTCTGACCATGATGTAATGTAACAGAAATTTTCCCATACATCTAAGTATATCTCCTCCTCTTCTGACAGAGTATTTGCTATTACTCAATTAGTCTTTCTACTCGCTGATTCCCTGTCCCTGCTCACATTCTCCAGTACCTTCTTCTACTTCTTCCCCTATAACTGCATTTCCAGTCCCGCATGACTATTAGATTTTCATCTCACTTTACATACTGTATTACCCTGACAGTATCCTCACGTACTTTCTCTATCTCTTCACTTCATTTTGCAATGTTGGTTTTCTGTCTATTCTGATAAGAACAATACAATCACTGAACCATTCACAGCAACACGGTCTGTGCCATACCTTCCTTTTTGTAACGAATCGTACTCCTGTTGTACCATTTTCTGCTGCTCTTGATAGTACCCTATACTCATCTGACCAGAAATCCTTGTCTTCTTTCCATTTCACTTCACTAACTCCTACTACAACTAGACTGAGCCTTTGCATTTCCCTTTCCAGATTTTCTAACTTCCCTACTACGTTCAAGCTTCTGACATTCCACATCCTTACTTGTAGAACGTTATCCTTTCATTGGTTATTCAAACTTTTTCTCATGGTCACCTCCCTTCAGCAATCCCCTTTCAGATATCTGAATGGGGTCTATTCTGGCATCTTTTGCCAATGCAGTTTTTAATGCAGTGGTTTCCATTGCCTTCTGCATCCTCATCATAGCTGATTCCTCCACCTGTAGGGGCAGCTTCCCATCCCAAGGACAAGAGAGTGCCCTGAACCTCTATGTGCTCCTCCACACTCTTTGACAAAGCTGTCGGCAGGATCACGGTGACTTCTTATGACAGAAGTATTCGCCAAAGAAGGATCATCCAGTGCCGATTATTAATCAAAATTTAAATGGTGGCAGGTTTCGAACCCAGGATTGAGGACGTTTCAATTACTAATCAAAGATGCTACACCTAAACCATAGTTGCTTAAAGGCAATAAAGTGCTCCATAAATGGGTTCCGCTTATGGCATCAGAGAGCCCAGCTACGACCTCAAATGGCCTCTATGATTTCCGAGTACTACCCGGGTACTGCCTTCTGTTGGGACAGGCCTGAGGAACAGGAGATCACTAAATCAGCAGCCAAAAGAATGGCTGTAGTTGTATTGTAGACTGCCTCATTGATATCTCAATACGACAGGGAGCCAAGGTTGACAGCAGAGGTGAAAGCACACCAGTCAGCACTGCCCACCGGGGCAGGCACCCAGGTTAGTGACACTGAGGCAGCAACAGGAAGATCAGGAACTGGTCACTACCACACAGGTCATCGCGGACCCCCAGTGGATAGATGGATGAAGACAAGGGCTGCAAATGGAAAGGACAGTAGCTGAGAATGTTCCATGTGCCACACTGAGCTGTGATGGGGTACCAGTGTCCAAGAGATAAAGAGCAAGTTGTGGCAGTAAATTTTAAGATCTTTACTGTGGTCAGTGACTATGTTGCTCGCCACAAAGGGTCATGGGCATTGATATCACCCAAGTTCAGAAAAGGTGCTGGGAGCTGAGAAACCAATGCAAACATTATGTTCTGAAACACTTTGCCATTGGGAGAGAGGTAAACATTGAAGATGATAATATCCTGAAATCCTCTTACCTGAACAGCCATATCCTGCAAAGGTGTATTAAGAGGTTCGAGTTCACAATACACAGTGTGTAAAACATGTGTGCAAACTGTGCCCGACACCCTGTCATAGGTAGAACAATTCTTATAATGTACTCAGTATCCATGTAGGGCTGGGGTCTGTGCTGCTGCAATCCAAGTCTCCTGAAGGGCAATGCAAGAGGCAAATGAAGTGCTTAAAAGATGTTGTAGCTCAGCCAGATGGTGGAAAAAACTGCTACAGTTCCACTGGAGAATAATGTTGTCAATGTACGGTGAGGTCACGAAGGAACCGAGAGGGTAGGTTATGCCTTAGGTCACCTGTTACTATTGGTTCGGAGGTTATTGCCTCAATACCCATAGGTTCCAGGTTTTGATGTGTGGTGTGAACAAGAGCCTCAGGGGCCACAGGAATCTCCACCTCAACCACAGGAGCAGAACTGGTGGGATCTAGTGATGAGGGGGCCACCAAAATGTCCTGCTTCTTGGAGGACTTTTTCCAGTCTTTCCTCTCCTTAAGGGATTTTGATGATTGCGAGGACTTGTCTGAATCAGTTTCAGGTAATAATAATCATGAAGCCCTGCAACCAGCAGCCTGTGGCTCCATAGCCACAGGTTGGGGTGTAGTTGTAGACTAGTGGAACCCTCGGAACAAATGATCTGCGTGACCTCTTCCTGGTGAGAGAAGGCAGTGGAAAATGATTTGACCCCAGCTGGGAGGTTGGGATTAAGTTCCTGGTAGGTGGGAAGCCATTGTTCCCAAAGAAGGTGTGGGAAGATGCAGCAAGGGGGCAGCCCCCAACCATCAGGGGGAAGGTGGGGGGGGGGGGGGGGGGCAGACATGGTTGAGCAACCCTGAGGGCCCTCTGTAGGAGTTGTAATGGGTGGGAGTATCAATGCCAAAGGGGACCATGTCATTGTAGCTGTAGCATATGACATCGTGTGACATGCTGGGTATAACCACTTGTACTACTTCTTGGCCTCTAGGTAACTGAGTTTGTCAAGAGTTTTGTATTCTTGTATTTCCTTTTGTTTCTGAAAAACAGTGCTGTCTGGTGAGCAGGGAGAATGGTGCTTTCCACAGTTGGCACGGATGAGGGGAGGTGCACAGGGAGGGTTCACTTCCAGCACCCATCCACACTCTCTAGAGATGGGGCTAGCATTGCAATGTAAACATGTGCCTAGATTTCAAGCACTTGAAGCCTCGCATAGAGGGGTGGGGGGAAACACATAGTTTCACATGACATTGGTATACCATCACCTTGACCTTTTCAGGCAATGAATCACCCTCAAAGGCCAAGATGAAGGCAACTGTAGCCATCCTATTGTCCTTTGGCTCACTATGTACATGACATACGAAGTGTATATCCGTCTTCAAGTATGCATGTAGCTCCTCATCAGATTGTAAGAGCAGTTCTCTGTGAAATATGATGCCCTGAATTAAATTTACACTATTATGGGGTATATCACCCAGTTGTTACAACCGAGCAGTGCTCATGCTCAAGCAGGGGATGCCATTTTGATCAAAATTGACCCATTTTTCATTTTAGAGACAGCTCTTACATCCCCAAACTTGTCTTCTAAGTTCTCTAAGTTCCCCACAAAGAACAAGGGTTTTGTCTCTTATACAAACCAAGTATTGGCGGGAGTATTGCTCCACTTGATGCTTAGTCCTACATTCCTTCCACAGCATAGCCAGGGAAGGGAACATTTTAGGGTCATATCTCTCTGCATTGAAAGAGGACTGTACTTTCATAGAGAGTGCTGGGGCTGTATGGCCACCAGCAGGAGATAACTTCATCCGCTTCATTTGTGGGTGATTCACCATGGTGCTACCCACTCTGAACAGAGGCTCTCCCCATGGGTGCCAGCAATGGCTACCTGGCCAGTAATCCATTGCTCGGAAGCCCCAAGCCCCAGGTACAACAGGCACTTATTCCTCAGCATTCATGGGGAATTTTCAGCTCAGGCACCAGCAGTGTGATCCCTGTGTGATCAGGGGGCTACTGCCCTGTGGGTACTTGACAACCCCTCCCCACCCCCCCACCCCCACCCCCACAACAGGATGGCTAACGTGCTAAGTTTTGGATGTATTACTGTATTAAAGGGAAGGATGAACAGATGGAAAGACACAAAGGTGGAGCACACACCACACTGTGTGACCTTCCGTGTATGATCCACAATTCTGGAGAATTGGTGGCAGGTCAAACCCAACAATGGGGACCATGTGCTTATTTAATGAAAAGTTGGAGAATATGCCAGAAGAGGAAACTCAAGGCCCAGTCATAAACTAGGTCCAAGCAGGGTCGGCACCAAGAAAACCATCAGATTGAGAGGCACAGGGGGAAAGGGATAGTGGAAGTATAAGCATGCAGCACAGAAAGGAAGTAATGCTGCAAAGGCTGGGGCCCTGTGGTAGCCAAGCACGTACCCTCCTGGGAGGGAGATGGGGGAGGGGGGAGAGGGGGGATGGTAAAGTGCTGGGGGAGTGGTGGAGGGGGTTGCTGGGGGGGGGGGAATGGGTGGGGGTGGTGAGTGGGAAAGGAGAGAAGTTGAAGAGGGAAAAAAGAATATTTGGTGTGTTTGGTGGAACAGAAGGGTGTGTAGTGTTGGAGTGGGAGCTGGAAAGTGGATAGGTGGGACAAGGACAAAGACTAATGAAGTGTGAGGATATAGTGGTTATGGGAATGTAGTATATATTACTGTGAGGGTTCCCATCTGTGCAGGTTAGAAGAGCTAGGGTTGGTGGGGAAGATCCAGATGACACAGGCTATGAAACAGTTATTGAAGTAAAGAGTGTTGTGACAGTCAGCATTTTCAGCAGCTAGGCAGTCCAGCTGTCTCTTGGCACAGTTTGTTGGTGGCCACTAGTGTGAACGGACAGTTTTTTGGCTGCCATGCCTGTGTAGGATGCAGCACAGTGGTTGCAGTGTAGTTTCTAGATCGCATGAGTACATTCACATGCAGCTCTCCCTTTGATGGGATACGTGATGCCTGTGGCTACACCAAAGTAGGTGGTGGTAGCGGGACGTATGAGGTTCTGGAGGTATGTGGATAAGGTGTCTTCATCCTTGATCCTGAGCATGAAGGTGTCACCAATGAATCTGAACCAGGTAAGTGGTTTGGGATTATGCATGGTTAGGAGGGATTTCCCTAGATGGCTCACGGATAGGTTGACAGTGCCATTTGGGTGCCCATTGTCCCACCACAAATTCTAAGTTCCTTCACAGACTAGGTTATAACCTGACCTGAAATTGTAGATACTGCCAAAACCTGATGAAGGAGTTGGACATACTGTCAGCTACTGTTATTGGGTGACCCCTGGCAACAGCACATGGAGTTAATTCTCAGTGATACTGTGAAAGCAGCCTCCTTTGTAGCCTGATTGTTCATCCCCAGTATACTACCAAGAAACTAACATCTGTCACCTGCTTAACCCATGAGTGAGCCTACATGATCATTACATTTCTCATCTCTACGAAGTGTTGTACCCAAGTATTGGTATGAATATAATAGAGGGAAACATTCCACGTGGGAAAAATATATCTAAAAAGAAAGATGATGAGACTTACCAAACAAAAGCGCTGGCAGGTCGATAGACACACAAACAAACACAAACATACACACAAAATTCTAGCTTTCACAACCAATGGTTGCCTTGTCAGGAAAGAGGGAAGGAGAGGGAAAGACAAAAGGATTTGGGTTTTAAGGGAGAGGATAAGGAGTCATTCCAATCCCGGGAGCGGAAAGACTTACCTTAGGGGGAAAAAAGGACAGGTATACACTCGCGCACACACACACATATCCATCCGCATATACACAGACACAAGCAGACATTTGTAAGTATTGGGATGAGTTGACTGATTCTGACTGTGACTCACTGATACTATAGTCATAGGATCTGAGAGCTTCAGGCGCAGCATCAAGCAATGGTTGACTGTAACAGGGGAAAGAAATACATTAGAAGATAAATGGGTAGCTTTAAGAGATGAAATAGTGAAGGCAGCAGAAGATTAAATAGGTAGAAAGACGAGTCCTAATAGGAATCCTTGAATAATGCAAGAGATATTGAATTCAATTGATGAAAGACGAAAATTTAAAAATGCAGCAAATGAAGCAGCTGAAAGGAAATACAAAAAGGCTAAAAAATGAGGTTGATAGAAGATCAAAATTCCTAATCAGGAATGTCTACAGGACAAATGTAAAGATTTAGAAGCATATTTCACTCGAGGAGAGATAGATACTGCCTACAGGAAAATTAAATAGGCCTTTGGAGAAAAGAGAAGCAGCTGCATAAATAACAAGAGCTTGGATGGCAAACCAGTCCTCAGAAAAGAAGGGAAAGCTGAAAGGTGGAAGGAGTATTTAGAGGGTCTGTACAAGGTAGATGAACTTGAAAGTGATATTATAGAAACGGAAGTGAACGTAGATGAAGATGGGACAGGAGATATGATACTATGAGAAGGACTTGACAAAGCTTTCAAAGACCTAAGCCAAAACGAGACCCACGAGTAGACAACATTCCGTCAGAACTACTAATACCCTTGGGAGAGCCAGCCATGACAAAACTCTTCCATCCAGTGGGCAAGACATATGAGACAGACTTCAAGAAGAATGTGGTAATCCCAATTCCAAAGAAAGCAGTTGCTGACATGTGTGAAAATTACTGAACTATCAACTTAATAAGTCATGGTTGCTCAGTACTATCACAACTACTTTACAGAAGAATGGAAAAACTGGCAGAAGCAGTTTGGGTTCCAGAGAAATGTACGGACATGTGAGGCAATACTAATCCTATGACTTATCTTAGAAAATAGGAAAGGCAAACCTAGAGGTATAGCATTTGTAGATTTAGAGCAAGCTTTTACAGTGTTGACGGGAATACTCTCTTTGAAATTATGAGGGTAGCAGGGGTAAAATACAGTGAGTGAAGGGCTATTTACAACTTGTACAGAAACCAGAGGGCAGTAATAAGAGTCAAGGAGCACGAAAGGGAGGCAGTAGTTCAGAAGGGCGTGAGTCAAGGATGTAGCCTATCTCTGAAGTTATTCAACCTGACCACTGAACAAGCAGTAAACAAAACCAAAGAAAAATTTGGAGTAGGAATTAAAGTTCAAGGAGCAGAAATAAAAGCTTTGCAGTTAGGTGATGATATTGAAATTCTGTCAGAGACAGCAAAGGACTTGGAAGAACAGTTGAACGGAATGGACAGCGTCTTGAAATGAGGATACAAGATGAACAACAACAAAAGCAAAACATGGATAATGGAATGTAGTCAAATTAAATCCAGTGATGCTAAGAGATTCAGATTAGGAAATGAGTCACTTAAAGTAGTAGATGAGTTTTGCTATGATGATGGCTGAAGTAGAGAGAATATAAAATGTAGACTTGCAATGACAAGAAAAGTATTTCTGAAGACAAGAAATCTGTTAACATCGAATATAGATTTAAGTGTTAAGAAGTCTTTTCTGAAGGTATTTGTCTGGAATGTAGCCATGAATGAAGTGAAACATGGGCAATAAATAGTTTAGATAAAAAGAGAATAGAAGTTTTTTAAATATGATGCTACAAAAAAAAACTGAAGATTAGATGGGTCAATCATGTCAACTGATGAGGGAAATGAATAGAATTGGGGAGACAAGAAATTTGTGGCACAACTTGACCAAAAGAAGCGATTGGTTGATAGAACACATTCTGAGACATCAACAGACCACCAATTTCACACTGGAGGAAAGAGAGAGAGAGAGAGGGGGGGGGGGGGGGGCAGGGGGGGCGGTAAAAATTGCACAGGGAGACCAAGAGATGAAAACAGTAAGCAGATCCAGGAAGATGTATGTTGCAGTTGTTATTCAGAGATGAAGAGGCTTGCACATGATAGAACAGCATGGAGAGCTGCATCAAACCAGTCATCGGACTGAAGACCACAACAACATCAACAACAACAATGGAAGATGATTTTTCATTTTCTGAAGTGCACAATTTCTCCACATTTAAAGCAAGTTACAAATCTTTGCACCATTTTTAAATGTTATCAAGGTTTAACTGAATATTTATACAACTTGATTTGTACAGTACTTCATTACAGATAACTGCATCTGGAAAAAGTATGAGGTTACGATTAAACAAAATGAACAGCAAGAACGCAGCATGTCATTCTCAATGGAAAGAAGTCTTCCGAAATAAGAGTGATTTCAGGTGTGCCACAGGGGAGTGTCGTAGGACCGTTGCTATTCACAATATACATAAATGACATTGTGGATGACATCGGAAGTTCACTGAGGCTTTTTGCGGATGATGCTGTGGTATATCGAGAGGTTATAACAATGGAAAATTGTACTGAAATGCAGGAGGATCTGCAGCGAATTGACGCATGGTGCAGGGAATGGCAATTGAATCTCAATGTAGATAAGTGTAATGTGCTGCGAATACATAGAAAGAAATATCCCATATCATTTAGCTACAATATAGCAGGTCAGCAACTAGAAGCAGTTAATTCCATAAATTATCTGGGAGTACACATTAGGAGTGATTTAAAATGGAATGATTATATAAAGTTGATCGTCGGTAAAGCAGATGCCAGACTGAGATTCATTGGAAGAATCCTAAGGAAATGCAATCCGAAAACAAACGAAGTAGGTTACAGTACGCTTGTTTGTCCACTGCTTGAATACTGCTGAACAGTGCAGGGTTGATAGAATAGGGTTGATAGAAGAGATAGAGAAGATCCAATGGAGAGCAGCGCGCTTCGTTACAGGATCATTTAGTAATCGTGAAAGCATTATGGAGATGATAGATAAACTCCAGTGGAAGACTCTGCAGGAGAGACGCTCAGTAGCTCGGTACGGGCTTTTGTTGAAGTTTTGATAACATATCTTCTCCGAGGAGTCAAGCAGTATATTGCTCCCTCCTACGTATATCTCGTGAAGAGACCACGAGGATAAAATCAGAGAGATTAGAGCCCACACAGAGGCATACTGACAATCCTTCTTTCCACAAATAATACGAGACTGGAATAGAAGGGAGAACCGATAGAGGTACTCAAGGTACCCTCTGCCACACACCGTCAGGTGGATTGCGGAGTATGGATGTAGATGTAGATGTAGAAGCCTACCAGCACAATTCTAGGGTCTCGCCCGAAGTTAATTCTACATTTGCTGGTGACTCTCCATCCAAGATAACCAGCTGGGTCCTCTCAACCAAAAAATCCACAGTCTAGTCATAAGTTTTGCCTGATAGCCCATACTATCATATTTTTGATAATAAGCATACATGTGGTACAGAGTCAAATGATTTTTGGAAATCCTAAATATTGCATCTACTTGACTGCCTTCAGTATGTCAGGTGAGAAAAGAGCGAGTTGGATTTCACACGATCAATGTTTTCGGAATCCATGCTGGTTGACATGGAAGAAGTCATTCTGTTTGAGATACCTTATTATTTTTGAGCTCAGAATATGACTCTAAAACAAATCAAAGTCAGAGATATTGGATGGTAGTTTTGTGGGGTCATTTCTGCTACCCTTCTTGTTGGCGGGTGTGAGCTGTGTTCTTTTTGCGAGAACTGGGCACAATTTTTTTGTTGGAGATATCTATGATAGATTACAGATAGAGAGGCTAACTCAACTGTAAATTCAGTATAGGATCTGATATTGACTCCATTAGGCCCTCAAGCTTTGTTTAATTTTAACAATCTTAACTGTTTCTCAATGTCACTGACATCAATATGTATTTCACTTATCTTTTCAGTGGTATGGAATAAAATTGGGGCAGTAGTCCTTAGGTTCCCTCTGCAAGGAACATTTCGAAACAGAGTTAAGCATTTTTGCTTTTGCGTTGTTACTGTTAGTTTCAGCTTCTGTCTCATTCACAAGTAGTTGTATGGTAACTTTGGTGCCACTAACAGCCTTTACACATGATCAGAATTTCTTTCAGTTTTGTAAAAGTTCATTTGACAAAATTCTGCCCCTGTGGCCACTCAAGGCTTCAGACATTGCTCTCTCAACTGCCAGATGTGTTTCATTCAGCATCTCTCCAGCTATAGCCCTATGTTTTGTTTTAGTTCTATTATGCAGTAGTCTGTCTTTCTTAGAAATTGCTTTATAGTGACTGTATATCATGAAGGGATCCATCATGAACTATTTTACTGATCACATATCTACCCAGTGCATGATCAACTATTATTTTACACTTAAGCCATAGTTTCTTTACATGGTCTCACACTGTGCCAAAGTTTCTATTTCTTCATTGAGGTGTCACTGCTGCTTTTTTTATCTAGTGTACAGAATGTGTAAATGTTTCACTTGCTTTAGTTGTCCTTTGTACTTTGGTAATCACTGTTGCCACAAGGAAAGCATGGTCATTGATACCAGTTTTGATATGAACATCCTCGAACAGGTCCAGTCTATCTGTTGCCATTATATCTAATATATTTCCATCATAAGTGGGGTCCTGAACTGCCTAAGTAATTTTTAGAGAAGGCATTTTGTAATGTTTCCCAATTGATTGTTGGATGATTAAAGTCTCCATCAAAAATTACAGTATAAATGTGGAATTTATGCACTAGGGAGCTGAAGCTTTCTCTAAAGTTTTCAGTTATAATAGGAGGCAAGTCTTGTGATCAGTAGAAGAATCCAATGGCAATTTTATATCCACCCCAGATTCTAAGTTTTGCTCAAATAATCTCACATCCAGCTTTGATTTGTATCTTGATGGATTTGAGTTCCTTGTTTACTGCAACAAATACACCATCTCTATTTCCCATTAGCTTATTCTTTCAATGTACACTTAAATTTTCCCCCAAAATCTCACTCTTATTAATTTCAGGTTTTAACCAGCTTTCCATACCTAGTATTATATGAGCTTCACTGCTTTTCAGGAACACTTGAAACTCTGGCACTTCGTTGTGAATGCTTTGGCAGTTAATAACAAGGAATTTAATACTCTTACCTGTGGGGGCAGTATTTTGGGTCTTATGCTAATACTTTTGGGTCTCCTAAAGCTTTATTATCTGGGCTAGATGGAGTTGTCCAATATAAAAAAAAAAAACTTGGGTGCACCACACACACAAACAGTTACCTCTGAACTTTTATGATAAGTTCAGCTGTAACAAATCTTATGCACTGTGATTGCCAAACTTCATACTGATGTCCACAAAATGAAGATGTTGGGAACCACATTAGAGTTTCTGATACACTGCAGTGGAGGAGGAGAGGAAATCCTCAATCACATTGTCACAAGTGATCAAACATGAATTTCATACATCAATGTGGGGATAAAAAACAATCAATTGAGTGGAGCCAAACAAGCCTTTAAAGTGTCACATTTAGGTTATGAATGTCTTACATAACACCACCAATTTAGCAGTAAAAGAACTGTATATTATGCATAGTGTGTTTCAGACATTAGATATCGATAACTAATCTACTCAGACTACAGAAAACGGTCATCCAAGCCAGGGTGGAAGCTAAGAAAAAAGCACTGCAAACATTTATTTGAAAAGCTAAAGCTAATATCCAGTCCAGCATATATATTTATAAGACCAATTTTCACAAAGAGAAACCCACAACCTCCTCAGAGCAACTGCTTGTTTCCATCAGTATGAAACTAGACATACAAGACGTTACATATTACCTAATCACAAAATAAACCTATATGAAAAAATTCACATTGTAGAGACATGAAATTTATAGGTACAATCTTGAAGGGGAAGTGTAACCCAAATCTAAAAAAATGCTGAAAGAGACCTGGAAGAACAGTGAAAAGTACATGCTACCGTAGTGCAAAAGATTTCTTGAATGATAACCATGTAAAATAACACCCATCTGAAGAAGTAACACCACATGTTCTAAACTTGGATTATTTTTATTAAAGTGATAATATTGACAAGTCACCTATGTCACAAACTTTAATTGCATGAGGCACATTATGTGATGATACATATATGACAAACAATTATTGATGGATTTATTGACGAGCTGCAAAACATTTTCTGCGCAAAAACTGATAAATGTTTTTCAGACAGAAAGAGCCTTGTTGATTTTATGCAAAGATGAATTGTAACTCCAGATGCACTGTAACTCCAGAATTTACTTTTAATGCTTAAAAAGCAAAGAACAGCCACTCAGAACAAACGGCACAGGATGCCGAGTTCTCGCATTGTTTTTGTACACGATAATGCTAGGCCACTTACTGCCACGCATGCGGATTCAGGTACAGAACACAAGATAATTGCAGATACTTTCTGGTGGAAGGCCCAAACCCTGTAGCAAATAGGACAGCTCTTCTAAGAAAACCTGCACATTATTGGAAAGAAAGTCCATTGTCATCCCATTCTCCATTTTGTGTGTAACCTGGCTCAATCAAAATTGTGCCAGGAAGTACATCTCGCAAAATCTGAAGGGCAATGGGTGCTCAAAAGTGGATGCTGTCACAGCAACTTCTTGCTTGTCATGCAACATCCAAAGAATATACCTTCATCAAAAGTGCAAAACTAATATTTACAAACCATAAATCAATGGAGATGGATAGAAATGTGTTTAAACATTGAGTTTTAGATGTATTACATGGTTACAAATGTCGTGCCCCTACAAAGTCTCATAAATATGTATGCTGGATTGAACACTAGCTTTAGCTTTTCATGGTTTAGAGACTGTAGAGACTGTCAGAGACAGTGCTACTTATATCACAAAGTTTGTCTCCCCCTCCCCCCCCCAATCCTTTTCCCTGTTCATTTTAATACAATACAGGAAAAAATTACACAGTGGCTGCTACGTAAAAGTAGACATGTCACAGCCAGTCTGGCAACACAAGTACATTTGCAGTCAGTTTGACCTTGATGGCATAGCAGCAGGAATGAGCCAGAAAGATGGTGTCCAGAAAGCGTACATTCAGAAACAAAAATTTACAGAATTTACTTGATAATTTTAGTGTAGAGGACTGGATTATGTGCATGTGCAACATTGTAAACTTGTGAGATGATTTCACTGAGATCATTGTCATTGCGTCTGATGACAACTTTGATACTGAATTTTAAAAACAAAATAACAGCCTGCACAGGAAAAGGGCTTCCCTTAAGAAGTATGCACTATAATTCACACAAAAATACATTGAAGACAGAAAGGCTCACAGATGGAGACTTGGCTGCTATTCCACTACAGTATCTTTTTGTCTGCAGTTCATGGTCTAGTGACCAGCCTCTGGGTCCGGTAGTCCCGGGTTTGATTCCCGGCCGGGTCGGGGGTTTTCTCTGCCCAGGGGCTGAGTGTTTGTGTTGTCTCCAGCATTCCATCATCGTCATTCACGAATGTGATGAGATTGGACTGAGTAAAGATTGGGAAATTGTACGGGCGCTGATAACCGCACAGTTGAGTGCCCAACAAACCAACCAAACTACCGTATTTTCAAACATTCTCCCTACATATGTTTCTGCAACCATAACAAATTGTTTAAAAACACCTCTGCTTATGGCTGTAAAATCTTTATCCCAATATGCTGTTGGCCAATATTAACTAACTTAATTTTCAAATGTGCACCTCTAGTTCACTGTGTGCAGCCATCTCAAACCTAAGTCTGACTGCATTGCTAACAAGTTTAGTGAGTTCAGTTCAACAAGTGTGCCCGGAACTAAAAGCTTCTAATATCTTGTTAAGTGACATTTCACCACCACCTTAAACTTATTGCTGATATTTGATTTACAAGTATACAGCTGTTGTCTGGAGCATGATTCTCTGCTAACATTTTGTCTTCCACTGACGAAGACTTCTGATGCTTTAATGACTGAGAAAACTGTTAGAAAGTGAAACAAACTCAGCAAGCTTGTCGAGCTCATTTGAGTATTAACATTTTTCTCAGTCTTCATCCTGGAAGACAAAACCTTATGTAGAGAATATTGCCTCCAACCACAGCGGTATAAACGTAAATCAAATATTAGCAATAATGCAAATACTGGCCTGCATTCTATGATTACCTTTAAGTAACATTAAAATTATTTATTACTCAACCAGTATTTCGGGCAAGCTGATCAGGAATCTGACAGAGGATATAATAAATAAAATTAGATGATTAAAATCACCATTGTCATATCATATAATAAAAATAACCAAGCCTTACAGTGGAACTAACCAAGTTCCAGTTGGTGTCCTGTATACTGCATAGCAACTTTCAGTGTCAGTTTTGACAGATTGCTGATGACAGGGCTGGCCCTAAAAACCTGTCGAGTAATATATAATTTGGCACAGCTTAAGGCTTTTGTTTTCTAAAAAAATTTGTGCATCTAGTATCCAGAAGCTGCGTGTCCAGTGCAACTGAAATGTTCACTTCCGATTTCAGACAACTGAGGTCAAGCATGCAAAAAATGTGGAACAGGTAGATTCCGCACTCACCCCTCCAATTGCACATCTCTAGTGTAGTGTGTTGTGTGGTAACTGTTGATAAAACATTGCTGCTATCACAGGTGTCCCTGCCTCTCACACAGTACGATGTACAAGTACTTGCAACAAGTATCCAATAGGGTGTGCTGGGTGCATGCAATAGGCATGTTTTATACCTGGTTCTTTCGACATAGACATGACCTGTCTGGTGGGGAATCACAAGGTTGGCATAAGGCTGGACCAGGACATTTCTGAGGTTGAGTGGGCTACAAAGACCAAGTTTGGCAGGGCTCTCATTTCAGGGCACGATGAAACTTAGTCAGAGTCCTGGTGGAGGGTGTGCCACTGCTGCTGGTTAGTGCAAGTTATAGCACATGTGAACAGGACACAGGAGATCTCTCTGTGGGTTTCCTGCCTGTGGAGGTCTATGGGGGACCTAAGGCCTTTCGATGACATTCACCGTACTGGGCAAGAGATTTCTCATGGATGCAAATGTGTTGTCTGTATATAGTCTAACAGAACAGGAGACTTTTTGGTGTGGAAAAAAAATGTAAAGAATAAAAGCAAAGGCACTGACAGTTGTTGGTATGTTTTTTATTTATTTATTTATTTTTCAAACATTAGAAATGTTGGATGCAGACCTGGCACATGGTCTTTGCCAACTGTCCATTTGTTCACTCTACAAGCCTTACCATGAAGATCTCATCCATGAAATCCAGCACTAACCCTGAGGCTTACTCAATACACTCCCAGAGCTGCTACCCCCCCCCCCCCCCCCCGCCCTCCCTCAATCTCCTTCCTCACTTCAGAAACCCCACACACTCATCTGTCAACCAGTCATCAAGGATGCCTTATCATAGCTAGTTACTGGGCTCCCTTAAAAATAATCTTTACTGTAGGTTATCATTCACCTATATCTCACTCACACCGTATTACCATCCACCTCCATGCTCATCACAGTTGACACCACCTCCCAAAGCACTGACATACTCCACAATAACAGATTTGTCCACATCAAACACCACACTCCACATGTCTTACCTAAGCAAAGCCAGCTGCAGTGGCCGAGCGGTTCTAGGTGCTTCAGTCCAGAACCGCGCGACTGCTACGGTCGCAGGTTCGAATCCTGCCTCGGGCACGGATGTGTGCGATGTCCTTAGGTAAGTTAAGTTTAAGTAGTTCTAGGGGACTGATGACCTCAGATGTTAAGTCCCATAGTGCTCAGAGCTATTTGAACCATTTTTACCTATGCAAAACCCATGACCTCATTACTTACACAAAAGATGAAATGTATGCTCATCCACACTTACTATGTTTTGGAGGAAAGACACACAAACACACATCATGCCTCCACCATGTGCCAACACATTTATGCACTACTTAGAGGAAGCCTTCAGTCGCCCAAGATGCAAGTTCACTGATATTTTCACAATTTGGGCAAAGGGCCAATACACTGTCTCCATTTCCCGACAGCCTCAACATAATTTCTCCTATCTATTTCATCAGGTAATCTACAGCTCTATGTGCTCCCCTCTGGACACTGGCTACCATTCTGTAGGTTCTCAGTTTAAAATTCATCAAACCCCAACTGTACCTCCAAATCAGTAACTGCCATCTCAATAAGGAGGCCACTGCTTTGAAATATTGCTACTTCTTCAGATATGTTAAACATTTTATCTCCTATTATCTTTCTAATATCCACCATGTAACAATAGTTATATATGTGGCAACACAAAACATATATTTACAGTAGGCATCTATATTACTAAATGGCTAACTCTGTGCACAGTTCATGGTCTCATTTTCAGCTTTCCTATCTAATGACTTCCAGGGGGCAACAAGAATTTGATCTTCAGCATTTCATTTAATTAATGACCGAATTCAAAAACTTCGAATGTTGTTGTTATCTGCTCACTAAGAGGTATAATCTTACTTTAAAGCTTTAACACTGGAAGACAAGTATTACAGTTAGAAACTGTGTGTGTCTAAAGGGACAGCACCTCATGGCATTCAAATTACCCTGACAACATTCACCAAATATTTCATAATAAGAGTGCTTACAAACTCCCAACAAACTTGACATGATTGC